>NC_084826.1:4443213-5062439 GCF_958449725.1 Rosa rugosa | reverse complement strand
CTGAAAAGCTTAAGTACCTCCCCATTCCTAACATGGATTTTGATAATTTGGAAGCTACTGTTTATGTTAATAGTGTAGTTGCGATTTTGGGAAGCTAGAAATTAGAGATAATTGTAGCAGTATAATTTCTTACTCTATCTCCTGTCCAACAGCTGGATTTTAAAACGTTGCAATGTGTTGTAATTATATTTTCCAGTTATTCACATGCTGCCATGCAGGTAGTCAAGCCATTATTCCCATATTTAATCCTTCCTGATTCTACCAAGTAATTTCTATCTTTTGTTTAGGAGAAGAACAAGCAGAATCGTGGATCTTGGTGATAATAATTGTTGATTCTAAACTTGTCTCTTCCAATATTATTATTTACATGCAGCTCGGAAAATTATAAAGTTTGTTGTACGCGTAAGAACATAGTAAGAAAAAACAAAAACATTTAAGCATTAAACACAAAACCAATTGAAAATCTTATAAAATATATACCACTGTGTCTTACATTTTAACTCTCAAAATGCATCTCATGTTTACCGAGACTTGTACCAACAAGTTTGTCATCAGTTTAACAAATTAACAAGAAGTTTTTATATTTTTTCTCTACGCATGAAAACCCTAGACCCTTTTTACTTTTTGCGTTTCTCTTAACGCAAGCTATAGATCCAACCCTCAATCACTCCTCAGGATGGTCACTGTCATCAAATTGTTGTGGGTTCCTCTGTCAACTACCAAGAACGGGTCCTGTCGTTCATCACCTCCAACACCAACATCGACTTCTTAGAACTATTACTTTTTTGAAGAAAACGGTGGTGGTAAGGACGCAAATTTACCATGCTCAGCCGGCAAGGTCGAGGAGATCTAAAACGGATGCGGTTTCCATTCCGCACTCTGATTTACCATCGCGCAGTCCATTCCCCAGTGTTGTTTCCATTCCATCGACAACAACCTATTCTTTATGGACAATGATGTCGTTTGGCAATGGAGATTTAAAACGAGATCCTGGGTATCACTCATTTCAACAAGCAGCCTCAGGTTGTTGTTAGCTTCGGCGACGACTTGCATGGGTTCCAAGTTTCTGTATACCATGAGTCGAGGTGCATCAGCGAATCGATAGTGGCTGGAGTCGTCTCCTATTCTTGGCAAAGTACATCTGCACGTGGTGTGGATGGGCTTCAATGGTAGAAGCGATTTTTCGGAAACCGACAAGCAGGTTTTGACCCGATTCTAGTTGCTAGGTTTTTCTATTCGGCCTTTGTTAATTGGGCTTTTCAACAATGCTTGTGGGGTTAAACGTGGGTCGGTTTTCGGCCTCGCTCTAGCCTGGGCCTACATGCTCCTTTGAAGGGGGGGCTTTCTATTGGGTCCTTTACTTGTTTATCTTCTTATGTCTACTTGCCGTATCACAATGAGCAATGAGACACTATTTTCTTAAGGGCAACTCCAACCATTGGCTCTATTTGGGAGTGTTATTTTCATTTTAGCACCCCCTTGTTGCACTATTTATATATGACTCAATTCTCATCTCCAACAATGAGGTGTTATATGGGGGTGCTATTTTCACTATTCTTGACTAAAATATAATATGAGTATAATTTTGATGAATATTATATTAAAAATATGTTAATTTAATTAAATAAGGTAAAAAAAATAATTTAACATTTTATCATAATACTTAAAAATTATTCTTATTATTTAATGAATTAAAAAAAAAATCCCCTCTTGGAGCCATTTTTTTCAAAGAGAAAAGAAAAAAAAATATTTAAGAACAAGAAGATGGGTGAATGAATGAAAAAGGAGATGGAGAATATTTGGTGTGAGGAAATAGAAAAGAATGGGTTGGTATTTATAGAATTTTCTAAATTTTACTATTCCAACGGGTATATATTTTTCCTCAATTTTCTGAATTTTTTTAATTTTTTTGAATAAAAATGAAATTAATAACCCACTATTTAATAAGAGCCGTGGATTAATGTTTTTCCTCAAATCTGAGCCGTCAGATGACAAATAGATTCGTTACATTAAAAAAAAAAAAATTATAGGACGACATCATAGCCGTCCATATTCAAAATGGACAGATCGTGGCCATTCATTATAAGACCGTTGTAAATCCCAACGGTCAAGAGCCGACAGCTTCAGTCAGCGCGGGGCCCAGTCTTCTGTCATTTGCCGCGTTTCTTCTCTCTCCAGCGCAGGTCTCGTGCGTGCATTCCTCGCCTGACGTAAACCCCAGCGCGTTTCAATCAATCTCTCTCTCCAGCGCGTTAGTTGCTTTATTGGGCTTGGGTCTGATATTTCTATGGTCCCGTGTCACTGTAGCCGGTCCTGGTCTTGGAAAAGTCTCAAATATGAGACTCCAAATGAGCCCAAGTCTTATATTTATAAGACCAGATCCACCAAAAAGCCATGGTTGGAGATGCAAAGTCTCATAATTGGCCAAATTTTAGTTTGGCACCCAATGGTTGGAGTTGCCCTTAATAGTGTAGGTTTTCCTGCATGTTATGGAGTTATGTCACCGAGTAACGGATTTCCTAATAGTGTAGGTTTACCGTGCCTGGGTCGGAACGTTTCCTCTCTCCTAGTCACAAGAAATTTAACTCAAAATAATATCGACAGAATTCGAATCCTTTCCACACCACACCTAGACGCTCTTACCATTTCGACTACCTATGGTAGTTCTTATAAAGCTTAAAATAGTTAGTGTAATCCGTG
Source organism: Rosa rugosa (assembly GCF_958449725.1). Lineage (NCBI taxonomy): Eukaryota > Viridiplantae > Streptophyta > Magnoliopsida > Rosales > Rosaceae > Rosa > Rosa rugosa. Next base: position 5,059,739 of record NC_084826.1, on the reverse strand, counting down.
GTCTAGGAGGAGGTGAGCATTCACCTTAGTTAAAAGAAGGGTGAGAAACATTAAATGAAAAAATTTAGTCAAGTCAAAACACACTTGGCAAATTGATATATGAGTGGAGAGGGATAATTGGACAAAATAAATTCGATATACGGCTTGGTTTTCTCTTGGTCGTAATAAGCTAAAGCCTCTCACTAACAACGGCTAATCTACAATTCTATATTTAGAGTTCAACTTTCCATAATTTCTGTTTATAATTTAAAAAAAAAACAAAACAAAACAAAACAAATAAAAGAATAAAACAGACTTTTTCTCCATTGCCACAAAGACACCTTCTCTTACCCATGTTCATGGTACCATTTCATTTTCTTTTGAATTGTATTCTGTAACTGTATGAGATTTAATCCAGTTTCTTGTGGACATGTTCTTTTGCTTCTGTATTTGATGAAATAATTTATGTATAGCTAAGAAGTAAAGAATCCAAAAAGAAAGGGACAGAGCAGAAATGGCAGAGTGCAAATTGCCAAGAGTGATGGTGATACAAATCTTATCCAGAATGCCTCCGAAATCTCTAATGCGATTCAAGTGCATTCATAAGTCATGGAATTCTCTGATCAATAGTCGCCATGTCGTAGCTAAGCATCTCCAGTTTCACAACAACGTATCCTCTTCCACTACCATCCTTCTAAGGCGTCCTGTAATCTGGAGAACCGAAACTAAGAATGAGGAAATCGTTTTTTCTTTGCTTACTCTTCGCAATGAGAATAATGGTGATGAGGATAACCTAGATTATGACATCGAGGACATCCAGTTTCCGCCTTCAATTGGTCTAAAAACTAGGGCACAATTTATTGAGAATCCTGGTCCAACTTATGAATGTGCAGATATTGTGGGTCATTGTGGTGGAATAATCTGTCTCTCTCTTTATGCTGCAGGCGACCTTGTCTTATACAATCCCGCAATTAGGGAATTCAAGCTTATACCCGAGCCATGCCTCCCACGCCCCCGTCAGTTTTATTTCCGTTGTGATGCATTTGGTTATGATCCCAAGTCTGAAGATTATATACTTGTTAACGTTGCAAGTTATGGTGAAAATAGATACGATGATGACCGTCTCGTTATTGAACCTCTGAGAGCAGAGATGTACACACTGGGTACTGATTCTTGGGGAGAGATCAAGATTCACAATTTGGAAACCGAAACTACTATGTTTCGGCCTAATCACTTCCAGGTGTATTTCAAGGGAAACTGCTACGGGTTGGCAGAAGAAATCAAGAAGGAATTCATCTCATCGTTTGACAGTCTTGAGGAGTATTACATTAGGGAAGTAATCGTTTGGTTTAACACGAGCGATCGGGTTTTCCATAGTGCATTGACTCCTGATTGTTTGTATCGATATCCAGCGCATGACTTCACTCTTACAGTGTGGAACAATTTCGTTGCTCTTTTTGGCTATAATCGTTGTGGAAGTAAACCATTTGAAATTTGGGTGATGGGTGACTCTGATGGTTTCACTTGTTCATGGATAAAGCACCTATCGGTTAACATTACGGAATCTCCTCAGCCATTGGTACTTTGGGAGAGCAACCAGAGTCTTTTGGTGTCCCCGCGTATACGAGTAGCCTTGTACAGCTTTGCAACCAAAACGTTCAAGTATTTACCACTATGTGCTGCTGAACATTTCGATGCTATACCTCTTGTGAATAGTATAGTTCCACTCAATAGGGACCTAGTTTGTGCTGACATTTCTTGATTAGATTATTAAGAGAGCGTAGTATCGAATTCACATTTCCTCACGCTGTTTTTTCCTTCCAACTTAAAAATGTTGAAATATTTTTGAGAAACTCGGGTTCTCTTCCCGGTCTTGTGCAACTTTGCGTTCTAAGCCGCATATTAATGCGAGTCATGCAAGAAAACAGGCACTGCACCAGCAAAGCAAACAACAAACTTAACTGACACAAATGAGCACAATTACCTTAATATAGTTCAGTTTAGCAGAAAATAGTAATTCAATACAGTACTAATAGATTCATAATGCTAGACAATATCATCTCTGAGCATCCATATCAACATCTATATGATGCTACATCAAGTTCCTAACTTCCGTTCCAAACTTCCATCTGGTGTCCGGTTCACCAAAAAGACTGAAAAGGCACTTAGCTCATATGCATGTCACCTGCAAGTCAGAAATCATAATCAGAAAACACTTGTCATGTTAATATTAAAAGTTCATGATATGCGCAAAATTATATTGCTTCGTGGTTAAAAAACAAAAAAACAAATTAAAATCTATAAAAATCAAAAGGAAAGTATCATACCGAGCTAACGGGGTAAGCTTCTGGATCTTGATGGTGACCTGCGAAGAGTTCCATAATAAGGCTGCAAAGTACAGAGCACCAACTTCAGTTGTAGAAACTACCCAGGAGCATAATATTGGCATGGCTATTATCATATGCAATTCAGATTTTTGTTTATGTTCTTTGCCCTAATAGATGAAATAACCAACGTGAGAACTTACAGAACGAACTGGAGATCTAGATCTTGACAGAGATCTGCAATAATGTGAAAATCCAAATCAATCTCAATAACAGTATACCCTCTGACCCAAGGTCCTGAAATGACTAACCATAAATGGAGGGGAAGGAAACAGTAAAATCATAGACCTTTAGCCCCAAAGTTTTTAAAGCCAGCATCTCATGATCTTTCCAGCAGTCTTATAAGTCGAACCAACTAAAACAGTAAGAAATAAAAACACCAGCATAATACAACATCCAATCATAAACCAGAGAGAGATCATCGACCCACAATCCTAATTGCAAATTAACAAAATCTGCACCATCGACATTTTATTCATAGCTATATAGCACCAACTCACAGTAACAATTGTTAGAACTGATACTCTAATAGAAATATTGTCCTTTTTTTTTCATAGGTGCTCATTAACAAATTGGTGTTACCTGAACCTAAAGAGTTGCAGGCATCAACACCACTTCCCGTCATGTTCCTAAGATCCAGTCCTAGGACACCTCCACAGGAGCCAATCTAGCAAGACATAAGGCAACCTTCACCAACAGATTAGGATAACTTACCAAACCATGAAGACTACCCTTACACCATTACAAAAATTGGGAAAAAGATGGCACCAAGTTTGGTGAATTTCAAAAGAGCTCATTTTCAGTAGTAATCCCACTGTGAAGGCTGGAAATAAGACACAGATGAGAATACAAAAGATACGGCATAACCAATCTTACACTGTGTGTCAAAAACATCTCAGAAATTATGTTTAAGGATAGGAAAGATGACCAAGACACCAAACTCAAATTCTTCTTTCAAGAAAAAGAAAAAAAACAGTAAAAGGGAGACGTAGCACACTCAGGGTAACTGAAAGATCAAAATTTTGAATTGTCCAGAGGCAACTAAGCAACTAGAATGGTAAAATACAGTGTTGTTACTGAACCAGCTAGAGGAAAATAATTACTGAAGGTCACCTGTGATCAACTCAAGTTGTATGGGACTCTACAATATAGCAGCCGTAATATTGTAAACACAAAGGCCATGTGCAATGGTAATCAAAGAAGTATTGCACTGCTAGAAACCTAAGTTTTCAATATTTTCCCAGATAAGGAAAGAAGTTGACTAATAAATAAGACGGTGCATACTTGGGAAGGGATCTGCTAAAGGCAGCATATAACAGATCAAGGATAAGAGGAGGGGATTTAAAAAAATAATAATAATAATAAATAAATAAAACAAAAAACAAAAACAAAACAAATTAACATCTTAAGAGAATGAACAGTTGTCCAATCACGTTTCTTGGACCCTTGTGTACCCAGAAACTTACAAGACTCGACAATGTTAGCTTCAACTTTCCAGAAGCATAAATTCCAAACACTTCTAGCTCTTATTTCATAAATTACGCGTAAGATTTACCTCTGTCTATTTCACATTCATAATCACATGTCTTGCTCTTATTCACAAATCAACACCAAAGGACAGAAAAAAGCAGCCAAAGCATTAAAGCAAAGATCACCACATGGCCACTACAGCAACATTAGAAGCGCTAAAGTTGCACAGGTAGACAGAGACTATGAATTTATTATAAGTGGAAACCCTTTCTGAAGATAACGAGCAAGAGTAGAGTGACAATCTAATCTTATGGGATGTTAGCAAACATCCTGGTAAACTACCAATAAAAAGAAGCTAAATATATGAGTTAAAAAATAATGTATTGCCAAAAAAATAGAGTAAAATAGTCAGCTGAAAGAAAAGTAAGCGGCAGAAGAAAAATAAGCATTTTAAGGTGAGATGCTCGACTAGAAAAGGGGAAAGGAAAAACAGAAGAGAATGTCTGTGTACTAAAAGACAAATCAAAGTACACCGAATCACTACATTTTGTGCCCAGGAATTACCAAGTTTAGTAGCATGTGAGATACCTTGAAGGGGGTGGTGAGGCAGACCTAGGAGAGCGGCGTGAATATTCCACATCTGGTGATATGCTGCAACAACAAAAATCTTTGTCAAATTCCACAAAGAAAAAGTAAAATACCTATCTAAGGTTGCCCAAAGAAAAATAGCAATATGGACCTTCTGCTCTGGCCCCCAAAGCTACGGCTGCGACTGCGACTTCTCGACACATATGGACTACGACTGGGACTTCTAGAGTAGCTCTGCCTTGAGTCATAACTGGGGCTTCTGGAATACCCACGACTAGAATCATATTCCTCAACCTGCAAGTAGCAGACCAAGATCCAAATAAATAAAAAAAGAATTTGGAAACTTCAACTCAATACAGTGAGCAGCCTACCCAAGTAAAGATCAAAGTGCAAACAAGAAATTACCCGTATGTAGGACCGAGAAAAAGCATTTCTAAATTCAGAATCATCCAATTTCCGGATCTGCAGAGCAACAAAATTCGACAGTATCAAGGGAGAAAAAAAAAAAAAAAAAAAAAAAGGGTAGTAGTTGTGTCCTCTTGTTAAGTATTATTTACCGCATATTTCATGTCATCGTAATTTGTGTAGTCTACAACTCCCGTCATGCCTATAATAGTATTAAACACAAGAACTACAAAATTTCAGTATACTACTACGGAATGTAAAATCCCAAGGTCTGAGCTGATAACTTTTGATTGAAAAATTGACATAACAACTCACCACGGCGGTCACGGAACACTTGCGCAAAACAAACATCTCCAGCTTGACGCATGTGATCCTGATTTTATATTACATATAACAATGGTAAATACTCATTTTACAAGATCTTTGAAAGTAGCTATCGTCTTTAAGTAAAATGGTGGATAAAAACACTCATAAGTCATAACAAAACTGAGTGTATACTTACCTTCAGATCCTGCCATGAAGCAGAAGCAGGTAATCCAGTGACCAGCACTGCATAATGGAGTGACGAATAACAAATTAGTTGCATTCAACTCTGATGGCAAACTACAAATCATTTGTGATAGAACTGATGGGGTAATATATAATAAGTTAACTGGACTCCTACCACGATAGTCAGAACGGCGGGAAGCTCCACGGCTACTGCTACTACGACTGTAACTGCTAAATCGATCTGCTGATGATGAATATCCACGTCTACCATGTGATAGTTCAACCTATAAAGTCAGATGAAAACAAACACGTTTTGAGAGGGTAAAGTAGCAAAACTAAGTAGATATACTAGCACAGTAGATCTGTCATGCACAAGTACGTATGACTAACCCGTAAGCGATACCCATCAAAGTTGCAACCATCCCGGCCATAAATCGCATCATCAGCATCACGTGGATCTTCAAACTGCAAAAGTATAGCATTACATGAACATCAACCAGAAAACCATGAGAGTCAACAATAACCAAATGCAGCCTAAAAGATATATCAAGCAACTTTGCCGATATGAAACTTCAGTTGCAGAGACTATGTAACAACAAATCATACTCCTCTGTATTCAAACTCACCTCAATAAAAGCATAACCCGGTGGTCTGGGAGGGATCTTAAGATCAATGTCAACAATTGGTCCATACTGCAATTATAAAGAAAGATCAACAATCAGGAAAACGCAAGCAGCTTTAACCAAATAATTGCAGTTAACAATTAGCATAGAACAAGCAGCTCAAATGTAGTGCAACAATTGTTAGGTTTGCAAAACAAACGATAAGAAAGCAAAATTTTAAAACTTTCGCATGTGGGTATCAAAATAAGAATAATAATAATTATAGTGCATCCAATATCTAGTGAAACTGTAAAATTGTTCATCTTACGCAGAAAGGTGTCAACTTTCGCATATGGGTATCAAATTTTCACATAAAAATAGTAGTAATTGTACATGCAGAGGCAAATTACAGCTACAATCCTTTCAGAAAAAATAAAAAACCTTAAATAACTCGTAAAACTGTAAATTGTTCATCATGTACAAATATCAATTTCATCAGTAAACAAAAGACTACTCTGAAATTCAGTAAAAAACAGAAAAATTAAGAGAAAGAAAAAGATAGTGCGGAAAAGATCCGACCTTCATGAATAAATCTTCAATTTCTCTCATACGAATATCTCCAGGCAGATTCCCCACGTAGATAGTACGACTCGATCGGCTACTCATTTTTCCCCTGAAGAACAAAAGAAAAACACAACTGAATTATATCAATTCCAAAAAAAATCAAAAACCATAGTGAACAAAATCGAAAGACTCAGAATTTGTTCTCCCCAGTTATTAATTTCTCAAGCAGAAATAAAAGGCTTTACCTTTAACTTCAGAGAGAGATTGAGAAGAGGGTAGATTTGGGTCAGTTAAGGTCTGGAAGTCATGGAACTTCTGGAATAGTCAGTGGAGGCTTTAAAACGAGCAAGTATACGGGTGGGTTACGATTCTCTGCTTGACATGTTTCTAGATTTTACTACGTGGCGTTATTCAAACGTGTGACTTGAAGTTTGGTAGCATTTTTCTTTTTTATTATATTCTCATATTGTTTGAAAATTTACATTCATTTGAAAGTAGCATATTTTTTTTTAGTTTCAAATATTTTTTTTAAAAGAAACTTCATTAATAACTAAGGAGAAATATTGCTCAATAGAGTATCCCGGATCAAAATAGGAGCATACAAGAACCAAATATGATATGAGACTATCCTAGTGACATTATGAGATAAAAGCATGAGCCACACATTATTGGCTCTTCTGCTACCATGAGAAACTCAAAAATTAGGACGTTAATTCAACAAAAACCTAACCTCATCAATTACAAAACCTAAAACGGAATGCTCATCTTCCATAGAATTCACCACTTGTACTAATCGAAGACCATCACTCTCAAAAGGCACTTTGGTATATTGAAGAGCAATTGCAAATTGAATTCCAGCATGCAACGCTAGCAACTCAGCTTGGATAGCTTCATAGCTTATCCAACCTGCTACATAGGTCGTGCAAAGGCAGCCTTGAAAATTCCCTTGATATCTTGGAGTATTCCACCCAAGCTACCACTGTTGGAGTTGATCAAAAAGCTTTCATCAACATCACATTTAACATAATCCCCTTCTAGAGCAAACCATTTAGGCACCGTAGCTGGGCCACTAGGAGCAGCATTGTTATGCACCAACTTATATTCAGAAAACCTACCAAGTGTAGCTATGGCAATATTTGTAGGCAATCGTGGTCTATCCTCCCACAATTTATCATTCCTGTTTTTTCACAAGGTCCAGAAAAACATTATAAAAACCTCAAACTTCTCCAGAGAAAGTTGGGAAGTACACTCAAGCATCATTCCTTAAAAAATCAAAATAAGAGAAAGGGGAAAAGTGAGCTGCAATGAAACCAAGCCTAACAACTCCTTGGCTACAGGGTAGTCTGCAAGGATGTGGCCAACAAATTCTAATGGAGAGTCACACAACAAGCAAGATGTTTCACCCTCATAACCTTTTGTAAGCAACCTTTCTCTAGTTGGGAGAATGTTCTGACAAGCACGCCACACACTAATATGAAGTAATATCAACATTTCGCGGTACCTTGCATTTCCAAATAGTTTTCCATAGTCTTTGGAAACCATCATCTACTGCATGATGTGTAATTCTACCAAGGGCAGTATCTCTAGCCACAAAATAAGCACTATTGATGATAAACAACCCTTTTCTATGTTGATGCCAAACATGTTTATCAACTGGAAACTGACAACTTAGAGGAATAGAAGGAATAGAAACCACTTCTCTAGGAGAGAAATACAACTGTAACATATCAAGCCTCCAAGAGCATCTATCAAAATCAATTAATTCACCAACCATATTAGGGCTCTGAAGAGGACAAGGAGATGTGATCTTGAGGGGGTATCGACCTGGTAGCCAAGAATGAGTCCAAATATTAATACTCTCCCCATTACCTAGCTACCATTCATCTAGAGCTAACTTGGAGAACCTCAAGCACTTCCAATATGCTTCTCCAAGAAAAAGAAGGTTGTGATCCCAACTCAGCCTCCCAAAAGGAAGAATCAAGAAGTAGAGAGCTTTATATATGCGAGCTATTAAAGAATTAGGGTAATGCAACAGCCTCCAACGTACCCTGTTTAGCTAACATTGCCAAATTAAACGAATGTAAATCTTTAAAACTTATACCTCATTCATTTTTCGGAATACAAAGCCGCTCCCATGAATGATGGTGTACTTTTTGATTATGCTCGACATCTTCTCACTAATATTAAGAATAAAGTTGATGTAGATCATCTCAGAGTCCTTGAGGTAACAAATATCAATTCATGACATACATGAGAACTGCTTTTGAATAGGTGAAGGCGCTGTTGTTGGAGTGACGTCGAGATCATGAGCCTAGTGGTAGTTTTCGAGGTTCGGGCGACGATCCAACCCGAGCCTCGGGTCTCAGCGGAGCAACAGTGGCAATTCCGAGTTCGAGAAAGTGGCTTGGTTCATACAGTAAAGTCGGTGTGGCAACTTGGTCGGAGCGCGGCGATGCTTGATCAGGTGGAACGTCCAGTCGTTGGAGCTCGAAAGTAGGAGATGATCTGGTGTGGTGGCTGAGAAGCTTGAGGGTGCTGTGTCTTTGGGCCTGGATGTTCCACCCTATTTTCCTTGGTCTAGCGCAATGGTGTGGTTGAGGTTTAGGACTTTGGGCATGTCAAAGAACTAAAATATGAAAGTTTGATTATCATTACTGATCAGGAGAGAAAACCCTACGCTCTGCTAGGGTTTGTCTCTTTAGCATACGGTGGTGATGTTCCTATCTCTGCTGCGTAGCAATGTTTGTCGCTGAGCCTGAAGAACGGTGATCATGACTGTCTTCTACGGGAGTTTAGTCAACAACGACCTTTGGTGGAGATCTCCAAGCGAGATCAGAGGAAGGGACGGAGAATGGATCAGTTTTCTATGGCGGAGATCTTCTCGGTGCCAGGGCTTGAGAAAAGATGAAGGCGTTGTTGTTGGAGTGACATCGAGGTCATGAGCAGTGGCGGCAGTTTTCGAGGTTCAGGCGGGGATCCAAGCCGAGCCTCGGGTCGTAGGAGAGCAGCAGCGGCAGTTTCGAGTTCGAGGAAGTGGCTTGATTCGTAAAGGTAATCTAGTGCGGTGGCTTGGTGGGAGCGCGGCGGTGCTCGATCATGTCCTGGTGGCACGTCCGACAATTGGAGCTCGGAAGTAGGAGATGACCTGGTGTGGTGGCTGGGAAGCTTGAGGGGTCCTGGGTGTGTCTTGGGCCTGGTCCCGTTCCACCCTATTTTCCTTGGTCTAGCCCAATTGTAATAGTAAGGGGTAGGGTTGGCTTTAGGCCTTTGGGCCTACTATCTTACCTCTCTTCTTACTATTCTGTGGGCTTTTTTCTTTGCTAGTTTTTGGGTACGCCTTGCTTTTTTGATGTTACATGTATGGCAGGTTCAGTCTAGTGGCTAATATATATAGATGTAGACAAATTGCGGTCTTAGGTGGATGTACTAGTTTATTGGTTGGATTGTGTAGCATCATTTTGATCAAGATTTAGTTAGTCTAGGCTAGTAGTCATTTTAATAAATGTGTAAGGCAGTTCTAGAATGAGTATTAATGCTAGGCATTTGTTTCCCGATTAGGCCAAAAAGGCAAAAGCAACATTTAATATGTTTCGGGAGCTTAGGTTTTGGTGTATATAATATCGTGGCAGTGAATTTGTGAAATCGTGTGAATATGTGAATATTCATTCCCCTTAAAAAAAAAAAATTTAAATAAAAAATAAAAAAACAACATGCATGAGAATCAAATTGTTAGCTTGTATCAGTAAGTAAATTTATTATTATTTTGCTAAATAGAAATATTCATGCACTCAATCTTATTGTCTCTATTTACTGAAATAATGCTATTTACGTAATTAATAGCATAAATATGATCAGGATCTTCCACTCCATGAATTGAGAGACACTTGAGCGTTTGGGTATCAAGGTTATAAGAAACTATACGTCGATCAACATTCACCATAAGAATCTCGTTACTCTTCCAAAATACTAAAGGAATCTCAACTTCTACAGTTTTGTGCACTTCTAATATGGTGGAGTATATGCCCAGACAAGCCGAGAGAGGGAGAGAGAGAAAGAGAGAGACTCAGGTGGTGGAAGACGAAGCACTCACTGGAGTTCAGCTACTGCGCTTCTTGAGATGCCACCGCAAGTGGCGTCTCCTCCTTCTCCGAACCAATCTCTTCCCAAATCGACGGTTCTCAACAACAATAACAACAAGCTCACCAAAAAGATGATAGCTGTGATAGCTTCTTCCATCATCGGATCTCCATCTCCAACAACCTCTAAGCCGCTCGCCGACGCTAACAGCCTAGTTTCAATTCCTGATCTGAAGAACCTAGCCTCCTTGCACCTCTAGGATCAAGCCGAGTTAGGAGCCCATAAGCTTCTTTAGCTCTTTTGGCCCGGCTTCTAGTTGGGGTTGTGGTGGTTCTGATAGTTGGCTCTAAGCCATGGCTACCACTACTGCTAGGTAGGAGCCTATGAGAAAATACATTTTGACCCTTCGTTTATATGATAATGGCATACTCCGAAACGGAGGAGTTAACAGTGTATATATAAAATAGCAAACTACATATACCCCCTTGATAGGATTTCAAAACACAAAAAACCCCACAACATTTGGTTTTGAACATTTAAGGACAAAAGTTTACACTTAAGGACAATATGCTCTCCACTTGCCACATGTCATGAATTAATTTACTTTTTTACCCTTAACTACTTATTTTGACTTGTAATCCCTTTATAAGGATTAAGTTTTACAAATAAGGACAATCTACTCTCCACTTGCCACATGTCATGAGTTAATTTACTTTTTAACCCTTAACTACTCCTTTTGACTTCTAATCCCTTTATATTACTTTTTTTTCTGAGAATAATCCCTTTTATGTTACTTTTTTTTTCCTGAGAATAATCCGTTTATGTTACTTTTTTTTCCCTTTAACTACTCATTTTGACTTCTAATCCTTTATATTACTTTTTTTCTTTTTCTGAGAATAATCCCTTTATGTTACTTTTTTTTTTCCTGAAAATAATCTGTTTATAACTTTATATTACTTTTTTTTTATGAGAATAATCCATTTATGTTACTTCTCAAAAGTAAAAAAAAAAAAAAAAATCTTTCTTTTACACGTTGCGAAGAGAAAGAATCTCATACCTCACTCTCCTACTACTCTCATCTCATCGCCTAATCCTACTATTGCACTCGTCCAATCCTGCTACTGCACTCGCTGCACTCATACTCGTCAAGTTCTGCTACTGCACTTGTACTTGTGTCCAGTTCTGCTACTGCACTCGTCATTGCCTAATCCTGCTACTGCACTCGTCCAATTCTGCTACTGCACTCATACTCGTCCAGTTTTGCTACTACACTTGTACTCGTGTCCAGTTCTGCTACTCGTGTTCTGCTACTGCACTCGTCATCGTCTAATCCTGCTACTGCACTCGTTCAATCCTGCTACTGTACTCGCTGCACTCATACTCGTCCAGTTCTACTACTGCACTTGTACTCCTGTTCTGCTACTGCACTTGTCATCGCTTAATCCTGCTACTGCACTCGTTCAATCCTGCTACTGTACTCGCTGCACTCATACTCGTCCAGTTCTACTACTGCACTTGTACTCGTGTTCTGCTACTGCACTCGTTCAATCCTGCTACTGTACTCGCTGCACTCATACTCGTCCAGTTCTACTACTGCACTTGTACTCGTGTTCTGCTACTGCACTCGTCATCGCCTAATCCTGCTACTGCACTCGTTCAATCCTGCTACTGTACTCGCTGCACTCATACTCGTCGAGTTCTACTACTGCACTTGTACTCGTGTTCTGCTACTGCACTCGTCATCGCCTAATCCTGCTACTGCACTCGCTGCACTCATACTCGTCCAGTTCTACTACTGCACTTGTACTCCTGTTATGCTACTGCAGTCGTTCAATCCTTGCTACTGCAGTCGTTCAATCCTGCTAACTTTTTAAGGAATACAATACGTAATAATTGGGGGCAGTAGCATTTGTGCACTGCTATTATTGCCTTTGACATAAGTGAATAAAGGTTTCATCTTGAATTATAAAAATAAAAAATAAAAAACAATAAAAGTGGCATAAGAACCAAGTTTTCCAAGTATTTGCAACATCAAACTGTTAAGCTAATAGAAATGGCTCAATAATAATTATCTTGTACTAAGATAACATTGAAGATATTTAGTTTCGAGAACTATTAAGACTTAAGATAAGAGAAATGACTCAATAATAATGCCTCAAAGCTGCTGTGACAGAGCATAGCTCCCAAGTCTTTTTAGACCCTCCCGTAACCAAAAAAATAAAAAAAAGAGCACAGCTCCCAAGTAAATGGTTGAAGAAAGATCTTATCGTTTAATTAACATTTGGGCTGCATAATTAATATGAGTCAAGAGTAGGGATGGTGAGTTTCCTTATCATCTTCACTCTCTCTCTCTCTCGATGAAAGCTCAGTAACCCACCAGACTCCATGGACCTCCTCTTTGTTAACCTGTACTCTATCTCTGACGGCCTCAAACTCTCCCCCAACCTCACTGCCTCCTCTTTCCCTTCCCAAACCCATCTCGTCATCCGTCTCAGACCCGCCTCATAATCATCCATCTTTGTAGGCCTACATCTCCGTCATTGAAGATGTTTAGTACCAAAGCTTTACGGCAAAACCCGAGTCTCAGAGAGTAGTAAGCTGAGGAAGATGACTGACCGGAAGAATGACCGGGCAATAGACCTGGGTAGTCCATTGCTCAATGACATCGCCAATGCTTTCGTAGATCCCAAATTTTTTTGGGTTATACTTTATAGTAGCAGCGATGAAATCTGTGTTCGGGACGATAATGTGTTTGGGGTTAACTGATCATCAATGGCATTAATGTAAATTTTTGAAAAAACTGAACATTTTGGTAATTTTTCATAAAAATTCAGAAGCAGGCCTACTTTATTTGTTTTGCACGTGAGCTCCATGTCCTTATTTGTTTAAATCTTATACAAGGTGAGTTTTCTGTTTTTCAATCTTTGGTCTGTTACTTATATGTAATTTTCTATATATAAAAATGAGTCTGGTTCATTAGTCCATGTACAATGTGATAGTTTTGGAAATTAAATAAGGGAAAAAAATTATGTACTGTTTTTGAAAAAATAAAAATAAAAGTCGTTTTGTTGGTCAAATTAAAATAAAGATGAATTTTGTAACCAAAACAAAAAAAATAAAGATGAATTTACCAACCTTGTAATAGCCCGAAACATACGACCAGCCGTCGTGACAGATCGAAAGAATGTATATATAAAAGTCTCATACACGTTGCAATATGGAGTACCGCCCACCGATTTGCAGGTTTACAAGTTCGGTTTTCCTTTCCTCTGCGTCTAATTATATATAAAATTCCCAAACAGAGCTTCCAGCCTCCATTTACTCTCTCTCAAATTTGTCTTCCTCTTCCTGAAAAATTGTCTCTGCAAATGTCGGAACCTAAGACCAAGATCGAATCCCTAAGGGAATGGGTGGTCGAACATAAGCTCCGAGCTGTTGGTAATTCCCCTAGTTTTTTCTTCTCTTCTTTGATTTAGCCTCTAAAGTTCTTCTCTTTCGTTTATAGAAAATGCAAGATATAAAATTTCAGGGCTTTAGATCATTGTTTCTTATGATCGTTGAAAAGGGTATACATGGGTTTAATTGTTTGTGATTGGAATTTTCATGAACTCTTGGTTTATGATCTGCGGTTTCTATCAGATGAATCTTCATTTGGAAAAAGGTGTCATCTTGATGTGTCTCTTTGTTTTTGTGTTTGTTGTTTGATATTGAATGAAGGGTAGTTAATCTGGCTATGAAAACTATGTTTATAAGTGCCTTTGTTCATATATAATGAGAAGGTGGTGTTATGGTTCTGGTTTTGATGATTTGTTTTCCTTGCATAACTGCAAAAGGGGCTCTGTGACTTACTGGAATAGCCGGTTCAGTAGCTTACAACTGGTCAAGTCCCAAGAAATTTCAAGTGAAGATGATTCATGCCAGGTAAATCTATGTGTTTATGACTTTTTGATGTTTCCCAGACAGATTGGTTTGCAGCTTTGTTGCTTGCAAATGAAAACATGCTGTAGTGAATTATTAGCCCACAGTAGTCAGGTCTATCTTTTCACTAACTTTTGTTTTTTTTTGCTATGTTATGGATCAAATTGAGCCTATTATTGGACCTTGCTCATTTGAATTGGAAAGCATTTTGGGTTAATGAGAGTATTGGTTTTCAGCTTTTGAATCAATGATACTATATTAGCTTTGAACAAGAGGTTGGTTTAGTGTAGGACAATTTAGCTTTGAACCAGAGGTTACTCATGCCTCAAACTGGGTGTCTTGTTAGTATTCTCTTTCCCTGCTAGTGTGCAACTTTTCTCTTAGAAGTCTTTTGCTTAGGTTTCCCTGGTATGAAAAATGTTGCCTTGGACAAGGTTGTCATTGGAATTGAAAAAGTTTTGGAGCTTTGTAGTTGTTTATATAAGAATAAATTCTGGTTCATGGGTATAATGTGCCTGAATTTGAGAAAGAACAGTTTCTCCTGTGGTTATGCTAGCATCCTTGTAATGTGTATGCACATGTTTTAAATTTGGAATTACCTTATCGTTTTTAACTACTTCACTAGTCGGCAGTCTTTAGTTCTGACCGATGCCATCTATAAAGTATGTTATTACGAGAAATCGCCCTTGGATATGATGCATGCTTCCTGGCAACAACCACTCAGTGTGCTAATTCGATATGCAATATGACCTTCATTTTTGATGTGGTCATATTATACCTCTTTCATTTGCTATCAAGTTGGCATCAATGTTCTTTCAATGGAAATTGCTTAGCGGGATCTGTAGTCTCTTTAATCCTTTAGCCTGAAGCTAAAAGGATTACTTCAGGAATCTGTTGCCGCAATAATATGTTATAGTTCATCATTAGGAAGATGGAAGCTGAGGGATGAAGGTCTTAATCTACTATCTTTGGAAAGCATTACGCTTGAAGTGCCTTGCCTCTAGAGAGTAGGAGTATTGAGTGCAAAGAATTGAGTGTAACTTGTGCATAGCCCCTGCTAAATCTATATATCAGCTTTCTGTGCTTGCTTTCATTTTAACTGCTTGTGCTTTCTTTCTGATGGCTCAACACCCAATGTAATTTCAGGTTGAATGCACAGGCTATCACGCTGGCTGCATTATTTGGTAGTGCTGTTGTTGAATACTATGACCATAAAACTGGTAAAAAGGCTGACAAATACGCCAAGTACATGCACATTGAGAACTTCCAAAGCAAGGATTAAGTAAATGTTCCATGTAACATGCCATGGTGGAGGTTTTGCTACTTTTCTGAACTGGGGAATGTTATCTACAACCAATGTTTTCCTTGGTTGTACTGGCTTAGTTAGTATGGTGTAACTTTGATAACCATTTTGCTTACATTGAGGCAGTCAGGCTATTGATTACTTGAAAGCTGTCAATTTTTTATACAGAATAATTCATATCTCTGCTGTAATTGATACTTCCTGGTTTGGGTCGTTTATGTTGCTGAGTACTGATTATATCGGTATTACATTCTGTTGTTTCATTACTGTAATTATGTGATCATGTCTAGATGATGTTATTCCATTACCGAACTTGCATGTACAAGCTCGAAACAAGGTCGAATGTTTTGCAAAATGGTAGGCACATGCATACTGTCAAAACTGTTTTCACATCACAAGTATCATGAATAGAATCGTACTTTACTTTCACAAAGTATCATGAATAGAATTGTGCTTTACTTTGACATCACAAATATCCAAATTAGCAATAAAAATGCAACTATGGAAGATGACCAAAACAAAAGATGCAATGATAGGCAGTAGAGCCCCTCCTTTGCAAGGCCAGCAATTTGGTTTCAACTTTCAACACATCCTTTGGTAGTTTGCAATCTAACTCATGTCCGGGATCACCATCAAGACTGGAAATGAGAAATTATTTATCTGTTCTCTGAGTCTTGTTCCCTCCCTTGACTGAGATTAAACTACTCACACAAACAACTACTTGAAGATCTCTTTGATACAAGCCATGAATGTGAAGATACGTAAGCCTTTTGGTACTAGGATTATAGGAGCATATATGTCCATCTTTGGCAGCTGCAAGAACTTCATGGATTCCCCAAAGTGCGAGCTCATTGTTGATATTCGCTATGGATTCGCAGGTGAATTGAATTGCTTTGACCAAGATCCCTTACCACCACCAGAGTCATCCATTACCCATAAGTGAAATGACTCGAGGTAAAGATGAAAACCAAAAACAGCAATGGTGTCATGCCATATTGGAAGGTGCGCGTTCGCGGTGTAACCATATGATTGGTGCCCTGGCTCGTAGAAGCTATCCGGAAGCAACATAGTACGAAGAGCCTCAACACTCGTATCAAACAAAATGATCACACGCTCGAATTTCCCATTATATTCACCAATTTGAGAGCCGAATTCCTTCTTTCCCTCGTATCCCAATCAATAAAAGTTCCCCCGAAAGTACATCTCGAAATCAGTAGGCCAAAAGATTGCGCTTCCGGTTTCTAGATAATCAGTCTGGATCTCTTTCCAAGAATCAGTACCTAGTGTGTACATTTCTGCCTTGGGAATATGAAGAATGGTATTCTCGTAGTCTCCTAAGAGTTCCTCACCATAAACAGCAATATTAACAAGTATGTAATCATTAGATTTGGAATCATAGCCAAATCCCAGAACAGTTATAAATGTATCTTTATCTTCAACCGGAAGGCATGGTTTCGGAAGAATTTTCAATTCCTTGTTTGCTGGATTGTATAACACAAGGTTGCCGGTATAAAGATTCAGACAAATTATCCCATCACAATGACCTACAATATGTAGTTATGTACAGTGCTATCACCACCAAGGAGCTCAATATATTGGCCCCTAGTTTGTAAACCCAAAGAAGGTGGGAAAACGAGGTCCTCAACAACACAAGGAAGATTATTGTTTTCGTGGTCACCGGCATTATTAGGAAGATTAAGAAATGAGAACACAATTTCCTCCTTGTTAGCTTCGGTTCTAATGCGCAACGCTTCAATAGGATTCGAGTAGAGGAGGAGAGTTTGTTGTACACTTGGAGGTGTTGGCCGGGATGCAAACCAAGGGCTATTGATGAGTGCATGCCATGACTTACGGATGCATTTGAATCGCATTAGAGATCTGGGAGGCAACCTTGATAGAATTTGCGCCACCAATGCTTCTTCTTGCATTTTGCAAAACTCTGTCATTTCTGCTATGAATCTACGATCCACTTCTACCGTCTTCTTCTACTATTCGAAAATGTACAATATTTGATCATCACGTAATCGCAGCATAACAAGAAAGCAAACTGCATTCACTCTAATACCAAAAGAAATTTCGTTAATTTGGAAAAGAAAAATACACACACACACACACTCAGACAGGAAAAGCCATCAATGAAGATGCAAAGGTACCATGAACGACTCTCCTTGGATGACTTTCGGTGGCCGACGAGGGGTGACCGTCTATGCATACTATTTTGGTCTAGGTTCTAAACGCTTTTCATGGTATGTGAGACTAAGTTCAAACCTTCTGTAATCATTTGTTGATGACCATAATCCACATTCCAAATATAGACCTTTTATTCCATATGTGGAGCACTATAATCCATAAACTACCTGCTTTTTTTTTTTCCTTGCGGCTAAAAAATTTACATAAATTGGCTTAGGCCAAAAGAAACAATTCGGGGTTTGACAGAAATTATAGAATTTTGAATTCTATTAAATATGATGTTGCTCATTCATAATTGTTGTCACTCCAGTTCAAATTTCACTAATTTTAAAAGCGCTAGTCCTCCTGGCACGAGTATGGTTGGTTTTTTTTTTAAATAAATAGAGGATTATGCGATATTAGCTCCTCTACAGTAGCCTATTTGAGGCGTTTAGTGCCACTCACAATCTCAAAGAATTGGGGGCTACTACATCTAGGAGCCCACTCCATTTCTCTATATTATTTATTAATAAAAAGAAAAATAATACTTGGGACATGGGACATGTTCTATGTCAATGTTCTCTAGCTCAATCAATTTGGAGTGCTCATCCTTTCTTCTTTAACTTCGATATTTCTAATTCTCTGAATGTTTAGGACTGGTTATTGGACAAGGCTAGCACATTATCTTCCTCTACTTTTGATCAGATGTTGGTGCTCATGTGGAGTTTGTGGCAAATCGCAATGAACAACTGTGGAATGGAAAGCATAGCCCTGGTGGCTCAAGCCATAAGTTGGTTGGAGGAGTTTAACCAAGTTTGTGCTGCTGGGAAGCCTATTTTAGCGAGTCAGATGAGTTCTAGGGTTTGGTTCTGGAGTCCACCATCTTCTGGCTTCGTCAAAATGAATACGGATGGAGCTTTTCTTATTGGTATTTGTCATGGAGGTGTTGGTGGAGTATTGCGTGACGAACATGGCAGTTTTTTGGCTGCCTTTTCATGCAGGTTGCAGTTATTTACGTCACCCCTTCACATTGAGTTATTGGCAATTAAACATGGCTTGCAGATGCTTCAACAATTGAGAGCAACAAAGGTAGAAGTTGAAAGTGATTGTCTCGTTGCTATACCCAATGGCCGTGTTTGTTTGCCCGGTTAAGCAGCCTGATAAGGATTAACAATTTCCTGTCTAGCTGTTTCACCTGTTTGGCAATCTGGATTTCTATAGATTGGAAATTTCAATTCCTATCAGAGTAGGATATCTAATCTTGTTGAATATGTGGGATAAGAAGTGGATATAAAATTTGACAGACACCGACCTTCTCGCGAAACATATACACGCCAACAACAACTATTAGCCTTCATCTTCATCACATCTTCGTCGACCAATTCCAGTTAATTCCGGCCATATCCGGCAGAACCCAGACATCTGCGGCCAAGTCCGGCGACGTCTTCCTCCTCTTGCATCTCAACTATTGGTTCCTAAAACATCATCACGTCCTCATAGGGAACCTCAGAATGATTGGTCGATTGTGAATTCGATCTCTACAATTTTTGTTTCCAGCGAGAACTCTTCGGCTAACAATCGGCAATCTCTGGGCAATTTTCGGCCATCTCCGACCGCCATTATAGCTGATTATAGTTGTGTTCTTCTTCTCCGGCCATCTCCGGTTGCCGATGCGAAGCTTAAGCTCATGCTTCATTAACGAATAGATGCAATCTCCTTTCCTTCGTCTCTGTTTTTTTTTTTCTTCTTCTAAAATGAATAGAGTTCCAGTTCCAATCCAATTCAAAATCTAGTCTAACAAACAAAGTATAAGGTTAAGGATTTCTTCTCCAATCTAATCTGTTTATATATCCTAATCCATTCCTATCTTGGTTGCCAAACGTGGCCAATAGTCAGAAGGATGGTCCCAATTGACTAGATTGAAAGCAACTGCTGAGGCTCCCAGCGAAGATATACCCAATATAGTAAAGGTAGGACCATGTAATGAAGAAGTGCAATGTGAGAAATAAGCACCAGCTGATTTTTTTTAAATTAAGGAAGTACAATTATTTGAACTAGACATGACAGGAAATTAAATCATACCTTAAACGATTGCTCATCTTCCAGATACACCACAATAAATTACACACAACCAACCTCCACAAAATCTTTGATGATTTCGAAAAATGGTTATGCGTTTCCCTTAATAGCAGGACGTAAGGAGTATCAGAGATGGGCAGCTGAAAACAAAACAAATCAGTCACCCACCTCCACATGACGCGCACAGCTAGCTGGGAAAGGTTAATATAAATGATCAACTGTTTCCAATGCATTGTTACAAAAAGAATACTTCGAACAAAGATAGAAATCCCATTTTTTGAAGTATACTATCCACCAAAATATTTCCCTTCAAAACTTTTCATTTTTTGGTTGGTAGGATGATCATGAGATAAGCTGAAAACTCAGACATTAGTTAGTCGAATTCATGTCGGTTCTACTAGCCTTGATTTACTCGTTATACGAGTTGTGGGGCTGGATCGTTTGACCTAAGCTTGACTTCTTTTCTCTTTAGTATACACCAACTTTGAAATTGTTGAAAGATGCAGAATTCAAAAGAGAGATTTAAATAGCTACACATGGAATTGGGTAATTTGTACACTATATATCTCTCAATGTAAGGAAATTAACCAAGTGGTTGACACTGAATGGGAAGATAAAAATCCTAAGAAGTGACTATATTTACTGACTTCTTACTCATTTTTTTGGTAAAAGAAAAATGTATTAAATGAAAGAGAGATCAACATCAAAAGGGAGGAGACATGAGACCAAAACCCTTATAAAGAATAAAAATGTAAAAAACATTACCAAACCATGCAAATGGTTGAAGATTAACCAAATTTCGAACAACTAAAGGTTGAGACGCACCGTAGGTGTCCGATTGCATGTAGGGTATCTTGAACTCATTTGACATTGTTTTGCCTTGAATTTTTTGTGTTGAGGCTTTGGGAGAGCACAAAAAATGATTCTAATCTAAAGCTGCTTCGCCCTCATCAAACCAAGGCTCATAATTGATCTCAGATTGTTCATAAAGGAAAATCGCCAGATTGATGCGCGGACACGTGGCAACGTTGGCCAACGTGGGAGAGACAAAGGCGGCGCAGCCGGTCGTGGTGGTGCCGCCACCAACGTCCCTAGGGGACATCAAAATGCACAAAGTGCATCTCAATTAATGGGTGAGGTATGTTATAGATGTGGATCTTCAGAGCATTGGTTTAAATGATGTAATGCGAGTGAAAAACAAGCTGCACAATACAAGGTATATAAAAATATGAGAGAGCATGAGGCTTATCTCGCAGCTGAAAGAGAAGATGGAGATGACAATGACGTCAATCTCACTATTGCAGACTTCAAATATGGCGATGGAAACAATGTTGATGCCGCAGATCTTGATTAATAGTCTTTATTTTCCAAGAATTTATGTAATGGCATTTTGCCTAAGACATTATCAATAAATGACAATAGTTCTAACTCTTTCTCAACTAGGCTCATCCAATTAATTGTGATATGAGAAAACGGTTTTACAAGTGAGCATTACTCCACCAAAATCTCGCCTTACCTTATCTGGTCACTATCAAATTAGAGTTACTGAAAGGATTGAGTAACTATTATTTGTCTACATTTGATTATAGTTATTTTGGATTAGGTTTTGGTCATAAAGTTTGATGTAATCGTTGACTATTATTAATAAAGTGTCGATTCTTTTATTTCATGTCTTGGACATATGTTAGTTCAAATTTTATTATTTAAAAGATATTAGAGCCAACAGTTTTCATGTGGAAATAGATAGTGAGAATAGACATGAGTTCCTTTGCATTACCTTTAATAACTGCAGATGAAAACGAGTATTAGAGAAGCTTATTTGTCGCTCTAGTGGGTTATCTATAACCACTATTCGAGTAATTGAGTCCAAGGACGTCATAAGAGATGACCTTTTGGGATTCCGACACATACAGGCTTTGGCATGACCATTTGGGACACCCAGGTCGTGACACGATGATCCATATACTAAAGACTTCACACGGACATCCTTTCTTCAGAATGAAAAGAAGCAAGAATCAAAAGTTGATTCAATGAGAGCCACAGACCGCCGCCGCCGTCCACTATTGGCCGACTAACACCGCCACCACCTACCCCCCTGTGGCAATTCCTTGGCTTTGACACCAAAGGAGGAGTTTTGACTCTCCTCTCCACTTCTCAAGTCAATTGTGACTTTATGGCCCAACCAAAATCCTCATTGGTTGATTCTAAGGCCTATCTTTCGTTCTCTAAAGCCTGCTCTTTAGCTAAATTAGGATCAAGACCATCCTATACAAAGGATACATGTGTTCTCATAGAATCTAAGGGGATTCTGGGGACTGATTCAACCAACTTGCGGACCGTTTAGATATTTTACGGTGTTGGTTGACGTGCAGACACGCTGGTCACGTGTCGCACTATCGTCCACTCATAATGCTGCTTATGATAAACTCATGGCCCAGATCATATGGCTACGGGCTCACTACTCGGATCATCCCATTCGGTCAATTCGATTTGATAATGCTAGAGAGTTTCCATCGAAGACTTTCGATGACTATTGCATATTATTGGGGACTAATGTTGGGCATCCTATCCCCATGTACACACCCAAATGGTCTCGTAGAAAGCCACCATTAAACGACTACGATGGTAGCCTGGATATTGGTAGTGCGCACCAATATTTTCGCTTGGGGTTATGCAATATCGTATGCAGCTATGCTAATTCATCTATGACCCACCGCCACTCATCTTTCTTTGCGTTACAGCTAGTGACAGGGTGCGAGTTTGATATTTCGTACTTAAACATTTTTGAATGCGTTGTTTATGTGCCAATCGAGCCGCCACAACGCATCAAAATGAGTCATTAGCAACGAATACATATATATCTGTGTTGGATATAAATCTCCAACTATAAGTTTGCTATGTAGAACCCTTGACAGGCGATCTCTTTACCACTAGATTTGCGGATTGTCACTTTGATGAGACAGTCTTCCCTTCGTTACGGGGAGATTAGAACATCAATCTTCAACAAGAACGACAGGAATTGTTGTGGTATGTCCTCACTATGTCTCATGTTGATCTCCTAAAATTGACGAGATCACATATACTTGCTGCAAACATGCCTGCAAGGATTGATGTCCCCTCAAGAGGACATGGTGCCACCTAGAGGAGCTGGGCACGGCGCCGCCGCCATGGATGGTGGCATGGTGACGCCACAAGGTGGCATAATGGCTTCACAGGCCGGGGTTTTCGCTAGAGAGCATAGAAGACCCATAGGTTCGATGAATTCTCGCCCTAGGAAGAGAGTGAGTTTGGCACAACTTGATCCATTGATCATTGATACTCAAAATCCGTCTCATGAGAATATTCTGGATTATGGTTATATCCAAGAGACATCGTTGGGGGACGCCTCAATGTTAAAACCAATTCCTGAGAATATAAAGATCTCTACAAACTACACTAGTGTACATGAGGACGTGGGATTATTGAGACAAATGACATCGACCTTGCTCATTTGAAGAATGCCAACGTAAAGAAAATTGGCCTAAATGGAAATATGCGATCCGGATTGAATTGGAGTCACTAACGAATAGGAAGGATTTCAGGCCGGAGATGCCAACACCTCCTAACATAATACATATTGACATAAATAGGTCTTTGTTAGAAAGCGTGATGAGAAAAAATAGATTATAGACTCGCTTCATGGCGCAAGGCTTCTCTCAACGCCCTAAAATCAACTATGAGGAGACATATCCTCCAGTAATGGATGTCATTGCAATCCACTACCTTTTTCAGTTTGGTAGTTTCCGAATAACTGAACATGCAGCTTAATTACAAATGTGGTCATTATTGTCACGCCCCGAATTTTGAATAATCAATTCAAAGTCCGAAACATGAATAATATAAATTACAAATAAACGTCCTGAATTTTTTTCTTAAGACAACCACACTTCACACCTCTCAGTATTACAATAAACCAAATCCTCAATTTATTTATTACAACACACTCTCACCAAATCAAATTGTAAGGCTCAAATGAGCTTAACTCACCTCACTATTACAATTGCTGTAAATCTATGACAAATACTCTAACCCGTACGATCACCGCCCTGATTCTCCTGACCTGCAGGATTACCCGCTACACAATTTGAATAGTGTACCGGGATTGCAACAACACCAAACCCGGTAAGCTTTTGACAGCTCGTATGAGTAAACAAGAATGAACTGTTGATTTATTAAATCATATTTCTTTTAACTCAAACAAAACAACCAACAATCACAACATCCACGAAGCAATCCACAATCCCCAAAATCAGTCACTAAAATCACCAACTCTAAATCACCAAAGATTAATACGGGATCTAAACTCACATCTTTCTTCTCAAAACCCCGAAAGCGTATTTATACAAATACGGTGACTGACAGACTAGAGCTCTAACTGAATCGTAGCCCATCACCTGGCCTAGGTTATGGCATCCGACATGATTGTCAATATCGTAGTTCATCAACATAGGTTAGAACATCCGATACACATACTCAACTTAGCCCATCACCCGATAAGGGTTATGGCATCTCTTACACTCAACCGATCGTAGCCCATCATCCACCTAGTATTAGAGCATCCGATTCCCTCATACTGGTCACTATGTTGACCCTAAACTCAACCAATCATAGCCCATCATCCACCTAGTATTAGAGCATCTGATTCCCCCATACTGGTCACTATGTTGACCCTAAAACCAAAATCGAGTACAATAATATTCTTTCACACAATAGGATCAATAATATCATGATACGTACTATTATTGTGTATATATGTACTCAAAATACAACTCCAAAAATCACCAATCCATACTCAATCATATCACCACTCAATACCACGTCATCCATGAATTTTCAATATAATTCCACCAATCACTATCATCATAAATGAATATGGTAAATCACGTTTTCGATTTCACATCAATTAAATCATTATAAAATCACACATCTCCATGTCACACCATTCCATATATAATCACGTAAATATATATATACGTAATCACCCACTCAGGAATGACCACTAATACCAACTATAGTTCACACAAGAAAATCATGAAATTCATTTTGTATAATAGAAATCATTTTACTTACCTATGGACCGTAGTTGATCAAGTCCACATAATTTAAAACAAATATTTATTCCATAAATATTTTCACACAATGACAACAAAATAAATTAATTAAAAGTACTCGGTTCGTAATATGAACCACGTGAGGTTTACTCACCTCGATATTCCCGCTGCGTCTTCAATTTAACACAAAACACACCGAAACCGCTCACCCAAGGAAGACCGTCAATCACCTAATCAAACATGACCTTCACTTAGCCAATAACTCAAAAACATACAAAAACGATAATCCAACGGTCGGATTGAAATTAAACGATGATCCAACGGTCGGATCCTCACGGATCGCCTTTAGGATCATCCTCCAAAAATCATCACGAAGATCCAACGGTCGAATCTTCCTGAATCGTTCTTACTAACATCTTCACAAATTTATACGAAAATCCGACGGACGGATTCTCACGAATCGCCTCCCTAATCACTGTTTTGCATTTATACGAAGATCCAACGGTCGGATCTTCGCCCATGACCACACAAAGCCACTGGGACAGTCATAAGATCATCATATCAAAACTACAAGTCCATCTGACGGTCCTAACTTCACATATCACAAATCTAACGATCGAAATCGATCGAAACTTAAAAATTCAAAACTTCATCATACGATATCCCAAAAATTGCGTATAATATATCAAAATGATCGTATTGAAATATAGAATCTGAAAATGTACAGAAACCATATTTTTGATCCCCGGAGGTGGCCGGAAAGGGCCGCCGGAGTTAGTGGCAGAGCCGCCGCAGACCACCACCAATGGTGTCGGGGCCGGGCTGCTCTTCTTCCTCTCATCATGCTTAACAACTTTCATAACTACCATGTAAGCTGAAAATGACCGGAAGTGGTTGAAATTACCTAAAACAGTCGAGGTGGCCGGAAAATTTCCAGAATCCGGCGAAAATTTGCAGAATCCGGCAAGGCTCGATTTCGACGTCAAAAATTCAATTTCAGGCTTCGATTCCTTCTATAGAGTTGTTCAGAACTTTAAGGCGAACACAGTGGTTCAATAATCACAAAGAAGTATGGTCTGTAGCTCGAGATATACCGATTAAAAGCTTCGGTGGTCGGATAAATTCCAGAATCCGGCGAGCTCCTAGTTCGACGTAAAAACTGCAACCTCAGGCCTCGATCCCTTCTGGAAAGTTGTTCAGATCCTCACTCTGAGTTCACTAGTCCAAGAAACACTCAAAACGACGTTCTGTAGCTCAAGATATTTGGATCTTTTGCTCCGTTTCGATCCGATCGGGGTTGAGCTCTAGCCGCCTCCAGAGATAGCGCCGCCGTGCAAGGGTGCTTCTGAGAGTTTCAGATGGTTGAAGCGAACCTGTGGATGGAGTTTGAGAAGGTTTCGTGATCGGTAACTCGAGCTACCAAGCTTGGAACCAAATCGGGGCTGGACGAACCCGGTCTCTTCGCCGTCTTTTCCGGCTGTGCCGTGACCCAAGATCGCCGCAGGTAGCTTTGCAAAGCTGAGACGAAGCCACTGGAGGTTGTCCGGCGTCGATTGATGGCCGGTGGAGGAAGGGAGAGAACGGAGAGCGTTGCTCTGTTTCTTTCTGTGTTTTCGGACGAGAGAGAGAGAATGAGAGAGAGTGACAGAGAAAAAGAAAAGAGAAGCAATTATGCTTGGGACGAAAGAGAGAGACCGAGACAGCCAAAAGGAAGAGTGAAAAGCTAAAGGAATAGGTGAAATGTTCGTATTATTCCTCCAACGAGGTTCGTATTATTCTCCCAACGAGGTTCGTATTATTCCTCCAACGAGGTTATTACAATTACGTTTCTTTATGGTGATCTAGATACGAAAATATACATGAATGTCCTTGATAGACTTCATTTATCCAAATCATGTGGTTTTAGACCACGGAGTGCGTTTGCAATGAGGTTGCAACGCACACTAAGTGACCACTTGATTGAGAAGGGATATGATGAACTATACCCGCGCTTTTCCATGACAAGTTCCGGATTTGCAATTGTCATGGTTTATGTTGATGAACATAATTAGAACCCTTGATGAGTTAAGGGAAACCGCTGAACACCTGAAATCCGAGTTTAAGATGAAGGACCTTGGGAGAACACGGTTTTTTTCTCAGTTTAGAACTTGAATACCATGTCAATAGATGCTTAGGCATTTTGATAAGAAGTACTCCCATGGTAGTCCGTAGTCTTGATGATGATGATGAAGACGTGTAGTCTTTAAGAGATATCCGTTTCGTCCCAGGGATGATGATGAAGACGTGTTAGTGGCATAAGTGTCATACCTAAGTGCAATAGGCGCATTATTGTACTTAACACAATACAAGACCGGACACCTCATTTGTTGTGAACTTGTTGGCTAGATGTAACTCTACGCCAACGCAACACCATTGGATTGGTGTAAAGACCATCTTTGATACTTAAAATGTACGATAGATGTGGGCTTGTTCTATCCCTACAAAGAGAAAAGAAAGGACGAATGAATGGATTCAGACTCCATTGGCCCGAAGGCCACCGTCCACACCATCGTCGCCACCAAGGGTGGCCGGCGTCCTCCTCCCCTCCGTCAAAACGATGGTGATGTTTTGATGGGTTTTGCTGATGCATGGTACCTCTCTGACCCTCACAAAGGTCGCTCTCAAACTGGTTATGTATTTACCATGGAAAATACTGCGATATCTTGGAGGTCTTCAAATCAAACCTTTATCGCTACTTCTTCAAATCATGCAGAGATTATAGCTCTCTACATGAAGTAGTGTGTGAGTGCATATGGCTAAGGTCCATAGTTGCACACAATCGAAGAAGTTGTGGTTTGAAGTCTACCACAGATGAACCTACGTGCATTTATGAGGATAATGCAGCTTGCATTGAACAAATGAAGCAAGGTTTCATCAAGGGCGACAACACCAAGCATATATCGCCTAAATTCTTTTACAATCAGCAACAACAAACACTTCTAAAAATTGAAGTGAATCAAATCCGATCAGAGGATAGTGTAGCTGACTTATTTACTAGGTCGTTACCTAAATCCACTTTCGAGAAACATGTGAAAAGTATTAGAATGAGGAAATTATCCAAACTCCCACGATTGTAGCAATCAGGGGGAGATCTTGACATCAGGGGGATGTCTATATGTTTGATCTCAAAGAGTGAAGGGCGTGTTGTACTCTTTTTCTCCTCCTCGATGTTGTTTTTGTCCCACATGGTTTTTATTACTCGAGCAAGGTTTTTAACGAGGCAACGTTAGAAGCGCCATGGTGTACATCAAGTTTGAGCAGCACAAGGGGAAGTATTGAAGGATATTTGACTTTAGTGTGCCTTGACAAACTAGGATTATTTTCTATAGTTGTAATAGGAGAGAATGTTCTAGATTCCTACTTCTAATTAGAATACGATTCCTTGTACTCAAAGATTATGTACTTGTACTCCCTATATATAGGGGCTCATATTATCAATGAAAACAACTATTCTCCCAATTCTCTCTTTGCTTTCAATATTCTAAAACAATAGGAAACAATGACCGAACAAGAAGTACTGTGAGTTCCTCCTTATTTAACTATAGATGATTATATTAATTTCTTGCTGTATTGGTGGTGCTGATGTTGGTAACACCCCGCCAATGTTCTTGTCCGACTGAATGTGATCTGGAATTCTCAAACAACGGGAACTGTCTGATAATCTTCTGGCTTTAGGTCTTACTATGATGGGCTTCATCGTAATTTCTTGACGTTTATTATGTTGTCTAGTGATTTATGTTACAAGGTTCAAAGACGTCTCAAAAAATAGTTATTGCAGCGTACTCTGATTCATCTTTCTGTCTTTCAAGGACAAGAAAAGCTTCTTTCAAGGACAAGAGACGCGGTTAGAAATTACATCTTTGCTTTCAAACTTATTTCCACCATTAACCGAAACTATACTACGTTTACAGACAACTTGGTTATAATTTCCATGAGACAAATAATGAATGGGTAGATGTTTAAGTTTATCGGTAACGAAATTGTAGGAGACTAGGCATCCATTTTTGGCAAGCAGAAGAACCTCATCGCTCTTCCAAAGTCCCAATATAAGTGGAACCCGGATCTCAGCCTTCAATGTGAGCACAATGGAAATGTGTTTTGTCCAAGAACAGTTGATACCAGTAGTAGCAAAGTCGTCCATCCCCCAAATTTCAAAAGGTTGATCTCCACCGCGATAAAAACCATAAAGAACAACGGAATTATTCCACACGGTAAGGATAAATTCATGAAGTGGAAACTGGTAGAAACACTCCGGCAGTTTTACACTATGAAATACTCGGTCACACGCATCAAATAAAATAACCAGATACTTTAGATCCTCCACATCTCTGTCATAAGATGACATGTATTCTCTCGGTTCGTCATATCCCTTCCAATAGAAAATACCTTTGAAGCATGTCTGACAATCCAAGCCAAATATGTTTCTGGTTTCTGTATGTAAATTATCAGCATTGACCTCTCTCCAAGAATTAGCACGCAATGTGTACACTTCTGCCCTAGGAGGTTGAATAACGAGATGCTCTTCATACTCGCCATCATATAGGTCTTTGAAAGATACAATCCTAACAAGTAAGTAATCTTTAGATTTTGGATCAAAGCCAAATCCTACAAAGAATCCGATACCATCTCGAAGGCATGACTCGGGAATGATCTTGAATTCGTTGATTCCTGGATTGTATAGAACAAGGTTGCCACCGTAAAGAGATACACAAAAAATTCCATCACAATGAGCTAAAATAGTAACAGATTCATCACGAAGACCTGTACCGCTAATATCAGGGAGCTCAATAAACGGCCCCCTAACCTTTAACCCCATAGAAAGTGGAAAATGGATATCCTCCAAACTGAAATGAAGGCTATGGTCATCACCATCATCAACGTCATTGTCATAGCGAAGATGAAGGAATGAAAAGTAAATTTGCTGCTTGTCATTTTCGGTCTTGTGCTCGGCAGTACGCCTGAAAAGAATGCAAGTAGAGGAGGAGCGTTCATTGTAATAGTGGAGGTGCTTCACTGCGAACTGGGGATTATTGACCAGAGCATCGAATGACTTATGGATGCACTTGAATCGCATTAGAGATTTAGGTGGCAGCCTGGATAGGATTTGCACCAATAGTTCAAACGGAATTTTATGGAGGTCTGCCATTGTAATAAATGGTCACTTCTTTCACATGAATAAACCTGGATCCAAGGTTATCAAGTCATTGATTACTAATAAAATCAAATATTAGTTCACCGACGATCGAAATCATCCTAAAGAAAGATGAAAATTTGATATAACCTGATATATTCCCAAATATTTAATATATATACATAAACAAAAACATCTTGAGCTCAAAATATATTGAAAAAAGTAATGCAAAAAGTCATGCCTTGTGGAAGAGCTTGTACGAGGACTATAACGATGAGAGTTCAAGATATAGAGAGGGAGAGATGCAAAGAGATGCACAATATTGAAATGCTGACCAGGGAGAGAGTTTAGAGTTTTACTTGGTAAATCATGCGAGGGAAGTTTTTACTTTATGCTTTTTATAGTAAGTTGGATAAAGATAACAAACATTCCCATAATCTTCTCTTCTTTTTCTTCTCATTGTCTCTCATTTTCCACAAATCTCATGCATTGAATTCATTTAAACTTCTAACGATTAATGGATCTTGTGAATTGGTTCCAACTGACAGAACACTGCAATCTTGAACGATTTTTTTTTTCATGAATTTTCTTACTTTTTGCTTTTGAATAATCATGAAAAAAAAAAAAGCGTGGTGATTTTTAAATTCTGTCAGTTCGAGAAGTGTTTGAAAATCATTATTCAAGGGTAGAAAAACTTTAATCAGAAAATAAGAACATGTAATTTTAGCTAAAAACTTTATTATTCTTTATTAGATTTTTACTTTTTGGTTTTCGGTTAGGTCTAATAAGCCCTTCCTCAATTGAGCGAGGGTTTGATTGTTTTGATTTCTTGGTTGTGCCATTGTTATGGTGTCATCTCCAAGGACTAGTTGTTTTAATGTCGATGTTTTCTTGTTGTCAATGTAATGGGGAGATGCCCCTACTCATATACTGACGGTTTTGGTATATAGAGTTGGAAGGGGATAGTCTCTTCTTGATGTTGGCTATAAGGATGTATCGGACTCCTGGGATAAGTTGAGTGTCTGTAGCCCGGAAGAAAAGGCGATTGTGGTTAGAGTTGAGCCCCTATCGGCTCATGGTATCTATAACCACTGGCTTAACATTAGGGGTATGAGTAAGTCCTCTTCTCTAGTTAGAGTAGTTGAGATTTTATGGAGTCATCCCAATCATTGTAATCTCTTGGATTAATGAATTTTCTTCTAAAAAAAGAGCCTATGGCATCATACTGTTATCATGAAGCACCAATACATCAGTGTCACACAGAATGTTCAGATTCGCCAAATCAAATGACATGAACCATTGGAATGTGAAAAAAAAAAATGTCTCATAATTTTCAAGG
Organism: Rosa rugosa; assembly: GCF_958449725.1. Lineage (NCBI taxonomy): Eukaryota > Viridiplantae > Streptophyta > Magnoliopsida > Rosales > Rosaceae > Rosa > Rosa rugosa. Next base: position 5,028,113 of record NC_084826.1, on the reverse strand, counting down.
TTCTTGACGGCAGATCAGATGTTGCTAGTCTTACAGGCTTAGACATTTCAGGAGAGGGATACATGAACAGAAGATTACAAAGCTCACTTATAATTAATTACGATGGCATAATCGGCCATATAAATTTGAAAGCTGGATTATTGTCATACCAATTTCACTTATGTGCAGCACAAGTTCCAAGCACTGCTTGTGTTGGAAATATTGGTAAAGATTTCATTTCCTTACCAATTGTTCAAATATGTTTTTGGCACAAATAATGATCCACTGATAACTCAGCCTGAAGAATGGTTGGTTTTTGTCAAATCAACATGACAGGATCACCGTTGATAACATGGCGGAGTATGCGCTCAAATCCTACATTTGCCATTAACACCATCTTATTTCATATCCTCAAGGCGAAGAAACTAGAGGAAACTCAAGTCCATCACACCACCAAGTGGCTATAGACAACATTTTCAGGGCCACCACAGTAACTTGGAGCCTGTCAGGTCATGACAGACACCGAGCATTATATATCATTTCTCAAGCATACATAATTTAGGATTTCAGTTATAGTAGTGGTAGTTTACTTCACCGACAAGGATAAGGAGAAAAGCCTATGACCGATTTTGTGAAGATGTCCTCTCAGATGCATGCCGCCGTATGCTGTTTCCCCTGATTGCCGACTCTGATCCACTGCCAGCCTGGTGAAGAGCAGCCCAACCAGAATCACGGTCAACCTGATTCATCGAGAATGAAGGCAGGTGATCTCTTTCCCACGCGTGAAAACGAGTAGATAAAGGATTTTCAGCTTCTTGGTAGTTACGGCCTGATGAACCAGAAGGGTAAAAATAGAAACCACCATTTTGATCTGATGATGAAGCCACTGGCCCTACTTGAGGCAAACCTCTTTGACTGCTTGATCTTCGGCCTCCTGAAATCATGGGTGTGCGCATGGTTGGTGAATTGCTAGGTTGTTGCTGTTGGTAGTATGCCTGAAGAGCTTGGACTCGGTCGCGAGCCCGAGCATTGCTGCCTGGATAAGGAGGAATCATTGAAGATGTGACTGAGCTGCCGGCTCTAGCACTAGAACTGCAGGAAGGATTTACGACAGAAAGACATGCATCAACTGCTTGATGATCAATAACCGCGAACATTTACATAGTATTTAATCCGATCTAAAGTCCACATATAATTAAGGAATATACCTAAGTCAGTCAATTGTTATCTAGGAAACGAAAATTATACCATCATCATTTTTTGGTTGCAAAAAAAAAAATTACACCATTATCTCATTAAAAAAGTTTGACAAAAAGAAAAACCACATATCAGGCCCAACTCTTATTTTCACATACCTCATTCTCTTTGAAATCTGCATACATGTACATCGAGAGATGCTTCTAGTATTTTCTAATAACGCATTAAATGATAAGCAATTAAAAGAGCACGTGTGATACAGCAAGATGAAGGTCAGAACTAGTCTGAAACCACTTTCAAATTTTATCAAGGGCATACCTGTGACCAACAAGAAAGGGATGCATGAAAGATCCTGATCTTGGTATCTCCGAACTCGGCCTAGCAGATCTTTGAGTCACAGATGGGATTGAAGTTTGGTCAACCCCACCAATATGACTGCTGGTTGTAGAGAATGGAGGGGAATGGTGCTCCCAACTGTGGTAATGAAGATCCATGGCAGGAAAAGCATAGGAGCTTGGTAGTTCACTAGGTACAGATGTGCCAGTCCAATGATGGTTAAAGTTGGAAGCTTCTGAAACACTTCCACTTGAATTAGAGGATGAGGGGTGGATTGGTCCAAAGTAAGCAATATATGGGCAAGGATGAGCAGCAGATGATACAGCTGTATGCTCAGCAAAGATGGCATGCTGTCCAAGTAAATCATGATCTGCATTACAATATCCACTCGCATAAATATTACATTATGCGTTAACCACCACTAAAACTTGAATAGAATATATCACAAGGGAAAATCAAGAAAGTCTTACATGAAGTTGGTGAGAACTCTCCTTCCCTGTTGATAGCCAAAATAAAAGGTTCAACACATAGGAGGAGAAAATATTGCATTGACCAGAAAGACTAAAAGGAAAAACTGCAAGTATACATGTATCATCGAGTTGATATGAAAATTCTATTGAAACTTGGAAATTAATCTGCCAAGTTCCAAACAACTATTCTAAAACTTCAATTCCAATTCTTACCTTTAAAAAGTTCATAGATTTAACCTTTGGCAAAACCCGGTGAGCTAGCCTGACCCAGAGTCATAAACAGGCTATGCTGCTCCATATACGATTGCAAAAGTTTTCTCACCTTATCCTCCCTTAAGATTGACTATGTATATGCAAAAGTTTATGTCATTTATTTTACACAATTTTGTTCACTAGTAGTAAGCTTAGTTAATCGATAAGAATTTAATTAAAACACTAGTTTTCTCTTTTAAGACATATCCTAAAAAAGGTGAGGCTACTGGTTAGCATATCAGTCATATGGCCCATCCAATCTTCCGAAAGGTGAAGACTGAGCCTGAGCATTCTGTTAACCTATCCAAACTGGGATTAGCCTAGCCCCTCAACCTCTGCTTCCCATCCTTCCAAAACCCTCATAACTTTTAGTTTGAAAGCATATAAAGCAAAGGGTAAAACGATAATTTTCAACAAAGATATTTTGGAAGTGTCAACTAGTAAACAAAACAAAGTGTAAAGGTTTAACAAAAGAATAACAAATAAAACTCTTTATTAATCATAATTATATAACATGCACGAAGAAAAAATATATTAAACTGGAGAGAGTTGCTACAACTATTTCTAAAAACAACAAATCACAAACTCTTGTTTTGTTGAAACTTTAAATGCATTTAGGACAAACAGATATACAGCAAAAAGACAAGAGATACCATGTTTTACACATACGACTGTCAAAAAGAAAAGACTTTATACTATCTGACACAATAACCATGCCTGCCAATTCTTAGTCTAACTTTCAACTAGGTCCCTGGTCCTCAGTTTGCTTCTTTGAGACAGCTAGTTAAAGGTGAATATACAGAAGTGAACATATTGTTTCTTTTCTTTTTACTCTTTTTCTTTTCTTTTCAATGCAGCCCCAGGCTGGGGAGAAATAGTTGATATTTTCAGGTGTATCAGAAAAAATTCTGAAGGAATTTCAGACAGTGGTAGAACCAGATGATGGTGCTCATTGCTATCTTGTTATTTTCTAGAAATATTGAACTGCACCCATGAAATGCAATAATCAATTTATTAATTGCTCCCCAGGAAACCAAGGACCAATGGCACTGATATTCTGTTAACAATGATTCAACATTTTTATATTCAAAACCCAGCTGATATCAGAAAACTCTATTGTCAAATCATGCAACTTCTCCAACTCTTTAATCTGCAAGGTTACTTTGGATTTCTTAAAGAAAATAATAGATGAATAACTTTCCAATCAAACTTACTAATGTAAAAGACAACAAGAGCTTATGTGGATAAGGAGAAAAAGAGATAACTATGTTACCTCATAAAATAATCCGTGTTTGCACATGCCCATTAGATAACTAAGTTCTTCAAAGTGTGAAAAAGAGCTTGTTTTGACTTTAGAAGGACCAAATGGTTACTGATTAGATTTAGAATTACAGTAGAACAAGTTAATTTCCTAATTAACCTCTAGAAATGATTTTTTTTTTTTTTAATAAAACCATGAATACATAGAAATTATCCTCAAACAACTTGGAGTGGAATTAAATTTTAACACGAGATCACTTACTCAAATGATGAAGGAAGTCTTGCTAAGCTACCAAATGGACACCAGTGAACACCAAAGGACTGCAAAAGGCATTTACATACCCAAAAATATAAATATATTAGATGATGAACAAAATTCAGTTAACCTGTAAACAAAAGGCGGCTAAGTATCTACACCCACACAATACAAACTAGTCTGCAGACAAGAATTTTAGGTATTTTATGCTGCATTGATACCACAATGCAGTTCAATATTTAAATTTGGTTGGACTACTCTTGTCGATATTACTATCATTTGTTTCAATCTGACCGCAATTTTCTGTCAATGGCTTTGCTTCTTCCAGTCACCTCCTGGTAGCAGCAAAGGTTTCTAAGTGCTTAGAGCATTCGGGAAGAAGAAAATGCATCCCAGCCCCCAGAAAGATTATAGTTGAACATTATATTACTCACAGACCCCTCAGATGTCATCATTAAAATGCTAGTAAAAGTAAAAGGAAAAGATAGAAAGGGACCTCAATCAATCCACTTCAAGGATGAGTAATACATATGAGAGGGACAGACATGATATAAATATATACATACTTTATTTGGTACTATTACTTCAATATAATGGATTCTGATTGGTTCTAATAGCAGGGAAAACAAAAAGGTAATACTATTAATACTAGCAGACAAAACATTTAGAGGACTTGGTTCTCTTCATTCCTTTTCTCTTCAATAATAGTAAACTTACTGGGTCCCTATTGAACAAATTTGATGATTTGCTTGCCACAGATCATTTGTACTAACCACGTGATTATCTTTATGGTCAAGAAAACATTGTTAGCCTCAGGCACAATGTAGAAATGACCTCCACGTCTAAGTTGAGGGGATAGACTGCTACTAGAAAGGGAGGAAGTTGTGATAACCTGCTTGATAAAAGAAGCCACAAAGCTCTGAAGCAATTTAACTAGGTTCACTGGAATGTAGGATTTTATCTAGATTTCACCTAATATATAACACATTCACATCAGACAAAAGTAGAAGGATAATCCTTGGCAATAAGGGAGCTGCACTCATCCTGATCATGTACCTTAATAAGAATCAATTATCTCGCCCATCTATAGCAGAACTTCCTTTGAATGCTCTATTGACCCTAAATGTTTAGTATACAACCCTTTATGTTTGTCACTATTAGTTCAAACCCTTGGACGTACGTAGGCATGAAACAATGGTTTTAACAACAAGATCCATGCATTTCACAAAGATAATTAGAGCTGCATACAAAAAATACACTTAGTCCTACAAGTTAGATCTAAAAAGGGGAACTACAGCTACAGCTACAGTAATTACCATTTCGGAATAACTTAGATCATACAGATCTTCATCATGGTTCCAGTCATCCATGCTAAAATCCGGAAATGAACGGCAGCCATTAGCATAAAGCCATTGACCTTTCTCGATCTTCCGACAATTAGGGCATTGCATTGCGCCCTTTATATTAAACGCCGAACCAATGCAATCTGAAAGGGTTGTAACAACATAATCAAGGAACATGAAACCTGATAAACAGCTTAGATGAAAAGTCATAACTAGCTTACTTCCATAGGAAAAGTTTGTCTCAAATACAATGTGCAAGTAAAACCATCAATCATCAATCATCAATAGAAGGAGAAAAGTTTTAACAAACTTGCTACTCTACAAATCCAGATGAAAGGTTCAACTACATCACCAAAAGGATTTCAAGCCTATGGCCAAACCAAATGAAATTGATGTAGGAGATGTTTAAAATCAATAGAATTGTGCATTTGAATAAAAACTGGAAATGTGAAGATAGATTTTGTTAAAAAATGAAATGAAGATGATACATTATACTTCTGATTAAACTTCCACATTCTACATTACAAACGTGCATAAAGATACTTCCTTTTACATGGCCAGTCCTAATCTGTAGATCCCAACTGATTAAATTTTCCATCTTTCGGTATAAATGATGGCTTGATCCATTAAATTTAAAAACTTTAACAAATCGAAATGTATGGAATGAACTACATGATTTCCAACAGAAAGATATGATCATTTAGCTAACAAAAGCAAACAACTTGATACTGAAGAATAAATGGAAAATATGAACATAATGCATAGATAAGATAAGAACACACCATGAAATGACAACCCCATAAAACCAAAACTCTAATCATGGTTAGCTGAGGCAATATTCAGTTTCATTTTTCCTTCGAACTTTCTTAATCAACCAAAAGAGCACATTAACAGAAAATCCAAAATCCAAAACAATTCACAAGTCAGAACCATAATTGAACCCGGATCTCTGAAATTGCAATCTTAAAAACCAAAATTGCAACCCCAATTACATTCGATTCCGACTCACCTAGATGAAATTCATGCCCACATTGCAGCTTGGCCCAAGATCTATCCCCATTATCAGCGACGACTTCAAGGCAAATCGAGCAGGACACAGAGCCACCGTACGACTTGCCTCCACAACCACCACCACCACCATCGCCACCAACACCATCGCTTTCTTCAACAACCACCTCTTCATCGCTGCCCAGACCCATAGAAACCCCCAAATCAAGTCTTCAAAACTCTAATTCCGATGCGCCGGCGTCCAATTCAGCCTCTTTTCCCTCTCAATCTCAAGCGCGCGAAGACGAAAGAACCACCCGGCGAAAAAAACACACAAAGCCTTCGGTTTCAAATTGACGATCACGAAAGGTCCCCGAAACGACGTCGTGGGGATCAGAAGCGGAGACGAAGAAAGACGCGTGAGTCGTCAGAGATGGTGTTCTGGGAAATTTGATGGACAAATCAAAAATCCAAATCTCTCTCTCTCCTGTTTCTCATTTCTCTTCTCTTTCTTTTCTTTCTTCTCTTTCTCTGTCGCTGGCCCCCTTTCTTCTCTCTCTCTCTCTATCTCTGTGTCTGCGTTTCCGGACCGTCGGATCAGGAGAGGTTGGACTTTTGGCGTAATAACCGCTGTCCTAATAAGCCTGATCAACGGCCAGGAATGATTTTTCTTCTGCCGTTTGATTCTGGTTGACGCTGTAGTTGTTTGTCCGAAAGCTCTTTTTTTTTTTTTGGGGGTTAGATAAGATTTTTTTGTCGGGTTAGAAAGGTGAGGTAGGATCCGGGTAATCGGGTCGGGCTGGTTTAAATGTTTTTATTTACTTGTGATTCAAGTTAGGAAGATGCTCTCTACCTAAAAAAGGACGTTAGGCGGGTGTAGTGGAATATTTAACTCCATCTTTTTTTTTTTTTTTTACCTAATATAATTCCAGCTCATTCACATTATTTTGATGATTAGCCTAATCTATGGACTTCCACAAATACGTAATGACTAATGAGTGTATGTATTATTGGTAACCAAATTTAATGTGGTAGATGGAAAATTGTTAGGATTCATGCACCTAGCTCGATCCTAAATGTAAATTGCACAAGAACAATAATGAACATGCATGTCATAATATCCTATATAAAGTTGAATATCAAAGAGTCATCATGGTAAGGCTAAACTCGAGAGTTGAGTACTTCATGATGATAGCGTGTCCGCCGTGTTGGATTAGTAGTAATATTTTCTAATGTGTTGAGCATTAATCTAGTTGTAAACTTAATTTTTTTCGAAAGAAACTCAATGTTGTTTGAACCATATGAATACTCGCAGCCTCTGAGCCCTAAACACTCTCTCTTGCTGACACCAATTCTTCATAGACACTAAGAAGCAAATTAAGCTCTACAACCATGCTTGTCTATTAGGATCTTCTTACAGGTATCTGTAATTTTGAAAATGAAATTCAAGGTCTTGTTGGTCTTTATTTTGAAATTTTAGCTAGGTTTTTTAGCTAAAGTTAAATTTAGCTTTTGTTTAGCTAAAGAACCTAGCTATATTTAGTTAGAGAGGAGAGAGAATTTAACTAAAACTTAAATTTAACTTGAGATTTAAGTATTCTGCTGGAGCATAACTCAATAAGTAACTAGTTATATTCCAGTTTTAGCTACTTTTAGTTATGCAAATAGTTATCACGGTTGGAGATGCTTTTACGTAGCATCTTTTGGATGGTTCTTTGATGGCGTTTGCAAAAGAAACGAATATTTTTTTTTTCTAGTATTACGCAATGATAGTAAAAAGTATTCTCTGTCCTTCAATATTTTTCAGTTCTGACTACTTGAAAGTATAGAGAGAACCTTTCATGTCATTCAAACGAAGTGCTCTCAATAAAAGTGATTGGACGCGACTGTGATGATAAGCAATAGTATCTAATACAACTATTGGTTCAATTACAGGAGCAACCTGCCATGGACAAAAAGCAGTTTGTGGGGTTCATAAAGAGGTAGATAAATTGTTGACACACAAATTGGATGGTGATCGAGCAGCAAGAGCTTTTCAAGAAGCATATTGAAGGAGGTACCAAGTACCTGCTCTGGAAGCGTGGAGGGTCTCTGATTGTAAGTGACAATCAACTGCAAAACACGTACAGTCGAATTGAATTTCAACTGGTTTGTATATCATTTTTTGCTTTTCTAAGAATTATTTGTTGATCGAGATTTTGATATATGTGGCAGTTTTGTTGGGGAGAGCATGCATGATGATGAGAGCATAGTGTTCGCATACTACAAGGAAGGTGCTACTGAGCCGACCTTCATCTATCTTGCCCATGGCTTGAAGGAAGTCAAGTGTTGATGGAGTTGGGACTGTAGTGCAGTTTTTTTTTTTTGTTAATTTTATTAACTATATTCGGAAGTTATTATCATACATTTTTAATTATATTTGGAGGCTATCATAAACATACAATGTTTATATTCAAATGTATATATGCGATGTACATCATGAAAGTCTTAAAGCATTAAAGTTTCAAGACAGTGCTTTGATCTAAAATTATGTAGGCGTGTAGGTTTTCTTTTTCTGCATTGCTTTTCAAATGGATTATTATGCTTGAAGTACAACCTGTAATGATCGATCTGACAATTCAAAAACTCTCGCATGAAGATAGAGCTCACTTAAATAGTAGATTTTACAATTTGCAAAGGTATATATATATATATACATATACTTTTTTTTTAAGAAAACGGAATCAAATTCAATTAATAACCGCATCTTTGTTAAAAACGAATAAATGTAAGTGACAATCAATTCTTAAACACAATTGAATTAAATTTCAATTGGTTTGTAAATCATTTTTTACTTTTCTAAAAGTTCTAGGAATAACTTATATGAGGGGTTTATATTAGTTTAGATTTGAATATTACTGTCATTAGTTGATCGATGATTACAAGGATTTGGGGTGATGAGAGATTTTATATACAAGGGCCGATGTCCATAACTAGTAAACTTGTGCGAGGGTCACCATGAGTGGCCAAACATGAGTAACATAGTTAACCACTATAGCCAAATATGCTCAATACAAAGAAATCGATTAACTACTGTGATCAACAAATAAATAAATAAAAAAAGAACAACACCATAAATATTTAGAAACCCCATATATAGCGTTTGCATTCTTGACCGGTAATCACGCATAACCAAACGGTGCTATAGAAAATTAGAGTCCCTGATCGATCCAGCACATGGGATCCTTGCATTCACTCTTTAGAGATTTATGAGATTTCTTGTTGGTTTGAAGTGCAAGACAAAGAGCCAGAAACAATAAGAAATTACGAAGCAAATGGACAGAAAATCAGAAAACCCCACTAAACTGGAAAGATAGGTAAAGGCCTCAACTTCCTTCATTAGACCAAACTTTGAGAATTGTTATTTCAATTTCGTTTAATTTTTTAGACAGTGAAGAATTCTTGTTTCGCTTAAATCGACTTCATCATAAGATAATAAGATTTTATGAGCCAGCGTTGATTTCCATATATCATTGAAGTGCATAGAAAAGAGGTGGAAAAAGATGAGGTTGAGAATGGCAGAGCTTTCCAAATTGCCACAAGAGATGAAGGTGCGAATCCTGTCAAGGCTGCCTCCAAAATCTCTTATGCGATTCAAATGCGTCCATAGATCCTGGCATGCTTGGATCAGTAGCCCCAATTTCGCAGCCAAACACGTCTCCGTTTCGAAGCACAACAAATTCTCCTCCATCACTACCATTCTTTTCAAACGTTATGTTCTTGACCTCAACACTGACAAGAGGGAAATGGTATTGTCATTGTTTGATCTTTGCCATGATAATAATTGTGTTGATGATGACGATCACCTTAATCCTTTAATGGAGGACCTCCATGTTCCGCAGTCTATGGGTCTAAAAAGGAGGGACATATGGACCGGGATCGAGTATATAGAAATTGCATGTCACTGCAATGGAATCATTTGCTTAACCGATTACAGGAAAAGAGTTGTTTTATGCAATCCAGCAATTAAGGAATTCAACCGTCTTCCAGTGTCAAGTCTTGCTCTCTCTTCTGCTGATATTAGGCCCAGTGGGTCATCTACAGCTGCTGTAGGATTTGGCTGTGATCTCAAATCTGAAGAATACAAAGTTGTTAGAATTTTACATTCTGCACGAGAGTTTAAAGATAAAGACATGGTCATACATCCTCCCAGAGCAGAAGTATTCAGCCTCGTTACAAGGTCTTGGAAAGAAATCAAGACTGATAATCTTGACAATGAAAGTACAAATATTTGGCCCGATTCAACTGTCTGCATATACTGTAAAGGAAATCTTTATTGGCGTGGACATGAAGAACAGAAGGAATATTTTGATGTTAGCTACTCCTATACAGACGAGGACAATAATTCAGGAGATGAAACTTTTATATTCGAGGACAAAGAGCGGATCATTGCATTTGACATTGGCAGTGAGACATTTCATGTTATATCTTTTCCAAATGGTTATTATTACTATCATAAGGTTTTTGGCTTGTGGAATGACTCCATCGCAGTGAGTACTAGTTGGTGTTCGGAAAATCCATGCATAGACATATGGGTGCTGGATAACATTGGTGGGGTTAAGGGGTCGTGGATAAACTGCTTATCCATTGATCCAGTTGTGAACATTGAATTTCCATTGGCATTTGTTGGGAAGAGTGGGCAATCCCTTTTGGTTGCCGTGGATCGTTGTGTAGTAATTTTGTGTGACTATACTACCTCAAAATTGAAGTATCTTCCTGTTAATGGAGTGTCTCTCTGGAACTCTCAAGCTCTTTTTTACGTGAATAGTGTAGTTTCAGTGAAGGGATACACTGATTGTAGCGATAGAATTCCTAACCTTGTTCTGGAAGCTTGATCAATATAAGATGTACATAAATTTATAAGGTAATGAAATACGGTTGAAAGCATAACTTACCAGGGTATGTCTTATCATGCATTGTGCTCCGTTTCTTATCTCTCCTTGCATGGACATTATACAAGACATGCACTCTAGCAAGGGGACAATCCCAGAAAAGAAGGTCATGCGATTCTCATTGGGGTGATCCGATCCTATAATATCTTTTGCTGACGATGTTATGAAGGAACAGGGTTGTGTGTATTTTCATGCTCTTTCCATAACCATTTGATCTCTCATTTGTGAGTGGAGAGGTTTTGAATTAAACTCGAGAACACCAAGTCATTATTTACTAATAAATAATTTTAAAACGTTCTTAAAGCTCTTCACCTAAACTGTATTAATTTTCAGAAGACTTCAAGTTTTTTTTTTTTTTTTTTTTTTTTTTTTACTAAAAGCTTCGTATCATTCAATCAAGTCAGAACGACACTTACAAATATTTCACCTGCCTATAATTTGCCAAGCAAGTAGTAAACTAAGTACCACTCATTGTACATTGAAGGTCACTTATTGCCTACAATACTATGCCAAGTATTTTAACACAAAATCGAATTTTATGTGAGATTTCCTTCGTCAATGCACTCAATTGTGGTGCTCCAAAGATCTCCTCAATTCAGTGTACAAACACGCCACTCTTATTGAAGAAATTGTGTAGCAATCAAACTCAATATATCACTAACTATGTCTCATGTCACTGACCATGCCATGTCACTAAAAACCAACCACCAAACAATGAACTAAACTCCAAAACAGAGAAAGTAATCACAACTCCAAAAATTCATCCTCTTGAGGAATTTTCAGCAAACAGATAGAGAAAGAAAGGGAAAGTTTCAACCTCCCAAAATGAAGAATCAAGAAAAATAACTGGATTCGTAAAGTCTGGCTATAAGTGAATTCAGATACTGCGAAACCCTCCAGCCTTGCTTAGCTAACAGAACCAAGTTGAAAGCATAGATCTCGAAAACCTAGTCCCTCTTCCTCCCTAGCTCGACCCAGAGCTTGCCAAGACATCCAATGAATTCTTCTCTTATCTTGATGCCCACCAAAATTTAGCACACAGCGCGCTGCTGAATGTCTTCACAAAAATTTTGTGTCAATAGGAAACAACTCATTGCATATGCCAGTTCTACAGGTATTCGATCGGAATGGTGGGCTTCAGTTTGTGATCCATTGTGGATCCTAGGCTAGCTAGGGCATCCTCACTTCGAGGCCATTGTTGTATCTGGGACTCCCAAAAATGCCATGATAGGTCTTTCACTTTAGCCAAGCCCACTTTAGCCAAGTATCATGCCATCATAGGGTCATTTGCTGCATAATGACCCAAAATCTGGTTAATTAGTAATCAAAAGGAATCACATGTTACAAATAACCTATCCACTTTGAGCTTCATTGACATCTTCAGGCTTGCCACCAGAGCCTCGTACTCTACCTCATTATTGCTCGCTGGGAACCCTATGGTTATTGTCTGCTCAAGTATAGTGTTGGGTACTAACTGATAATTGAAAGTAAAGAAGGAAAACTAATGTTAATTCATCATTCATTGTCTCCTTGTCCAGGCTGTGAGTTACAATATATATGGAGTTGAACTATCTCCAAGACAAAAGGGAAAGATGACAGCTGGCCACTAGGACCACAGTCTCATTGTAACCACTCTGACTATGCTTAGGCTACTGATGAACAACTAATACAAGATTAAGAGGTGATTATCAAGGGTGGTCCTAACAAGTCCCGCCCCCTTGAGTCGCAAGCCGACCACGGTTGCCGAAATCAGGAAAACGAGCCATGATAGCATGGGCTTCCTCCCAAGTTGCGTCCTCCTTCGGTAGCCCAGCCCATTGAATAAGCCACTGAGTAATGGATCGTTTCTTCTTGTGGGTCACAGACATATCCAACACACGTTCAGGAACCCAGATAGGCTCCCCTTTCGCGTTGAACTGAGGAAGGGTCTGAGAGATGGGCACGGAGTCGCCGATGCGTTTCTTCAAGAGTGAAACGTGGAAGACCGGATGGATTTTGGACGACGCCGGCAGATCCAGACGGTATGCCACACTTCCGATCCGATCAAGAATCTTGAAAGGCCCGTAGAAGCGAGGAGAGAGTTTGTGAGAGGCTCGTTTGATGAGCGATTGTTGGCGATATGGGTGCAATTTGAGGAAAACCCAATCCCCAATTGCAAATTCACGTTCAGTCCTCTGTTTGTCGGAGTGTTGTTTCATCCTATTTTGGGCGAGAGCCATGTTCAGCTTGAGAGACTGTAGAAGGGCATCACGGTCACGGAGAGCCATGTCGACCGCATGAACCGCGGTGGAGCCGGGAAGGTAGCGCTGGACTGCCGGTGGAGGAATGCCATAGAGGGCTTGAAAAGGGGCCATTTTGATGGTGGAATGGTAGGTGGAATTGTACCACCATTCCGCCCAGTGAAGCAGAGTACTCCAAGATGCCGGCTTGTCGGCGATGAAACACCTCAGGTAATGTTCCACAGATCTGTTGACCACCTCCGTCTGGCCATCGGATTGGGGGTGGTACGCAGAGCTATGACATAATTGGGTGCCCTGAAGCCTGTAGAAAGCCTTCCAGAAGTGACTAATGAAGATGGGATCGCGATCCGACACGATTGTCCTGGGCATGCCGTGCAATCTGAAGATCTCCTTCATAAAAACCTCAGCGATCTGGGCAGCTGTATAGGGGTGAGTCACGGCAACGAAATGCCCATACTTAGAGAGACGATCAATCACAACCAGGATGGCATTCTTGCCGTGTGAGTTGGGCAGCCCATCGATGAAATCCATCGAAATGTCGAGCCACACTTCGTCAGGGATCGGGAGGGGTTGTAGCAAGCCTGGGGGATGGATGGCCTCGTAGTTCTGACGCTGACACTGGTCACAAGCAGCGATGAAGGATTTGACATCCCTTCGGAGACCCGGCCAACAGAAGCTCCTAGATAGACGCACAAAGGTACGCAAATATCCGGAGTGGCCTGCTTGTAAGGAGGCGTGAAATTCATGGAGAATTTTGGACCTCCACTCTGACGTTTGTGGGACAAAGATGCGCTGCTTGTAGAGCAGTTGGTTGTTGTGCAACGAGAAGTGTTTTCGGGTAGATTGACCTTGATGGAGGGCAGCAAGGATGGATTGAGCTTCGGGGTCCCTGGAACACGCCTGTTGAATGTGGGCAACACTATCGAAGACCGGAGAAGACATGGCCTGAATTGCACAAAGTTCATGACGCCGAGACAAGACATCTGGAACGGTGTTGAGGTGCCCAGGTTTGTACTCAATCTTATAATCATACCCCAGTAGCTTTGCAAGCCATTTGTGCTGAGATGGTGTAGTGATTCGTTGATCCAGCAGGTGTTTCAAGGTTTGGTGGTCGGTAAGAATTGTGAATTTGTTGCCGAGTAGGTATGGCCGCCATTTATCGATAGCAAAGAGAGCAGCAAACATCTCTTTGTCATACACAGAGAGGGTCTGATTTCTGGGAGACAGAGTTTTACTGAGGAATGCAATGGGATGTTTGTCTTGGGTGAGGACAGCTCCGATGCCCAGCCCACTAGCATCGGTTTCGACCGTAAATGGGCGTGAGAAATCCGGAAGAGCGAGAACCGGGGCAGTAGTGACGGCGAGCTTCAGGCGGCGAAAGGCATCTTCTGCGGCCGGAGTCCATGTAAAGTTGTTAGCCTTCAGCATGGAGTTGAGAGGTTGGGCTATGAGCCCGAAGTTTTGGACGAACCTCCTGTAATAACCCGCAAGGCCCAAGAATCCTCGGAGGCCTTTTACAGTTTGTGGCTTAGGCCATTCATGAAGGCATTGTACCTTTTCTGGGTCAACCGAGACCCCTTGACCAGAAATAACATGGCCCAAGTAGCCTACTGTGGTTTGCCCAAAGGAACATTTAACAAGCTTCACCTTAAGTTGATGGCTGTGTAAAAGGTGAAATACTTCTTCAAGGTGATGGATGTGAGATTGGAAATCCGGGCTATAGACCAATATGTCATCAAAGAATACAAGAACAAACTTGCGTAAAATATGTTTAAATACATGATTCATAAGACATTGAAATGTAGAAGGGGCGTTAGAGAGCCCGAAGGGCATTACCAAAAACTCATAGTGACCTTCATGAGTGCGGAAAGCCGTTTTGTGGATATCATCCTCATGCATGCGGATTTGGTGGTAGCCCGACCGCAAATCCAACTTAGAAAAATACTTGGCACCATGTAATTCATCTAGTAGTTCATCAACCACGGGAATGGGAAACCGATCTTTGATAGTGACATTGTTGAGAGAGCGATAATCCACACAAAAGCGCCAAGTACCCTCCTTCTTTCGTACCAAGAGAACCGGTGATGAGAAAGGGCTTCGACTTGGTCGAATGATTCCATTAGAAAGCATTTCTTGGACTTGGGCTTCCAACTCCGTTTTCTGCGAGTGCGGATAACGGTAAGGCCGAACATTAACCGGGCCAGAGTTGGGCAACAATGGAATGCGGTGGTCCACGGCTCGTTGAGGAGGTAAGCCGGAAGGAGCTGCAAAGAGTTCTGCAAAGTGGGCCAATAATTGTTGTAGCTCAGGTTGCTGGGCTGGGTCAGGAATGAGTACTGGGCTCGGGGCAGGAGAAACCAAGTCCATGTGATCGGCAGGCAAAAGAGCCATCAGGGCGGACTGATCCAATGGGTGTGGCCGCGTGGTTAAGCCTTGTAGCACGTGGCACCGCCCATTCTGGGTAAACATCATCACTTTTTCTGAAAAATGCCATCCGATCAGTCCGAGTGTGTCAAGCCATTGGGCACCGAGGAGGAGATCACATCCAGTGACTGGCATCAATAAGAACGAGCTGGTGAAGCTATAGTCTTGGATGGACACTGTGATATCGAGGACTTGCCCGGAGGGTGACAGCGGTTCACCTGAAGCGGAAGTGAATCGGAATTGGGAAACCGACTGGATGGGAAGGCCCAACCGCTTAGCCACTGAAGGATTCAGGAAATTGGTCGCGGACCCACAATCGACAAAGACAGCAATGGGTTGCTGTTGAATAAAGCCAGTAAAACGCATCATTTCACCCATCTTAGTGGAGGTGATGGCGTGCAGAGGAAGAGTCTGTTCGTCCTCGGAAGGAGGATCCTCGGACGGTTGATCCGTCGTTGTTGGGTGCTCCTCGAGGTCTGTCGTGGGATCCAGAATGGCCATCACTGGCTTCTTGCAAACATGATTCTCAGACCAACGTTCATCACATGTGAAACACAGACCTTTAGCTCGTCTCTCTCGCTGCGCATTTGAGGCCCACTTACGATACGGTGTGTCATTTTGTGGTTTGGGGTTGGCAGTATGTGGTGTGAAATTTGAATTGGTGGGGTAGGCTGACGATGGGTTTTGGTTTGTAGTGGTATGGGTAGATGGAGCAGAAGGAACGTTGGAGCTATGTGATCTGTGTGAGTACGACCAGTGAGGAGGTCTCTGTGGTCTGCTGTTCTGACAGGTGGCCTGTTTGGCCTCATATCGACGTGCCAGGCGTTGGGCGTAAGCCAACGAACGTGGTTCCAGGGCCATGACGTCATGTCGGATTGACTCTTTGAGGCCTCCGAGGAAGATGGGTAGCAGGTCGTCGTCGCCCCATTCCGGTACCCAGCAGGCTAGAGTGGAGAACTCGTTGATGAATGCATCCACTGATGAAGATTGTTGGATGTGAGAGAGAGAAACCTTGAAATCAGTGGCAGTTGCGCCCCCAAATCGTTGCAGGAATGCGCAAACAAATTGCTCCCAAGAAGCAGAGGGGTGCCTCTGTTCAAAGGAATTCATCCAGATTGAAGCAGCCGGCCCAAAATGAGAAGCCACCGTCGATATGTGCTCATGGGGCGGAATGTGCTGAGTGCGAAGGTAACGTTCTGCCATGGCGAACCATCCGGCGGCATCGTCACCATAGAACCTGGGCAGGTCCAGTTTGGGTCGACGACAGCAATGGTGGTCGTGGTGGTTGTGGTTATACGGAGGTACTCGCGGGGGAAGTGGGTTGGTGGTAGATGTTGGGTTGGTGGTGGGTGGGACAGAGAATTCCGGAAGGGACAGGGGATGGGTATGAACTACGGTGGTGAATTGTGGCGGGGCTGAGGAGTAAGGTGGTGGAGTGTGCGGGGAAGAGGCTGCGGGGGCCGGAGAGGAAAGAGACCCAAAGGTAATTTGGGGAAAGGTGGAGGGGGTGAAGGGTGGTGGTGGCGGTGGAAGTGGGGTTGGGGACTGTGGCTGGGTGGTCACCTCTGTAGAAGAATGGATAGGCTGGTGTCGGTGGGTAAGGGCGTGAACGACGGTGCTCTGCAGGGCTGCGAGTTGTGCAGTAATACGGTTCTGGAAGGAAGAATGGTTGTGGTTAATGGAGTCAATAGATTGATGCAGTTCCTCTTGCAGTAGGTCCAGGGAATGGTGAAATTCTTCTCGATGGAGATGTCCATCATCTCGGCTTTGGTAAGAGGCCGAGGCGTCAACGGGGTGTGGCGGGTTGGGTAGTGGTGGGACGAGGGCGGATGTTGTGGGGGTGGTGGAAGGGGTGGAGGTTTGCACGGTCCGGGAAGGAGCCATGCTTTGATACCAGATGT
Source organism: Rosa rugosa (assembly GCF_958449725.1). Lineage (NCBI taxonomy): Eukaryota > Viridiplantae > Streptophyta > Magnoliopsida > Rosales > Rosaceae > Rosa > Rosa rugosa. Next base: position 5,010,537 of record NC_084826.1, on the reverse strand, counting down.
TGGGTACTAACTGATAATTGAAAGTAAAGAAGGAAAACTAATGTTAATTCATCATTCATTGTCTCCTTGTCCAGGCTGTGAGTTACAATATATATGGAGTTGAACTATCTCCAAGACAAAAGGGAAAGATGACAGCTGGCCACTAGGACCACAGTCTCATTGTAACCACTCTGACTATGCTTAGGCTACTGATGAACAACTAATACAAGATTAAGAGGTGATTATCAAGGGTGGTCCTAACATATAGTTTAAATTTCATCCGGTGTCTCCTAAATAATTTCTGCTCCTTCCCATTACTGTTGGATGCCCCATCAACCTGCAGCTTGCAATAAGTTATGTCCTCATGTACAACTGGAGGCTATGTCACATGTGCCTCTGAAGCCCTTTCCGCAGTGTGAATTCAGCCACAAAATCAGCCAAAACCTATGCCTTGCTCCTTGTCTTCGGTCGGTATAAAATATCATATTGGCCTAAATCTATCGCCCATTTAGTGACTTTGGACGAGCCTCTGGCCCATGCAGTATGGAACGCAATGGGTGCTCCGTCATCACTACTATCCAGAACGCCTGAAAATAAGGGTGAAGCTTCCTCCCCATCATCACCAGTGCCAAGATCAGTTTCCCCACCCTCGAGTATCTAGTCTTTGTGTCGAGGAGAGCTTTGGACAGAGCTCCACTCATTGTCCAATCCGAAACCGCCAGATACAAATACACGTCTTTTCGTGTAATGGGCTTCGACAGTAATGGCATGGTGGTGTTGCCAGGTACTTCTTCAGCAACCGGAATGCCTTTTCACACTCCGAACCCCGTTTAACCTTATTTGTCGCTCTTGACGTGAATCTTTCTAGAGCTGCCAATTTGTCATTCAAATAAATAATAAATATTAAAATGTCATGACACATGACAACATATTCTCTTGTGACCCAATTTATGTAATTTGACTTGGTCTTATTCTGGCTTTTTGCCTTCTTTGTCGTTCAAGGAATTTTACTAGAAAAGTGAGACTTTCTCGACCAAAAAGAAGATTAATCACATAAATAGTGAATGCAGGAATTTCGATATAAAGTCAGATCCGATACCTACTGTGGGAATGGATCGCTCTATGGCTGACTGACCAAAAAAGAGGTGCAGACACAAATTTTTTAAAACTCAGTAAGCAGCAACTCTATTTGCTTCACAAGGAACCCGTTGACAGGTAAGTGTAGAACTGAGATTTTGTTCCAAGTATTATTTCTCATAAATGAAATGATTATGTTCAAATAGAAAATAAGTGGAAGAAAAAAAAGGGAGGTGAATATACGGCAGAGATGTCCAAATTGCCAGAAGAGATGCTGGTGCAAATCCTGTCGAGGCTGCCACCCAGATCTCTTATGCGATTCAAATGCATCCATATGTCATGGTATACTTTGATCAATAATCCCATCTTTGTGGACAAACACCTATTCGTTTCGAAGCACAACAAACTCTCTTCCTTCACCACCATCCTTTTCAAGCGCTATGTCCTTAGAAACGAGAACACTGACCAAAAGAAAACAGTATTGTCATTATTCAATCTTTTCCATAATAATGATGATGGTGAGGGCCACCATCTTGATTCTGTTATGGAGGAACTCCATGTCCCACCTTCAATGCGTCTAAAGAGGATGAACGATCATTGTGGACTCGAGTTTTTGGAACTTTCAGGTCATTGTGATGGGATCATTTGTTTAACTGATTTTAGAGAGAACATTGTTTTATGCAATCCAGCCATCAAGGAATTCAAACTTCTTCCGTTGTCGAGTTTTCATCTCTCTTACCCGGATGGTGTCTACACATCTGCTGTGGGATTTGGATATGATCTCAAATCAAAATGTTATAAAGCTGTTAGAGTTTGTGAATATGGGCAAGATTACAATGATAAAGGTCTTGTTACTCTTCCTCCAAAAGCAGAAGTATACAGCCTCGTTACAAATTCTTGGAAAGAAATCAAGGCTGATAATTTGGTGAAGAACACTACAGTGATTTGGTTTCATAGTTGGCCTGAAGCAGCCGTCCCAACCTACTGCAAGGGAATAATTTATTGGTCTGGAAAAAGGAGGGTATATCGTGACTATCCAGGTGTTGACGACGACGAACATGAGTTGGATCTCAGTAATCGGATCATTTCATTTCATATAGTTGATGAGACATTTCATGATATACCATGTCCAGATGTTGGTTTGCTAACCCGTAGGGCTTTTGGATTGTGGAATGAGTCCTTAACTATTTCTAGTTTGGGTGAGAGTGAGAAGGACTCCATAGATATATGGGTGCTGGATGACATTGAGGAAACTTGGACAAAATACGTTACTCTTCGCCCAGTTGTGAATATTTTATATCCGTTGACATTAGCAAGGAAGAGCGAGCAATTTCTTCTTGTTGCCATTGATGAATGCGTAGTGATCTTCTACAACTGTTGTACCGGAAAGTTTAAGTATCTCCCTATTAGTGGCGTGTTCCTAAACCACTATCAAGCTGTTTCTTATGTGAGTAGTACTGTTTCAATAGAGGGAGGCAATAATGTTGAAGAGGAGATAAGTGAAGGAATATAATTTCCAATTTTCTGTCTAGGTCTTCCTAAGATGTTAAATAGCAATATAGTTTACCAGGTTATGCATTACCACTGTGCAGCTGCTTATCGCAATGCCGGGCGACATGGACTTTACAAAACGAAGGGATCAAACTTTAAGAGAAAAAGTTGTCTTTTGTTGATTTGGGTAATATCGAAGTTAGATAATGACTGTGTTGTTCCACCCCTCCAAACAAGAAGCAGAACGGCTGATTGAGAAAGCCGGGTATTCAATCGGGCATAACATGTTTGTAATCCTCTGTTCGTTGAATAAAAAAAAATAAAAAATAAAAAAACTCTTTCATCGTCAAGAAAAAAAATCCAGGCATATACAGTACATGTTCAAACTGTGGAATTCTAGCAAACCAACATTTTTTTTTTTTTTTGGAGAAATAGCAAGACAAAATTCCATTAGCCTTTTCTATTTAAACGCCCTTTATGTTAAACGCCGAACCAATGCAATCTGACAGGGTTGTAACAAAATAATCAAGCAACATGAAACCTGAGATGAAAGTCATAACTAACTTCGATAGGAAAAGTTTGTCTCAAATACAACGTGCAAGTAAAATCATTAGTCATCAACAGATTTAACAGACTTGCTACTCTACAAATCCAGAAGAAAGGTTCAACTACATCATCAAAAGGATTTCAAGCCTATTGCCAAGCTACCAAATGAAATTGACGTTGGAGAAGTTTAAGCATTTTCAGTTTTGGTAAGGCGCACAATAAGCATTATTTGTTTTGGTCTGAACACTACTGAATCTTGATTATTAGGACAGAACATCTGGCACTCATTCGCAATGAAATGATTTAGTCAACCTTTCTCATATATCATTAAAGTATTTTAGCATTATAATCCAGTCTCAGGAAGAAAAAAGCAAAAAAAAAAAAAAAAAGAAGCCTAATATGTTGAATCAACTTTCATGTGTCGCTAAATGCAAGTGCAAAGGTTCATTTCATTTCATCGCTCACTACAAAACAAACAGAATACCACACAATAAAGGTAAATACATGTTCAATATATAGGGAGGGTCTGCTGGTAACATGAACTCAGACATGCTTTTTGCGCAAAGGCTGAATAACCTTTCATACTCCGCAATAGTAATCTGAACTGCCAAGATTGAGTCTATGCATAATAGTTGAGGCTAGCCTTCTTCTTTGCTTGGACTTGTATAATACCTTCATTGAAATCTTCGTGGTTTACCTGGATTGAACCAAAATGACCCATAAGATAAAGTATTTAGAGCATGTAATTCATAAAAAAAAAAACAGTTTTTATCTTATGAATTCAAACGCACATAATGAATACACAGTTCCCCTAAAGATAAAGTAATAGGTATTTAATGAGATGGAGTACCTCAGTTGCATCACGGCGAAGGGCCAGCATGCCTGCCTCCACACAAACTGCTTTTAGTTGTGCACCATTGAAATCATCAGTAGAGCGAGCTAATTCTTCAAAATTGACGTCTGGGTGAACATTCATCTTCCTGGAGTGAATCTACAAAATTAATGCAACAAATTACGTTAGAGCCAGCTCAGAGCGAAATTCTCCCAAAACATAACCAATTGCGAAAGACAAACCTGCAGAATCCGAGCTCTAGCTTCTTCAGTGGGATGTGGAAACTCAATTTTACGATCCAATCGACCAGAACGCATAAGAGCAGGATCAAGGATGTCAGCACGATTTGTCGCTGCTATCACCTGTAATTTTCAGACAATTAGTCTAACTCAACCAAAAAGTGCCTGAGAATCTTCATCATTATCTATATTCAAAGTCTAAATGTTGAATAATTGCCAGATGCAGAACATATTGTTCTAATCTTTGTATAAAGTTATATTATATTGTATGACTAGTAATATAAATGCTAAAATTTTTATATGTAAACCTCCTATTCCTCTATATACTAAATAATTTCAACTTTTGAAGTTTTGAACCTATTTCTTAAATGACTACACTTTACAAAGGAAATTAAACTTTTGATGATAAAATCATATAAGTCACCAAAATTGGAAGTCAGTAATACTTTATAATCTGTGTGCAACCATGTGTCACAACAAAATAATAGCAAGAAAAAGACCAAAATCTACAAACTGTTCTCAAATAGTCATAGCTACAAGAGAAATGAATATATGAAAACAAACAAACCTTGATCCGGTCATCGCTACTAAAGCCATCAAGTTGATTAAGCAATTCAAGCATTGTACGCTGCACCTCCCTATCACCACTCACTTCGCTGTAACCAAGAATGAGAGAACAAATTCAATCAGGAAAGCTTGACTTTAAATTTTTGACTCCATTAATACAGATATGAGTGTGGGAAAATATACCCACATCCTAAGCACATAGTTGTTATCTTATATGAAACAAAAGTTAAAATCAATATTAAATTAAAACAAATGGTGAGAAAATATAATATACCTATCAAACCGCTTTGTGCCAATTGCATCAATTTCATCTATGAAAATGATGCAAGGAGATTTCTCTTTTGCGAGTTGAAAGGCATCGCGAACAAGTTTTGCTCCATCCCCAATGAACATCTACATACATTGCCAGTATGATTACCTCATTATGTACCCAATTAGAAAAGCTAGAGTTAAACATTCTACATAACTATAAAAAATTTGGTGATACAATGATCATTTACAGTCCCAAAGGATTACAAGTCTAACATCAATCATGTATTACAAAGATAAGGCAAAGGAAATCTGTAGAACAAACATTTAAATCTAAGAAACATCACGAACAAATAATTCATTTCTTCACAATGCAATGACATTATAACGTTAAGAAACAGATGATCCTTGTGTAAACAGAGCAAAAAGATCAAAATAAAAGGAGCAAATGCAAATCCAAAATCAAGAAAATGAAACAATGACAGAGGCATTAAAGCATCCTCAAAATCATTACAAATGCACCTAAAATTGCTCAATACATAATCTTGCATCCAATGAAACAAAAGTTATAATGACAATAACAATAAGAAATTATGCTATACCTGAACCAGTTGTGGGCCTGCAAGTTTCAGAAAAGTGGCATTCGTTTGTGCAGCACAAGCCCGGGCCATTAAAGTTTTACCAGTTCCAGGAGGTCCATACAAAAGCACTCCCTTTGGTGGGCGAACCCCTAATTTCTGAAAACGCTCCTTGTGGGTCATGGGTAAAACAATTGCCTCAACCAGTTCTTGAATCTGTTGCAGCCACCAAAAAAAAAGGTATTAGGGTATGGAATCCAAATGTTTGGTGGGATACAAACAGTGAGCAAGTCAGCAGCCCATGCCTAAAGTCAGAAACTTGCCTGTTTCTCTAGCCCTCCAATATCATTGTAATCTTCAGTTGGTTTCTCATCAACCTCCATAGCCTTCACTCGGGAATCATACTCGGATGGCAGAGTATCCAAGATCAGGTAACTATCTTTGTTCACACCAACAAGATCTCCAGGCTTTAATTTATCAGGGTCAACAAGCCCAACAACAGGCAGAAAGATTGTCTGCAATCAATAAAAACCAATACAGTCTCCTAATTAAACAAGTGGGTCTAATATGATACAAAAGAGAATTAGGTCCAAAATCAACTCTCTCAAATTTGAAGAAAATCATGGGACAGCTACATGCTGAGCTTACCCCCGAATTCAACAAACTCAAAGGAAGTTCATGTAGACAGATTAAAAACTAGTTTTCCAAATGATGATGAACGACTGTTTCAAAATGAATCAAATTGCAGGAAGGATAAAGCGAGAGCCACTATACAACTAACTGCACTCTTTGCTTTTACTAGTAATGTACAAAAATATGAACAAAACATTAATCAGCAGGCTTTACCTGACGAGTAGATGTTTTCAAAACAACACACTTGCCCTTTCTTTGTGAGTCAAGATCAATGTTTGCCCCATCTTCCTCAGCTTCATCTTCTGGATTCATTTCTAATATCTGAAAACGTTACAAGTCAGAACCAGTTAATGTTAGAAGAACAACAAACTCATCATCTTAAAAAACAGGCTCAGAGCTCAAAGGTCTGCATATAGTCTATATATACAACAAAAGAGTCATTAGTGAAATTACATATTCATATACTTATAAGTCATCTAACAAGGTCTCAGGGTATGGTGACCCAAACAAATTATTTAATAGCTTAAGATATGTCTTTCAACGGCTTAGAATTAAATTGGTACAAGTCTCTCATAAGTTGAACTTAAGTTAATGCATATCTGGCACATAAATTAGGCTAACAAGGCAAATTGGACACTTTTCCATTTGCATCCCGGACATTCAGAACCGCAATAACTATGCTTAAAGCAAGAAATACAGAGACAAAAAAAAAAAAAAAAAAAACTAACCCCACAGAGAAAAAGGAGCATACCTCAACAATGTTGCCGACCAAGTAGGGCAACTGCTTATTGAGCTTAATCTTTTCCTGATTCTCCTTTATCTTTTCCTTGTATGAATCCAGCTCCAAGTTTGTTCTTTGCAATTCTTCCTTCAATCCCACATCAAAAAGTCAGACAAATATACACACAAAGAACCCTAAAATTACTTAACAAAAAATATTACATGCTTATCCTTTTACAACCCAATAAATCCCAAAACAAAGTTTCACAAAAACCCACAAATTCCAGGGCAGAACAAAATCAAATTCGAGGGCTTTTCACCCTAATTCTCCGATTTGAGTCAATAATTACAGGAAACCCTAACTCCCACTCATAAGAGTTGTAACCCTAAACTAGTAGAAGCGCAAGTACAGAGAGAGTTAGAGAGAGAGAGAAGGGACCTTGAGAATTCGGATCTCGTTGTCGAGAAGACGTGTGGCTCTGACAATGTCGTCGGTGGTCATCGCGGCGAGCTGATCATCCTCGAAGCTCGTGTCCTCGACCACCATATTGGTCGCCATAATCGGATTGATTCAGATTTGCTTCTACGAGAGTGAGAGAGAAGAGTTTTCAGATTGTAGAAGCAAGGGACTTTAGAGAATGCTTCTGCTTCCTGTTATATAGAGACAGAGAGATTTTCGTTTTTCTTAGCCAACACGAAGGTTTTTGTTCCGTTATCTGTTTGGGCCAAAACAGCCTCCTAAATGGAAAGAGAGATGGGCCTATATCTATATGTCGTCAACCCAACACAAGGTAGAAATAAGAAAAGGCCCAACACATAGTGGGCTCTGATCTGAGAAGGCCCAATTCTATCCCTTTAGAAAACAGAGGAACAATGAAAGCCTCCGCGGCTCTGAAACCATCGGTTGAGTGAGTTCTCAGTCCCAACTCCCAACACCTGAAAGAAAGCTTTGTTTGCGAGACATCCACTAGGGTAAGCCGCTCTTAACATTTACATGTTTGGAAATTGGAATCTCTTATTTCTATATGCAAGGATCTATTTGGTTTCCCATAATCCGGATATGAAAGAAATTAAGAAATCGAAATCCCAGTTGGTTTCATCTGTTTTTTCTTTGATGACTATCCTTTGAGCCGGTGCATGCCCCAGTGTGTTTCATATTTTAAACATATGGCTCCGACCATGTTGGGTTTTAAGGCATAAGAACTTCTGTTTGGTTGGTTATTTATAAAAAAGAATGGCTTCTGTTTTATTTTATATAACACAGAAGCCATAAAATTTAAAATCTAAGATCAGGAATTAGTTCATGTAGAGTTCAGGAACACAATTACTCGAGTATAGATATGCCAAGACCTTTGTACATGTCTTTCTCAGCAAACAAAGTGTCTGCGCCCCATGCGATGCTTAACAAAAATAGAATTTTCCGATAGAAGTCTCTTTTAAGTGATGTTAATCAATGTAGTGTTGGGTTTCAAGTTCTTTAGGTGAGTGATACTTTGTTGGTGGTATTGATCAAATTTCTGTGAATATTAATTCCATTGTGATTGTGCATATGTATATGTTTTGGCTCGCCTGTACTTCAGCATGGGAGTTCTATTTGATGGTAACACTGCATTGCTGTTTCAGCTTTCTTATTAAAGTACTTCTCTTTAGATGGTTATGGTGTGTTTCTGTATGCACCTCCATTTTCTCAAGCCTTCTGAGAAGTGTAGGATGAACATATTACTGTAATATTCTGTCACTTAGTGTTAACTAGTATGTAGCTAAAAAAAACTTGAAATTTTCAGTTACATTTTTATGTTTAAATGTTTGTTTTGTTTGCAGACAGAGATGGTTGTTCCTCCTCCAGTCAGGCCACCTACTATTACGAAGTTTCTAAAGCCTTATGTCCTGAAAATGCACTTTACAAATAAATTTGTAACTGCACAGGTCATCCACTCGCCAACTGCCACTGTAGCCTCTTCCGCAAGCTCTCAGGAAAAGGCCTTGAAAGAGAGCTTGGAATTGCATCGGGATGTTGCTGCTGCTGCAAAGATTGGGAAGATATTAGGTGAGCGCCTGCTGCTCAAGAACATCCCTGCTGTCGCTGTCCACTTGAAGAGAGAACAGAAATATCATGGTAAGGTTAAAGCTGTCATAGATAATGTGGTGGAAGCAGGTGTTAAGCTACTTTGATCTAGAAGCGCAGGTGAACAAGGAAAATTGCTAGAGTTTGCTTTTGCAACCGCTTATGTCTTGTTGTGGTCGTGAACACATCAAAAAAATCTACTCTTGATGCAATGGACATTTCTTCTATTTCAGGTTGAATACTGATTTTGATTCCCATTATATATTTCATGGGAATGCTCGTTGTTCTAACGATATTAATGATCAAAATCTAAGGTTGGTCAATTGCTATGGAAAACAACGAGAAGTTTGTATAATTTCCAACAGAACCTCCATCCTGTATCAAAGAAAAGAAAAACAGAACTAGTTCCATCCATTCAAATATTGCATTTTAAGCTCTTTAACATTGGACATAAAATAATCTATATTTCTAGTACGTACTCTTAAGCTTGTTGCCTTCTATTTATAGAAACTATACTATTCAAACAAACAACGGCTTCAGTGTTCTCTGGATACATACTTTCAATGGAAAGATAATTGATCTTTTTGGTACTAATGTTGTATGAAGCTATACGGCCATCTGTGGCGATCATAAGAATTTCATCACTGTTCCAGAATTCCAAATCCTTCTTGATTCCCACTACAGCTTCTAAGGTTACCTGTTTTGTCCAGGAAACCTTACCGCTACCCAAATTATCCATTACCCATAATCCATATGCATCTGTACCACCGATTCGGTACAAGCCAAAAAGAGCGAGAGTTTCCTTCCACACAACAATGTGCATATCAGAATACTGCGCATCTTGTTCGTATAAGCTATACGGAAGTAGTATGTGATCAAATACTTCATTAGTCGTATCAAAGAAAATGATCACGTACCGAACCCATTCATCTTCACCCGCAACTATAGCATAAAGAGTGAGAAATTCCTTTCGTTGCTCACGTCCCATCCAATAACAAATTCCTTTGAAGTACAATTGGAAGAATTCCGGCCAAAAGTTTGTGACTTCTCTCTCTAGAATATCAGTCCTGATCTCTCTCCACGAATTCGTTCCCAATGTATATACTTCTACCCTAGGAGGATAAATAACAATACGGTCATCTTCATTTCCTATTTCGTCTTGTCTAATGCTAACAACTTTGTAATCTTTAGATTTAGGGTCATACCCTAATCCTACAGAATTAAAGTTCGCATCCGGAATGCATGACTGAGGAAGAACCTTGAATTCTTTGATTGCTGGATTCCATAAAATAATTTTCCAAGGATCAGAGAGACAAATAATCCCATGACAATGCCCTCTATCAATATGTAATACTCCTTGAAGCTCATCGCCAACAAATTGGCCTCTCGTCGTTATACCCATAGAAATCGGAATGTCAATGTCCTCGACAGTGATATGCTCATCACCAGAATTATCATTGTAAAAAGTAATCAATGAGTATACAATTTCCTTCTCTTCAGTGCTGACATCCCTGAGGATAAAACGCTTGCAAAGGATGGATGTGGAGTGGTTGTTGCGCTTGCAGGTCATAATGTGCTTGTCTACGAAGCTGGGATTGTTGATCATATTATACCACGACTTGTGTACGCACTTGAATCGCATCAGAGATTTGGGAGACAACCTTGATAGAATTGGCACCACCATCTCCTCTGACATTTTGCTAAGCTCTGTTACTTTTGCTTCCATCTTTTCCTTCTTCGTCTTGTGCTTCTCTTCTGTTCCTACACATACAGCCATGAAATGCACAAACAAAGAGGAAAGCACGGTTAAATTCCAAAGGTATTCACACAAAAATAGAAGATGGTCAGATTGAAATGACGATCGAAAAGGCTTACCTGCTCTATAGAAGTTTTTGAGATTTAAGTAAGTCAGTTATTAGGATAGCTAGGTTGATGAGTTATCTTTGTTTTTTTATTTTTATTTTCTTCTTGTTTTCTTTGGAGTTAGAGAACATGCTTGCTAGCTATGGAATAGCTCCCTGAAGACATTTCTTGGGAGCTATTATAAGAGTATGACACAGTCAAGGACATTAGAGCCTCTGGATCCGTAATTTATGGAGTATATAAATTTAGCTGACCACATTATGCCCCCCACTTGATAAGTTGGATTGTATTGGGAGTTTGGGACTAGACTAGAGCCTGAACAGTGTTGGACTAAAGACAGTAAAATTTCGATAAATGAATGAATGTTTTTTTTTTTTGATCGGGTAGTTAGCAGTTAGTAACTCACACACTCATGCAGTGGTATCTCAGCACCAGGACACCTGCACCGACATTGCGGCGAAAGCCAGACTAATCCACTGCACCGCAGACGCACGAACCCAAAGGGTCCCTCAAATCTGCTGGCCACGGGATGGAGCTGGGATTCGAACGCTAGACTTGGGGGTTCCAGACTAGGCCGTTCGACCAACACACCACACCACGTGGTTAATGAATGAATGTTTGATAAATTAAAAACCTCGATTAAATAATAAATGTCTTCAATCAGACTAGGGACCAGTGCATATTACTAAGAAACCTTGTTTAATGCATAAGATAACAATTTTTCTAGACATCTTTAAGGACTCAGTGAATATATAAAGTAATAAGTGATGAAATAAATGAAAGAAATATCGCAAAAGATATTAATGATTGATGAAATACATAAAAAAAATAGTATATAATATTCAAAAACATATTAATTAAGTAACTTTTAATAATTTCTATTTTCTCAATTTAACTATTTCTCAAAGTATCCTTTTATAGTTCCGTAACTATACAATAATATTCTGTTGGAAATAAGATAGACTTAATCCCTTTCGTTAGGAAGAGAAACCCTAAAGCCGAGCGTTCTCCGTTTTGCTACAACATCGTTCTCGTCCGGCGGCGCTCCGGCGTCTGGGTGGCCTCCGGCCTCGCCGTCGTCATGGGGTTGCTGCCGGATGGGAGATCGATATCTATCGCCCATAGGACTTTGTCGGAGCGGTTCTGTTCCAGGTTTTTGTCAGTTTGGTTCGGCTGGGCTGGTGGCGGAGGGGTGGTTGTGCTGTTACTTGGTCCCTGCGATGGTTTATCTTGGAGCGTCGGCGCCGCCTGGGATTTCGATCGATGGTGGTGTGGGCTTGTGAGAACCCAGATCGGGGTTGGTTATGTTCCATGGTGACGCAGGTCGACGGCGTGGCTCGGGACAACGTGGGTCGGCGTTATGGCGGCGTAGATCGCGACTATGCGAGTCTGCGGCATGGGTTCAGATGGAATTCGGCCGGCAGGTGACGTCGTACGACGAGGGAGATGGAAGAAGATGGTGGACTGGGCCCAAATCAAGCTGATGGGCCTAGAGTGCTCTCCTTGGTGGCTACCCTATTGGGCCTAGTTGTTGGGCTGGGTTCTATCCTAGTCCATTACCTTCTAAATTTGGGCTAGGGTTTAGGCTCTTGGCTCAAACCTATGTTTTTAGAATTTTTTTGTCTAATTACAATAAGTTTCCTTGTATTAGGAACCTAGAACTTTAGCGCCTCCGGCGTGTACCAAAGGATGATCTCTGCTATCTCTACAGTCTGAAATGTATAATGAGTAGGTCTATTTCTACGTACCATTGTGGGTACTACCACTACCTCCTTGTCTGTCTATGTCCTTAAATGACAGCGGCAGGGTATGTAACGGCCTATTCTGGCTTGTGATGAATATACTATTTCCCCCTGTGGGGTTGATTCAAAAAAAAAAGTATCATTTTATATGCGTTTATTTAATCTTGTATTTCAAGATTCCATTTCTTAGATTAAATTTTACTTAGAGAACCCTACCGGCGTCTCCTTCATAGGGTTTCGCTACCTTCCTATTCATTCTCGTCCGGTGACTCCCGTGCCGAGCCTGGCCTATGGCCTCGTCAGAGTGCGGTGAGTGTAGCTGGGCGGGGAATTTTTTCAAGGGAGCTTGGTGGCTCCTGAAAGAGGCTGTTAGGCATGGACAGAAGGGGAGGCCGAACCGAGGGCAACTAGCTAGGCAGGTGGTGGCAGGCAGTGCTGTGGTGCGATCCGATCAAGGTGATCTAGGGGGAGGTGTGGTTGGCCAGTCGGGCGACCCGTGTATTCTTTCTCTGGTCTCGAGTTGATGATGGGTTATGCTGATGGTGTTGACTGGCTTTGGCCAAAATGAGTTGGGTGGGGAAGATACCAGGCGATTTTGACGGTGGTGGAAGCTTCGCAGCCTTATTGGGCTGTGGGTTGATGCAACAACGGGCGTCTGGTGTCGCTGCTTCGGCAACGAGGTTCTGTCAGGGACCTGTGTTGGGTCTGGGCCTGAGCTAGGCCAGTTTCTTTATTTGGGCCTTGGGCTGGATTTTGGACTTTAGGGCTCCTTTTTAAGATTTAGTTTTTTCTAATAACTCCCTACATTTGTTTGGGGAATCTAGTGGGTTCAGGCCCAATAAGGACACTTCGTGTGTTTCTAGTCTACAAGCTATGAGTTCTTTTTACACCTAGTTAATGAATCTCCCGGAGTACCACAATTTAGTGCATCGACGAAGAGAGATTCACAATAGTTTTCTTTGTTTTGATGGAATTGTCATAGTGTTTGGCTCCAATTTTGCTGCAGCTGGTCAACAGTCTCTTTTCTTGCGCGGGCGTGCCAGCACCGTTCGGGTGCGGTCGTCGGGGGTGTCCCTTGACCTGACTTCTTTCAAGCGATTGTAGACGAGGAGAGCACCAACCTCGTCGTGGGATTCTTTGTGCCTCGTGGTGAGGACTTTGCTGAAGTTTCTTCTTGTTAACACAATCGATACTCAATGTTGTAGATCGAGCAGAGCGACATCACCGGGAAATGTTGAGATCTTGCTAAAGCGTGACTTTAGCTTGGCTGGGTTGCTAGGGCGTTACCCTTGCTTGGCTGGTTCTGTAACCGTTGTGGTCGCGGCACTACCGTCGGCTCCCGAGGAGACTAGGACCGAAGCACGTTGACAGAGGGTTTGGTGGCACTGAAAGTCAGCTTCTGAGAAGACTAGGACTAGGAGTGTGATCACCGCTAAGAGAAAGAGAAGGAGAGGAGTTGCTCTTAGAGAGGTTTGCTCTAGAGAGAACTTAGATCATCTTAGAGATGTTGTTGTTGTGTTGTGAATGTGTCTTTTTGAATGAGAGGAGAAGGTGTTTATATAGGGAAGAAAAAGAAGAGTGAAATGATGAGTGGAAGAAAAATAATGAAAGTAGATCTAAGTTCACTTGTAAAATATGGAAAAGATAGAGAAAAGATGAAATGAAAGCAAAGCATGAAGGTGCAGCAACATGGAAGTGGTGATGATCTATTAAAGAGATTGTAGAAGAAAAATATATCCAAGGAAAAAGAGAAAAGCATCTAGCTTTCTTCATGTGGGTAGGAAACATGAACATGTGAATATTGAGCTGGTTTTAGGTCAGTTTCTGCCCCTTTATTCCTTCAATTATTTCTCCAACAAGACTTCATTATATGCCTTCGACTTCTTCATATGAAATGTTCCACTATGAGTGTAGATCATCCTGAAAAATTTTCAGATTTTTATTCCATGTGGTTGGGCCGAAAATGCTGCTGGACCTCTTCCAGGTCCAGTTTTCCAGTTTTGCTTCTGTAGAAAATTGGGCTGATTGTTTGAAGGCCTTCCACTCAAAAAAAGCTCTGGCACTCTTCATAAGAAATGATCCTTGGGCTGTCTAGAATGGATCTGCAGAGTTTCAGCTCATTTCAAGTTCATTTGGTCAGTCTGCCGCCCCTCCTTCCTTGTTTAGCTCGGTTTCTCCTAGCCGAAGTAGGAAAATGTGCTAAAGTTGACTTTTCATGTTTCCATGCTTTCATAGTAGGCTTTATTTAGTCTCTAAATATATATTTCGAACTTGTCGACAATATATAGCTTGAGCCACTGACATTGGCTCAATTTCTCCAAGACACGCCTTGTCAGGCCAAAATGCTTATTTTGGGTCCAAACACATAGTTTGTAGGCTTTCAAATAAGTGAACTTCATTGTACTAGTGGATGGTACCCGTATTCCCTTACCTGCTTGACCACTGAGTTAGGGTACAAGCATATAGGGTTTATTTGTATGTGTTGTTCTGGCTTTGGGATTAAATGAAATCTCTACTACTCTGTCAAAAAAGTATCATTTTATATTCATTTGCTTTTTTCTTGTATCTTAACCGAATTGGATTTCATCCTTAATTTATTGTAGTGCATGCATGCATCAAATTTGTTATATTATTTCTCATTTTGTAGCAAGTAGTTATTCAAAGTAATCAATTCTTAAAATGTCTCTTTCAAAAAAATATTTGGTATAGCATAATTGTTATCTGGATCTTGATTATCTTCGGTAGACAATATACTCAAATTAGACTATGTTATATAATTCAACTAGTCAATAAAAAAATTCAAATAAGAATAACATAAAATTCTCTCGAAAGTAACAAATATTCATTTATCGATAAATAAATAAATTATTCATTTATCGATAATGTAATAACCCGTGTAAAGTAATAATTTTCTGTAGTCCCAATATTTATTCACTTATAGAGTTTTTTTTTTTTTTTTTTTTGAGGTACTGATAGAGGTTTTATTGTAAAGCAAATTAAAGTTGGATACAGAGATGATGAAACCTAAAAGAGATTTACTCCTTTTTTAACATTGTTTGTCATTTTGCAACTGATCAAAATCAAACTCATGTGAGCTTTCAACTACATTAGCAGGAACAATAAGTCCAAATCAATATGTACGTGTAACAATTAGCATGCCTGATGGATCGATGCTTGCTCGATCGAGGATTTCCCCCAACTGGAAAGTAGCAACAAAATCTCAAGAGTGAAAGAACTATGAGATTTTAGTTAATTAAATTCTACACAAAGTCATCCTTATAGGACAACGATTATCTGTACTCTCAAGCTCGTTGCTTCTCAGGTGTGACTGAAACTATACTGTTAACACAAATAACAGCTTCAGAATTTTCAGGAAACATACTGTCAATAGGGAGGTACTTAATCGTTTGAGCTTTGAAGTTGTAAGTGGCTATACGTCCATCTTTTCCAACCATAAGAATTTCGTCGCTCTTCCAAAACACCAATTCTTTCTCAATGCCCAGTATGACCTCTAGGGTTAAGAGTTTTGTCCAAGATCCCTCCTGACTACCGAAGTTATTCAATACCCATACTCCATATGCATCAGGACCGCCAATGGAATACAAGCCAAAAAGAGCAATAGACTCATTCCACAAAATGACGTGCATGTTAAAATACCGCGCCAGTGGCTCGTATAAGTATAAACTATTCGGAAGCAATATATGATCAAAAACTTCATTACTCATATCAAATGAATGGATCACCTGCCTAACCCATTCCTCGTCATCTCTATCAAAATAATCCATGAAATCCTTTTGTTTCTCACATCCAATCCAATAACAAAATCCATTGAAGTACATTTGGTAAAACATAGGCCAGAACATAGTAGTTTCTGTTTCTAAACTATAGGTCTTGATTTCTCTCCAAGAGTCGGTACTCAAGGTGTATACTTCTATTCTGGGAAGATCATAAACGATACGATGCTCACCTAGTGTTTCTTCACTAGGATCCACAATGTTTAAAAATTTGTAATCTTTAGATTTGGGATCATAGCCAAATGCCATCGAATTTAGAGTCCCATTTGGAAGGCACTGGTTGGGAAGAATCTTGAATTCCTTGATTGCTGGATTCCATAAAACAATGTTCAAAGAAGCTACTAGACAAATAATTCCATCACAATGCCCTATAATAGATACAGCTAATAGAACTTCATCCCCCTTGAACTGGCCCCTTGTCATTACACCAAAAGAAAGCGGAATGTGAATGTCCTCGACTACAGAATGAATGTGATGCTCATCGTTATTGCTATTACTGGAAAGAGAAATCAATGAGCATACAACTTCCTTCTCGTCGGTGTTGATATCCCTGAGGACGCAACGCTTGCAAAGGATGGATGTGGAGTGTTTATTGCACATGGTATTAGAAAGGTGCTTTGCTATGAAGCTAGAATTGTTGATCAAGGAATACCATGACTTACGCACGCATTTGAATCGCATCACAGATTTGGGAGGCAACATTGATAGGATTGACACCATAATCTCTTCAGACATTCTTCAAAACTCTGTTGTTTTCTATTCCAACATATACATCTATTACAGAAACAAACAGAAAGAATACCAAGGTCAGTTTCCAAAAGATTCACCAACAATAGTATTTGTGTTTTGATGGTTGGTTGGTTGAAATGCGATTCAAATAATACAGTTTCGGATGGAAAGTTCATGAGCTCATCATACACAGTTGATTTAGTTTCATAAGAATGCCTAGAGAATCTCTAATGTACGAGCGTACTAATCGTTACTTGCTAGGAAATCTAAGAAGACATTACTAAAGTGGTTATTACAAGAGTATGACTCGGTCAAGAAGACTTATTGGAGCAAAACTGACTAAACTAAAAAGGAAAATCAACTTCTTTTACCATGACATTTGGAGCAAGTAAGGAGAACCCCTTCCCATGAGGAGACGTTAAGCTATTAGTTTGGTAAATTTGAGTGAAATAATCTTCAATAGCCTATGTAAGGCATTGACTAAAGCTTGTAATCGATCACACTTGAATACAATAGCCTATGTTACCAATAATATGTATCCTTAATCTGTATCTTTGGGCCCAAGTTGCTAGGTTTTTTTTGCTGGGTTGGTTTTGACCCATTAATTAGGTTGGGGATGCCCCTTCTAATTAAGGTCTTTTCTTTTTAGATTAAGAATAATTGAAGCTATAACTTAAATTGGTTGGTCTTTAGCCTTAGTATTGTCCGGTTACTATGGTTCTCAGAGCTTAATCTGTTAAGAGTCTTAGTGGCTCTATGTAGTGATTCAGTTCCGACGTAGCCCCCCTGGGGTGATCATTATATAATGTTGCCTACATTTTCAATACATTGGAGTGATGTCCTTTCATCAAAAAAATAAAAATGAAAGTATGTTATAGCTTTGTTTTAAAAGGCTAAAATGGTCACATGAAATCTAAATATGTAAATAAATGATGAGCCAAGGTGACAAATCTAGACCTCGAATGATCCTTTTAGCCCACAATTGGTTGTAAAATCTACAATGCTCCACGTTACACGGCATTATTTTAGTTAATGGTGTCATCTTTAAGGCTATTTTTTTAACCTGTTAATTAGGTTCTAATTAGTAACTTATAATATTAAATATAAACTAGCTTGAATGAAGATTCAAAGACCGTGTAGGGTATCTCCTGTGTTGCATAAACCAATTCCTCATGAATTTTGGTGTGTAGAAAAGTTTGTCAATTAGATAAATTATCAATTGTGAAGAATCAAAACTGGCAAAAACTAAACCTGTAGAACCTCATTTGATCCTGCTTTAATTTTATCGATCTTCCTGTGTTGCAGTTAAGCAATAGTATGCAATGGGAGAGATTAAAAAGAACAAAGGAAGAACGCGTTATTGGAAAAAAGAAATTGAGTTTGAGTGGGAGTTGGTAACTCCTTTTCTTCTTCCTCAAAACGTGGTCGTGGCCGGGTTTGCCGCTAACTGTAAGTGGGAGTCGTGCATTTCTCTTTTTAACCCTTTATGTATGAAATTTCTAACAATAAGTAGTTTAATAAACGAAGGGCAATTGCTGGGATTTTAGAAAATTTAACCTTAAGAGTTGTTTGCTTAATTAATACTGATATGTTTATTTATTCTCAGAGAAAAATTAAAAGTTTAAGCTACTGCAGTTCTTCAGAGAGTTTAGAAGAAATAAAGGCATAAACAAGTAGTTCAAGAGTCCAAGATTTACTACAGTGGATACAAAGTGCTAAAAGTAGAATTTAAAGCTTCCAATGTATGCCCAACCAATGCAAAATGCCAGCAACAATGCCCCAAAACAAGATCTCTGCGAAGATTACATAGAGTAGAATGCCTACTCTCCTTGAATGCCAAACCCCAACAAAAATGTGCTTCTGGATCCAATATATCTGCCACAAGTAGCAGAAATATTACTCGTATCAGTATTAGCTGAAAAGTAAAGCTATAAAACCACTTCAATGGAAAAGAGGATGCGAGTAATCATAGTCAGCTATGTATAGCAAGCATGACTGCATGAGCAGTCGTATCGAATGAGTTTCGGTGAGATAATAATCTATCTAACATGGTAATTGCAGGAAAAGAATGAAGGTAAGTAAACGTACTAGCGTATTTTGGGGGTCCTTGTAATACCACCCGTTGAAGAACCCTGCAAAGATGCCTTCAGCTGCCATAACGTAGACAAGCATAGCATTCATGCCGATCCATTGCAGAGGAAGAAACAGGTACTTTATATCCCAGATATCAACCTGGAATGAGAGGATATCAACTTTTATAAAGAGGAGTAAACAAAAAACTTAAAGATCCAAAATATTTCCATGACAATATCATACCATGATGTAGAAGGCTGAAAACACCAAAGCTGCTGCTCCAGATGTTATGCATACGTAGCTAAACGTATATAGCTGTTTATTTGAAGGAATTGCTGCACCAGGCATAAAACATTAGAAAGAATAATGGAGTGGTATGCGCAAAACAAGTTGCATACACTTCACCTCAGTTCGCACCATGAGTGAAATGAAGAACAATTCCTAGGATGAGGAGAGCAAAGCCCATTAGGATCCAATGCTTCAATCTAGTTTGATGATCCTATAAATGCACGAATGTTCCAAGTAAGGAATAGTCTTGACATATTTCAAGCACCAAGTATGCCAAATTACAGACTCAACAGTTAGTTAACCTTCATATGTATAAGCACATGTCCAAAATGTACTCCGATGATTGTGGAGAGAATTGCAGATATTGAGCTACAGATATGGGGAAATAAACCAGATAAGTAAACAGTTCTAAAAGACTTCTCAAGCTTTAAAACTATACTTGATACACATTAGATTTGTTATTTGTGAGCCGTAAATATCATATTTCATGAGGTTTATGTAAAAACTGTGACAAGGATATAATGAATTGCTCGAATTTAAAGTACCTTTCTCAACCATTTCTTTTAAAAGCAAAGGAAATAATTTGTCATATCCAACTTTCTTGATCTATGATCTAACAAAGTCAGAGGTTGTACTACCTTAGAATTCCTTCAGGTTCAAAAGGAGCATGGCACCATGATGGAGCACCATTTCGGAAAGGTCCTTCATATGGAGAATTCTCAGTGCAAGCCTGGCAGTTGTACACAAGTTAACTATTTAAACCTGACAGTGTTATAATCTCTTGATGATCAGAAAATGATTAAACGAAAGAAAGAGCGATAAACTACATACTTTTGATCTTTTCCAAGCTGGATGCTGATACATATGATTGATTCCCAACACTTGTCTATCAATGTATCCCACTGCATTACAAGGAGGATCCAGTTCTCCTCTAACGCCACAAGATACCTGAAATTGAAATGCAAGAGGAGACATGTAAGAAACCTATTTCACAACATATTGAAGGCACATTTTCACTGAAAAGAAGTGTGATAAAATTTCATATTTTAAATTCCAACCACATACAAAGGTTCTTAACTCAATAATTCTCTCACGATTTTCAGACATGCCAATTATTTATAAGTATGCGATTTGAGAACCAGAAGCTTACCGTGAAACTCTTCCCATAATCACTACTGTCTTTGTCGTGGACGGTAAATTGCCAATCAGGAACATATGTCCCATAAATAACAGCAAAGTAAGTTGTGAGAACACATGCTGCAACCAGCCTTGAAATTTTGAAATGGAGAATCATCAGTAATTGTTTTACCAAAAAAAAAAAACTCGTCAGCAAACGGAAAAAACCATAGCTTTACAGTTATATAGAATTACCATTGCCAATAGTATAACTTGAAAATGGAGAGCCTGCCAGGTGGCACATCTTTGGTTTGTGCACTTCTCAAGAAAATTTCTATCAGTGCCACTACCAGATATGCAAGAGCAATTCTCTACAGAGGGTGACTAGAATTACTACATACTGCCATGCATCTTTAAACTGAGTTATGTAATCAAATACTAACAGCATACATATGCATATCAATTATCAATCTTACCTGGAGAATCCCGAACCATCTTATTTCTTTCATGTCAACACCATATGTTAGTTTGTCAGGAGCATGTGAGAAACCTCCTTCACAACATATTGAAGGCACGTTAACAGCACTTCCGGTCCTTAAAAAATAACACTATCAAGAAAAATATGAATTGAAATGTATACATTTGCCTTTAACTTGCAAGTGACCTCTAGGCCTAATAGAAGAAACTTCAGTTTCTCCATCTAAACAAATATCTGCAGAGTACAGCAACAAAGACTTTGATGGGAATTGTTTTTCCTAATTAGTAATGTAAGATTCTCCACCTCACCCCTCATCTGGGAATATATGGAAACAAAGCTTATGTCATTCTCACGTCAAGGCAACATATAAGGACACCCAAAAACTGAGTTTAAAACACAGAAAAAAGAACACTGACCTTGTAATAGGAGACCCCAGAAAAGAAGCTTGAGAGTTCTAAGAATCACCTTCTTGACAGCCAAAAGTTGGTCTGGTATTCTCTATAAGAAAGATTTACTCACGAAATGAAGTAACGCAGAGTACTACCATGACTAATGACCCGAAATGATAGATGAAAATCAAACCTTAAGAGAAAGTGCAATAGACATTCCCACAATGAAGAGGAAAAATGGCATCACGAAGTCAGCAAGATTGCAACCATTCCACGGTGCATGCCCAATCATAGGCCACTCTCCACCGGCATCATCAACCAAAATCATCAACTACAATACAATTCCACACATCAAAATTATGCTGTGAAACCAAAACCACAGAACTACAACAAAGTATTTTCTCGAAAAGCAAGTTTTATATTCACTTTAGTTAGTCAAAATCATGATGAAAAAAAAGGGAACAAGTTGAGTACAGCGACAGTGAGGCCTCGGAAGATGTCGAGGGAAGCTACACGTTTCGGTTTTGAAGGCTTCTGGTCGGAAATATCGGGTTCTGATACGATGAGATGGTGCTGGTGAGCCGGTTCGGCTTTGATTTCGGCCATCTTCTTGTATGAAACAGTGAGGTAGAGGGCAGTTGATGAATGATACGAGGATGAGCTAAGACTGCAGGTATGCTTGTCTGTAACTTACAAGTTGCAAGAAGATAGTTTCACAGTCGCAGTCTACTTTCGGATGGTTATGACTTATGAAAGACAGCATTGGTGCGTGTCAACCACGTAGTTTGAAATGCAGGAAAAGACCAAAAATTAAAAATAGACAGCTATGTGATGTTTTGAATTTTGAGAACTTCTACTGTGCTACCGAGCATCACACGTTTGAGAACATATATATCTTCCGAAAAATAATAGAATCTTAGGTATTTTTCATCAACAAAGAGAACAGAGGACAAAAATTATGAAGAATTCTGGTCAGCCAGCACCCAATCTCGGTTTTATCATCAGAGAGGATACACTTCAACAAAAGGCAAATTTCCAAAGCCTTATCAAGTCCATAGAAGAGAGACACCCGCCTCCCTAGTAAGAACAAAGGTTAGGAGAAAATGCCTCTTGGAGCATATCGCCGTATGATTTGGCTAATTTGCATCATCCCAGAGTGATAAACACAAACAAAAAACTAAACACAGATTTTAAGTTGGCCAAGGCAACTTAAGGATGATGTTTTCAATTCAAATCTCTTGAAAGAAAATGCACGGATCAAGCCGTTCACCAGAATACATATAGTTTACAAACTCCCCAACATCTTCCACGTTTAGGAAATCAGCCATAACCCTGTACTATACACAAACATAGATATCAATTATATTACAATGCACAAAACTGAGGGAGAAGCTCCAATAGCAGAGGACATCACTCGAGAGAAAGGGAATGATAAATAGGTGAACCCTCTATGCATGACTGGCATACTCATGAAATGGGTCTACATGGGAGAAAAATCGTTCTCTCAGTCGAACACCTTCCAGTTGAAAGGGTGAATTCACTTTCCAATGCCAAGTTCTTTTGTGATATCTCTTGTCAAGCTAAACTGTAAAGTATTCTGCCATGGAAATAGGGTGCGAGTAACTGGAAGCTTTCTACGAAGATCCTGCAGAACATTCATTCATTTAAGTTTTGAAGGTTCTGTTACTGACATGAATCTAATTAGATATTTAATAATGAATACTGGAAGGATTTTTCAGGTAAGGAACTCATAAAGAAACTTTGTTCGGGGAAGAGGAAGTTTGAATGGTACCTTAAAAGTGGTATCGGGCAAGTTTGAATAGGATGCCTGCAGGAGTAAATCTGTTGGTAAAAATCTCAAAATGTAAAACAACACCATATATTAACTTGAGAAATCAACAAATGGTTGAACCTCAAGAGATGCCAAGTATTCTGCCTCATGTTGCCTTATAATGTTGCCTATGGTAATTGCAGAATCTTCAGAGGACTGCAATGAGGGTGGGAGAAGAAGGGATCAATGGGTGAGAGTCACATGCTTAAGTTATGGGATAAAAACTTAAATAAAGAAAAGCAGCCACAGGAAATGTTCTGTCAATAATTTGTAAAAAGCAGGAAATGGGAACTCAATAAGATCAAAGATCCTCATATCCAATATTTAAGAATTTGTATAATAAGGTCAGATGAATCGTACTCTTTTCAGAATTTAAATTGCTTAGAAGGTTAAGAACATCATCTCCAAGAGTTACATCAACTTAATTAAGAAGATTTGCAGTCTACTGATAAGTACTAGCAACTGTTTACAATCATCCTAGTAGGGACCAGACAAGATGACCCAGCCAACCAATATAATCTCTTTACCATTACTAACTTAGTACCACCAACCGGCATGGTTATAGCATAAAGTTCATTTAGTAAGTACTGCCTACCACTCATAAAGGTTTATTCCCTTGCTAGCCTTAATTAGAATTGATGTAGAAAGTGATATGATACCTAATGCATTAAGTTTCATAGACCTTGTATGATACATCTTCCCAAGTTATAGCAAGATAAAATGGCAATAGTGAATCTAAACTCCACCTGAAAAATTGTTGAATCTTTGCATTCATGTTTTGCATCTAACTGCACATTCCCCTCCTCAAAATAGTGGGCACCCACCTGAAAGAACGAGAAGATGTGAACATGGAAAAGTAACAGTTTATTCTTGGTTAGGCCTTTATGCTAGGAATCAAGCATATCATAATATATATTTGCAAAGAGATACATGAACCATGTTGCACATCCATCATGCACCAAGTACAAAACAAATAATACCTGCAGTTTGCCTTTTAATTCCAGCATCTGTACTTCATCTTTGAACTCAATGCTCCACACTGAACGCCAACTACCATTGCTAATTAAAAAATAAATAAAATAAAAAAGGAAATCCACATTATCTTCCTTATATTTGTAACTAAGAAAGTACCTGGTATAACAACAGGACACAGTTTAAATTTGCAATAACTGGTGTTGGTGCAGACTACGTGTATAATGAAATCTAATGTGAAAGAGAAATAAAGCATTTGTGGTTGGGTAGTTAAACTAGTTTCACACACCAGAAATTTTGTGGGCTATGTCTAGCAGCTGAAATCACTACCACGAGCTCAAAGTCAGATCCTGGGCCCTCTGCATCTTTACCATTCCCACAGTACACTGAGCAGACTCCTTTTGGATAAGCTTCACCCACATATCTAAGTATTTCTCCATCCAAAGCACACCTGAAACAAAAGAGTAAGGAATTACACAACCCTACCCAAATACACAGAAACCCACACGAGCCAGCATGCACCCACAAATGAAATTAAGACAAGTATGGTCCATTATGTTACACAAAATCCATCAATAGTTGTTTATTCTTGTATGGTTATTAAAAGAGCACTCTTAAAAGTTAAATTGATGAGAATAAGATTTATTAGATAGCTCTCTCTCGGTCCATTTAGAAACTACATTTCAAATCTTAAGTTACCAAATGAAGTAAAAACATAGTTTGATGTATCGAAGTAGACATGAAAGAAGAAGCTAATATGAAACACTGGCTACATAAAAGTACATGGATTAAGCGCATGACTGTAAATGCCTATGATAGAGCTGAGCAGTAGAGTGGCTAATATTAAGTCAAATATTCTGGAGCATAATGCTCAATTTGGCTTTTAAAGATATTGATAAAAACATACTTACAGAAATGGTTGCCATAAAACTCATAACATGTACCTGAATTCCTCAACATATGCGGATGGAAGTTCCTCATCCAATGCAGGTCTCACGTCTGTACAAACCTGAACCAATTTTAGCATTAAATAATTGGTAAATGAAAAGATCCAAAAAAAAAAAAAAATGTGACACAAACAAAACAAGGAGAATAGAAGGCACATGCATGATGTGATAATGCTTCAACAAGTCCACAAGGTGTTCTGTAACATATGATATACTTACAATGGAGGGTTAAAAAAACACAGGTAAAGCTTTTAGAACAGGACATCTTATCTTTGATGAAAGGTATCATATATATATATATATATATAGACTCGACAAATATAGATAAATCAATCTCAGCAAGCAGTACACCAAACTGCTCTACAACTTAAGCTAAAGTTCACCGTCAAGGACCAATTTCAACAAAAGCTGTGGGTGGCCTATCATGACAGAAAGAACTAATAATTGCATTGATGTTTTAATATTAAGGATACCCCATATGTAAGGAAAGAAGTAATAAAAGCAGCTGTGCCCTTATCAGGGTTTATATCCCTTTGCTTCGAGCAAGCAAGTACGAAATCCTAGACTACCCTATATTCCAAACTTTAAACTAAACAAACTCCTGTATTCTTCACCAACTTGTTCGTAGCATTAATAAAGGAGGAAAAGCACAAGACTTGCCTGTTTGATATGGTCAACTACAGCAACATGAGCTGTCCTGGGATCAAGGTACTCATTCCCACGGAGCTCTCCGAAAGATGTAACTAGAACCTGCTCACACAAACAGCTAGCAAGATAAAATCCAATGTATCTAGCAAAACATACATAGAAACTCGAAATTTTTTTCGCAAATTTGACAAAATAGGATCATAGCAATCAAACACTAAAAACACGAAGGGAGTTGTTAATAAACTTTACATCTCCAATTCCACCAGGCATTTCCAGCGAAATCATGTGTGATTTGTTATACAGTGGAAAAGCCACTGAGGCGGCTTCTTCGTACAAAACGTCGTCGTTGACTACCGCCTTCACATCTGCCACCAAAATCAAATAATGTGATTGATTGACACGATCGATCAAAAACCGAAACTTTTTTAAACAAACGAACAAAATTAGAAACTTCGATTCAGGGGGGGGAATGCAAACGGCGTCGTTTGGGAATTGAATTTGGAATTCAGAAGAAGCGGAAGGAAATTGGATACCTTCGGCGACGAATTGGATTTCACCGGGAGGAGAGTTGAGGAGGAACCACTTGGCTATATCAATCTTCTGCTTCTCGCTTAGCTCTGATTCTTCTTCGTCCGCCATTTGAAACGCAGTAGGATTTCTCTGAGATTGATTTGAATGGGGGGCAAAACGGAGTGGTGGAGGCAGAAGAATATTCAGGGGAGAGAAGAGAGGAAGGTGTTTCTGTGCTGGAACTGTCAGAATCTTGACCTTGAGTTTTAGGGGGGTGGACATAGAAATGAACGGTCCGGATTTGTTTAAATGTTTGAAACGCGTCGCAGAGGAGAGTTGCCCTTTGCGAGTTTGAAGTTTGTGCACTTCGATCTGTAAAGGGCGACGTGGGAGCTGTGACTCGAAATGATTTCGATTGGTGGGGTTTGTGTTTTTGTTAATGCCCATGAAACGGTGCCGTTTGGTTGATCCCCTGATTAGGGTTAGCAATGGAGTAATTAACTAGATTTACTACAAAAAGAGATTAGCAAACTCAAACTTTGTTAACTATAAACTACAACAGGTGGTCAAGTTGGTAAGAGTCTCTAAATGTGAAATTCCTTGTTAGTCTGAAAGCTCAATGTGGATCACTTTGCACTTCAATTTTTGCCTTCTTGGTATGTTTATCTAATAGGACCTATAGCAATTAAAATAAATAAAATTGATGTTTAAAATTAATTGAATGGAAATTCAGTAAATACCGGATCATATTTAGCTTTAGTAAAATTTACCTGTTTACATTGGGAAACAAAGGGCAGTTTGTTTTATTATAAACTTCCTTTTAAGCTGGGAAAAAAAAAATTTCCTGACCAAAATTGTAGTTCATTTATAAATGAACACCCTAATTATAATTTACATCAGCCTCTACTAGAGTAAGTTAGAAGTAATGTCAGGCACAGTTCCATCTTGGTAGTACATTGGCTTCAAGAAATTGGTTCCATGCTTTCAACGGGCCAACCCTTCTACTACCACTTTCAGAGGTTTCAACTGCTCTACGGTTCATAAATAAGCCCCTGGCTGCAAATCCCATCAGCTCGGTAGGTTCCATAAAACTACGCATCCTTGATGCAATCCAGCCATCTTTTGAGAAACCCACTCGGAACCGATCAAAAGACTCGGGCTCTTGTGTACCGGCAACAACTAGTTGTTCCGGAGTTTCTTCCATCAGTGAACCATCATTTAGTAATTGTGTCCCTTGAGTCATTTTGTCAACCTGAACTTTCAGTTGACGTAGTCGATGACCGATTCTTGAGGATACTGCATCATATAACTTTCCTCTTGATAAATGCTTTGCTCCTTCATTATTTAGCAAATCATCAAAGTAGATTGGATCACCAATAACCACCGTCACCTACATTTTCAAAGTACACGTGAAAATAGTAAGCACGCTGAAGAAAGAAATAGTTGATATCAAGGCCTCAAGAAAGTACACGACTGAATATCAAGGCCTATACCCTCATAGATATGGTTGCTGCAGTATCAAAAGTTTCTCCAAAACTTCAACTTCAAATCATGGTTACAAGCATTAGACCACCTACCGTCTTGCCAATCCTCGGGAAGCTGGCACCAATAGGCATGATGTCCTGCATCCCGCTGTGTACAAATGGAATAACCATGGGAATATTGTCAGCGTCAAGGACCAACCTGTCAAGTAAGAATATGCAATAAAAATCAAACAGTGTTTTAACAAAAAGAAATTGAATCCAAGTGCAGTTGTATTAAAGCATAAGTTACCATTCAAGAATACAGGACATCTTACAAAAAGAAACTCAAAGACCAAAGCTTGAGAGCCAACATTCACAAAAAAATATCTTTCAAATGGTTTGACTACATATCTTATTAATCAAA
Source organism: Rosa rugosa (assembly GCF_958449725.1). Taxonomy (NCBI): domain Eukaryota; kingdom Viridiplantae; phylum Streptophyta; class Magnoliopsida; order Rosales; family Rosaceae; genus Rosa; species Rosa rugosa. The sequence continues at coordinate 4,982,294 of NC_084826.1, read as the reverse complement.
GTCACAAAAGGGGCTATCTCTCACAAGTCACAATAGATCCTCACCTCCCAACACCTCTCTTGGGTGACCCCAGGGTTTTACCACCATCTCGAGAACGACTACCTTCTGGGAAGATGTGAACCCAGCCACCTTGATTTAATTTTGAAATAGCAATGTCCATACCCTGAACCAATAAAAGAATAAAGATGAGAAGATGAGCATCGTTGTCAAACTAAAGGACTATGAATACAAATGTAGAGGAACCAAAACAAACATCAACAACTCAATTCTATATAGAGTAGATAAAACTTCACCCAACTTTCTACACCAAAATTATTTAGTCAACTGAGGATTGAATATGAGACAAAATGATAGCTGTGAGCCTTTCAGTAAAGCCAGTGCTACAAACGAAATGTACAATGTAAAGTTCAAATATATTTTTCTCTAAAAGCACTTTCTATATGCTAGGGCCGTTGGATATACTCTCACATCGTGCACAGCAGCTTCGGAAACTATACAAATTCTAGGGTCTCAACTAACTTATCAATATTTTGGAAACAATGAAAGAGTACCTTTTGATAAATCCCATCACCACGAGCAACTGGCAAGACTTTGACAGATCGGAAAAATGCTGAAGTTACAGGATTCGAAAAACACCTATCAGATGCACAGAGTGTCCACCTCAAGTTCTTAGCATCCAGAAGAACATTTGGAGGAAGCAGTGCAGCAATAACAAGCGGATCATCCATAGAAGCCACATGATTGCTAACCTGGAATGGGAATTAAGTAAAATACATTACAATTTAACAATGGGAAACTAGAAATAGTGGAGGTCCTGGAGAAGCATATGGTAGTTGAACAAAAGAGTAAACTTCATGTACATTAAGTTTTGGAAATATTAAAACGGATAATGAGGTTATACCGTTATAAGAGGCCTGTCTTTGGGTCTGCGTAGCAACGCGTCATGTAATTTTTCTAAACCATAGACCTGTCACACCCAGAAAAGCAAATTATTGCTGCGACAATGACATACAATCAAACATCTTGGGACATTAACAACTCCACACAATTTCACACACCTGAACACGATTTAATCCATTCATGAACACATGGCAAACATTGCCAATGACCGGCACAGCTACAGCTTGCACCATGCGAAGAATGGCCGACTCTTCTTCAGCGTTGATTTCCTTGCCCACTAACACCCACCGAAAAACAATCACCCTTTAATCATGGTTCTTATGCCAACACAACACTTGCATAACACGTTGCCACATTGTACATGTTATAGAGAGCACAAACAGAACAATGTACAAGTATTACCGAAAAGATCTTCAAGCCCATAGATTTTCATTTCATTATGTGCATTGTAACATTAGGAACTAACAGAATGCAAGCTAATAAGAACCCAACTGTGTCCCTAATCCGAAAAATTGAACTTTACACAAGCTTCAGATATAATTAGGCGCAGCCTCTCACTCCATCTCCCTGATTTTTAACACTAGGACTCCAGCAGAGAGTGGATTATATCAATGTGCAAGATTTCCTGATCAAAACTAACATTCGAATTTCCTTCACAACCTAAACTAACTTCACCGATCATGATCATATCAAATTGCAACAAGTAAGCACAGAAACAAATTAATCAAATTTCAATCACTACCAAAATCTCAACGAAAACAAAAACAAGTGAGAGAAGCACCGACCTCGTTTGCGATAGAAGACGGTGGAGGACGGAAGCGAGTCCCTCTTGAAATCACGGAACCGCTGGAGCCAACGCTGCACGGTGGAGGCGAAGTAACCGTCGGCGAAAACCGGGTGGTGCCTGAACCGGCGGTCCACCTCGACTCTGAACCGCTCCCTGAGCCGGCGTTGTACGGATAGGGCATTGCTCTTCCACAGATCTCCGCGCTCAACCCTCGCAGCAGCCATCAAAACGACGCCGTAGGATCAATACGAACAAACGGAGAGAGAGAGAATCAGAGAACAGAAAATAAAGAAGGAAATGATGGAGAGAGAGAAAACAGCTAAGCGCGAGTGTAGAGAGAGAGAGAGAGAAGAAAGGGTTGAGCTTCTTTTGTGTGAGGGAACGGTTTTAGTCTTCGTGCGTAGTGAGCAAGTAAATGGTTTTTTTTTTTTTTTTTTCTTTGATCAAAGTATGGTTTTGGTTAGTTATCTAATTTGGGTTGGCTGTTTTACTTTTACTTGCTCCCCAAAATTCCTATTTACCCTCGGAAAAGTTACTTTTTTGTTCACTCAATTTCGCAAAGAATGATTCGAACTTGAAACTTCAGCAAGTAACTAACTATTCGAGATATAAGTCAGACAAATGTCTGATAATTCTAATTGTCTAAATTGTTTTTGTGAACACTTAGATCGAACGTGAAATTTTCTATTCACATTTTTTTTCCTTTATATGAGACTCACGATCACAAATCGAAATCATGGATAATGATCATCAAATCCCTTGAACATGCAATACTTATCCAGACATAAAGATTATCATAAACAAGAAGGTTCTGAATCTTAGTGCTGCAATCTAGAAACAAATATTGATAACTGCAACAATCAGACGGCATAGACTCAGAGAGATTGCGATTGAGATTGAGGTGGAAGAGGCAACACCATTCTTATTCTTTCACATGCTTTCTTTGCACAATGAAAATGGGTATGAACAACAATCAAGACAACTTCTGTGGCAGTTCTTGTACACTAAATAATAAGGGCTGAAACAAAAGAGACAATTTTTGCTTATACAAAAATGCCAATACCAAACATTAGCTTAGAAACCAAATGCAGTTGTCTTTGCAGCCTATGCCTCATTAATAAAGTTTCAAATCTAATGCCGATACATTCACAACTCTATCTGGGCTTTATTTGTCAAACTCCCATAATACGCCTCCATCCTCTGCAACAGCAAAGCAGAAATACATTAGCATAAGATCTATTCCAAATGTACATATGAAAAACCAAAAGAGGATACTTAAAAAATTTTGAAAAAATACAGGCCGTTTTACAACAACCAGACTACATCTTAGAATGCTTACAAAAGTTCCCACTACTTTAGCGAAACACTGCTTTTAGAGGTCAAGAGAGATTCATCTTTTGTTAAGAAACCATCTCTCAACAAATACAAAAGCAAATGCATACTTTCACATCTCCTTTAGCGTTTTTGGTTAGTAAGCATTACATCAGAAATCTGATCATTTCTTTATTTCACATCTCCTTTCAAAAACTCTTAATGGGTTGGATATGCAATTTAAACCATGAAAAACCCCAAGGTGCATAATTTCCCACGACAAAAACAGCTCAAAGAGATGCAGTATCTAATGTTAGCATTGCATATAACCAAAAACGCTAAACGTGCAAAGATTATAGTTGTCTTGAACAGGTCAGAATTTGTAATCAATACACAAAAAACAACAGGGTAAATCCTACCATAAGGAAAGAAAACGAACATGGAAACCAAAAGGCGTACCTCTAACTTTCTTGTTTATCCACATCTCCACCAGCATCCCTGCACCAATTCCACCAGCAATACATGCTCCAACAAATGTAAAGTTGTAGAGTCGAGATCTTCGAGGAAGAAAATAGCACTCTGGAATCTGCCTAATCTTCTTGGGAAGCCGCTTCTTTATTCCTGGTTTATCACCGGGATTCCTCTGCATGTCATTACCAACAGCTTTCCAATCGACCCCTTGCAACGGGTCTCTTGGCTCCTCGCTGCCCATTTCTGTAAACTAGTGCCCTTTAGGGATAGCCCAACTTTGAAGTTGCAGACTGCAAGCAATGCAAGAAACACCAGTAAATAAGACACCCAAAATATAACACCCAATTTGATGGTAACCAAAATGTTTCGAAACTCCATCACAATTGTTAGTAAGAGAAGACAATCAAGTGCATCCAGGGCCGGCCCTGTGAGTTTAGAGGCTCAAGGCGAAAAAAAAATTCGAGGCCCCAAAACAAATGCTCAAATCTTTTGTAAGAAAACAATATCCCAATTGTGTTTAAATGATGTAGAGTAAATAGCCATCTGGGGATGATACAATCATTATCTAAACACATGCAATGTTCCAGTTTTAGTATCTTCACAATCAACAAAAGTTTTCCAAAGTTCTTTGCTGTATGCAATATGAAAACTAAAAAGACTCAAGTTGATATTCAAAAACTGAAACTGATATCCATATGCCCCGGACCATAAAAAAGTGTTTACTAGGAACTCTCTTTTTCTTGCAATACAAAAACTTGACAATCAAACTTGCAACAGGGAGATAGACACAATCATTTAAAAGGTCAAAAATTCTCACAAGTGGATTTACGGTCATGTCACCAAGCAATTATACAATCTGTAATCTACATCACCAAGCAATTGTACAATCATACAATCTCATTGAAAGCAATTATCAGCGATTCATTATTCACATTGTCGTTCAACATATAAGAAAATACATCTCCAACCAACATGAAAAACATTCATAAAACAATTCGAAATTTAAATTTCATCTGGGCACCAACCTAGTAGCTTAAATGCCCCCCCAGGAGAGCTCTAGGGTTCTGCACATGCAATTCAAAAGGAAATTAACAGAAATTTCAATCTTCAAAATGAAATTAACAGGAATTTCAATCTTCACAGAAAAAAAAAATACCCGGATGCTTTCCAGCGCTGCAAAACAAGTGTTAGTGTACATACAGCATGTTATTCGAGCCGAGTAATCCGAATTCAACAAAATCAATCTCGCCTTGTTAAGAAAACCCTTAGCCCCAATTCAGCCTTCTTTTTTCCAGAAAATTTGACCGTGAGAAGACAACGATGAATAGTCCGTAATAAGGTTGCGGGTCAACAAGATCCGCGTGTTTTAAAATGGGTTGGGTCATGCTCTTTGGGTCCAGAAACGGGTCTAAGCCCAAATGTTTTTTTTATCTGCAGGCCTACAAAATTTTTTTTTGAGGCCCATAACTTCAAAATTTAAAATAAATAAAATAAAAAAAAAATAAAAAAACACTCTATGTTTATTGGAGTCAGTAAAATTGATTGGAGGTTATAAAATATTTATCAGTGGTTAGTAACCATTTTTTGAATTTTATTGGAAATGAAAAGAAAATTCACATCTACCCAATGGACCGGAGCCGCGTTTAGACTGACTGTGGCAAAATAATTCCTCAATTTTATTATTTTGGCTCAATGATATTTAAACTACGGTTCCACACAAAACAAAACAAAAGGGAAATTGCACCATGTAATGAAAAAACAGGTAGAGATTTATCTACTTTACAATGATCCGGGTCAACCTTTCTTTTTAGATAATTAGACTTTATTTTTCATGAACTTAACCATTAATTATCAGTCAATTTCAGTTTAAGCCTTAATTTGATGATATTTAACTTGGTAGGAACTTATCCAGCTTAGCAGGCAAGCAAAAAAGTCCCAAGGGGATTATTAACAAGCTAGTAACCAAAAGCATTGTTATCAGGATTCAATGCTGCAAATGGAATGAGTATCATATAATCAATCTAGTTAAAAAGTGGTACCCTAATTGATTGTTTTTGTCCATTGTAGTAGACATGCTTAATCTTAGCTCTGCTTTGTATACCCCATCACATTTTTATTACATTATGGGAAGATATAATGTTTAGCGACATTCAATTGAGTTACATCAATGAATAGGCTGAGCTCCAAACCTAGGAAGTAGCAGAGCCACACGCACCAAGACTCTTGACATGCAATCTGCCACCAGTAAAACCGAAACGAATGATCTCTCACCTTCTGCAATCATACCAAAGGAATCACCTCGCTTTCATAATTCCAAGTTTCCAACTTAATTCTGGCAAATATCTCATTTCAGGTTGATCCGCGACCACGATACATAATCTGCAACTGGCCACCAAAGAAATTAGAAGCTGATCGCATCCACTCAGGATGAAAAGAAAACGATCAGGAAAGTTGCAGAAATATAAATGACATGACAGAGCAGAGATCAAGATGTATATACATATGGCTACTTCGGACTGAGCATCAGCAAATAAAAAGTTGAAACCTCGGCTCCGGATTTCCCACAGCCAAATAGTTGACATCAACTGCAACCTCCCCAAGATCGTCTGGCAGCACAATGACAATTTGTATTTTCTTAACCTTCTGGAACTTATATTTGGAAAAGACATGGAATAAGATATGTTCAAACTTCCCAATACCAAGTGGGATTGAAAATGATCAATGGAAGTACACACCTTCATATATAGTCCTTGCAAAATTTACATATTCGGGTATGAGATCTCTATATATGATTCCATCTGGACGGGCATTGAGCACCACCAGGACACCTGAAAATTTCCACATTACATAAATTTTATTGCAAAAGAAAGGACCTGTGCTTCATTTTGATAAATCACCCGTGCATATCTCAATCAAATACTTTGGCGGTAAGAAACAGACAAGAGAAATCTGATCCGACAGAAAAACAAATGTGCTTTATTCATGTGATACATTGTAGTATTCTGGTTGCTTATGCATCCCATACAAATGCAAACCCAGACCTCCACATTTCTTTCAGATATTAAACTGAACATGCTGCTCATAGGGGACTAATATACAGGTGACATGATCTGTCGGTAACTTACAACTCTCATAAAGACTGAAACTTTTTATTGGTTCAGAAAGACATTCCAACTTCCTATAGATTCTAATTGTACGGGAGAGGTACCTGGTGCTTCCCAACCTTTGGCTGAATTGCTTGGCAATGGAGCTAGCCAGAGGATATTTCGCAGGTTCATTGAGTCATCATACGTCACATTGGACCCTAAAAGAGGTGATATTAGAACAAAAGATGTACAAACATTTCATTACAAGGCGTTTACCATATTTTTCTGACCTATTGTAATTGCTTGATATGCTTAATCCAAAAATTTGAGGAACAACTAAGGAATGGTTATGGTGAGGAAAATCTAACTTTAGCTTCTTTCTTCATTAATCTTTTTTAAGCCATTACTGAAAACAGAACACCAACTATTTGTAAACCTTGAACAAAAAGTACAAACAGATTAAAATAGATCCTACTAATATATAAAATGTTATCTGGAACTTTACCTCTTTGACAGAAACCCATGTTGTATGGAAATAATTCTTTATCATATGCAGGGTATTCTTTCGCATGAAACCTGCCAAATATAGAAACATATGTTCTTAACAGAAGAAATGACAGGTAAAAACTGTTTGTTGTTCAATTTCGTATCATACATGCACAGCCTACCATATGGTACAAAAAAATTTACAAGATGTAGTGAGAAAGATACCAACTTACAATATACCAAGTCTTCCAGTGTCTAAGGCAAGGAATAGGTGGCCATGGAACAAATCATAACGATTCAACGACACATTCAACCCAACAGTGGGACCGCGGGCAAGAATAAGTTCAAATAAAAATCCAATATATGAATTCAACTCCTGCAGTACGAGAAAAGAACACTGGATCAATCAAAAGAGAATTCGCCCCATGCCTGGAATAACACGAAAACAAAGTTTCATTGCTTTGATGCAGACCTCACTTATGAAATGTCTCCCATATGGAGTTCTGGTAAGCTGACATCGGTTCTCTTCAGATCCTTCAACATCAGGTACCTAATACATCACTAGAATAAACATCATCCAGTTACAACTGCAGTACTGATAGTATAACAAACCAGATATTACATTTAATTCATATAAATCGTATGTGATGTCACCATGTAGCTGGAAGCCTGGAACACCATTAATACAAGTATATATAACAACATGCCAGTTTATATTTCTAAAACAGGTGACATAAGTTCTCCCACTTGTGTGTAATAAAAATGCAGGCTAGAAAATGAGGACCGAATCAGATATACTCAGTGGTGTTGCAAGGAAAAGGAATTTTAAAGCAGTCATTCACACAACACCAATTTATCAGAATGATGCAACATCAAGGTACAATTTTGAGCATAATTCACAGCGGCCCAACTAGACAGGGACCAAATCATATCAACTAGCTCAGCAATCGACATAACCAGCTCTGGGGTAAGGTGAACAAGTCAACAACGTGCTTGGAACTCACTTATTATCCAGGTTTCCAAGCAGCAGTGACCCCAAAGTTTGGTTCTTTATTAGTATTTAGTGTATCATTATCTTATAAACCCAATTTGTACATAATACTTTCAGGGCATTAAGTAGTAATAATCAATCACTACAAAAGACAATACTAGGCTCCTTCCTCCTCACAAACATACCTTTCCTATATCAACCAAGCTATTCATTTCATTATTAAAACTGGAAACTCCAACTCCAATTACTGCTTTTGTTAAGAATTAATAAAGGGTATTTGCCTGTGAAACCTTAGGACTAGAAAAACAGCACAGTTCGAAACTACATGCACACAAAGACATGCGAAATTAATGGAAGAAAAGATAGAATAAGAGACTGACAGTGATCATAGTCGGATCCAAAGCCCGTTGAATAGCAGCCGGGTCTCCGCCGGAGTCAACGGCAAGGCGGGCCAGCTCCAAAACCGGCTGAGGGGGCCACCAAACAAGCCTATCCTCCTCCTCTTCTCGTTGACCCTTTTGCTTGAACGTCAAGAATTTTCTACCGGAAAACTTCTCCGGGACCAGTTTCTTGGCATTGGGCCTAAAGGGTACGAGGAACTTGAAGCAGGAAGTGAGTTCTTGGGCCAGGAGGGGCTCAACGGATGAAGACTGGGATTTGGGGCCCAGCAGAGAGAGAAGGTCTGAAGGGGTGGCTTTGGGAGATGGTGAAGATTGTTTGAGAGAAGTTGGGAAAGAAGAAGAGGGTGTGAAGGAGTAGGAAGCTGTGAGAGAGAAGGAGAAGAGAAGTGTCAATCTAAGTGAGAGAGAGGGCTTCCCCATCTGCCTCTCTCCCTCGCCACAATAGTTCAAGCGAATACAGTGTCTTTTATATGGTGAAGGCCAAAAAGTAAATTTACTTTTTACTACTTGTTTTAAAAATGTAAGGGTGTTTTTTTAACTAAAAGTGTTTGAAGACTTGTGTGACTTTCAGGATGAGATTTGACTTTACAATGTTATCAATATGATACTTAAACTCAGTATTTTGTATCAGCATGATACTTCTATCAGTTTACCGTTAATATCTGTTAAAATAAAATCCGGGTTACGCATATGACTTGATTTTCAAAGATAAAATTGTTAATATAGTTAATGGTGGTGTTATTAGCAGATAGGCAAAAATCCTATCTTTGGTCTTTTTATTCTTAACCAGCAAAAGCCCCATTTTTGTTTTATACACTACAAACAAATTGTGATCAATAAGCAGTAGTGTAATGGTCAACCGGCCAAGATTCAACATAATGCATCCAATATGGTGAAGTGCAATTAAAATGCAATTACTGCATTACAATCGGAATCGGCGGCTGTGGGAGTTGGCTATGATTCCAAAATTAAAACTTACAAGGTTGTCCGCATCGTAGATTTTTGGTCAGGCTACGATTTTGCTCAACATCCTTCTGGAGGTACACTTCGGGTGCTATCAGTATGATAGGGACCAAGGATTGAAGAGGATATTGAGACAGTCATCTTTTACCATATTTCAATGGTGGAATGCAATTAAAGTAGGACTGACCTCTGTCGCACGGATAAGAACAGTAGTCGATGGCATCAGTCCCAGTTGATGGGACACGAGACTACTGGATCATGGCTGAAACAGGAGTGCATGATGAGAGTTATATAACCGAAAAATTAAAATCCTACGCAATTGATGCTACTGATACAACTGCCATGAATTTGTGAATGTGGTTTTCATCACTCGGTTATTTTAGAAACAAAATTCATCTGTAACCAAGTTAGTTTGTAATAAAACGACAAAATAATTAATTAAAGAAAGGAATCGACAACTACTTCCTCAAGAGAAACAAACAAATTTTAGTAATGATTATTCAAAATGGATATGTAATTATCAGTTACTATGACCTGCAATTGGTGTTTCAAAGGGATAGAAACACATAGGAGAAGTAAGAGGAAAGTCCTCAACAAAGGAACCAAATTTTTGGTCATCATGGTTGGAAAGATTAAGTAATGAAAGCAAAGTTTCCTTCCTGTCATTGTTGGCCTCCCCTAGAATTGAAGTGATTTCATTCTTTCCCTTGATGGTATTGTCCTTGAGGATGGTACGCTTGAAAAGGAGGCAAGTGAAGGATTCGTTGTTCTTGGAATAAGAAAGGTTATTGGCCACAAAGTTATGAGATTTTATCAAATTGCACCATGATTTACGAACGTATTTGAATCGCATAAGAGATTTCAGAGGCAATCTTGACAAGATTTCCACCACCACATTCTCTGAGGAACACAATATGCTGAGATTTTCAGCCATATATATATGTATGACCGAAACGGGCATAGGAAGAGAATCTTACCTTTGAATTCTGATGGTAGATGGTGTCAAAATCCAAGAAAAAGAGATTGAGGAACTTCTTTTATTTGGCTTTGTTTTTTAGGCTCTTCTCGAAACACAAGTATGAGATTTATATAACATGAGAAATTCAAGTTGAGAGAATTGGATTGGCTAGGCTAGGCTACAGTTTACACACACACACACACACACTTTTATTTTGCCCTTTCTTTTTCTCTCTATCATGAAAATATCTTCATAATCAAAGGCTTTAGGGTGATTCTGCAAGATTTCAGTTTTGAAATTTGTGGTTCAAAGGTTGCGCAATCATAATAAGATTAGATATTAAGAATCACTCCAAGAAACTTAATCTTCTGTGTCCTCCAATTCATCTTGCAAGTACAACCTACAAGCCTTCAATTATAATTCATACACGACCCCTTTATTTGATTGAAAAATGGATGCAAATTTAATTCAACGTGTGTTGTATGTTAGAAGTACCTGTTAATTTCATCCTAAACCCTATGAAATAATTTCCAAGTGCATATGAAAAACTATAATCAAACAAGAATCTTCGATGTATAATTCAGTTTCTCAGAGAGAGAGAGAGAAAAAAAAATTTCAATTACGAGGAAAAGAAAAAAAAAAAAAAAAGAGAGAGAGGACGTAGGGGTTGGAAAGAAAAAAAATTCAATTACGATGTATTAAATCCTATACTGTAGACCACTGTTTCTTAATCCAACTTTGGCATTTGAGGTAATCTAAAAAACTTTCAATTTTATTAAGGATTGCACCGTTCTTGCGTGAAACACCATCCAAAAACAAAAAGCTTAGTGATGAGTTATGTCTGAAAATTTTACATCAAAAACAGTCACTATGTAAGTTCAAGCGTGTTTGCGCGCCCTGTGGATTGCACCAGAGTCGATTCAATTTGGCATCACTACACTATTCAGTCTCTTTCGTCCAAACCTTGCTCGTAAACAGGTCACTGTCTCAATTCTGAGTTCTTTTACACCGATCATTGTGACGCTTTAATCATTTGGTTGACCATGTAATAGCTTCTAATAATTTCCTACACCATGAGAAGCAATCAAATCAGAAATCCAGTTAACAGATGCTTGCTACGGAAAAAAAAAAATCCCAAACAAATCATGCTGGTAGTTTTCAAACCTAAAAATTAAGCCATCAAACAATCCCAAAACAAGTTCCATTACTAGGACCTGAGAAAGAGCTTCTAAGCTAATCTGAAAGTATCACCTTTATTTACATTTGCACAATAACTTGTCGACTTGCCAAGCAACTGACATTACAGTTATATTCCTCCCCAGGAAAACTGAATTTTACTAGCTTGCTCATGTAATTATTTGAAATCAAAAAAGATTTATTGTCGGAATAAATTTTTCCCCGCGCCGGGGTGGGGGGAAGGGAGGGAGTCTTCAATGGGACCGTAATCGATTCACATTGAAGTTGTATGTAAACTCGAATGAATTTCAGAGAGTCAACAAAACCTGAAGTGCATTCTGGATCAGCTTTCAGGTACACATACTTACCAAGCGCAGCCTGTGCCTATTTTATGATTCTTTCCATGCAGAATACACCCATACAAATGATAATTATAACTTGACCCAAAAATATAGAACTATCTATGACAATGTATAAATCTCACACTTAATAACACATTATTGAGCTGCCATAAAAGAAAATATAACTTTTCCATCACTTGTTAAGTTTAATGATATTGGATGATAGACAAAAGCGAATGCCACTTACCTATAATGACAACAATGCATCCATGTTCAGATAAACTAAATTTCATCTGCAACTTTGATGCCGGCATTCTTGTCCCAATCCTCAGGGGAGGCTACATCTGCCATTATCTTTTCTTGACCACGCCACAGGATCTGCATGCAGTAAGAATAGACTGATCAACTTTCCACAACTAGTGAAAAACCACAGTCAATCCAAAAGGAATACCAGAAGGACTTACCTTGTCAATCACACCAAATTGTTTAGCGGTTGTAGAATCCATATAATATGGCCTTCTCATAAGATTAGATACAGCCTCCACGGACTAAAATAAAAAAAAATAAAAATAAAATTGTGAAGATAAATCACACGATACAATAAGTTCATTAACTTTTATCTCATATATTTATTAATTCTTATAAAAGAACTTACATTTCCTGTGTGCTTGGACAGGAGTTTTACAAGAGTGTCCCTATTTGTTATTACCTACAAAAGTACTCAAGGCAAAGTCAGTGCTCAGTTGACTTGTAATATTGTATTACAAGATGAACAGGTGATCATGACTTGATATAAACCTTTTCTACCGTATCTCCTCTGAACAAGTGGAGAGACCAAGCAAATAACCAGATAATGTGCAAGTATGTGCATAGGACAAGAACAAGGATTAAAGAAAATATTGAAACAGTCATCTTTTGCCATATTTCAATAGTGGAATGCAATTAAAGTCGGACTGACCTCTTTTGCACGAATAAGAACATCACTAGCAGGCATCAGTCCAGATGACGGGACACGAGGCTGCTGGATCATGGCTGAAACAGGAGTGATGGGAATTGTTAGCATTTTTCAAGGTCTAAAACTGAAACTTTTTGAACAAAAATGCATCGTACCTTTGGCATGTGGCATCATGAACCGGTTGCCCTTAGTTCCTGCTGCAAGCAACAGACAAGCTTGACCTATAGCAGCCCCGACAGCAACCGTATGTATCTGAATAAAGAACAACTATGTTATAAAGCAAAAGATAGAATATTTATCATATACACATGCATAAGATACTCGTACTTCTCAATGCCAAATTCCCTTAGCACTTGCAGTTCACGGTAGAAAAAGGATAAAAAGTTAATACTGTGCAAATAACACCTGCAACACGCTACTTCATAGAATTTATGAACATGATCAACAATAACCAGAATATTCAATGTCAAAACATCGCAGCTGCCTCTGCCACCATATACTTGTTTTTGTACACCAAGGCAACAGATTCAGACACTGCTAAAGTCCACCTCTATGATATGCATGTCCGCCATAACAGAGTTGCTAATCTAGAAACATTCCTATGTAGCTCAAAACCCACCCGTGAACACTAACACCATCACTGCGACCAAGATAGAGGATATAACTAAGTTAAATGCAAGAGTAGCTAAAATGGAATCACCTCATTTTTCAACTGCATCATCGCATCATAGATAGCAAAACCCTCCGATTCCATGCCAACCTGAATAGTAAGTGTTCGGAATACATGAATAAGAATAAGTTGATCAAGAAGGAAGAGATATCAGTTTCACTAGACATACCGTTTCACCATCATCACGTGTTGTTCCAGTTGAATTAATATAAATATAGATTGGTTGTTTAGGATCCATCCATTGCAGATACATCAGTTCTGCAACAATAAGCTCTGTGACTGCTGGTACAAGCTGAAACATAGAAGGTTCTTTTGAGAGATTTCACAACATGCAAGAACAAAGTCACAACAAGACTTGACAAAAAACCTATTACGGGAGTTTTTACTTTTTTCCTATATCATTTAATCGTCTGCCCCAAAAAAGTTCTAGGAACCAAATTACTTAACCAAAACAAACACTTGGTCCCTTTTTATATTTAATGTTATTTCAATTCTCAGCCTAAACATGATTAATATGACAAAATTAGATATATTACACAAGATGGAATTTATAACCAATATAAGTACGAGGCTCAAGAACTTACAGGCATGCCGATATAAACTATTCTTCCATGGAGTAGCAATGAAGGCAAATCTGGAGGCGGCTTCTTTGGTCTATGTTCATTGTAAGAAACTGATCTTTCCACCTATTCCAAACAATTCATCGAGAATAAGCAAACATTACAGTCACAAAACAAGCTCAATATAACACAATGAACCGTTAATAACATGTAAAACACTCCCTCTAATTACTGTTAAAGCATTAAAAAGATCCAAACTTTCATCAATGCTGAACATCAATACATATTTTTTCACAATGTCTACTACAATTATTTTCATCACTACCCCATTAAAAGTACCAACTGAAAATTTCAACCTTGTGAAAAAAAGCTAGAGTAACACAGAATCAAGACTCATACTTGGGCAGGGGTGGCCATGAGCTTAGGCTCGTCGAATATATCCAAGTAGGGAAGGGAGTCGGAGTTGTTGGCCGGCCGGTTGAGCAAGGTTTCCGGCGAATTTTGAGCGACGGAGGCGAGCCTGGAGAGGAAGGGGTCCCTAGGGTTTATAGGAGGGATGGGGATTTTGGCTTTTGCTTTGGCGTTAATGGAGCAGAAGGTTGTGAAATTTCGAGACTTTCGTGAGGATGAACAGGTGGGTGTGCAGATTGGTATCTGCAAACTGCTCGCCATTTTTGAGCAGCAAAGCTCCCTCTGTGAGTTTTATGGGTTTTCTCTAAGGAGCTTGGAAATGGAAAAGTGAGAGTGCTTTGGTTTCTGTTGAAGACTTGGAGGTGGAAGCTTGGCTGGGAATTTAGATGTCGTGGACGATTTTGGGTTGGGGATGGGTGTTGACTTGTGGGTGTACCTTACAGGCCCAAATATATGTTGAGCCCAGCCCACAAGATATGGCCCATTTCGGCCCAAAAGAAAATCACTCAATCCCGTCGTCAAGACTTGGGGGGCGCCCTAGCTAAAGCAAAAGGCCGGTGATATCTCTATTTTGGACGCAATAAACAGAGGTTAAATTATCTCAAACTATTTCTACTTGACGTGCAATTTTATCTACTGTCGAAGGAGTTACTGTTGAAGAAATCGAAGGTGTCCAAGAGGCTGATTTATCAGTCTAGAAAGTGTCATGTTGTTGCACATTGTATTGCTTGGTGTGAGTGAGTGAGGTTTAGTTGAAAGGATGTGCCAAATTTATGAGTGCCATGAACAAAGAGTAGAGACTAGTTTAAGAAAATGTAACACGCTGGCCCAAGAAAGAAGAACAAACTGAATCGACTATGTCAGGAAGAATCAACCACGAGTTGTACTTTGTTTAAGTTTTGTTCAAGTTAGATTCATGAACAGCACATTATACGCAGAAGAAAGTAGATCGGAGAAACAAAAAATGTATATATAACATTTGGCAAACTTGAAAAGCTATGCCCAATTCTTACATATATTGTTTTCTGTTAATTATTTCCAGCAAACAAATCCAGTATTATAACATCAAAACAAACATATAAACAAACAAATCCCTATTGAACAGCAATATCAGTCTCCCCATGAGTTGCTGCGATCAATGGCTCTGGTTCAGGCACCTTCTCTCCGAAGACCTTGGCAATTCTCTCTGTGGGAACCAAAGGCATATATGACGCAACCCTGTACCCCTTCCCGGCAGTGTGTTGCACAGTCTCATTGTACTTCTCAGAACAATATGCCGCAGCTGGTACAACTACCCCAGCCACCTTTGGGAAGACGGGGAGTTCATTCAGCTTTCGCCATGCAGAAGCAGCGCATTCCTCAGCTTTTGGTTCATACTTGGTGTAGACAGATTTAGCAGCTGTACAAGCCGTCTCTGGTGCCTTTTGAGCAACTGATAAGGCTTTGGATGAGGCCTGCCTGATCACTGGACGCACATCTAGCTTGGCAGCCTTGGTCACAGATTCATCAACCTGAACAAGTTCAAATATTCATGATCAGTTACACAATCCAAAATAAGCTTCAGACCATTAGAAGTATCTTAACCGAGGCATGCATTGAACAGAGACCTCGATGCACTCATCAAATTACTGCAACTATCAATTCACTCAAATAAACAAATAAATTAGAATTGAAGCATTTTATCTCATCAAGGAAACAAAAAATCTCAAGCAAACTCAACACCCGTAGAAGTCTAAATTTAAATTGAAGAAGCACTTATATGAAGGAACAAACAACTACCAAGTAACTCAAAACCCAATTGATTGTGTGAATGTCTAACTCAAAATCGACGATGCAAGCAACAACCCTATCAAGAAACTACCAAATTTAGTGAGTGGAAAATGTAACTCAACTGTGTATGAACAAACTACCTCCAGTAAATCAAGCCAAATTCAAAACCATTATAAATAAAAAAGGAAAAATCCCCAAATTTTCATACACAAATTGAAACTTCTGCAATCACAATTGTGTTTAAGTTCAGTTTCCGAACCCAAAACAAAACCCTATCATTGAGTAAAATGTCACAAGCAACACCACAAACAACACAAGAACAATAAAAATAAAAATAAAAATTCTTAAGGTACCTTGCGATCAACAAAGGTGAGAATTTGGGCCGGGGCTTCCTGGTACTTGTCATAAACCGGTCCAACAACAGTCTTCACCTTCCCCTCCACACACTCAACCCCATTCTTCAAAGGACCAGACCTCTCCTTCGCATAACCGTACACTTTCGTGACGCAAGCCCCGGATGCAACGGCGGCGTTTTGAACAAATCCCAAATACTTGAGACTCTGCTCCTCCTTATTCTCACCCTACACAAAATCCCCAATTCAATTAAAACCCACAACCATTAAACCCCAAAAATCCAAACAAAAATTTCACAAAACAGAACAAATTAAAGTACCATCTGCGGTTCCTGCACGCTTGAATCTTGTTGGGCCATGATCAAAATCGCTTCTTTTTGCTGTTGGGAATGAATGAAAACTAGGGTTTTTGAATTTGACTTTCAGATTTTGTTGACTTTGATGAAGAGGACGACGAGGGTTTTATAGGGGAAAGAGTCCGAGCGGTTTCTTAAGAACGAAGAATTTTCTTCCTCTGCAAGCGAGAATGGCGGTGTGAACCCAACAGGGCGCGTTGGGTCGTTTTAAGCCAAACCCAACTGCCACGGCGCGTTATATTCTGCTGGCTTAACGAGCAAGTCCGTTAGAGTTGCGCCGTTGACTTGGGGGTGACTAATAGGGTTAGGGCTAACGCCGTGAGGCTGGTGGGGTTAAAGGAGAAGGAAGTTTTGGACTGTTTCAATGGGTGGTTGTGATTGCGCGGGAAAGGAGGATTCGAGAAGGTGCTTTGGGTCCCAATGGGTTCGAGAAGAGAAGGCCCGATGAAGATGGAGTTGTGAAAGGCCCACTTTCTAAGATGGTCGGGTCGGTGACATTGTTTATTTGTGGAGCTCTAAATGTCCACGTGTTCGTGATTCGAAACAACTTGTGACCTCAATAAGATAAGTGATTGGTTTATACTTTCTGATTTTTATTCGTCTGTTTTGCCCTCATGTATGGACTGATGGACGTGCCGACTTTATATCGGACAATTCTTAGGCTCATCCTAGGGGTGAACGTGCCCTCATGTGATTAAGACATAATAACTTAAATAATTTTTAGGTGCATATTCATCCCCATTACCGATTAACATACTTTTATTTAATAAATTTATAATCTAACGGTCTATATATTAAATAAACATTTAAAGATTATCTCTGTAAAAAATCAATCGAATCAGAAATCGTTTAATTATCTAATTGAATCAAAGAAATTCATCCTCAAATGCTGCCAGCATTTGCAAATTCCGGCATTGAGCTAATTGTAACAATTGAAAACACAATGCTGGGCGAATTAACCAACCCCTAAGCAGCTCTTCTCTATGTTAGCACACACATTAAGCCTTTTTATCCCTCCACGAAAATCACCAGCATTGCAGCAGGAAATGAGGTGGATGCAACCGACTTGCTAGCTAACCTTATACCGGCCATGTCCAGCATTCAAGGGGCATTATGTCAGTTAGGCCTTGATTCATACATCAAGGTGTCAATGCCTTTTTCTTACTTAGTGATGGAAGAATCTTATCCGCCTTCTGCTGGCAGTTTTAAAAGTGAGGTCTCTTCTGTGATGTCACAAGTGTTACAGTTCTTGTCGAGCACAAAGGCACTGTTTGTAAGGCAGAATAACTTTATAATTGATACCAAGTGATGCAACTCTTTGTAGGAAACAGAGAAGAAGCAGAGCAGTATTGATTATGTTAAAGTTTGCCATAGACTGTTCAGTGAAAAGTTTGCTTGCAATTCAATGAAGAACTAAGCACCAGAAGACTGAGTAGTGCTAGCAATCTCACACCAAGAATTCATCTAAATTACCGGTAATTTATATGATTCATAGTTACTAGGACAGTCTGTCTCTCCCCTAATCACTAGGATATCATACTTTCCTTAACAAACTTGGAAACCAAAAATAAATTAGTCTAGCACAAGTAATCCTATCTTTGATCAGCTGATCCATCCATTGCTAGTGTTTCTTTCTTTACCATTAAATTCTGACTCAATGTTTTTTTCCATCTTTAAATGCAGATTGGCCACGTTTGCTACCCCTGACTGGAATAGATTGATATTAGGAAATGGATTAGATTGGATCTTAACTGGTGTTTGCAGAAACAGATAGAAAATGGATAGGAGACTAAAAACATAAAATTCTGATGAAAAATAAATTAAATAAAAACTAGTACATATTGTCAGAATTTTAAGTTTTGCATCATTATCGAGCTTCCATTGTAGTTATTGTCAAGTCATTTACAGAATCAGATCCGTTTGGAAGTAATGGATCAACATCAGCGTTGAAATCTCTTCTGTAAACAAATGCCGGATGCTTAGGCAATGGAGGAGATGCTTCACCACTCAACATGAAAACAATGGCTGACATGGCAGGTCGGTCCTTTGAATCTTCTTGTACACACAAGAGCGCAACTTGTATGCTTCTCATGACTTCATTAGGCTGATATGACTTCAGTGTCGAATCAACAATATCTAAGGCCCTGCCTTCTCCCCAGAGCTCCCAAACCTGCAGTTGAAATTTAGTTTAAAAAACAAATGAATACTAAGGGATAAAATGTTAGAAAAAATATGTTTTGCTTACATGTCCTATCAAGTTCATGGAAGGATCCTCCAGATCATAACCATTGTTTTTCCGGCCACTGACAATCTCCAACATTATGATCCCAAAACTAAATACATCAGATTTCGTAGAAAATCTTCCAAATATTGCGTACTCTGGTGACATGTAGCCACTGTATATAAACAATGTAGAATGTCATAGACAAAGAATGACATAATGAAGATTAAATGTGATATTTATTATTCTTACTATGTTCCAACAATTCGGCTCGTGTTATCTTGCAGTTGATCTCCGTGGAATATTCTAGCCATGCCAAAATCAGAAATTTTTGGGTTCATCTTCGTATCTAGAAGAATATTGCTAGTTTTCAGATCTCTATGGATGATCCTCAATCTTGAGTCTTGGTGAAGATACAAAATCCCACGAGCAATCCCGTTGATAATTTCAAAGCGCTTTTCCCAATCCAAGAAGGACCGTCTTGTGTTATCTACATCAAAATGCAAACGGTACTCTTTAGCAAAGAAGCTTCAAAAATGTTCTTTATATTTGAGAAATGGCTTGAAGCAATCATTATTTCATCTACACGTACCGAAAAGAAAGGAGTTCAAGCTTTTGTTAGGCATGTATTCTAGCACTAACATCCTTTCTTCTCCCTTTATACAACAGCCTAAAAGTTTCACAAGATTCCTGTGTTGAAGTCTTGCTATAACTGCAACTTCATTTTTGAATTCTTCGATCCCTTGTCCTGAAGTTTGGGACAATCTTTTCACAGCAACTTTCTCTTCATTTGGTAGCTGACCCTGAAGTTATGTCCAATATCAATATCAATCTTTCACATAGTTAAGACCTTTAAGGAACAACTAAACTGTTGATTAATTAATTAAGAATAGTGAAAGAAACAGCCATGCCAGAACCTAACAGAGCCAGAACAAAAAGGAGATTTTTAGAGCCTAGAAATGTTTAGGAATTTGTTGCTATACCTTATAAACAGAGCCAAAACCACCATGGCCAAGTTCATTGACACGAGAGAAGTGGTCTGTGGCTGCTATTATTGTGTCAAGATCGAAAAATTGCAATTCAGGGTTTCTCTGGTTTTCCACAAGCTCGTCTGCCTCCACAAAGTCTATGCCTAGAAAATAAACAATTATTATCTACATCATTTTATCCTCGCTGTTCTAACCGAATAACATCATCACTTTAGTCCATGTTTTCAAGATGCAGATGATCTTGTTGAAGTTCTTTCATGTGATTTACAGATGGAACGAGTGTTACCAGCTCATAACAACTAAAGCAGTTTAACTAATTAATTAAAATAGATGAGAACGTCTTTCACCTTTTGTGTTCCTGTTCTTCTTACCCCACCAACATGCAAGCATAATGATTAGTACCAATGCTAGCACAGCAGACAGTATTGGAATAGCCAGCATACCCCTCCTTTCCAAGAAACGTTCTGATCTTCTGGCATTTGCAGCTACATAAGAAGGTGACAAAGGATTAGAAAACAATGACATAAAAAACAAGTAATTTTGACATTCAAAACTTATATGTACTCAGTTGAGTTTGCTTCCATTGCAAGCAGATTAGTACCTAACACGGTTGCATTCACACGAACGTAGAGATCTTGTCCAAGCTCTGTATACACTAAAATGTCCATCAAGTCATCATACCATGTCAAGCAATCAACAATCCCTTCATATTCAGTGCTCAAATATGCGGTGCAAGAACAATTTCTTAGGCACTCCTGCTCACACTCTTTGGCACTCATACCTGATTTTAACAATGCTCCTATCGATGTGTCAGGATATTTAACTCTTGCCACCTTCACAAACCCGTCTCCATCTCCACACTTCAACAAACCAAGTCGATTACTCACACATCCACCTGTCCCATTTTTATGATTCCAATCACTAATAGAATTAGGCACATACCCTGGTAAACAATCACACCAAAACATATTAACATTGTCAGGGCTACATTTGCTGTTGGCACCGCACTGTCCATACCAGTCACACCGGGACTTCGGTAAAGAGAAGTCTTCCTCCCATTGAAGGCCACCATCATCCCATGTAAGGTGTTCTACCGCAGAATCAGTCAGTGTTGCTCTTGTAATTGTATTGGTGTCATTCATGAGATAATAAGTCTCCTCTTGATTAGTGACCAAATCAATTGGCACTGTATCACTTCGCCAATACTTACTCGACCCCTTGTACATAAAAAATTGGGGGGATGCAATCTGATTTGGATAGAGCCTAAGGGTATAGTCCCCAGTTCCAGGGTCATCTTGTGACTTCCAAGATGTTAAAACCCATTCTTGCCCAGTTTTCCAGTTCACCCCAACTTTCATACCTCGAATTAAAGTATCTGTAGGATGATCAAAACTTTGCCATATAGAGATTTCATTATTATCATCCTGGAACACAACTAGATTTCCTGTATCTAAAAGCTGTGCAGATATAGTGGTTGTGTGAACATTTTGAACCGACCGCGACACATAAGTAGACCAAATAGGAGTGCTCTCCATGTTATAAGCATAAAGGACTAGTTCTCCATACCTGTTTATTGTGAGCACACCAGAGGTATCATTGATGGGATTGTTCCTGTTTGCAACCCACACCACTGTTTTATTAGATACTTCAGTCTGAGAATACCAAATTCCGACATACCGGTAGCTAGAATTTCCGGGGCTGAAGAAACCCAATTCGAACTTGCTCTGTTTGGACACTAAAACTCCACCATCATCCTTCAGTTGTTCTTGGTTCCATGTTATGGTGTCCCTGGATTCGCAAAATCGGTAGAGGAGGAAGAGAAGCAGAGCTTTGAATAACATTTTCTGCGCATTAGCAACTTTGTAGGTGTGAAACAGTGGCATTTTTTCTGATTTTCAGAGAAATGAATTACGTTGATCTTCTTTTTTTTTTTTCTACTATTACGACTTTCCCAATAGTCGGACCTAGACCGTTGTCTCTTCTAGCCAGAAATTAATCAAGAAGCTAGCTGAAATTCAGAGCGATGGAGAAAATTGCCTGGCTGACATTGGTGTTCTTGATTGGCAAATGTTACATCAACTCATCAGAGATAAAAATTTTGCAGGGTCTAGTCCACCAAATGAAGGAGATGGAGGATACGATTTCGAAGCTGACGGAGAATCTTACGCAAAATAAGCTTGATATGGAGAGGAGAATCAACGAGATATATGATCTTGTCGAGATGATCCGGAGTCAATTGGATGTACCCAAGCTGCCAAGGCCGCTTAACAGAATCGCCAATGGCAAAAGAAGTGAACAACACGGATTCAGGTCGATCATGTTGTAGGAAATAAAAGCGAAAGAAGAAAGGGTTGTTTTTCTATCCCTATCTCTCTTCTTTCATGAGTTTCATCCTCTAGCTAGTAACGTAGAGAACTCTCCTAATTTTGTTGAAAACTTCCCAAATAGTCCAACATGGGACACGTTTCGTCATGATGCACGTCATATTGGACAATGACCCATGCCTATCTTGAATCGAGTATTAAACATTTTATTTATTTATGTAGAATCGAGTATTAAACTTGGTCTTGGATGTTGACTGTATGACTCATATTACTTGGTCTTGGTCTTCTTGGTCACAATTCGTTAAGTTGGATGCATACGTACAAATAGAGAAGAGGCCGGTAGAAAGATCTGGAGGAAAAAACTAGAGGAGAAGAAATGGCCAAGTTCTGCAAATTGTCAGAAGGGATGGTGGTGCAGTTCCTGTCAAGATTGCCTCTTAAATCTTTGATGCGATTCAAATGCATCCGTAAGTCGTGGTATAATATTATCCATAGTCCTAAATTTCTGGCCAAGAACATTTCCAGTTCCATTAATAACAAATTCACCTCCTCCAGTTACATCCTTCTCAAACGTACTGTGCTCAAGGACAACAATATCAAGGATATAATTATATCCTTTTTAATACACTACTAGCAAAAAGAGCAACCCACACAGATTTTTAATACACTGACTTTCACACTGATAAAAAATCAGTGGGTTTTAACTTGTAGATACAGATATCCGTGTGAAATGAATGATTTGGTCCTACATACAACATGCTCACACTATTACTCACTGAAATCAGTGTGGCTAGACTTTCTCATAGATATCTGTATGTACAAAATATTTAACTTATACTGATATCTGTGTGAATTATTTATACACAGATATCTGTTAGTAATAACAAAATTATAATCTGCAAAATAATTTTATTTTCCACAGAATTCTTTAACAATGAATTTTCACACTGTCATCCGTGTGAATGTTAAAATGACACTGATATATGTATGTTGTTTGACACAGTTATTTGTAGCAATTGCTACTTTCTCACTGACATCTGTGTTAACGTTTGTTAAAAGTGACATGTTTACATCGCACACGAATATCCATTTGTCTTATTGTTGTAATACAAACAGATATCAGTGTGGATTGATGATTAAAATGATCAGAAATATTCTCCCTCATCTTTGCAAGTTTATTCAGATTAGGGACTAAACGATTTTTATCCGAAAATTTACAGAAACAAAAATTTTGATTGACAGATGAGTGATAAAAAAATAAATAATTTTTATTTTTTACATGTCACACAGATATCAGTGTGTACTGAAAATTAAAAAGATAAAAAAAATAGTACACACAGATATCCGTTTGGATTATTGTTGTTAATACCCACTGATATCAGTGTGTACCTTAATAATAATTATTAATTGCCATAAAGCTGATCACTATTGATTACCTCGAATTATATATTCTATACCCAATAAATTAAACAGTTACCCCTGTTAAGAGATAATGCATCTCTCTCTCTCTCATGGTTTCAGTCGATTCAAAAGGGATCTGGATCTCTCTCTCTCTCTCTCATGGTTGTAGTCGATTCAAAAGGGATCGATCTGGATCACGAGATCTGCTTCTTCAATTCAAAAGGGAATTGGATCTCTTGGGGTTTGATCTTAAGAAGCTCGTCGGTGCTCATATTGGAAACGATCGGAGTGAGGACTAAGAAGAGGTGGTAAGTGGTTTTTCGGCTGAGGGATTCGAATGATTTGAGTGGATTTGCAAAATCGAGATCTGTATACATGAATATTCTACAAAAGGATCAAAAGCTTCTGCAGTACATCCAACAACACGGTCATGGAAGCTAGCGAGCTCTCCCCAAGCTTGCAGGTATGCCTTCGATTTGTTCCATCGATAAGGATTGTTGGTTTAGCACTATGCTAAAAAAGATCTCTAACATGTTGTAGTTTACTAAGTTATATTGGACGATCTACTACTCGGATACCATGATATTTGATTTTTGGGTTACCATGTAGTATTTCCAAGAACTTGATGATATTTCTCTTAATATTGCAGGTCTCAACAGATGTGGTTAGAGCTGGGAAACAAGTATACTTCTTCCACGAATTTCCTCGATCTAGATGGGTTAACTGACAATGAGATCAAGAATTTATGGAACACTCATTTGAAGAAAAAACTTATCTAGATGGGGATTGATCGGATGACTGTGATTATAATAATTAATCTTTAATACTGCATTATGTAAATTAAGAAAAACAAAAATGCCAAAAAATCTCCATAAACACAAATGGTAAAATTGATTAATTTACTTTTTAAGATTTCACTAGTTCACACAGATTTTAAGTACCAGATATTTTAATAGCATATTGGGTGCAGAGATGGGTCCCACAGAAAAATTCACACTGAGTTTTTAATCTGTGTGGAGAGAGCAAAGGCCACCCCCCTCAAATGGGACAGAAATTAAATGTGTGAGTGTAGGGTGGGTATTAGGCTTCCCACACAGATTTCAGTGACTATTAGAGTTTATATTCACTGATTTCAATCAGTGTGTATAGCTCTTTTTGCTAGTAGTAAGCATGAAATTTTTGTTACCTTTCGTGTGGAAGTGGTCGAATATTTTTGCCCTACAATTAAGACAAATTTAAATGTGAAAATGAATGTAGCAGTACGTGCGGCAATCATTACAGCAGTAAATGAGTTAATCATTACAACATTGAGTATGACAATGATTGTAGTTATAAGTGGTGATAATTTCTAGAATAACTACGATATTAATCGCGACTTGCCGTCCAAATTATCAGTGATTTGCCATGCAAGTTTACTTGCAGCCCAAGCCCTGATGCACCTATAAATAGGGGGCAAGTCTACCAGGTATGAGTGTATGACATCAAACTCTAGTCGAGACTCATACACTCAACTCAGAAAAATACTGACTTAAGCATCGGAGGGTCTTTTACAGGTACCCCCCTCTTTGTGCCGACGACGGAGATGAGTCTTCGTTTCCTCATCGAGGCCGCAGAACAGAGAGAGGTGACGTAGCGGAGAGAGGTTACGAAGAGTAGAGAGATTACGTAGCGGAGAGAGACTACAGAGCGGAGAGAGACTACTGAGCGGAGAGAGGTGCCATAGCGGAGAAAGGTTACGGAGCGAACGAGATGTTATGTAGCAGAGAGAGGTTACAAAACAGAGAGAGGTTACGAAGCGAAGAGAGGTGACGTAGCGGAGAGAGGTTACGTAGAGAAGAGAGGTTACGGAGCGGAAAGAGATTACGGAGCAGAGAGAGGTTATGGAGTGAAGGGAGGTTATGAAGCAAAGACAGAATACGAAGCGAAGAGAGGACTCCGCTTTGTCAACAACGAATAGAAACTTCTCGATTGTTTCCGGTTCAGCTCCTGCTTTAGTCCGCATTGATTGTTGGGTCAAATTCCTAATTAGAATTTTTCATCACCAACAATCCACGATGTCAACAACAATAAGGACATTTTGCTCACTTTAGTTGATATTTACAATGATGATGATTGTGACGACCATAATCTTCATAGTTCTGTTGTTCAGGACCTTAATGTTCCACAGCCTATTAACGTCTGTACCTATAGCCTAGAAATGGCAGGTCATTGTAATGGGATCATTTGTCTAAAAGACAATTGCGATGGGACAGTTGTTTTGTGCAATCCAGCCATCAAGGAGTTCAAATTTCTTCCCCAGTCCTGTCTTCTTCTCCCTCCGCCAGATGATGGTGATGCACTACAATCACTTACAAATGCTGTCGGATTCCAGAGCTAAAGAATATAAGGTTGTTAGGATTGTAGAGTTCGATGCGGAGGGGGGGGGGGGGGGGGAGGGTTTCTGATATCCATTTAGGGCAGAGATATACTCCATGGGTACTAATTCTTGGAGAGAGATTAAGGCTAATGTAGAAAGTTGTGTCTTTTGGGGTCCTTCTACACAGATTTACTTAAGAAGAGAAGGAAGTCATCCTCTCATCTGATATGAGTAATGAGCTATTTCATGATATAATGGTTCTAGATAGTTTCCATGAGAAAAGAGGATGTTACAGGAGTCTTTCGGTCTGGCAAAAATCTGTTGCTCTTTTATTCCATGAAGAGGATAGTCCTAAATCCCTAGATATATGGATTCCCTAGATATATGGATTATGGATGACTTGGTTGTGGTAAAGGTTCGTGGAGAAAACACTCGGCAATTGGACCTACAGAAGACCTATTGAGACTCCATTGGTATTTTGGAAGAGTGATGAGCTTCTTATGGCTACCACTGAATCACTGATGGACGGATACTCTCATATAACCTTGGCAATCGAACACTCAATTATTTTTCTATTTATGGTACGGATACTCTCATACTATTTATGTAAATAGTATCGTCTCAGTCCATGGAAGCAACAAACTTTAAGGTATAGAAAGTTCTAGCTAGTTATGTTATTTTCTTTTTATCGATAAATAAACATACTTTGTAGGATTGGAAAATTTGCTACCAACATTGTGTGTGTGTGTGTTTTTTTTTTCTTTTTTTTTTTTTCTGGAAGACAACCAACATCTCATTAGAAACTTCTAAGGACTTTCTCGGTGTTGACGGTTTGTGGATAAAACACCTAATCATCAGACCTATAGAAGGCGTTGAAATTCCATTGGCATTTTGGAAGGGTGACAAACTTGTTATGGTTGCAACTAATGGACGTATATTCTCTTGTAAGTTGTAACCTTGACACCCAAACACTCAAGTCTCTTCCCATGAATGGGTGGAAAACCCAGACTGTATCCAAGCTATTGGTTATGCAGATAGTATTGTTTCAGTCAAGATCGATAACGAGCTTGAGAGCATGGATGGTGATAATGACAGGAAGATTAAGTTATATATTTTTAGACTAGATTATACTTTACTTAGGCGCAGTTTGGGATTGTGACTAAAGTGAAAGACAGTGTCATAATTGAGTGGTTAAAATAAAAAAAAAATTTAAACTGAGTGATCAAAGTGTCGAATAGATCAAAATTTAGTAATCATTTGTAATTTTTTGTCATACTCAAAAGAAAATTAGAAAATTACATAGTAGCACATGACCAAAGATATAAACACAGAAAACTCACATTCAATTTGTTTTATACAAATAAGGACACAAGCCCAAGCCCAAAACCAAATGAAGCAGGCCTGGCTTCAAATTTTGATAGAAAATGACCAAAATGCTCAGTTTTTATTATAATTTACGCTCATGCCACTACCATAATCCTCACCAACCAAAATCTGAAATCCCCAAATGCAAAACGCAAATCAGAAAACCTAAAAACCCCAGCGACATATCCAAAACGCTTTGCAAAATCTCCGTAGTACGTAGCAGCACTCAGCTTGAAATAGCAGCCATGTCCATGACTCAAAGCTTCGCAGCTGTAAATATAATGATCGAGTCGTTGTGGTGAGGCCGAGGACGAGGTTGGCTGTGAAAAAGCTGAAGGAGGAGGAGGTGCTGCCGGAGCCGGAGAAGGAGAAGGAGAAGGACCGCGTGAATGTGATTTCGGAGAAGGAAGACTCCGATTCGGAGGGTGAAAGGGAGGAAGAAGAAGAAGAGAACAAAGCTGTGATGGCTGACGATAGTGGTGGCTTGAGTGCTAACAAGGTTGCTGGGCAAGAAGAAGAGAACAGTACGACGCCGTTTCCAGAAAAGGTATCCGAAAATTTGTGCCTTTATTTCAGTTGGGTCAATGCTGGTTCTGATGAATTGTGTTCCTTATTTGTTTAATTCTTATATTGATGCATGAAGCATATATTTTGTTTAATTTATGGATTTTCTGTATTAGTTATCTATGGATACAGGTTTTGATTGCAATAGTTACTTATAGAATGCTTTGGGTTACTGAAAGTGATGTTCAATTTATCATAATAAAGCGAAAGAGATTGCCTTAACTGATACATGCACTAGGTGCTGGAAACCCGCAGATATTTGGTGATGTGATGGGAATGCTTAACCATGTTTCCATGTATATTGATTATCTCGACATCTTCTATTGCAGTTTTGGAACTTATCCCATTTAAAATTGTTGTTCTGGCTTCTGGTTTTGTTATATCAATGTTCTTATCTTGCTATGTGTGAAGTACATATTATTGTTATGTGCTACTGCGTTCAGTTTATTTGAAGTTTCTTTCTGCAGTTTATTATTGTTATGTGCTACTGTGTGCAGTTTATTTAATGTTTATTTGTGCAGTTTATTATTGTTATGTGCTACTGTGTGCAGTTTATATGAAGTTTATTTGTGCAGTTTATTATTGTTATGTGCTATTGTGTTCAATTGAAGTTTCTTTCTGCAGTTTATTATTGTTATGTGCTACTATGTGCAGTTTATTTGATGTTTATTTGTGCAGTTTATTATTGTTATGTGCTACTGTGTTAAATTGAAGTTTCTTTGTGCAATTTATTTGAAGTTTCTTTCTGCAGTTTATTATTGTTATGTGCTACTGTGTTCAATTGAAGTTTCTTTGTGCAGTTTATTATTGTTATATGCTACTGTGTGCAGTTTATTGTTGTTATGTGCTACAGTGTGCAATTTATTTGAAGTTTCTTTCTGCAGTTTATTTGATGTTTATTTGTGCAGTTTATTATTGTTATGTGCTACTGTGTTAAATTGAAGTTTATTTGTGCAGTTTATTATTGTTATGTGCTACTGTGTGCAGTTTCTTGTATTTGTGAAGTTTATTTGAAGGTTTTGGTCTAATTACTCCTTCTACTGCTACTGCTAATGCTCCTGTTACTGGATGAGTATGAGTGCAGCGAGTGCAGTAGTAGGATTAAGCGATGACGAGTGCAGTAGCAGGACAAGAGTACAAGTGCATTAGCAGAACTGGACGAGTATGAGTTCAGCGAGTGCAGTAACGAGATTGGACGAGTGCAATAGCAGGATTAAGCAGTGACGAGTGCAATAGCAGGACAAGAGTACAAGTGCAGTAGCAGAACACGAGTAGAAGTGCAGTAGCAGAACTAGATGAGTATGAGTGCAGCGAGTGCAGTAGCAGATTGGACGGGTGCAGTAGCAGGATTAGGCGATGACGAGTGCAGTAGCAGAACACGAGTAGTAGAACTGGACGAGTAGGATTGGACGAGTACAGTAGCAGGATTAGGCGATGATGAGTGCAGTAGCAGAACTTGACGAGTATGAGTGCAGCGAGTGCAGTAGCAGGATTGGATGAGTGCAATAGTAGGATTAGGCGATGAGATGAGAGTAGTAGGAGAATGAGGTCTGAGATTCTTTCTCTTAGCAATTTGTAGAAGAAAGATTTGTTTTTTTTTTTTTTTTGCTTTTGAGAAGTAACATAAATGGATTATTCTCAGGAAAAAAAAGTAATATAAACAGATTATTCTCAAAAAAAAAAAAAAGTAATATAAACAGATTATTCTCAGAAAAAAAAAAAAAGAGTAACATAAATGGATTATTATCAGAAAAAGAAAAAAAAGTAATATAAAGGGATTAGAAGTTAAAATGAGTAGTTAAGGGTAAAAAAGTAAATTAACTCATGACATGTGGCAAGTGGAGAGCAGATTGTCCTTATTTGTAAGATTTAATCCTTATAAAGGGATTCAAGTCAAAATAAGTAGTTAAGGGTAAAAAAGTAAATTAACTCATGACATGTGGCAAGTGGAGAGCATATTGTCCTTAAGTGTAAACTTTTGTCCTTAAATGTTCAAAACCAAATGTTGTGGAGTTTTTTGTGTTTTGAAATCCTATCAAGGGGGTATATGTAGTTTATGGAAAGAAAATAGGTGCGAGATACAGATCAAGATTTTATTTTTACTGGGCAGGAAATTTGGATGACAAATTCCACACCTCCTCGCCCAGTTGCCATATTTGGTGGACCAGTGGACCATTAGCTCATTAACATGAGCCCAGATCTTTAATGGGACTGAGAAAACTTGAACCTTCAGGCCCATGAAAAATTGAAGACACTGACGTAGGGCATGCATCTTCAAGTGATACCAGAGCAGGAGCCCTGCTCACATTTACCTTGAGGTCCTAATTAAAGGTAGCAGCAAATGAAAATTTTTCATTCTCTTAAATTTTTTCAGTGTTCTTACTTCTGAAACATTAAACACATTCACACACTTGAACCACCTGAGCAACCAAACTGAATCCATCTTCAAGAGTAAACCGAGAATAAAACCCAGATTTAACGCAACATGGTGCAGCTTTTACCCACCCAGAACCTGTTCTGTTCTAAAGAGTCTACTTCTTAATAGCGAGGTCATCCATGAAACTTCAAAATTTTACCCAAGAGAGATTCCATACCTCAATGATGGAAGGAAATCTTAAGAGGGTCATTGCTGAACTAAGTTATGTTTGGCAAAGGGGACCACGAATGGCTCTAATTTGATCCCCATATCAGTTGGTAATGAATGTGATGGACCTATGACCTATCTCTAACAACCCAACATACACCAACAAACTTTAAAGAAGAGAATTCAAATCAGGAAGATCATCTTTGATAGCTCATTTCCATGCAGATCACATGGAAGACTTGGAAGACTTCAATATGCAGCTTCAAAATGATAATGAAAATCACAATTGACCCTCTAACTTGTGATCATTATCATCCTGACATATAGATCCTTACACTATAATTTCTACTCACTTATTAAAGGTACATCGACAAGGTAGTTGACAAATTGCATCAAAGAGATTATGGCAATGACGAATAGGTAAAAGAAGTAAACAAAAAAAATAATCAAACTAGCGAGGCGTCTCCATTCAGCTTTCATGAAGAACAATATTCAGATCAACCATGGTATCTAGGTCAAGTCGATATATAAACCTGCACAGTACTACTTCACCAACAGTAACACATCCATCAAACCAAACATATCTACAATACATCAAGCAACAGAGGAGCAACTTCTCCATGCTTTATCCCATTCCTAAAACCATGCCCATGTAACTCTGGCAGTGTAGGTATAAGCTTCATTGAAATTTTGGGGAAAAAAAATGAAAGCAGAAGTAAGTTAAGCTGTCCCTATCCCTACTGAATTTTGAATTATACCCATCTCTTTCACTGTTTTTTTTTTTTGCAAAAGGTAAGAAATAAACTCAATATCCTTCTTTTGCATGTCCATCACTTTCTTCTACCCCACTTTAAAGCAAGAACTTTAATTTTGATGGACCTCAAAATCTGCTAGAAAGAAAAAGGAAATCCACTATGGAATAATATCAAAGATATTCATAGTACAGACCTACAGTTTTGAATCCAATGACATCTTGCCAAATGCCAAAGGCAAACAGGGAAAGGGAAAATCCTCAATTCCCTTCCAACATTTGATTAAATTCATCTTCACATTCTACCTTTCCCCATTCAAAATTACATCTTTACTGTCATTAGTTCATTAGAACTCAAGAATGCACCTTTTTTTCTCTTGTTAGCTTCCTTTATGTCTTAGTCTACCCTTATATTCCTATCTATTCGCTAGGGGTTACCTTTTTCTTCTCTAAAAACAAAGGAGTCACCATTCAAATTGTAAAGAGGGATTTTCTATAAGTAACAAATCCCAGCAATCACAAGTCCCCAAAAATTTTCCAACTTTCATGAACAATTTAATCCACATTGGAGTAAACTGTGATTAGATAAGCAACATTAACCATACACAAAACTATGAAGACCACAGATCTTGAGATTCAGTAAAAACAAAGCCCAGAAAAAGATTGAAGAAAAGAATTAAGCAATAAAATGAATCTTTTACAGAGATCATATTCAAATATGATTTTGATCATAAACATCAATATATTCCATCAATAATAACAACAATGACACATCATCCACAACCAAACCCTCTTTCTCTATAACAATCAAACCCCATTTCCAAAATGACCCAAAAAAGATTAACTCCTGCACCTTGTGATGGCGCTGCAGCCGCGGCTATAGGGGTTGGCCTGGGCCCCAGGCTGGCAATTGTAGTAGGAGGCGCCGCGCCTGGAGCAGGGGACAGTGTTCCTCTGCAGTGCACCGTAGCTGATGTAGCCGCTGGTGGCTAAGATGCGCCGGTTGATCTCCAAGTCGAGGTCGAACTCATCGTTCCCGGAGACTAAG
Organism: Rosa rugosa; assembly: GCF_958449725.1. Taxonomy (NCBI): domain Eukaryota; kingdom Viridiplantae; phylum Streptophyta; class Magnoliopsida; order Rosales; family Rosaceae; genus Rosa; species Rosa rugosa. The sequence continues at coordinate 4,949,745 of NC_084826.1, read as the reverse complement.
CCGGTGGCGGTGGTGGGTATCCATGGAAGGTCTCCACTTGCTTCAACAGTGGATGATGAAGCCATGAGAGAGATTGTGGCCCAGATCAGGAGGATGGCTACAGAGTATAGTAACTTGGCCATTGCTATGTGTTGGTGCTTCTGTTGAAGGTGAATGCTTTGGTTGCTTGAGTTTCTTCTCTGTGTTTGTTTCACTGTGTTGTTGATCTTCTGGTTTTGAACTTTTGTTAATGTTGTGTTGCTTCTCTTCTTCTTCTTCAACAGTGAGCGAGAGAGAGAGAGAGAGCCAACTAGACAAAAACTAATAACAGCGAGAGCCTGCCGCCGAGGACTTATTATAAGCGACCTGGCCAAATGACATTCGGTTTAGCTTTTATTACGATGGTGCCATTTAGGCTTTCAAAATGTTCTTTTTTTTTCTTTTTCTTTTTTAAAGGTGATTTTGAAGATGCACTAATCACTATGAAGAGTAATGCCTAACTGAGAAATACTAAGGATATTAAGGACATTCAAGAGAAGCTTGTGGTGTTCTATGATTCCGCTATTTCTTCTCCACCGGATTCTGCAAGAATTGCCTTAGAAGATCGGCTAAATGAGTTACTGTTGAAAGAGCAAGATTTTTGGAAACAAAGGGCGAAGGTATTTTGGCTTTCTGAAGGTGATTTGAATACACGTTTCTTTCATCAACGTGCAAGTAACCGAAGGAAGAAAAATAGAATTAAAGGGTTATTAGATGAGAATGGCACTTGGTGTACAGCTGATGGTGAGATAGAAAACATTGTACTAAATTATTATCGTACACTCTTCACTTCGTCCCAACCGGCAGGCATGGATGATGTTGCGTCGGTACTGCCGTGTTTTATTAATGATGAGATGAACAATACTTTGGCTGGGGATATCACATTCGATGAAGTTTACATGGCGCTCAAACAGATGCATCCAGCCAAGGCACCTGGCCCTGATGGATTTGCACCATGCTTTTACCAACATTTCTGGCACCTTGTTGGTAATGATGTCACTATGGCGGTGCGTTGCTTTATGGAATCAGATGGGATGATAAGTCAGATTAATTGCACGAATGTTACTCTTATCCCAAAAGTCAAGGCTCCGGAACATGTCAATCAACTAAGACCGATTAGTTTGTGCAACGTGATATACAAGATTGGCTCCAAAGTGCTCGCAAATAGGCTGAAGCCACTGCTACAGGATCTTATTTCACCTTATCAAAGTGCATTCGTACCTGGGAGGCTTATCTCTGATAATTCTCTAGTTGCTTTCGAGATCTCTCATTTCTTGAAGAGGAGGAGAAGAGGACATGTTGGCTACGGGGCTTTAAAACTCGACATGAGCAAAGCCTATGATCGAGTTGAGTGGGGTTTCTTGGATAGGGTTATGCAGCAGCTTGGTTTTTGCCCTAAATGGCGTGGTTGGGTGATGCGATGTGTGACGACTGTCTCCTATTCTTTTATAGTGAACGGGACTCCTAGGGGACGTGTGGTCCCATCCCGGGGGCTAAGGCAAGGAGACTCCATCTCGCCCTATCTTTTTCTTCTTTGTGCGGAGACTTTATCCAGGTTGATCCTAAAGGCAGAAGACATGGGCAGCATTCATGGCGTAAGAATTTGCACAGGTGCACCCCCTATTTCTCATCTTTTCTTTGCTGATGACTCCTTCATTTTCTTCAAGGCAGAAACAGATGAATGTGATGTTCTAAAGAGATTGTTTGAGCAATACGAAAAAGCGTCTGGTCAGATGATAAACTTTGACAAGAGTTGTGTTTCCTTTAGTAAGAATGTCAAAAGAGAAAAGCAAGATGAGCTAGCTGCAAGTCTTAGGGTTCTGCGTGTGGACAAACATGACAAGTACTTGGGTTTACCTACGGAAATTAGCTATTCCAAATCCGAGGCTTTTAATTTCCTATCAGAAAAGGTTAGAAAACGCACTCAGGGTTGGAGAGAGAAGACTTTAAGTGCTGCTGGCAAGGAGATCATGATCAAAGCGGTTGCGCAATCTATTCCAACCTATGTTATGAGCTGTTTTGAACTACCAAAACATTTGTGCTTGGAGATGCATAGTCTGATGGCACAGTTTTGGTGGGGAGATAAAAGTAATGATAAAAAGATACATTGGCTTGCTTGGGAGAAGTTGTGTGTACCAAAGGCTGAAGGTGGGCTTGGTTTCCGAAACATGGTGCAGTTCAATCAAGCTCTACTTGCGAAGCAAGGTTGGAGAATCATCCAAAACCCTAACTCTTTGTTAGCAAGACTATACAAGGCGAAGTATTTTCCGAATTGTGATTTCATGGAAGCTGAGGCAAGTAGTGGGTCTTCTTATGCCTGGAAGAGTATTTTGTTTGGAAGGGAATTGCTACGTAAGGGACTTAGGCTACAGGTGGGAAATGGTAGTCAGATTGCAGTGTGGACAGACCCATGGTTGCCTTTACCCTATTCCTTCAGACCCATCTCAACGCCTATGGAGGGTTTGGAGACACTTCGGGTGGCTGAGCTTATTGATCAAGAGGAGAATGAGTGGAATATGTTCTTGTTACAGGAGCTTTTCATGCCTCTGGAGGTGAATTTGATAGCAAGTATTCCTCTTAGTTTGCGGAGCCCAGTGGATAGGTGGGTCTGGCATCATGATAAAAAGGGTATGTGTGATGTTAAAAGTGGTTACCATGTTGCTAGAATTGTGGATGGTGCTACTGAACGTGCATCATGTTCTACTGGTCCAGTTGGTTTAAATGGAAAATATTGGAAGCTTGTTTGGCATGCTCGGATTCCTCCCAAAGTTCGGATGTTTATTTGGAGATTGTTAAAAGGCATTCTTCCCACAAAGCATGAGCTACGCAAAAAGGTGGCACTCCCAGACTTTGAGTGCGTCTTTTGTCATGGTGCTGGTGAGCATGGCCTACATCTATTTAGAGATTGTAGCTATATTGCATGCTTTTGGGCTCTTGGAGAGCTGGGCTTGAAATTTGTTGAAGTTATGGCTGCAAGTTTGGAAGAATGGGTGAAGAATGTAATTGATGTAATTACTGAGCACCACCGTAACCTTTTCTTTGTCTACTTGTGGGTTATATGGACAGAGCGAAACAACTTGGTATGGAATGGTAATGTCTTCAATGCGTACAATGTTGTACAATGGGCGTCCAAGTTTCTTGGTGAGTATCAACAAGTCCACCCAACACGGCAGAAGAAGTCGGGAAGGACACGAGCTAAGTGGGAAAACCCTCTTACGGGTAGACTTAAGATCAACATAGATGGCAGTTACAGGCCCGAGTTTGGTGATGGTGGTATTGGTGTAGTGATACGTGATGACAAAGGTTCGTGCATGGCAGCTATGGCGCGGTATTTTCCTAATGTCCTTTCTGCTTTCCATATGGAGCCAGAGGCCTGCTGGGCAGGTCTTCTCTTGGCTATTTCCCAAGAATGGGACGAATTCATACTTGAGAGTGATTGCTCACTGATGGTGGCTGCATTGAATCAGAATTTGGAGGACCGATTTGAAGTTGGGCGCATTATCGATGATTATAAGTCATATTTGACATCATTACACTCAATTAAGATCTCTCATGTCTTCCGGGAAGCAAATGGTGTAGCTAATCAATTAGCTCATCTTGCTAGTTCAAATTTTCTTAATGATGTATGGTTAGAGGAGGCTCATGTTATTATTCAGGATGTCCTCTATGAGGATTCTTGTAATTGCACTCGAGGTCAAGGCTCTACGTCCCCCTCGATGCATAGTTTTTAATTCAATAAGACGGGCGTGGGGATGAGCCTCCCAGCTTGGCTGGGTTCCAAACCCCTTTCAAAAAAAAAAAAAAAAAGGATTGCAATTTCAACGATGACAGGTGAAACTTCATTATTTGCTGTAATGATAATAATAGTTGCATTATAATATTATTTTTCAATGCGTTAAATAGATTGCATTGATCGATACTATTAACTTTAAGTAACCACGCGGTGTGGTGTGTTGGTCGAGCTGCCTAATCTGGAACCCCCAGGTCTAGAGTTCGAATCTCAGCTCCATCCCGTGGCCAGCAGATTTGAGGGACCTGGGTTAGTTAAAACACTCAATGGTTCGTGCGTCTGCGGTGCAGTGATTAGTCTGGCTATGCTGGGATACATTGCATGGATGTGTGTGTTGGTTCTATAGACGTCTTCCACTAAAAAAAAAAAAAAAAAAAACTTTAAGTAAATCATGCTCAATACAATTTAAAAGTAGTTTGCGAAAATGGAAACCATGATGGTTGGACAAGTAAATATTAGCTATATATATATATTTTTGAAAAGAAAAAAAAGAAAAGAAATTTTATATATTCTTGTTGACTCAAATTTACTAGACATTATTTCTCTCATTTTGCCATCAAATCCAAATATTTTAATTTTGATAAATACATTATATCTATACACAAACATTCAAGTTTTGGGGAAATTTTTTTTTTTAAAAAAGGGTTATTATCACAAATGGTACCTGATCTATACCTCAATTTTATCGATGGTACCTGAACTTTAATTTTGATCACAACCAGTACCTGAACTTTTCGATTTCATTTTAAATGGTACCTAGAGCCACCTCCAGTCACTATTCCGACTAAAAATGGCATGCAAAGGCAATCATAGTGATGATCTTTGATGATTTCAAGGGTTGCGATCATATATAGTGATGATTTTTTTGGTAATAGACTTGCCTTGAACTTTTTTTAAATTTTTTTTATATTTTAGATTTGGCTTTTTTGGCCGGAATAGTGACCGAATGTGGCCTTAGGTACCATTTAAAATGAAATAGAAAAGTTCGGGTACTGGTTGTGATCAAAATTGAAGTTTAGGTACCATCGATAAGATTGAGATATAGTTCAGGTACCATTTGTGATAATAACCCAAAAAAAAATTAGGGAATTTTAGTAGGATATTTGGTGGATATATTTGTAGTTGAAGAATTTTTTCTTTTTTCTTTTTAGAATAGTAGTTGAAGAATTTGAAAAGCCACCGAATCCAAATAATGGCAATGGCAACACAGTAATAAGACATACAACCATGGGCATGTTCCTAGTCCGACCTACTCCCAGGAATCAAATGTGACCCCTCCCTCTAGTTTAGAGAACAAAGTGAGAATTCAGAGACTAAAATAGTAAAAAGGGAAGAAGAAAAACGGGCATCTGAGCTAGGGTTTACACCTATTGCTATCCAATTCCGATTCCGATTCCCTAATCCCTAGTGGGCAAGTCCCTCCAAGAATCGTTAACCGAAACACGTTTTCTCCTTCCTCAACCATCTTCATCAACCCACCTGTATTTCTCTAATCTCCATAGAGTCAATTAAACAATTCACCACCCTCAGAAAATAAATAGTGAGGAATAAACAAATGGACTTCAATCTCCATCCCATTTGGCGTCATCGTTATTTATGGTGTGCCGTTTGCATTTGTTTTTCAATATAACCGTCGGGCCTTTTACTCTGTTTTTTGTTTCTTTGTTCATTATAGATAATACTAAATTACAATATCCATACACTGATGCCCATACAATAAGCAGATTTCAAGTTCAGTCGGATCCTTCTATCAACAGAAAATTATAATCTTCTCAAAAAAAAAAAATTATAAAAAACAAAAACACTAACAGTAGAAGGAAGAAAAGAAAATCGAGTTGTGTAGAAATGTCGGAATAAATTTTCTTTAATGTGTAGCTCACCTAAAAAATTTGTGGTTAAAAATTTTGTTTCATAAGAATAATGTTGATCTAAGGATAGAACTGTTTGACTATGTTACTGAACTCAAAATAGTTTGAGCTAAAATAAATTTTGAGTTTGAGCCCCTTAAAATAAAACAGTAACAAAGTGGGTCTGAAGCTCGAGCCCTCTAATTTTGAATAGAATAATAAATTGGAACTCAATAACTAGAATCAGTAGAATGCAAGTCTTCTTCTATATTAATTGAAGGGAATTGGAGCATTTAAATTTGATTTTGTTATAAAGATTTTGTATCATTGTTTCCAATCACACTCGACTTCGTCGAAAAACGTCTTAGACGTCAAATAAACGGCGTTAGTTTTAGCCCAGGAGGCCAGGACAACTGGACAAGGGAGCGGCTACGTGCCGTGGCCGTTTAGAAAGAATGGTGGGCCCGCCACAGATCGCTAGGGCGGTGTTTGCGCGTTCCAAAACCTACTTCTCCTTTAGCCAGCTGGAGCCTAACGAGCTTTCCCAAATAAATATCATTTCTTTTTTTCTTTTTTTTGGACGAAATATTATTTCTTTTTTCAAATGGAAACTATTTTATTATGCTTTTGAAAGAAATTATTGCGTAAAATATATCTATAAAAATCTCCACCTTTCCTCCTCCTGAATCTTCTCCCTTCATAATTTCTTAATGATTTTAGACTAATGTTCAATGATTATTTAAACCATAAGAAGTCTGAAGTTTCATGCCTACTACCGGTTAAATGATTTACAACGAAAAAAAGTGACATATATAATACGGCAAATACTTAGGCGGGAGTTTCCCCACCACGTACCCAATCAGAAAAAAAGAAATTTTCCATCTCTTCCGAAACTGCCCCTGCTTCCTAAAGTGAAATATCCAAAACACCCCCCCTGCTGGACAGTGATTGGCCCTCCCCACCACGTGTCCCTACGGGTGCCCCACGTAAGATCTTCTCTATATAATACAAAGATCTATGATACACTTAGGATGTAAATATTGTTCGGCTATGTTACGGGGCACGTCTTAAAAGATCATGTAGAGATCTTACTGACAAATTGACGAGAGAGCACGCATCAACTAGGAACTAATGGGTCCCACCTGCACATTTTCCAGATTTCAGAATCAACAACATGAACATGAGAAAGGGTCCTAACTAAGAATTTAAAACCACACTAAAAGTTGAAGAGGACTCGGATTCTATTTCACGCAGAGCAAAGCATTCTGGTATTGGAGGAATTAAGATTGACCAACAACATAAGAAAGGGAACAAACTCACCCAGAGCATCCTAGTGTTCTTCGTAGTATGGTGGCGTTGACTGAATGCACATTTCATCCTCCTCGCCATCCTCATCGTTATCATCTTCATCTGCATCTACCCAGTTGCTCGGATGACGTTGTGAAAAGCCATTACCAACGATTGTTGACCTATCTGCAAGTAACAAAATGCATAAGCTCAAGTAACTTTTACTAGGGTGTAAAAAATCAGCAAGACAAACCTAACTAGCCCTCACTAACCTTGAGGCTCTTGCTCTTCTATATGATTCTTTTCAACAGGGTCGAAGCTAGCACAAGAAGTCAAGAGAATACGCCAAAAATGAAAAAGAACATCATGAGCTACCTTCACTCCAAACATCTAAACAACATTTTGGGAGCTAGGTGGTGTGATGAGCTAGTATTTATTTTGCTGAAGACTGATAAAAACACCGTTTGGTTTTTCTTGATAATAAAAACATTTAAGAACTAAGACGCAAAAAGACTGAGACACATCCAGAAATCATCATGTAAGAGAGACAGATTCAGACCAAAAGAAAACGAAAGACAGACTTCCAGAAGTCATAATAAAAGCAACTGAAAGCAAACTGAAGCGAAAAGTTAGATTAAGGATACATATTAAGACCAACAGGCTCATTTCCCCTAGCAGACGCAGCCTTTGATATATGCATTGTGTTAAACCTCTGAATATCTCTCTGTGCACTGGCATTCAAATCTCTTTCCCCTTGAACCTGTCCTATTTCCACACCACTACCATTTTTTGCACCACTTCCTGCACAGGTAAGATATTTAAGACAATGGAAGCGCAACTTGTTGTCACTATCAAAACATCGGAAAGTGGTTACCTGTAAGATCAGACCACATTCTTGTCTGATCAGATGAATGCTCAGGGACATTTGTTCGGAATCTTTGATGCTGTGCTTCTGAGCCCATCCCATTCTCATCCTGAATGTGCACTTCAGCAGCTCCTTGCTGTGACGCTAGCATGGTTGCAAGCACCAGTGTAGCATCAAAATTTGAAGTGGACGTATCATCAAGACCGAATCTCGGTGCCATCAGAATAGGCCTGCTTTCCCAGATACATGATTAACCAATTTTAAGTTACCATTTGGTGTACATAATACTAGTCTAAGACATATGGATTATGAAACTAGTAATCACAAATCACAGTATGTTCCTCTACACAGTCAAACATACTGACAAGACAACTAACTGAACTGATCCTAAGATATGTAATATCTCCCTGTGGACCACTCACATTAATGTCAAAATAGAAGTAACAAAAATGAGAAATGGAATACAAAAACCAGCATAGATATATGGCATGGTTAACCCCAAAGTATTGAGGAAGTCAATCAAATGATCACCCTCATCTATATATCCACATCAAAAGGATGCACAGGGACTCTGCAATTTGGATGCGGATGTTGACCAGTACAACAGCAGGTTAGGCTTGAGTAGTACTCTAATTTGTGGCTAATATTGAACATGGTCAGCTAATGACATACATATTAGCTCGAAGCTAGAAACTCACCATTGGATACATAAGAAAAAATTGCAAATGGAGGATAATTTGAATAGAAAGAAACTACAAATATCTTACTCTCCAGACTTCTCAAAGTACAAGTGAATTTCAACTTCACAGCCTTCACAGAACGAAAGAAATGCCTGAAATAAAAGAAAAAAAAATATAGAGCACCAAGGAAAAAAATGGTCTACGAACTTTTTACAGTTTACTCAAAAGCATCAATTAACAAAATCCACTGGCTCGTAACAACTAATGAAAGTAATAAGCTTGATATCATCACTATCTCAAAAGAAAAGGCTGATCAATTAAGACAGTGCTTTAACTCAATGTGACAACTTTAAAAAGGATGTCCCAAGGACTGCATTTACTACTCCAACTAGAAAAACTGAATAATATTTTGAAGAACTATATTTCCACAAAATGTCTAGATGGCCCCATGAAAGGATATGACAAACTTTGTAGGATGCTCAGTAAGAAGGTCTTGCTGATAGTTTTCATCATGTTGTTATTGTTCTGTGGATTAAACATAGTAATGGTGTTGGGATATGTGATTTTCTTTGAGTTGTAGATGAATCATTTACAGTTATATGGTCTCACTGAATCCTGATGTTTAGCGTTGACCTTCCTGCTAGAGTGTTCATTTTGTAGATGAACTCCTCTTGAATGAGTTTAATTAAAAATTAATCCATATTTTCTATATCAAAAAATTCAATCTAACTCTAACTTTATGTTTCCTCAGTTAACCACTAACCTTCAACTCCTTCATGGCAAATGTCACATCTACAGGGTCTCCCGTGTGGGTATACTGCACAAACTCTTCTGTAGGGTCTATCCATAATTGAGTATGCAGTAATGAGTCATTATCTGCTATCAGAAAACTGAAGCGTCAGCATTATCTGCGTGATAAAATTCAGAAATGAGAATCAAATGTTGATTACCTTTGGTTGGGTCAATGTAACTTCTAAGTTCAACAGCCTTTCCTCCAATTTCACTTGCTGCATCAGAAGGTAAGGAAGTAGGCTCTGTTGCGAAAATAGTGATCTCTTGAAGAGATGATTGAAAATTAGCAAGCAATCTGTTGAGATCTCGAGGCCTCACTACTAGGCTGCTAGGGAATTTTGTCCTATCAAGTGCCAAAAGTTGTATGTCGGGTTCAACATTGCAAATAATCCAGTAGGATTTCCTCATACCTGCAAAATGTTGATATGAAGCTCAGAATCTGAGGATCAAACAATAATAGAAGAAGATTATGTGATGAGAAAATCCAAGGGATTCCACATAAATAACAGTTCCCAAAGCCTCCTCTTGATTGGAGATAGCAATGACTTTATCACACAATATACAGAGTAATCCTGAAAGCTGATGAAACTTTATAACATAGAATGACAAGTTATCTGACCCCAACTGAGTTTGCGTATCCCAGTGTTGCAAATTAATATAAGCAGTTGAATAAACAACACCTAAGATCGGCAAAATGTAACCTACCACTGTAGCATTCTAAAGTCCATTGCACTTTTGATGCATCGGGATCAGGCAAATTCACGCTCAAATGATCTATGCTTCCTATAGGCGTCCTAAGAACAGCACAAACAGCCTGCACAGACTAAGTCAGTAACCACACCATGGTACAGAAGCTTGTTAAACACTAAAATTCAGCTAAAAATAACACATTACCTTCAAAAGCACACTACATTGCACAAGGTCAACAGCAATATTGTAGGCATCAAAAAAGTCAGGCTTAAATGTAATCGATTGATAAGCAGACCTTGACGCATTGAGAGTGTGAAAAGCCAGCTGCATAGAGAGCAATAAAATCCTTAGCAAACATCAATATGCACGGTAACAAACTACATAGTAGCCATTCAACTAGCTACGAAGAACTTCAAGAGTTCTTATCCCTGAAACCGGAGAACACAAAGACCACCCCAAGCTAAAGGAAGCACATCAAAAACCAAAAGCGACAACGAATCCAATCTTCAAAGAGTTATTCCCTATTCTTGTGGTCCTTGTTCAATTTATTGCCAACCAATTCATCTAACACCCAAAAGAAATCAAACAAATATACACACATTTTTCTCATACAGCTAATCTCTTAATTCAGGCCCTACCCTAAAAAATGCACAAGCAAAACCCTAACTATTTATTACCATAAAGAAGCAGATAGTAATTTTAATTCAGAAAAATTACTGTCACCACTGAATGAGCTGCAATCTTGAAAATTGATCTAATTACACGCCGCGATAAATATTACTCTAAAAAAAAAAATTACCTTCATCCATCATTCTCAAAATATAAATATAATCCGAAATAAAGCTTAAAATTGATGATTAACTTGCAATTTCGTTGGTGAAAAATTGAAGGAGTAAAACAAAATCGATGAACTCTGTACCAAAAAAAAAAAAAAAAAAATCGATGAACTATATAAGCTAAAGAGAGTGCAAATGGAGAGATGGTCTAAAAGAAAAGCGAGAGAAAGTGAAAGGGGGGAAAAGGTTTTGCGGAACCTGAGAAGAGGAAGCTTGGATGGCGAGCTCGTTGCCGACACGTGCGAGGCACGTGATGGAGCGAGCGAAGGTCTTCAGGGCGTTGCCGCTCATACTGATCTCCATCTTCGTCGTCTCAGAGACGAAGAGGAAGAAGAAGGGCGCGAGAATATGAATTATTTCAAGGGAAATTTGTTAACGAAAATAAAATAGGCTTCGCCCTACCAAAAATAATTCATAATTGGATAATTAAAAAAGTGATTCGGGTTTTGGGTCCTGATCCAAGAGAACTGGGCTCCGGCCCTTGGGCTTCGTTTCTCAATAGGGAAATAGGGTTTAATTACAGTTGCATCATTCAATGGTCACTTTTTCTGCGTTACACCTTATTATTAAGAAAGTTCAAATCTCATCTTTAAAGTATCGAAATGTAATTTTTTTCTCTGATGTGGATATTTTGAGGGATTAGTATAGGAAAAGAGCCTAGTGCCATCATCCTTGCAAACAAATTTGTTTTAGGTAGTGAGATAGCCTACCGTTGATGATGAAAGATGTATTTGATTATATATCATATCTCTTGCTTTCTGGATGTCAAAAGTTTGCATTTTTTTTTTCCAGATTTTGTCGTACATACTAGTCTTTACTCTATCAAATAGTTAAGGGGGTTTTAAATGTGACCAACAATTTCTGTCCTTACAAGAAAAAAGTAAGTTAGGTATAAATAATACATCTATAATTGTGACAATGTTCATGAAATTGTAAGTTTAATAATGAAGGATGTCAAAAGTTTGTATTGTTTTTTCTCAGATTTTGTCTTACTAGTCATTCATCAATCAAAATGGTAAGGAGGTTTTAAATGTGACCAATAATGTCCGTCCTGACAAGAAAAAAGTAGGTTAGGTATAAATGATACATCGATAATTGTGACAATGTTATATTTTGTTATCATAAAATTGTAAGTTTAATAATGAAGGTAATTAAGAGAAGCTTGGTGTAGTAAATCACCCCAAAAATATTTCATCGAGTGAGTCATTTTTACCTGTGATTACTGATTTGCATGATGGGTTTTGAAAACCTAACCCATGCCTTTACCTAATGAGCCAGCCACCTTACCCAGTACTTTGCTGCCTTTAACTTGGATTTGACAAGATCAATCTGACCTTACCCTTGTGATCAAGTTCGGTGCGTCGATCATTACAGGGTGTCTTCCCTCGTGTACCTTTTCTCAGATCTCCACAGTCCTCTACGTACGATACGATTGTCGTCTTAGTTTTCTGGGCGCAAACCTTCACTATTCAGTTTTGTCTTAAGAGTCTTGTTTTAGCCTCTGGTCTTCTGTTACACCCAAAAGAAACAACAAAGGATCTAAATGCTTTGGACCAATTTGTGCTCTCCATAATGAAATTTGTGGTTCAAGTTTCAACCATGTTTTAAAGTCGTGATGTTGACCCTGCTCTTGAAAATCATGCTTTCAGTACTGATTCCCTGCTCTATTTCAATCTTTAGTTGATGAACTGTGGCATGAGTTTTCGAAAGTTCTACTATACTTCGGACTTCGGAGCATATGATATTCTAAGATTTTCAATAGCCAAATTCGGTGAAAAAGTAGTTTCAAGGATTGAAAATCCAGAGCACGTAGAAGTTCTTTATCAAAACTTTGTTGAATTCCTAATTCACAAAAGTTGGCTAGAGTTTGAACCTGTTATTGGATTCAGTGGCAGGCATAATGATTTTAATCTTGCAGTAATAATGTGCTTTGGCTATCAATGAACCAGTATTTGAGGTTGTAATGTGGGTTCAACTTTTCATGATGTTTCTGGTGTGCTTGATAAATTGAACAGATTGAGTTTAGGGAAAAGGAGGGCAAAAACAGAAAAAGGAATTGATCAAATGTCATGGCACACCCTTTTAAACTACTCTCACTTTTTTAAGTCTTTAACCAACTGAGCTTGTGTGGCTCAAATCCATATCATGCAAATTTCATGGGACATAGTTCCCTATATGAGAGACATAACCAAAAGCTAAGTGGCTCTTAGCTTAATAGCCAGTGGTAATGAAATCCCAGATCATTCAGGTGCTTGCATCATTGTGTTTGTGATGATTGACCTCATTATCTACATAATTATATCACCACCTCAAGCAATAAATCATGTTTTCTGCTTCTGATGCTTAAATTATGTTTATGCTTGTGATTATAAAAACTAAAAACCAGAAGTTGGCTAGAGTTTGAATCTATTATTTGATTCATTTTGTGCTCAGACTTCTATTGAAACAGTATCTTAGGTTAAAGCTCAGAAAGATTTTGTTTAGTAAAAAGAAGAAAAAAGGCAAAGGTGTTTTGTCAAATCTCAAATGTCATCATACACCCTTCTTCAACTACTCTTCTAACCAGCATGGGGCTAAAATCCACAGAATGCAAATCTTAAGGGACATGAGTACCCTATTGGAGGGTCACATCCCTTCTTTTAGTGAAAATTTTCTTCTAGGTAGATGTATCCGATGTATGCATGTCTTTCCTAAAACGCAGAAGCTAATTAAGCAGCTCACTAGCTCCTGATTATACAATGTTGCATTCCCAGATCATTCAGGTGCTCCTTGCATCTCTGTATTTGTGATGCTTGATATTATTGATCAAATTCCCCTCTGAATGAAAACAGACACACCAAGACAACTGTATTTTTTCAATTATTGAGGCAACCCCCACATGAATGGCAATAAGAATCTCATCTTGCATATGAGCTGCAAAATATCACTATTTAACAATGAAAATGGTAAGGTGTGTAAGTGTGTTGTGTGAGACTTGTCAAGTTGTCAGCTTGGTTATTGGGTAAACTCAGCCAGCTCCTTCACGAACAAAGAAGTTGAAATCTATTTTTTGAATAGAACAAAAGAAGCTAGACTACTTGGGGTGTAGTGCATGCCTAATTTCCTCAATATGGTTTGGCAAATGTACTGGAAAGAAAACAGAAATCATGTGAAGAATCAGAAGCATTTAAGCCCTGCAACCACCATCGTATTGTGAAATGACTCAACAGTAATACGAGGCATCTAACTCTAGGGCCGAACTGTCCTGATTTTTGGATTCTAAGATTCTTTCATGAACTGTTTCATTCATGTCATTGGCTTATTCCAACGATCCAACATATATATATATATATATATATATATATATATATATATATATATATAGATCCTATCCAGAGCGGAGCTCCGCTTTGAAATTAATCGTGTATAGATCAATGACATGAATGAAACAGTTCATGAAAGATCATCTCTGCAAATTTTCAGCCAAAATGATGATCGTTAAGGCATTGATAACTGCCTTAAAGTTAGTACGGTTCAGGTTGACAGATTCAGTCCGTCCATTGGTTTAAGCGAGTTAGATGCCTTAACGATCATCAATTTGGCTGAAAATTTGCAGAGATGATCTATACAGTAGTACCTAAAAACTGAACGGTCGAGATGTGGATATGCGACCGAAAAGTGACCAAAAACTCGAACTTCACACCTTAATTTCAAAGCGGAGCTCCGCTCTGGATAGGATCTGTATATATATATATATATCACAACGCATCAAAGCTTTTCTGAGACGGATGCTATGACTCAATCAATTGCTACTCTTTTCCGTTTGTTGGGGATAAGGAGGGTAAAAGAATAGTTATCCTTGGGAAACCACATTTCTGTTCAAGTAAGAATAAGAATAACTGAATGACGTTCTCTTGCTTGTAAAGCTTGGAATGTCAAATGAAAATTCTAGTGGGCGAGAGAATAAAATACCCAAAAAGAGAGCTTTCTCCATGGATTGAAAGACATCCAAGCTGAGCAGTGTTTTGTCATTCAAATTATGAGTCCACAATTTCTCTTCAAGATATGACAAAGGGGAATATTTTGTTTTAGGACCCATCAAATTGCTGGTTCCTCCACAGATTGTTACTGATATAATCGCAAAAAACTTACTTAGAAATAAAGAATTATGACTTTAGTTTTAAGATGGAGTCTGGCCGAGTGTCACTAGCTGCTTCTTTAAAACAGATAAGTGATATAATACTCTTTATAACCACTTGCCAAAAACTGACTAATCTGAAGTCAAATAGAAACTAATCAACAAGCAAAGCTTAACTCCTGGGTTTTGTGCATATCATAATCTGATAAGCATGAGTTTTTTTGTAGGGTTCTATGCCTAATGAGATGGTCTCAAAAGAAAGGATTAAAGAAAGGCCTACCTACTACTGTACAAATTTGCTTTTAGTTCTAAAGCAGTAGCCAAGATTAAAAGAAGTGAAAAAATTAAATCAGAGTAAAAGCAAGAAGACAGTGTATCACAAACTCCAAAGGTTAATGGAAGTAAGAGATGTTTCTTTTTAAAGTAAAACTTTTTCTTGAAGATCTATTTCTTTAATGCTTATTTAGGCTTGTAAGGAGAAAGGAGCTCTGCTATTTGGTGGATCTGAACTTTCACAAATAAGTAGCAATTGCAGCAATCATACACAGAAGAAAGAACTGTGCAGTGAAGCACATAATAGAAAGAAAAACCATCAAATCCAAAGGGTCAAGACTTCCATTGCTTTAGTGGAATCTGAAATGGGTTTCTAAATCCAGAAAAAGACAGACAATTTAAGGCCTTGCACAGTGTAAATTGTTCTTTCCAGTTCACAATTTAATGTAATCTGCCTTTAGACACTTTAAGCACTCCTCTAAGATAATCAAGTTTAATTAATCTTCACACCTTTACCATTATTATCTTTACACATCAGATAGCATTTTGAAGCTTGAAAGATTGCAATGGTCCTATAACAAACCAAGCAATTTGCAAGCTAATCACAACCAAGAGAAAGTGCATCATGGGGTCAAAGTCTTTTGCTTTACAACATTGATATTAAGACACAAGTTTAATAGTGCTC
Source organism: Rosa rugosa (assembly GCF_958449725.1). NCBI lineage: Eukaryota > Viridiplantae > Streptophyta > Magnoliopsida > Rosales > Rosaceae > Rosa > Rosa rugosa. The sequence continues at coordinate 4,933,865 of NC_084826.1, read as the reverse complement.
TTAAACCTACTTTTTACTCAAGCTTAAGACCCTTGAAGATTCATCTCACGAGTCACAATGTCATAACAACCCAAATGCCAAATCCAATTAATAGTTTAATCCATCAGAAAAGGCATTAGTTACAATTTGGTTACCAACTAAAATTAAAGGCATACATTAGTCCTCAGAGCTACATACTAAAAAGCACTAGATTAAGCTAAAGCTGAAGCCCCTTAAACCCCAAGTTTATTCTTCCCCTTACCCCCCAGATTAAACATCATCATCTTACCATATCCACTGTACTTGATACCACAACAGAGACCATCCCCAATGCACTTGATCACTTATACGAGCAATATAGGCTTCCCTCCATACACCTCATGTCCCTTACGCCCCCATTGCACCACCAAGGCCTCACATGATACTGCACCCATTTGGATTTTCATCACTGAAGAATGCATAGTTATCGGAATCAGAGGAATAGTAAGGATGTGGTGGATAGACCTGTGGAGGATGGGATGGCACCGCAGGTGGAAGGTTGTCCAAATCATAGGCTGGTGGATCAACCTGATTCCCCAAACCCCAATGTGCATAAGTGTGCGACTGAGAATAAACAGGTTGTGGAGCATAGCGAGCCGCACCGTAGCTAATGCTGGGGTGTGCCGCATTGTAGTTCATCGCATGCACAGGAGCAAAGTACTGCTGCTGCTGCCTTGGGTAAGGGTGCTCATAGTGCTGCTGCCTTGGGTAAGGATGCTCATACTGCTGCTGCTGCCTTGGGTAGTACGGGTGCTCATACACCTGCTGCTGAGGTGGCGGGCCATGAGAGGCTGGAACTGGAATAGGCCTCTGCACATTGGGCACTTGGCTCTGAACATTAGGCGGCCCATGAGGCTGAGGCTGAGGCTGAGGCCCGGGCTGAACCGGTGGTGGTGAATCAGTGCTTGGTGCATTGACAACCAGTTCACCTTCAGCAGCATTGACATTGTGATTCCCGTTCTGCCCCTTGCCCTTTTTCTTTTTACCCCCACCCCCACCACCACTGCCACTGCCAGCACCACCTCCACTTGTCTCCCCCACAGCTTCACTCTCAACACCCCCACTCTGCTTTTCAGCCGCCGCCGGCTGTGACTGGCTGGGCAAGCTGCCAGTCTGTGCCTCCTTTAATTTTCCTTCCCCACCACCGCCGCCACCCTCATGTGGTTTGACAACATTACCTTCCTCAACACCTTTACTATTGCTAGAACTACCAACTTCAAAGTTCTTCTTACCCCCACCAGACTCTTGCACTTCAACAACTTCATCCTTCACCGGCTCTTTACCCTTTTTCTTATCTCCGCCGCCGCCGCCGTGGTTTGCTTTTGCTTCCTCGGAGATTTCACTCTGTTTCTCATTGCCTTTGGGTTTACTCTGTTTCTTGTCTTTGGAATTGTCTTTCGGGTCAGGCCACAACAACTCAACGTGTTTCGTTGTTTTCTTGGTCAGTGTCTTGATCAGAGTTTCAGCCTCCACATTCCCAATGACCGTCACTTTTTGCTGCAAATAGTCGACCTGTGTAATGTAAACCCCTGAAAACGCACAAAAAAAATCAATGAGAAACAGTAATTGAACACTTGGTCGTACTAAAAAAGAGTGAGAACTTAGTAAATGAACAAAACCCATCATATCGGCCATAAATAGAGAGTACACGATTTGAGTTAAAGCTGCAAACTTTCGACACAATTAATAAACCCAGATGTTAAAAGTTACGAAACCTCTCCAGTACACAGTGAAAAACTGAACTTCGTGAGCTTAAAGTAGCAGTCTTGGAAGAAACAGTTACGCACCCACTTCAGAAAATCAAAGAAAAGTAAGCATGTCAAGGATTTAAGGTTTACCATCAATTTTCTTCAAGATTTTGGTGACCTTCTTGCTGCAAGCACCACAGTGAATGGAGACCTTCAATACCCAAGTCTGCGAAACAGCGAAGAGGTGTTAGAAACAGACCAAAACAGAGGAGAGTTTGAAATTAGCTAAAGCATAGTTTTTTGTTTTTTTACCTTGTATTTGAGAGTTTCAGTAGAAACATCTTCAGATACTTCTTGGATTTCTCCTTTGGGTTCAGTTGTTGAAGCCATTGGAGGATATGACAGAAGTTACGAGAGAGCACGCACACAAATGTTTGTGTCTTAGAGATGAGAGATCAGTATCTCTTTGAGTTCTCTTTTGGGCTTGTTAATGAGCTTCTTCACCATTTGCCAAAAGAAATGAAAAGAGACTTGCTTTCTTGTGTGGGAAGTGGGAATGCTTCAGAATGAAGTTGATGAGGGTTTTTATATGGTGAGAAGGTTCTAGTGAGCTGAGGGTTAAATGATTTGCACGCTGGAGAAAACACTGGGGTCCTTAAATTTTGGTTCTTGGTGGGGTGGCAATTTACCATTTAGTACATCCAATCCAATAAAATAAAAGATTTTTTAAATACTTGTTATTTTCTAATGGACACTTTGGACACCTAGCAACCTAGCAATTTAGGATTTGATGCTTTGCTAGCTAAGATTACTAGCATTCCCAGTTTTATAATGAAAGCTTTTCTTGAAAAATGAGAGGAACAGAGGAAGGAACCCCAAATCTCCTGCTTTTTTTAATAACTAGAGAATATGGGGAAAGGTCGTTAGAGGGACTAATTTTTAACTAACTAGATTGAGGAATTTTGGTTCTGTTTGTGGAATATAGTTAAATCAAACTGTTTGGCAAAGCAGGAGTAGTTTTTCTTTCCTTTTCCTGGGCTTTAATGCCCCCATTTAACCAAAAAAAAATCATCCCAGTTTGAGTTGTGCACTAGTGCACTACTACTCTACCTTCCTTGGTTCGTTATTGGTTTTTATTGGTTACTGGTTAGAGTAAAGAAAAGGGTGCAAATTTATGAAATAATAAAGCATGAAGCTTTTTGAACCTAGGTTGCTTAATTTGGTCTCAATGGGCTGGAGAGAAGAACTTTCCAATTAGGAGGCATTCAGAATAAAGATTGGCCTTTATTAACTGTTAAGATTAGTGGTTCAGTTTTTTTTTCGGAAGAAATTTTTTTTGGCTATAATTAATTTGCCAAAGTTTGCCATAAAGTAAGAGTAGCATCTTTGAATGAATACTTATAATACAAGACTTCATAATTCAGAAACTACCAGCTTCATTATATTCTAATTTGCAACTATACAACTTGGAAGATCTTGATGAATAGAATAAGTTGATGGTATTATCAATGATATCAATAAGAGAGTGAAATCCACACTCTCTAATTTGTAATTCATACTCTCTGTAATAAGTCAAAATTCTTATAAAAGGACAAAATTTAATTCTATTGAATGTGGATTGTAAAACGAGGAGTGTGGATTTCACCCCCTATCAATATTACTTACACATTGCATCTATATATATACCCTAAAATATCCTAAAAAGGATATATGGTTAGGGTGGAACTAAAAGTTCTCTTTGTGGAAATCAAACTTGGTCTCAGTTTTTCTGGAAAAGTCTTTAGCTAACCTCTTTAACTCCCCAACTAATCCATGTGCGCCACAATAAAACACTCCTGCATCAAAAGTACAAGAAGTAACAACTCAATGTACATCACAGTGATCATAAAAGAAAAAAGGGTGCTTCATATTTGACAAATAAGGAGGAAATATTTTATTCACATTTATTTGACACACAATCAATTACGTAATGAAGTCTAGTCTTTCTTAGATAACTTAACAAATTTTTTTTTTTTTTACTTCTTTTTACTTAATTTTTAATTCTAACCGTGTATTATAAATCTTAAATTATACGAGTAAAATGTGCATTTCATAACTATGCACATGTGGGATCACTATTATCATTCGCCTCATAAAATAAAGCAAGTAAAAAATATGATCCTAGAGAAAGTACATATTACGGGTTTAAATACCTCAAACATAAGAGGTTAGGGTATGCAGTAGTCGTACTTACCAACTTTTTGATCAGGATGCTTAACTGCCACATGCTTAAAAACTTTACGCCATTTTGGTCTAGCAAAATGCGTCTTCACCCTCGTTCCTGATACAACATCCACACCATTTTTGGCATGGTTTATAGACTGAAGCATAGTAATCAGAGCTGATCTAGCATCTCCTTCTTCATAGACACTGGTGCAGTAGTTGTGCAGCTCAATCACGCCGTCGAGGTCATTTTCTGCGACCACATTCATCACACCCCTAAACCACTCGAACGAGCCTTGCTCTCTTGTGATCCAGTAGAAATAAGCACGTTTTGTTGCAAAAGTAGACTTTCTCTTAACACCACTTTCCACCAACATTTGAGCTTCTAGTTCTTTCTGTCGCTTAATGTTGTTAAGCACATCTTTGAGTATGCTTATTAATGGAGTTGCTCCAATTCCAAGTCCAACAAGTAGAAGAACTTCGTAGTTTTTGTAGTCTTGAGCTGGTGCACCATATGGACCATCAATAAGAAGTCTTGGCATCCTGCTCATATATGCTTAGATTAGTTTCAAGAACGATAATTAGGGTTTTGTCGGTGGATGATTGTTAGCTATTAATATGGGTGAAATTTTGCCCTGATAAATTTTACACACATTCACATTCTCGTGGGCAACTGTACTTAACATGCATTTGGGTACTGGAATTTAAATGCTACAAAATAACTTTACCTGAGTTGTATATCGGGTTGTTCAGTATCAGCTCTTAGAAGGCCACTGAGCTCTAGAGGAGGACGTTCGCAAACCTGCAGTTTTCATCATAAGCCAAAACTAATTGAGACACATATGCTCAAGATATTGATCAATACAATATACAAATTAAATGAATTTAATTACCTGAGAGAAAATGTATTTGAGCTGAGATGTCCAATCACCCAACGTGCGAATATGAACACTTAGATAGTCGTCTCCAGGGGCTGAAGTAATTGAGAATGGATGCCTATAAGACATGCATGTTAATTGTTATAATTAAGATGATAACTAAACAGAAGTGTAAATGATTACATTTTAAGAGAAAAAAAAATTGACAAATCAAAAACTTTTAGTTGGGATGGTACAAAATACTAATGATCAAAGTACCATTGAAATGAGGAAATAGCAGAACAATTTATGTAAATGTACTGTCCACTGGTATATTTTAATCCCTGTGGTTTAGACATATGGAGTGCCAATACGTTTCCCGGGTAAACAGTAACCTGATATTATTGAAATTCAAAGAAAATAAGTTCAATTATTCTTTCGCTTTTCAATAAAGCACATAATCGATTAGCTATTTAGATGTAACAGCTATCTAAATAGCTAATCCATTATATAATTGCTGGAAAGAAATTAAACAACTTTCGAAACAATAACTATACCTTTAAGATCTTCACTGATTCATATCCAGACCTGAAAGCACGAAGCAAACGCTCACATGCATACATTATTACTGGGAAAGCCAGATACATCCATGTCTGCAATGACCATTCATGAAAATGAGCAAGTCAAAAGTGTTGAGGCAGAAAGTAACAAAAGGCTTTGCCATTTCTAAATTTTGCTTCATTGAAATAGTACAATAATTTGAAGGATCACTTACTGTTTTCTTGTCCCAGTCCTTGGAGAGGTAGAGGAAGTATCCATGGATAATAAGGAGGATGTACACAATGATAAAGAGGTGATGGGAGTACCAAAACGCATTGAACCCAGTAACTTTCTTTAGGGTTTTAGGGAGGTTTCTTAGTCGATTGCGACGGAACCAAGGTTGAGCCAATGTGTATGCAACTAGCATTAGTGCCACCATAACCACCCCGGTCCAGCCCTCGGTTCCCTTCACAAACCACCAGTAGTTGTCGGGTCGTTTTTGGCCGAAAAATGGCTTCATCTTGTCGTATTGATCATTGGTTGAGTGTAGTAGCCTAGGGAAGTCGCATGTAAGATGGGAACCAGCATGGAGACTGACCCCAACTGCAATTCCAAATGCGATCACCTAATGCACAATGTGATTAGCAAAGTAGCAAAATACATTGCATGGATATGAAGAATGCAATTTTTTTTTTTTGAGCTGCGGTTTGATTGTTCATATAAATGATTTTTTTTTTTTTTTTTTGGAGAAAGATTGTCCATAAAAATGATGAAATGTGGAGATCGATGTGGTTTTAAACCACTTTTCTTCACTTGCAAAATAATTCCCCCAATGTTTATTATCATTTTCATGTTCTAATCTTACCATGTAACTTTTTAACTGTTTTAAAGTTTCTATAACTTGAAAAATGAACATACATGTTAGTCTAAATGGTAGATTCGACAATACATGTGATGAAAACATATGCCGTTTCAAAAAACAAAAAAAAAACATATGCACAAAAATCTTCAGAGCAACAAGAAGAAAGGGAAGAGTAGGAAACAATAGCCTAACACAAGTTTAGCACCTTACCTTATGAAAATTGATATTGTCATCAAATGGAACTACACCTCCTAACTTGGTCTTGCTTCTTAGCCAAGTAATTGTATTTCTACACACCGGAAGAAGAATCAGGGCCATGTTAAACTTTAGGGTCTCAGCTCCACCTTTGGCAATGCACACACAATAGCCCATTACATGGAAGACCTCCCTTTGTCTATACTGAATGAATTTCCAAGCAAAGAGGCCCATGCATATCAAAAGCCATAGCAGAATGACCCAAATCCGCCTCCAGTTATCCTCAACAAAGTAGGACAGCCGCCGGCACCACCGCCTTATAGGGTTGTGCTCTTTGGTCGGAACCAGCTTTTCACTTAGCAACCGGCTCTGAATGTAGCTGTCTGTTTCCAGGTTCGAAGATTGGGTTGGGTCCGGAAGAAGTAGCATTTTCAAGTTGTACAACTGCAGTCCAGGCCCAAATTGGTAAAACTTCATAAAATGCCCAAAAATTGAAGAACATAAGAAAGAGAAAGATGTAAACTAACATCAATATATCCAAGGTTGTCATGATCAAGCTCTTCCATAATCAATGCTGCATATTCCTCAGCATGCTCTAGAATTTTTGACAGCTTATTAGCAGAGGCACTTAAGGTAATAATCTGCACAGTTAAATGAATATATGTGTATAAGTTTTGTAACTTTATTTCCCATAACAATTTCATTTTCCGAAGAATTATTTAACTCACCTCTTTCACCTCTTCTTCAGAGATTCGACCATCTGCATTTTTATCCACCCTGTTACATATTCACCATGCATTGTACGTGTCATGCTCAAACAAATGGAAAAAAATAAAAATAAAAAGAATAAACCTAAGTTTGTAGTCAAGATTTGACTATAGAGTGTATATATAATATGAGTCGGTGAGAAAATGTCGTTTATGTGAGGATATAATTTCATCCAAGACCAACTGTATGATACATCATTCACTCTGTTACTATCAAGAACTTCCAAATAGTTTTGGCTTATCAATCTGATATCGTCTAATTCAATTATATATGTTTGGGAATAGTATGATCACAAAAACATATTATGTATGCCGGTTGGGCTGCAAATAAAGTAGCAAGCAGGCACGCAATAATGTATCTTATAGTGATGTAGATCAAAGGAAAATCCAAATCAAATTCTTTTGGTTAAAATAAATTATAGGAACGAATGATCTCACATGTCAAAGAAGGTTTGAAGCCTGGCATTGAAGCTGTGATCTGAAATTTGTTCCCAAAATTCTCTCAACTCTTCCTTGGTCACACAACACGATGTTATTCCTCTCCGACGAGCCAAAGCATCGAATACTTCGCAAGCAAACTCACTCGACTCTTTCATCCCTGATCACAAACGCAACAAACAAAATCATTAATATATCCCTTACTCCTACATATACTGCGAAACATATTGTTTGACAAGAAAACATTTCTGACTTCTTTATCACGTACCTATGCATTGAGCAAAGACTGATTTTGGAAGAGTTCCATCGACAGCCAATTCATCAAACCTTATTTCGATCTCTGGCCAACCTTCACTGCACACATTTTTGGTCATGAGCTTGAGTCCCTTAAGGGCACGAGCAATACCGGGCTTGGTGGGCCTGTCGACATTCTTGAAGCTCAAGGAAGATTTCATGCGTTTCAGTTCACGTGTGACTTTCTTGAGTTTAAAAGAGAGTTGAGAAGCAACGGATCGTCTTCTCTCTAGCCTTGCTGACGTCGACTCAGGTTCAGCTCCTCTGATGTTCCGAAGCACAAAGTTATTGTCCTCGCAAACATCGAGTGCCACTTCCACATAGCATTGATCGTCTTCTTTGAACATTGTGCTTCTGTTGCTGTTGCTCCTCATCTTGCTGCTGGTCCCTAGCGGGCCGCCCTGCCCGACCCGTTTGCTCTCTTTATCCGGCAGCGGGTTTTCTGCTTGAATCTCCATTGCTATTTGGAATAATCAATTAATCAGTAATCGATCTCAAAGCAATGAAATATTGAAATGTGATTGTTTGGACTGGAAATATGAGAGGGTTTATAGTGAGAGGGTGGATGAAACAGGGGATATTGGAGAAGTCAAAGAGAAAAACCAAGGGGCGCATGGTGGTTGATCATGGTGGAAGAAGACTATATATATACATATAACGTACACTACCAGAAAAATAGTCTATGACAACATTATATTTACAACATGCTATAAATACTGGTTTTCACCTACATTCTTTTACAACATGCACAAAAAGTGCGTTGTATTAAATTATTTACCACCACATGCGTCATTTATATGTTGTCAATTTGTTATCAATAACTAACTTTGCACTTGTTGTCTACAAGTTGTCAATTGATGTACAGCAGCAAGGACCGACCATAGTATAAGGCTAAGTGGGCTGTAGCCCATGTAAGATTTTCTAGCCAATTAAACAATTACATGTGTAGATTATGTCAACCGCCAATTTATTAGTAAATACTAAATAGCCCAACCAATAAGAAAATTTTCTGAAATAATATATGCAATTTTCATCCCAATATTAAGAAAAGACTTTTAATGAATGCATTAATTGTCTCATATTGTGTTATTCCAAAATAATTTCTAGTAACAAATTCTTTGTATCAAATATAAATGCAAATTTGGAATTCAAACTCTTTGCGTTTCCTAACATATTTATCTTTTTACTTCTTTTTTAGTTTGTTCCGCTACTTTTAACATTTGTAAACTTTTTTGCTCATCCTTTTACCAATTACATATAGAAATAGTTCATTGAAGAAAAAAAAAATATTGCCTTTTTTTTTTTCTCTTAAAAAAGAATGAATAAGATAGATTTAGCCCAGGACATTTCAAAAATTCTGGCTCCGTCCCTGTATAGCAGGAGTGTGTTGTTAAATATTTTTCAAAACCACAACGTGCAGCGAACGCTGTCAAAATTTTGAGATAAAAAATAAAATATAAAATAGTGAAAAATTGTGCAGGAGTTTTCCGCTTTATTCTAAACTTTAACGCAAATTTGAAATTGGGCTCAACAGAAAGCATTTACAAAAACAAATGGACTCCGACTTGTTGACCAAAGTCACTAAAAGTTCTCACCGTCTCGGAGGGGATCGGAGCCAAAATCAGTGGTTATCTCCCAAAGTTGTTCGAAGGAATCGGAGCCACGTAGTCTTTGTCGACCTCCGTCGAAGCAGTTGTTATCGGAATCACCTACTTGTACATTGACCGGCGAAGCGACCACCGTCACAGCCTCCGTAAACTACACCGTTTTGGACCTCAAGCCACTTCTCAAGCAGTCCTTCCCTCCCGCCATCTAGTGGAAGATGCAGCAAAGAATCAAGCGCATATTAACCCAGAACGTACCGTTTTCGATATCTAGCGGCTCATAGGGAGAAAGCTAATTTGTATTCATCATATTGGATGTGTTTTTGTATATATTTATACATGTCATTTTTATCATTAATATTAGGGTTTAGTGAATGGTTACAAATTTTACTCAATTGAAGACTTTATTTATCTCAGAGAATACTCTTTTAGTTTTTTTTTTTTTTTTTTTTTTTTGAAGTAAAGAAGGAATTGTATTAATGATTCATACGATTGCAATCGTACTGTAGGGCATCCAGAACAGACTCTGGAGCTTGAAAGAACCATTCCATATGAATGCCAGAATCAAAACCAAGACATGCTAATCTATGAGCAACATGGTTAGCAGTTCTATAAGTATGATGAACACCTATAGACTGCAATTCAGCTAGCAAACCTTTAATTTCTTCAACAATAGTTCCCAAAGGAGATAAATCTTGGTCCTCTTCTGTCACAACCTTGACAGCCTCTAAACAATCACTCAGTAAAGCAATATTGGACATGCCAAGTGCCTGAATTATCTCCAACCCAGATTTAATAGCAAGCAGCTCAGTATGATAAGTAGAAGACACATTAGGCACCCTATAAGCAAAGCCAGCGACAAACTCGCCCTTCTCATTACGCAGAACACCTCCTGTGCCTCCATGCGGTAGTGAAGGAACATAAGCACCATCAACGTTCAGACACAACATACCAACCATGGGAGGGGACCAGTATGTTGCAGCTTTTGTCCTCTTGTGGGTTACCGGTGTCATGCTTCTATTAGCTTGAAGAAACTCTTCATACCAAGCCATAGTACAAGCAACAATTACTGGTGCTTGTTTAGCATTATCATTCCATAAATTATCATTTCTGTTCTTCCAAAGTCCCCATAGGATCATCAGCAACTTAGAAAAAAATTCTGATGAGAGACTGGAAGCCTGTTTTAGTAACCATTCCTTGAAAATAAAAGGAGTAATGGAACCTGAATGGAAAAAGGAGCTGCAAGGATTTTCTGTGCAGTAGGACAACCACAAAGCACATGTCCAACACTCTCTAATTGGTGTGAGCAAAGTAGACAACCCATATCACCAGTATAGCCCTTCTTACTTAAACTCTCTCTTGTTGGTAGCACATTGTGACATGCTCTCCAGATACAAATAGAAACCTTCCCGGGGATATTAGCTTTCCATAATGTCTTTTAGTTATTGATAAGTCATGACTTGTGTAAAAATATTAAAGCAAGACCGAAAGGTGTGTTGAAAATTGCATTAGGCTTGGATTCTAAACTGAAGTTGAATTTTTGCATGGTTTGGTCTTGTTGGTAGGTTTAATGATCTGGAGGTTCGTTGTTGCCTTATAAGGTTGTGAACATAGATGGGAAGCCTTATATTCAGGTGAAGTTTAGACTTTAGAGGTGAAATCAAGGTGCTTAGTCCTGAGAAAATCAGTGCTATGATATTGACTAAGATGAAGGAAACAGCTGAGGCTTATTTAGGGAAGAAGATCAAATACGCTGTCATAACTGTTCCAGGTAAGGTTTGATATATATTTACATGATATGTAGTCACACTTTTGTGGTTTAATGAGTTTGTTTTGCGGGCGGTTCCAACCCATCACCACTGGGCTCAGCCTTTGCCCACCACCAAGGCAGTCGACAAGAACCAAGGCCGATATGCTGCTCAACGGTCGCCCAAAACCTCAAATCCGGCAAAATTTACCGATCTACACAACAAGATGCTGAGAAACGCACTAAGAACAGTCACCAAAAACTCCTTCTGAATGTATTTATCTATGCTTCTTTGTTAAGATGTCATTTTAATAAAAGTTGCTATCTTATTACGAGTGGTTATATAATATGTGATATATATGGTCTTGACTAGTGATATTATAGAAATTAAATGTGAACGACTCAACTGCCAAGGCTAGCTAGTGGCACATGCTCTCTAGCTTTCATGAATTAACGGATCGATAAGTACTTAAAGATTAACAATTAGCAACTGAGTTTTGTAGTATTTATTGTCTTACCTAGTAGACGTACACAGCCGGCCACCCTCATTAAAATACATCTACGTATGATCGATATTCGTTAATTATTCTGTGTTTGTTTGTGTCGGTTGTGGTGCAGTAGGTGATTCTGTAGTACTACAGAAATAAATTCGCAAGGGTGGGCAGCAAATTTGTTCCCTCACATTAGTGAGAAATTTAGAAGGGAACAACTATATATACAACACAAATTAGTATTAGCTCTAGGAATACTAATTAGCAGTATGGCTGAGGAAGAAGCAATGAAGCTGTTTGGCACTTGGAGAAGCCCTTTTAGCCGCAGAGTGGAAATAGCTCTGAAGCTCAAAGGTGTCGACTTCAAATACTATGAAGAGGATCTGACCAACAAGAGCCATCTGCTTCTCAAATACAACCCAGTTCACAAGAAGATTCATGTGCTCGTCCACAACGAAAAACCGATTGTAGAGTCCCTTGTCATTCTTGAATACATTGACAAGACCTGGAAAGAAGGATTCCCCATATTGCCTAAAGACCCTTGTCAAAGATCACATGCACGCTTCTGGGCTAGGTTCCTTGATGAAAAGGTAATAAAATACAATGTTTTGCATTTGGGGACTCGTTTGTTCGACAGTGTTTTTAGAAATGTTAACTTGTTTAGTAGAAATAGTTAAAAGTGCTTCATGAAAAAGTACTTGTCACGTAGTTCCTGGATGCTTCACAAGGAACCACTTCCGAGTGTAATTCTGTACTTTGTCGAAAAATGTCATATGCTAGCTTCTAACAAAAGCGCTCCCTATGCCAAACAAGCCTTTAAGGATTGTTATGTATATACTCTCTCCTTAACTGGTATATGGCATCATTTAATATTGTACACCGTCGATCATAACTTAGTTAATTAATTCTCAAATTGTCTGTGAATTTTGTGTATTTAATGCCTGCCTGGGATAGAGGAAGCTTGCTTGAGGAGTGTAGACCGTGAGAAGGCTGTGGAAGAAGCATGCGAGCTTCTAAAACTACTCGAAAATGAGCTCAAAGACAACAAGTTCTTTGGGGGAGAGACTATTGGACTGGTGGATATTGTCGCTAGTGTCATAAGCTGCTGGCTCAAAGCTTTTCAACAAGTTGCGGGAGTAGAGCTGTTAACCAAAGAGAAACTTCCCAAGCTTTGTGAATGGAGTGATGAGTTTGTCAGCCATGCTGTTATTAAGGGATGTCTACCTCCAAGTGATAAGCTACTTGCTTCACTCCGTGCTCACTTTGAAACTGTTGCATCCAAGTAACTTTGTACGTGATTTAAAATCACCTCAAGGTTCTCTACATTAATTTCAAAAAAAGTTGGTAAAATCAAAAACGGATTATTTTGATCGTGACTAGATGTTATCATGTTTCGGTTAAAAGTGTGAACCCCACATTTACATTGGAAAAATAAGACATCCTTGGCTTAGAGTTTACAAGAAATTGATCGAGCTTCTATCTACATTCATTGACAATTAAATTTTGAGTATGATGCTGATATTACAATCTTATTGGAACACTAGGATAATTTGTCTTTTCTAATTTGTAAAGTTGAATTAAAAGTAAAATTTTTGTGGAAATAACTTTAGCAACGATTATTGGTCAAGATTTCCCAACGATTATTGGCCAAGATTTCCCACCCACATAGATTTCTATTTTTTAATTTTTGAAATAGCAAAGGAATTTCTCGAAATAGGAAAATTGAATGTAAAAACTCACTTTTCACACATGGTTTGGGTGGACAGAGCAAACAGGGTGAAAAGATCCTTAGTGTTAGATAGACGGCATCTCTGAAATTACCAATGCTCAGTTGGGTACGGCTCCTTCCTTTTCCTAGCGCAGTATAATGGAGGCCAAAAATGTTTTGTTGCAGGGCTCACGGTGGAGAGTAGGGAATGGTGAGAAATTGAGATTTGGAAGAATTACACCCCCCTTTTGTATATGAAATTAGTAGAACTTTTAAAGAAATCTATGAAATTTAAAAGTCTGGGTGTATTCAATATAGACTTTTAACAGTCCATGAAAGTCTTGAGGTATTCAATTAAGATTTTTAAAGACTTCATGAATTCCACCAAAATCTAGGGGTATTCAATTAAGACTTTTAAAAATGAATAAAAGTACAGAGGTATTCAAAATATCATTAATACTTATGAAATTAGAAAATCATGGACTTTGTAGTGTTAACTATACATACCAAACTCCAATAATTTTCCAGCCTCCAGACCAAAGATTTCAAAAAGTCTATCAAAGTTTCCTCTTCAAAAAAAAAAAAAAAAAGGTCTATCAAAGTTCTTCTCTCTACGCACGAAGAAGTTTGTCCTTCATCATCTCTCTTTCTTAATTTTTTGTCTTTTCTCTAATCTTTTATGATATCAACCTTTTTTGATACCCAACATGTTCATTGTAGTTGTTGAATGTGATTTTTGTTTTTTGTTTTTTTTTTCAATTGTGATACTTTGAACCCTAATAGCAATCAAAATGATTTATGAAACCCTAAACTCAAATATTGTGGTCTAACCCTAAGACCTTGAACCATACTAAATTTTATCTTATTAATTAATTATTCTCATTAATTTGAAGTTATATTATGGTTCAAAAAAAGGTTGAACAATTGAATTTCAATTGATTGATTATAGATCAAGACATTGACCAATATTGCTACAATATATGTTAATCGGCGAAAACAAAATTGATGAGAATAATTAACCATAAACATCAAGTGATCTATATTGTATATTTATGTTGTTGGGAGATTAGGAATGAGAACAAACTCTCTACACAGACTAACAATCATTTATTTGAGTCAATTTCTATTAGAAGATACTAGAGCGTTGAAGAGACAACAAGTTATTATTTTGTTTTGTGTTTGGGCTGCATTTGTTTTATTATTTTTTTGTTTTTTTTGTTTTTATATTGTATACATCATAGGAAATCTGTAGAAGTCATTCATAATAAAGTATATAGATTTTCATAAATCAATAAAAGTCTGTTGCTAAAATCAATGGTTTTAAGAAATCCATAACAGTCTATCAACTTTTTAAAGAGTGTGGATTTTTCAAAAAGTCTGTCATTTAAAAAAAGTCTGTACAAATCCAAATACAATACATCCCCCTAAATGGATACCGGATAGTTACCCTCGCTGCCTTTCTTCTCCCCCGAATTCTGGGGTCCCTAAATATGTTACAAAGTTAATCGATCTGATACTCAGGTGTTGGGATAAAGCTAGCTAGATTGGAGGAGTTATTTTCACCTGCAGATCTGGAGCTAATACTCTCTATTCCCTTGGGTAGAAGAGAGTCTGTTGATCGTCTTGTTTGGCATTTTTCCAAAAAAGATACTTTTACTACAAATTGATGTAGGACGAGATTTTAGCCAATTTCAACAAAGAATCTTGAAAAGAAAGAAGTGTCTTCACATCAAGAAGAATGATTTGAATATTGAAAATTGGTATTCAAATAGGCTTCTTAATGATGGAATTAATCATAAATTACTATTTTGGATATATCGGGATTCTCAAACAAAATCTTGGTTGAGATTCCAATTATATATTTGCGTAATATTCTTTAGTATCTAGGATTCTATTTCTGATTTTTATTTAATGAGGTTTAATTAAGTTTTCTAGTTTTAGTCTATAATAAATTATTTTTTTTGTTTTCTAGTTGTATTAGGTATATGTTATGTGCCCTATATAAGGCACCTTTTAGATTGTAATTTTCATTCAAGTTATCAATAAAAAACCAAATATTAGAGAAGTTTCTCTATGTTTCTTACGGATGTGCCCGTAATTGCTAGTGGATTCTAACTCATCTCATATGGCTTTCGACGCTTGACGGAGCCTCTTACTATCGTGTTCACGCTTCCCACATCACAAATAGTGCTTATTTTGTTGCTAAAATATTGCTCTTGGAGTGGTTCTTGCACCTCCACCACCTGTGTGATCCATACCGGCCGGGCTCTATGGAAAACACTTTGGGGAGCTAAGTACCTGAAAATGTGGCTCTTCATGCTTGGAGATGTTGTGCAAATATTTTACCCATAAGGGATGGTTTTGAGTAGAAAAGGCTATTAGGTGATATGAGTTGCTTGATCTGTAACCATAATTATGAAGATGCTATGCACTTGTTTGTACACTGCTCTTATGCTCAGGGGGTCTGGAATGTGGCTTCTCTCTCACCTGGTATACTTAGTTTCAAGGATGTCTTGCTATCCTTGGCTGACAGCATGTCTAAATAACAGTTTGCGCAAGTACTTATATGGTGATTTGGTCCATTTGGAAAAATCATAATTCACAACGTGCAACTGAGATTGGTTGAGGTAGCTATACTCAGTTTAGGTTTAAGAAGGCTAATGGGGTTGAAAGTAGAAGGGCAGCGCGGCAGGTGCAGCGCTGGCAGAAGCTGGAGACGAATTGGCTCAAGTGTAATTGCAACGGTGTCTTCGTTGCTGCCACAAAAAGGCTGGTAGTGGTGCTGTCATACGAGAGGATCACGGGCAATTTTAGGCTGGAGTAGCTAGGTAAGCCCTTTAGGCAATTAACCTCTCCTTTTTATGCAGAACTAACTGCTTTGATGGAGGGTATGAAATTGGCTAAGGCACTAAGGTTGTTTTTGAAAGAGACTGTTTATTGTTGGTCCAAGTTTTGGCTCAAGACGTTGCTAATTTATCTATCTTGAGTCTACATAAACTCTGGAGACTTTTGCCAACAAACAAGTCTTCGGTAATGGTCGGGATTTGATCTGACCTAGCGCTTTGCTAGGGTTTGAGAGAGGCTCTCCATTACGGTGTGAATCTCTTGTACCTTCTCCATTTGTCAATGGAGACCATGGCAGACTTTCGTCTGCTAATCCTTTGTGTGTGTGCCGCTTTCAGCGATGACTGCGGTGTGGAAGATTTAGGTTTGGATCTAAACAAGTTCTTTGGTGGATCGATCCCGGTGGTGGCTATAGGGGAGGGGAGCGGCAGGTTGGTGCCATGTACAGTTACTGTTCTCGGTGGAGGAAACTGGATCCGACTTGGTGTTTATCGGATAAGAGGATTGCAGTGAAGGTTGGGTGGTGTTGCTAGCCTCCCCTTCTTAATTCTTCTGTTGATGGCGTCGATGGTGCTGCACGAGGGCTATGCTTCTAGCCCTCTGACGGTAGTGGAGATTCGGTGGCAGTGGCAGTGCAGTGTTTGGTTTCAGATCTCGTGCAGCCACATACTGGGTGTTTCTCCTCGCTTGTCGACTATGGGGATGGAGGTTTCCAGGGCGACGACTCTACTACTTGGGCTCCTTGGGCTGGTGATGCTCAACGTGGTGGCTATTCAGGCTATGTTGGTGATGGCTTGAAGGAAGTTAGTAGGGGCGGCGACCTCTTTTCCAGCGACAACGACATGCAACTTGGTAGCGGCTATGTTGTGGAGCAGCTGTTTGCTAGGGTTTCAGACGATTTGGGTTGTTGGGCTTAGTCTGGACTGGGATGAATTGGGTCCATATGGGCTCTAGGGTTTAATTTTTTAATTTAATTTTGGACCTTCCTCTTTTTGTACAAAAAGATGATGGACCTATTTTTTTCTTGCATTGAGCGAGAGAGATCTGATACGCTCAAAGCAAGCGCATAATTTAACCCTGAAAAGATCGTTAGTAGTATAAGCAAATAGGGATCGTTCTATTCCGGGGATTGAGGGTACACCTGTCATTGTCAAACAATTAAACAATTAAACAATTAAAATTAAAACAAAGTATAATATTCACAAATGTATTCACAAAATATAAACATTTTACACGAAAAGGGGGGATTTTGTTTTTGGTTTTTTCGAAAATGAAACTAAGTTAACAAAAACAATTAAAATGCAAAAACATAAAAATACGAATGGAATGAAGGAACGAAGATCAAAACCGAAACTTATGATTAAAATTGATTCAAACCCTAATATTGTTCATCTAAGTCATGAGAAAGGAGTTGATCATGTGAAACATTCGAAAGCAAATGAATTCCCATTTTTTACTTTTCAATGCTAATTAACCTAAGCGAAAGCACCTAGATTAATCCTATCAAACATGCAATCAAACCCTAGAAAGCTAGTCAATCATGTCATGTTTAACGCATTACACATAGAGAAAGGCTATCAACTCAAGTGTACAACTTAGTATGGAAAAGTCCACCTAATTGCAATTGTCTTTAATTAAATTCGATCTTTGTACAAAACCTTTACTACTTTGATTCAAGTTTACACAAAACGAAAAGTCGATTTCATGTTCTTAAACCTAGCACCATTCATATCGAAACCCTAAGTGTTTGCAACCACATAAGATTAAAATACAAAAGTTATCTATAACGCAAATTTAATTAAACAAACCCACATAAGCAACTCTCGAATCACAATATATGAATCTGAAAATTCTCAATTAATCATAAAAATTCCAGAAATAATACTTTGTTCAAACATATATGTCAACTAGTTCATAACCAACGAAATTCAAAGCAAAGGTTACAAAGGAGAATCGGATTACACCGTGGATGAAGATGAGATGGATGATTCACGTTGTGGATTCTTGAAACTCGAAAGCAAGCTTCAAGGATGGCTATGGATGGAAGTGCTCACGGCTTCTCTTCTTCTTCTTTGGCCTTGCTTGAACTCGTGGAGATGACTAAACTTGAAACTAGAGGATGGAAAGGAAAATGGAAAGGAAATGGAGAGACAAAGAAAATGGAATGGATGAAGGAATGTCTTTCTTCTTTGTTGTAGCCTCTATTTATAGGCTACCAAGCAAAACTATTTGGATTTAAACAAATGATGATATGTTAGGTTTGAGCATTTAAACATTAATGGAATTTATTAGGTTTGAATATTTAAACACTAATGGAATTTGTTAGGTTTGAGTCACTTTCTACTCATTTTTCCTTCAATTAATTCTCCACCAAGACTTCAGATTTTGCCCGTGACTTCTTCATATGAAATGATCCATCATGAGTGTAGATCATTCTGTAAAATTTTCAGAATTTATCTCCATGTGTTTGGGCCGGAATTTCTGCTGGACTTCTTACAGGTCCAGTTTTCCAGTTTTGCTTCTGCAGAACATTGGGCTGACTGTTTGAAGGCCTTCCACTTCTTTTTGGCTCTTGTACTCTTCATAAGAAATGTTTCTTAGGATGTCTAGAATGGATCTGGAAGGTTTCAGCTCATTTGAAGTTCATTTGGTCAGGTGGTCGCTCCTTCTTCCTTGCTTGGCTTGGTTTCTCCTAGCCGGAGTAGGAAAATGTGTAAAGTTGACCTTTTTAGTGCATTTCCATTTTTCTCCATCATTTTATGGACCTAACACTTATTTCATCATCATCTACTCCAATGTACCTAAAAATAAAAATTGAATTAAAAATCGATTCGTTAAGGAATTAACTAAGCAAAATGTGAGGAATTAACTATTAAAATATCACATTAAAATGCTTCTATCAAATTCCCCCACACTTAGCTTTTGCTAGTCCCTTAGCAAAATCAAAACACAGACACAACTAAGACTCAACGAAAATTTAAAGACTCTACAAATACAATGACTCTATTGCCCTTCAACTTTTTGTCTCAGCAATCTCTTACTTTCACCACACCAAGATTAGCACTCAACCAAGAATTAATGTTTAGGCATTCGAGAGTTAATTAAAACATGTAATCCACACATACACAAGTAGGACTTGGTTGTAACAATGGTGATGGGTTTAAGCTTAGCATGCTTCAGACAAGTATGATTCAAATCTCACAAGTATATCCCTCTTTCTTCTCTCAGATCATGGCAATGCTTAAAAGCTTATTCACTCAAGTACATGTGAAAGATAAACAAAGTAGATCACATTTGTATAGAAACAAAAGCACATAATTTTTCTTTTAAAGATCTCATGAAGGATATCAACTACTTGCACGAATGGACTGCCATAGGTTCAACTCTTGTAACTTATCTCCACATCAAGGGCTGTCCCATCTTAAGGATCAAGAAGGTCCTCTCTCAAGGGTTGTAATGGGGCTCAGGCTCAAGGTTTAAAGAAACGAAAGGTAAGGATTTATCAAAGTGTCCTAAAAACCTAGTAGAGCTCATATGAATGTAGAGATTTCGAAATATTCCACCAAGGCATTGCAAAAACGTCACTTCCCCATAGTGGTAATATAAGAGGGCCAAATGTCTTCATGTTGGGCCCAATCTTCAATGTAAACTTCCCTTGAATCTAGTGAAATGGACAAAGGCCAAATTTTTCTGTAGTGGGCCTTCAATTCAAAGCAAACTCCAAAATCACTAAGTATGGGGTATTAAAGTCCATATACTTTTATTTTTATTTCTTTTTAGCCGTATATATATATATATATTTTTTTTTTCTTTATTTTCATTTTTCACGGCTTTCACATATCTTTTCTTTATGGACAATTCTACCCCCACACTTGAACTTTCACCTCTTCTCAATCTTCATCTTTAACACCAAACCCATGTAATATGTCTCAAAAGTTAGCTCCACTAAGTTCTTAGAACAAAGGGTAGAGTTGTAACTATACTAAGCTTCATGGTTAAGGATTTTAAGGGTGATGAACGAAAAGGCTTAATGTAGGCTCAAAGGGGCTTAACTAGAGGGGTCCCACGACGGGCACAATTGGGGACACAAGTTTATTTGGCAATGGTGGTAATTCCTAGAGAACCTCTATCCCTTCCAGAATCAGGGCCATGTATTGATATCACGTCTCAACAAGCACAAGAGCGAATTCTAGCATTCTCTAGTCCATTAAACTTAATCTATGGCAAGCAGTCAATCAAGATGAAAGAATAATGAGATCATCAAAACATCGCCAAGAAATTAAGAATATATTTTCATTTCACTCCAAGAAAAAGGGACATGGCTCAATTATCTCACATGGGCTTTATGAATCACAACTCATCTTAACATGCTTATATTCTGTACCAAGGTCATGCAATCCATATCCACTACAAAGCACATATTTTTCATATATCTCAATTAACCAAAGAATACCATGTTAAAATCATCTCAATATTGTGATCCTCTTTTAGTCATGATTTCAGAGATATAGAATCATCCCAGACAGTTGAAAGGCATCCTATGACTCAAAACAAAACAAAAACAAGAACAACACATAAAGTGACGCAACATACCAAAAAAAAAAAAAAAAAAAAAAAAAAAAAAAAAAAAACGTTTTGGACTTAGGGATATTTCTCTTCTCCTTTCGGTAACTCCTTTGGAACATGACCAGGTGAAGAGAGGAACGATTTTGGCGGAGCTCAGCTCACTTGATTGACAGGGGACGAGACCCTTTGTCAGCACTTCTCATATCCAAACTAGACCTTTAGACATCACATCCCATTGGATGCGCCTACGATGAAGAAGATATTTACCCAAAATTCATTTTGACTCTAACAACAAACAAACAAAACAAACAAACTAAAGAACAAAGATAAACAAAAACCAAAACATGAATATAAAACCTAAAACAAAGTTAACGATTTTTTTTTTTTTTTTTTTTTTTTAATCTAATTTTTTTAATTTTCTGATTTTTTATTTTGTTTTCTTTTTATGACAAAAACTAACTACAAGCATTAATCCTTCCCCCCACACTTAAATCATACATTGTCCTCAATGTTAAACAAGTTAGAGCATGCAATGAACAATTATCATGTGAATGGAATGATTAACTCAAGAAAACCTAAAAACAAAAACTAAAAACGCAAATAACAAAGATACAATCAGAAAATAGTAATAGAGGAGATAGAGTTTAAGAGAGCAAATCTGCGTTGATGGCTCCTCCACAGCTACGGTTGAAATGGGTTGCCTCCCATGCAGCGCTTAATGTTTAAAGTCTTTCAGCCTAGACTTGTACCTCCATTTACTCCTTTGGAGGAGCGGTATGCGGGCGAGTGGCAGCCTTCTTGCTGGTTTCAGCCTTCGGAGGAGGGTTCTGATGGAGTGACATAAATAAAAAAAAACGGGGGAGGCAAGGTTCGAAACCTTAACTTGCTGCACGAAACCTTTGTCCCCAACCACTGGAGCACAAGCTGTGCTTAATATAATGTGTACAAATTTTATACTTATTATGTCATAAACGAACATAATAAAAATAAACGAGAGGCGAGGTTCGAACCTCAGACCTCTTGTACACGAACTTTACACTCAACCACTCGAGCACGGCTGCTCACGTTATTATCCATACCAATCCTTTTATTTAAACCAACTGTTTCAACTGTTTCAACAATTCGGCACAAAACATCCAAGACTGTTGCAGAAACCCAGCCCAACTCATCCAAAACTGTTTCAGAAACTCGGCCCATCATGTCCAAAACTGTTTCAGAAACTCGGCCCATCATGTCCAAAACTATTTCTGAAACTCGGCCCATCAGGCCTCCACCCACAGCTATAGTGATGCCTTGATCCGAGACAGGCCCAAGTACGGCCCACTTGTGTCACGGCTTATCCCTTCCGTGATTTACGGCAGTCAAATCTGCTTTCGGCTACAGCTGTCTGCCACAGCGCCTCGAGATTCCCTCGGTCCCCTTACACGCTCTCCACGCGCCAACAACTTTTCCGGGTTTCAGGGCGACTTTAATCCAACGCGTAGAATGAATCACAGGAATCGTCCATCCAACGGTGGAGATCTGCTCACCTCGCTCTATAAATAGGTGCATTCTGAGGGCGCAACTGTTCACTCCAAAGGAACGAAAATCTCTCCTGAGTTCCAGCCCCTCTCTCCCAACTCTTCAGCTTTTCCTCTTCTTTCAAAACTCAAAATATTTCTTCTTCGATTCAATCCTTCTCTTCTGATCTTCTCTCCCATCTAGTTGATTCAATCTCATCTTTCCTCTGAACTTTCAGATCTCCAACACACCATCATCATCCTTAATCCCTTTAACAACAACTCCTTCAAACACTTGACAACTTTACTCTTCGATCTTCACATCCCCTCAACCCATCACCATGGAACCACGAACTCTGCAACTGATGGAGCTACAAACCCAGCAACAAATCGAGGATGGAGGAAACAACCAAGCAGCCGGGAGTAGTGCCAACACAGATTTCTGGCGAAGCCGTGCCAGGTGGGTTCCTACTCCAGATCAAATAAGGATCCTCAAGGATCTTTACTACGACAAGGGAGTTAAGCGCCCAACTACAGAGCATATTCACGAGATCTGTCTCCAGCTGAACCAGTATGGACATGTTGAGGGCAAGAACATTTATTTTTGGTTCCAGAATGTCAGGGCTCGAGAGAAGCAGATGAAGAGGTGCAATCAGGCTGCTCAAGTGCCCATGGGAACTAGTTCTCCTGGTACTGGTGGATCCATTGATCTCAATTTTGGGCCAGCTGGTTCTACTGGTGCTGGTGGATCCATCGACATTAATTTTGGGCCAGCTGGTGGATCCATTGACATCAATTTTGGGTCCACTAGTTCTACTGATGATGGTAGATCCATTAATCTCAACTTTGGTTCCACTGATTCTACTGGTAATGAAGGATTTCTTGATTTAAATTTTGTTTCATATTCTTCCTCACACTTCAACACTAATATCAGTACAACTCTTTTGGCACAACAGGAGGACAAACATCCCTGCAACAACGAGGAGGAGATCACCAGGAGATTGAAACCCTTCCATTGTTCCCCATGCATGGTGAGGACATCTTGGGCATCATGAAGACTACTTCCGAGAGAGGTAGCGGTTATGGCGGTGGCTCTCACATTTCCCTTGAGCTCAGCCTCAACTCCTACAGAGATGCAGACATGGCTTAGTATAGAGTATTATTATTATTATTATTATTATTATTATTATTATTTTTTTTTTTTTTTTTTTGTAAATAGCTGAAATTAATAAGACTGAATGAATGCATTTTATTTTATTTTTATTTTTATTTTTTTTTTTAATTTTTTTTTTATTATTATTAAAAAAAATAGGACTCAAAAATATTTATAGGACACAAAATGAAAGACAAAAATATTTATAGGATTCAAAATGAAAGACAAAAATATAAATCCCTTCCCCCACACTTAAATATTGCATTATCCTCAATGTAATCAATTAAAAGCATGCAATGAAATAAGTAAGCATATAGGGATGGAATTTACGAAAATAACTACTAAAACAAAAAGAAAATGGAGGAGTAAAAGGGGAAGAGAAAGCAAATCTGATTATATTCTGAATTGGGTTGCCTCCCAAGCAGCGCTTGTATTTTACGTCTTGCAGCCAGACGGTACCTACATTAAATAAAGTTAGTAACTTAATATTAACAAAGAAATACAAAAAAAAAAAAATAAATAAATAAACAAGTAACTATGAATTACAAACTACAAGTATAATTAACAAGTATTTTGTACACAAGACACAAGTTAGGTACACAAGTGAGTAAAAAAAAAAAAAAAAAAAAACATGAAAAATATTTACACAAATGTTTTTTTTTTTTTTTTTTTTTTTTTTACCTTAGTGTATCACAACATTTTGTTACATTTTCTTTTGTCATAAATATTATTGATATCAAATCTAATTCCAAGCGGTAAATCAAGTGGACATGCGGCCCAAGTATAGTCGCCTAGACACAAAGTCCCTCCTACATCCGTTGAGCAACCTTACTGAAATGGCCAGGTAGGGGAGGACGAACACGAGAGGAAAAATCCATTTTGGCATGAGCTAGGCCCATTTGTAAGCACTTCTGGATTCAAAAACCCGTCATGAACGTTGTCCCCTTCCTAGACACCATTCCACATAGGCTATACTTACTAAGATGAAAAAGTTCATAAGTGTGAAGACAGTTCAACAAGTGTTAATAAAGGCCGCCCTCAACCTTAATGGACCTGAACTAGGTACCAATAAGGGGTTTAGGCCAATATTAACAAAAGAGACTTCACCTATTCCGTTCAATTTACAACTTACAATTAAAACTCGTATTCAACAATATAAAAAAAAAAACAACCTAGTTAATTTAAACTAAGTTTCAAACAGTTTATATACAATAATTATAAACAAAAACAAGTGATTTTTCAAGTCCCCGGCAACGGCGCCAAAAATTGATACGCTCAAAGCAAGCGCATAATTTAACCCTGAAAAGATCGTTAGTAGTATAAGCAAATAGGGATCGTTCTATTCCGGGGATTGAGGGTACACCTGTCATTGTCAAACAATTAAACAATTAAACAATTAAAATTAAAACAAAGTATAATATTCACAAATGTATTCACAAAATATAAACATTTTACACGAAAATGGGGGATTTTGTTTTTGGTTTTTTCGAAAATGAAACTAAGTTAACAAAAACAATTAAAATGCAAAAACATAAAAATACGAATGGAATGAAGGAACAAAGATCAAAACCGAAACTTATGATTAAAATTGATTCAAACCCTAATATTGTTCATCTAAGTCATGAGAAAGGAGTTGATCATGTGAAACATTCGAAAGCAAATGAATTCCCATTTTTTACTTTTCAATGCTAATTAACCTAAGCGAAAGCACCTAGATTAATCCTATCAAACATGCAATCAAACCCTAGAAAGCTAGTCAATCATGTCATGTTTAACGCATTACACATAGAGAAAGGCTATCAACTCAAGTGTACAACTTAGTATGGAAAAGTCCACCTAATTGCAATTGTCTTTAATTAAATTCGATCTTTGTACAAAACCTTTACTACTTTGATTCAAGTTTACACAAAACGAAAAGTCGATTTCATGTTCTTAAACCTAGCACCATTCATATCGAAACCCTAAGTGTTTGCAACCACATAAGATTAAAATACAAAAGTTATCTATAACGCAAATTTAATTAAACAAACCCACATAAGCAACTCTCGAATCACAATATATGAATCTGAAAATTCTCAATTAATCATAAAAATTCCAGAAATAATACTTTGTTCAAACATATATGTCAACTAGTTCATAACCAACGAAATTCAAAGCAAAGGTTACAAAGGAGAATCGGATTACACCGTGGATGAAGATGAGATGGATGATTCACGTTGTGGATTCTTGAAACTCGAAAGCAAGCTTCAAGGATGGCTATGGATGGAAGTGCTCACGGCTTCTCTTCTTCTTCTTTGGCCTTGCTTGAACTCGTGGAGATGACTAAACTTGAAACTAGAGGATGGAAAGGAAAATGGAAAGGAAATGGAGAGACAAAGAAAATGGAATGGATGAAGGAATGTCTTTCTTCTTTGTTGTAGCCTCTATTTATAGGCTACCAAGCAAAACTATTTGGATTTAAACAAATGATGATATGTTAGGTTTGAGCATTTAAACATTAATGGAATTTATTAGGTTTGAATATTTAAACACTAATGGAATTTGTTAGGTTTGAGTCACTTTCTACTCATTTTTCCTTCAATTAATTCTCCACCAAGACTTCAGATTTTGCCCGTGACTTCTTCATATGAAATGATCCATCATGAGTGTAGATCATTCTGTAAAATTTTCAGAATTTATCTCCATGTGTTTGGGCCGGAATTTCTGCTGGACTTCTTACAGGTCCAGTTTTCCAGTTTTGCTTCTGCAGAACATTGGGCTGACTGTTTGAAGGCCTTCCACTTCTTTTTGGCTCTTGCACTCTTCATAAGAAATGTTTCTTAGGATGTCTAGAATGGATCTGGAAGGTTTCAGCTCATTTGAAGTTCATTTGGTCAGGTGGTCGCTCCTTCTTCCTTGCTTGGCTTGGTTTCTCCTAGCCGGAGTAGGAAAATGTGTAAAGTTGACCTTTTTAGTGCATTTCCATTTTTCTCCATCATTTTATGGACCTAACACTTATTTCATCATCATCTACTCCAATGTACCTAAAAATAAAAATTGAATTAAAAATCGATTCGTTAAGGAATTAACTAAGCAAAATGTGAGGAATTAACTATTAAAATATCACATTAAAATGCTTCTATCAAATTCCCCCACACTTAGCTTTTGCTAGTCCCTTAGCAAAATCAAAACACAGACACAACTAAGACTCAACGAAAATTTAAAGACTCTACAAATACAATGACTCTATTGCCCTTCAACTTTTTGTCTCAGCAATCTCTTACTTTCACCACACCAAGATTAGCACTCAACCAAGAATTAATGTTTAGGCATTCGAGAGTTAATTAAAACATGTAATCCACACATACACAAGTAGGACTTGGTTGTAACAATGGTGATGGGTTTAAGCTTAGCATGCTTCAGACAAGTATGATTCAAATCTCACAAGTATATCCCTCTTTCTTCTCTCAGATCATGGCAATGCTTAAAAGCTTATTCACTCAAGTACATGTGAAAGATAAACAAAGTAGATCACATTTGTATAGAAACAAAAGCACATAATTTTTCTTTTAAAGATCTCATGAAGGATATCAACTACTTGCACGAATGGACTGCCATAGGTTCAACTCTTGTAACTTATCTCCACATCAAGGGCTGTCCCATCTTAAGGATCAAGAAGGTCCTCTCTCAAGGGTTGTAATGGGGCTCAGGCTCAAGGTTTAAAGAAACGAAAGGTAAGGATTTATCAAAGTGTCCTAAAAACCTAGTAGAGCTCATATGAATGTAGAGATTTCGAAATATTCCACCAAGGCATTGCAAAAACGTCACTTCCCCATAGTGGTAATATAAGAGGGCCAAATGTCTTCATGTTGGGCCCAATCTTCAATGTAAACTTCCCTTGAATCTAGTGAAATGGACAAAGGCCAAATTTTTCTGTAGTGGGCCTTCAATTCAAAGCAAACTCCAAAATCACTAAGTATGGGGTATTAAAGTCCATATACTTTTATTTTTATTTCTTTTTAGCCGTATATATATATATATATTTTTTTTTTCTTTATTTTCATTTTTCACGGCTTTCACATATCTTTTCTTTATGGACAATTCTACCCCCACACTTGAACTTTCACCTCTTCTCAATCTTCATCTTTAACACCAAACCCATGTAATATGTCTCAAAAGTTAGCTCCACTAAGTTCTTAGAACAAAGGGTAGAGTTGTAACTATACTAAGCTTCATGGTTAAGGATTTTAAGGGTGATGAACGAAAAGGCTTAATGTAGGCTCAAAGGGGCTTAACTAGAGGGGTCCCACGACGGGCACAATTGGGGACACAAGTTTATTTGGCAATGGTGGTAATTCCTAGAGAACCTCTATCCCTTCCAGAATCAGGGCCATGTATTGATATCACGTCTCAACAAGCACAAGAGCGAATTCTAGCATTCTCTAGTCCATTAAACTTAATCTATGGCAAGCAGTCAATCAAGATGAAAGAATAATGAGATCATCAAAACATCGCCAAGAAATTAAGAATATATTTTCATTTCACTCCAAGAAAAAGGGACATGGCTCAATTATCTCACATGGGCTTTATGAATCACAACTCATCTTAACATGCTTATATTCTGTACCAAGGTCATGCAATCCATATCCACTACAAAGCACATATTTTTCATATATCTCAATTAACCAAAGAATACCATGTTAAAATCATCTCAATATTGTGATCCTCTTTTAGTCATGATTTCAGAGATATAGAATCATCCCAGACAGTTGAAAGGCATCCTATGACTCAAAACAAAACAAAAACAAGAACAACACATAAAGTGACGCAACATACCAAAAAAAAAAAAAAAAAAAAAAAAAAAAAAAAAAAAAACGTTTTGGACTTAGGGATATTTCTCTTCTCCTTTCGGTAACTCCTTTGGAACATGACCAGGTGAAGAGAGGAACGATTTTGGCGGAGCTCAGCTCACTTGATTGACAGGGGACGAGACCCTTTGTCAGCACTTCTCATATCCAAACTAGACCTTTAGACATCACATCCCATTGGATGCGCCTACGATGAAGAAGATATTTACCCAAAATTCATTTTGACTCTAACAACAAACAAACAAAACAAACAAACTAAAGAACAAAGATAAACAAAAACCAAAACATGAATATAAAACCTAAAACAAAGTTAACGATTTTTTTTTTTTTTTTTTTTTTAATCTAATTTTTTTAATTTTCTGATTTTTTATTTTGTTTTCTTTTTATGACAAAAACTAACTACAAGCATTAATCCTTCCCCCCACACTTAAATCATACATTGTCCTCAATGTTAAACAAGTTAGAGCATGCAATGAACAATTATCATGTGAATGGAATGATTAACTCAAGAAAACCTAAAAACAAAAACTAAAAACGCAAATAACAAAGATACAATCAGAAAATAGTAATAGAGGAGATAGAGTTTAAGAGAGCAAATCTGCGTTGATGGCTCCTCCACAGCTACGGTTGAAATGGGTTGCCTCCCATGCAGCGCTTAATGTTTAAAGTCTTTCAGCCTAGACTTGTACCTCCATTTACTCCTTTGGAGGAGCGGTATGCGGGCGAGTGGCAGCCTTCTTGCTGGTTTCAGCCTTCGGAGGAGGGTTCTGATGGAGTGACATAAATAAAAAAAAACGGGGGAGGCAAGGTTCGAAACCTTAACTTGCTGCACGAAACCTTTGTCCCCAACCACTGGAGCACAAGCTGTGCTTAATATAATGTGTACAAATTTTATACTTATTATGTCATAAACGAACATAATAAAAATAAACGAGAGGCGAGGTTCGAACCTCAGACCTCTTGTACACGAACTTTACACTCAACCACTCGAGCACGGCTGCTCACGTTATTATCCATACCAATCCTTTTATTTAAACCAACTGTTTCAACTGTTTCAACAATTCGGCACAAAACATCCAAGACTGTTGCAGAAACCCAGCCCAACTCATCCAAAACTGTTTCAGAAACTCGGCCCATCATGTCCAAAACTGTTTCAGAAACTCGGCCCATCATGTCCAAAACTATTTCTGAAACTCGGCCCATCAGGCCTCCACCCACAGCTATAGTGATGCCTTGATCCGAGACAGGCCCAAGTACGGCCCACTTGTGTCACGGCTTATCCCTTCCGTGATTTACGGCAGTCAAATCTGCTTTCGGCTACAGCTGTCTGCCACAGCGCCTCGAGATTCCCTCGGTCCCCTTACACGCTCTCCACGCGCCAACAACTTTTCCGGGTTTCAGGGCGACTTTAATCCAACGCGTAGAATGAATCACAGGAATCGTCCATCCAACGGTGGAGATCTGCTCACCTCGCTCTATAAATAGGTGCATTCTGAGGGCGCAACTGTTCACTCCAAAGGAACGAAAATCTCTCCTGAGTTCCAGCCCCTCTCTCCCAACTCTTCAGCTTTTCCTCTTCTTTCAAAACTCAAAATATTTCTTCTTCGATTCAATCCTTCTCTTCTGATCTTCTCTCCCATCTAGTTGATTCAATCTCATCTTTCCTCTGAACTTTCAGATCTCCAACACACCATCATCATCCTTAATCCCTTTAACAACAACTCCTTCAAACACTTGACAACTTTACTCTTCGATCTTCACATCCCCTCAACCCATCACCATGGAACCACGAACTCTGCAACTGATGGAGCTACAAACCCAGCAACAAATCGAGGATGGAGGAAACAACCAAGCAGCCGGGAGTAGTGCCAACACAGATTTCTGGCGAAGCCGTGCCAGGTGGGTTCCTACTCCAGATCAAATAAGGATCCTCAAGGATCTTTACTACGACAAGGGAGTTAAGCGCCCAACTACAGAGCATATTCACGAGATCTGTCTCCAGCTGAACCAGTATGGACATGTTGAGGGCAAGAACATTTATTTTTGGTTCCAGAATGTCAGGGCTCGAGAGAAGCAGATGAAGAGGTGCAATCAGGCTGCTCAAGTGCCCATGGGAACTAGTTCTCCTGGTACTGGTGGATCCATTGATCTCAATTTTGGGCCAGCTGGTTCTACTGGTGCTGGTGGATCCATCGACATTAATTTTGGGCCAGCTGGTGGATCCATTGACATCAATTTTGGGTCCACTAGTTCTACTGATGATGGTAGATCCATTAATCTCAACTTTGGTTCCACTGATTCTACTGGTAATGAAGGATTTCTTGATTTAAATTTTGTTTCATATTCTTCCTCACACTTCAACACTAATATCAGTACAACTCTTTTGGCACAACAGGAGGACAAACATCCCTGCAACAACGAGGAGGAGATCACCAGGAGATTGAAACCCTTCCATTGTTCCCCATGCATGGTGAGGACATCTTGGGCATCATGAAGACTACTTCCGAGAGAGGTAGCGGTTATGGCGGTGGCTCTCACATTTCCCTTGAGCTCAGCCTCAACTCCTACAGAGATGCAGACATGGCTTAGTATAGAGTATTATTATTATTATTATTATTATTATTATTATTTTTTTTTTTTTTTTTTTTTTTGTAAATAGCTGAAATTAATAAGACTGAATGAATGCATTTTATTTTATTTTTATTTTTATTTTTTTTTTTAATTTTTTTTTTATTATTATTAAAAAAAATAGGACTCAAAAATATTTATAGGACACAAAATGAAAGACAAAAATATTTATAGGATTCAAAATGAAAGACAAAAATATAAATCCCTTCCCCCACACTTAAATATTGCATTATCCTCAATGTAATCAATTAAAAGCATGCAATGAAATAAGTAAGCATATAGGGATGGAATTTACGAAAATAACTACTAAAACAAAAAGAAAATGGAGGAGTAAAAGGGGAAGAGAAAGCAAATCTGATTATATTCTGAATTGGGTTGCCTCCCAAGCAGCGCTTGTATTTTACGTCTTGCAGCCAGACGGTACCTACATTAAATAAAGTTAGTAACTTAATATTAACAAAGAAATACAAAAAAAAAAAAATAAATAAATAAACAAGTAACTATGAATTACAAACTACAAGTATAATTAACAAGTATTTTGTACACAAGACACAAGTTAGGTACACAAGTGAGTAAAAAAAAAAAAAAAAAAAAACATGAAAAATATTTACACAAATGTTTTTTTTTTTTTTTTTTTTTTTTTACCTTAGTGTATCACAACATTTTGTTACATTTTCTTTTGTCATAAATATTATTGATATCAAATCTAATTCCAAGCGGTAAATCAAGTGGACATGCGGCCCAAGTATAGTCGCCTAGACACAAAGTCCCTCCTACATCCGTTGGGCAACCTTACTGAAATGGCCAGGTAGGGGAGGACGAACACGAGAGGAAAAATCCATTTTGGCATGAGCTAGGCCCATTTGTAAGCACTTCTGGATTCAAAAACCCGTCATGAACGTTGTCCCCTTCCTAGACACCATTCCACATAGGCTATACTTACTAAGATGAAAAAGTTCATAAGTGTGAAGACAGTTCAACAAGTGTTAATAAAGGCCGCCCTCAACCTTAATGGACCTGAACTAGGTACCAATAAGGGGTTTAGGCCAATATTAACAAAAGAGACTTCACCTATTCCGTTCAATTTACAACTTACAATTAAAACTCGTATTCAACAATATAAAAAAAAAAACAACCTAGTTAATTTAAACTAAGTTTCAAACAGTTTATATACAATAATTATAAACAAAAACAAGTGATTTTTCAAGTCCCCGGCAACGGCGCCAAAAATTGATACGCTCAAAGCAAGCGCATAATTTAACCCTGAAAAGATCGTTAGTAGTATAAGCAAATAGGGATCGTTCTATTCCGGGGATTGAGGGTACACCTGTCATTGTCAAACAATTAAACAATTAAACAATTAAAATTAAAACAAAGTATAATATTCACAAATGTATTCACAAAATATAAACATTTTACACGAAAATGGGGGATTTTGTTTTTGGTTTTTTCGAAAATGAAACTAAGTTAACAAAAACAATTAAAATGCAAAAACATAAAAATACGAATGGAATGAAGGAACAAAGATCAAAACCGAAACTTATGATTAAAATTGATTCAAACCCTAATATTGTTCATCTAAGTCATGAGAAAGGAGTTGATCATGTGAAACATTCGAAAGCAAATGAATTCCCATTTTTTACTTTTCAATGCTAATTAACCTAAGCGAAAGCACCTAGATTAATCCTATCAAACATGCAATCAAACCCTAGAAAGCTAGTCAATCATGTCATGTTTAACGCATTACACATAGAGAAAGGCTATCAACTCAAGTGTACAACTTAGTATGGAAAAGTCCACCTAATTGCAATTGTCTTTAATTAAATTCGATCTTTGTACAAAACCTTTACTACTTTGATTCAAGTTTACACAAAACGAAAAGTCGATTTCATGTTCTTAAACCTAGCACCATTCATATCGAAACCCTAAGTGTTTGCAACCACATAAGATTAAAATACAAAAGTTATCTATAACGCAAATTTAATTAAACAAACCCACATAAGCAACTCTCGAATCACAATATATGAATCTGAAAATTCTCAATTAATCATAAAAATTCCAGAAATAATACTTTGTTCAAACATATATGTCAACTAGTTCATAACCAACGAAATTCAAAGCAAAGGTTACAAAGGAGAATCGGATTACACCGTGGATGAAGATGAGATGGATGATTCACGTTGTGGATTCTTGAAACTCGAAAGCAAGCTTCAAGGATGGCTATGGATGGAAGTGCTCACGGCTTCTCTTCTTCTTCTTTGGCCTTGCTTGAACTCGTGGAGATGACTAAACTTGAAACTAGAGGATGGAAAGGAAAATGGAAAGGAAATGGAGAGACAAAGAAAATGGAATGGATGAAGGAATGTCTTTCTTCTTTGTTGTAGCCTCTATTTATAGGCTACCAAGCAAAACTATTTGGATTTAAACAAATGATGATATGTTAGGTTTGAGCATTTAAACATTAATGGAATTTATTAGGTTTGAATATTTAAACACTAATGGAATTTGTTAGGTTTGAGTCACTTTCTACTCATTTTTCCTTCAATTAATTCTCCACCAAGACTTCAGATTTTGCCCGTGACTTCTTCATATGAAATGATCCATCATGAGTGTAGATCATTCTGTAAAATTTTCAGAATTTATCTCCATGTGTTTGGGCCGGAATTTCTGCTGGACTTCTTACAGGTCCAGTTTTCCAGTTTTGCTTCTGCAGAACATTGGGCTGACTGTTTGAAGGCCTTCCACTTCTTTTTGGCTCTTGCACTCTTCATAAGAAATGTTTCTTAGGATGTCTAGAATGGATCTGGAAGGTTTCAGCTCATTTGAAGTTCATTTGGTCAGGTGGTCGCTCCTTCTTCCTTGCTTGGCTTGGTTTCTCCTAGCCGGAGTAGGAAAATGTGTAAAGTTGACCTTTTTAGTGCATTTCCATTTTTCTCCATCATTTTATGGACCTAACACTTATTTCATCATCATCTACTCCAATGTACCTAAAAATAAAAATTGAATTAAAAATCGATTCGTTAAGGAATTAACTAAGCAAAATGTGAGGAATTAACTATTAAAATATCACATTAAAATGCTTCTATCAAGATCGCAAAGAAAAGAGAGACCTCGTCGTCCCCATTGGGGTATTTTAATCTTCTTCGAGGCTCTACTTTTCTTTGTTTTGGGCTTAATCCTAAAATGTGGGTGTGCTAGGAGATTACTAGTATGTTTGCTCTTTTAGTTAGGGGTGGCTTTGTAGTAGCTTCTACATAACGATTCTTTCTGTCGACCCCATAGGGGTGGATCGTGTTTGTACTGTTTGCTGAATTACATAATGAGGTGACATTTTTTACTCAAAAAATAATAATCTATCTTTGTCTACTTTTAGAGGAAGTGAAAGAAACTATGAGCAGAAATGTAGAGTTTAAATTGCTTCATACTCCATGTGAGGCAAATAGAATAGTTCATGTACTTGCAAATTATGCCTTGAACTCGAGTGAGAGTCAAGCTTGGTTTGTTGCTGCTCCTAAAATTATAGGATATGAATCAGCAATTGATTTAATGAAATTCATTTTCATGAACAAAAAATAATCATAATAAAAATCCTCGTTTAAAAATATTCCTATATACACTTTAAAATGCTAAAGGATTTCATTCTTGAGCTCTTGGGCCGGATCTTCTAAGCAATGTAAATAAACTTGAGCAAGAAAATCAAACACAAAAATTCTCCTTTACGCATGGTTAGGGTGAATGGAGCAAAACCGCTGAAAGAAAAATCCTTATAATAGCACTAGTGTGCTAGATAAACGACGTCTTTCAAATTATCCATCCCAGCAACTATGAGATTGCACGGGCCGGTGTTCATGTTACTAGTTGCAACATCATGTTCCTCATCACCGTCTAAAATCTAAATCTTGTTCTCTCTGTTTTCTTCTCCCAGCTTTCTTTCCACCTCCAGGTCTTTTTTCTTTTCTTTTGGGCGAAGTTCCACCTCCACGTCTACACTATTTTGTGGCTTCCTCCGCTAAGACCACGTGTAGCAATTATCTATCCTAACCAAAGTATCATCCGTTCTTGTCGGTTGTCCTCCCAAAATAAATAATAAAGACAATACTAATCTAAAACAAAAACAAAACAAAAAAATAGGTACTACTAGTACTCGATAACAACCTCAATAAATAAATTAAAAATAAATAAATAATAAAAATAATATTTTTTCTAGATAGTAACTTATATTACCCACTCTGAACCGGAATCTAATTTAGATAAAATTCTCAGACACAAATAATATTTTAGATATCACACTCTACTTAAAAATAAAAATACATGCATTAAAGCTGCTTTATGAAAAAAAAATAATAATAATAATAAAAAAATCCTCGATGACGAAAGCAGTGACAAAATGGTTTAAGAAAGAGTGGCTAATGAACAAGTTGTCAAAAAAAAAAACAAGCTTTGTGTCTAGATCTTTCCTCCAACAAATCTTCATTTAAGTATTGTTGATTATTGAACGAAGTGGAGAG
This sequence comes from Rosa rugosa, assembly GCF_958449725.1. Classification (NCBI taxonomy): domain Eukaryota; kingdom Viridiplantae; phylum Streptophyta; class Magnoliopsida; order Rosales; family Rosaceae; genus Rosa; species Rosa rugosa. The sequence goes on along the minus strand of NC_084826.1, from coordinate 4,898,409 downwards.
ACTTCGTAGGGGCTAAGTAAACTCTGCCTTTGGTACCTCTATAAGAACCCCTAGAAGGAAAAGTCACTCATATCAAGACTAAGACTGGAGTTGGCCGGTATCGTCATGGGTGAGGAAGTGAAGCTTTTTGGTTTTTGGGGAAGCCCTTTCAGTCGGAGAGTGGAAATGGCTCTGAAGCTGAAAGGTGTCGAATACGAGTACTTTGAAGAGGACCCGCAAAACAAGAGCGATCTGCTTCTCAAATACAACCCAGTTCACAAGAAGATCCCTGTGCTCCTACACAAAGGAAAACCAATAGCAGAGTCTGCTGTTATTCTTGAATACATCGATGAGACATGGAAGGGCTTTCCCCTATTGCCTAAAGACCCTTATCAAAGAGCCACAGCTCGGTTTTGGGCTAGGTTCGTTGAGGAAAAGGTAACAATATATTGTCGGTTTATATATATTTCATTAATTAGAAAAACATATAGTGTCGGATGTAAAAAAAATTTCTATCATGTCTAGTTGTTTTTGCCTAAACTTTTTTGAGACAATTTGTCGAATACCTTAACTTTGCAAATTGTCAACTTGTTTGTTGGTGTTTAGTGCATGCCTGCGCTATTCAACTGCACTCTCGCGGAGGATCGTAAAAAGGATGTGGAGGAAGCTCATGAGACTCTGAAATTACTTGAAAATGAGCTTAAGGATAAGAAGTTCTTTGGGGGAGAGGACATTGGATTTGTGGACATTGTTGCTGACTTCATAGGAGGCTACTGGCTTAGAGATATTCAAGAGATTATCGGATTGGAGCTCTTAACAAAAGAGAAATTTCCCAAGCTATGTGAATGGAGCGATGAGTTTGTCAACCACGCTGTTATTAAGGAATGTCTGCCTCCTAGAGATAAGCTAATTGCTTTCTTCCGCACCCGCTTTGGTTCAAAGTCATAGATAACTTACAAGCATCTTTTGTCTCGTGATATACAAAAATAAATCTAGATTGTGATAATAATAAATCTAGATTGTCGATCATAATAAGTCCGGTTCTTATGTATGTCTGTAATATATGTTTTCAGCTGAAATTAAAGATCGTGTTAAAATTTTGTGATCATCGGTGCTCACAGTCCCCAGCTGAATCCTGTCTTGCACAATCATATATAAAATGAACATATATACTCTGCTTGGAGAAACTCTTCCCTTGCATTTCCCCGGCAGTTTTTGTCACAACCTTAATTAGAGCACTATCTATCGTGTTGATGGTGACACAAGTCATAGGAGCCAAATAAGTTCAGAGAAGCTCACAGCAGTTTGTCAAAGTCCAGGGATTATTTGTGATTAAGTATTGTCATTGGTATCGCTCAAAATCAATGCCCAAAAATAGATTAAACAGATCTGTAAAATGACAAACTCTAAATAGTTCTTCAAAGCAAAAAAGAAAATCTAACTCACAAAAATTAATGATAGGAAATACTTCATTCATCGGTCATAATTTTGCTTTTGAATAAGAAAAACACGAAAATTGATCGAAATACGGGTAAGATGCATGGCCAATAAATAGTTTAGAATTTTGCTGGAAGAGTAAAGAAGAAGGGCAAAGTAGTTTGTTTCTTTAAAGGTTTTTTCCTCCATGAACTAGTAGCTACCTTCCGTGCTTGATTTGAGAGCATTACTACTACTTCCAAGTAGATCGGTTCACAGTCATAGATAACTTACTTTGCTTTCATGTTTCATGAAAAATCTACAAGTATATATTGTGATAAATAGTGGGTTTATGTCGGGTTTTGATATGATCATAGGAACCTGATTTCATTTACCAATAACCTTGGTCTACTTTTACATGGATCTTGTTATGTAAAAGAATAAAATGAGGCATGGGTCACAAAGAAATGTAATGAAAATTGAAAAGTCATAAATGCATTATTCTTCAAAACAGACTACAGTGTTTGGGTATTATAATTTGAGCTATTTCATGAAAACCAAGATCAAGTAAAACATAAAAGCTCAGCAATGCCCCCATGTTTGTTGCTCATAGCTAGATCAATGAGAACGCAAAATCTAAGTTTGTAATCATCAACGGTCAAGGTCCTTGACAATGGTCACAGGGATTGAAGCATTCGTCATCACATAGTCGCTCACACTTCCAAGTACAACCCTATATTGAACAATCACATGAAAGATAAATCTTAGATCAATCACAAGAAACTTAAATCAGAAAAATTAAAAGAACAAAATAGTAAAAGAACATTGCATACCTTTTAAGGGTACCAAGTCCTCTGCTTCCCATCACCAGAGAGTCTAATTTCAGATCGTCAACTGCTTCAAGAAGCTTGTCCCTTGCATCTCCCCAGTACAGCTTTGTAATAATGCTCACCTATCACAACCAAATAAAAAGAAATTCGTAATTAAAACCCAGATGGCGGATTGGATTGGAAGGGTACAAGAGAAAACAGAGGATGAATCAAACAAAATAAACCTCTTTCTGCCTAGAAGCACACTACACCAAATATGGGGTTTAGAGACAGCCACAAAACGTCTCTAAAAAGTTATTAGTGACTAAAATACCACTAAATTCGTCCCTAATAGAAGGAGTGACGAAATAGCCATCTGTCTCTAAAGATTGCGTCTCTAATGGTTATTAGAGACAGCTGGAAATAAAAATCCGTCTCTATTGCTGTTTCTCTAACACGTGGACAATAGAAGCCTATGACAATACAAATCGCCTCTACTTATTTTTAGAGACGGATGGGTATCTCATTTAATATTATTAAATGGCTCTACTGCATTTGAGGTGCTACGACAGCACCCAATCACAATCCAATCCAATCGGCCAATATTTCAATTCTTTCTATTCGGTAAAATGCATAGCAGTATTATAATAAGGGGGCTGAAATTTGCACCCCCATATTTGCAAACCACACCCATTTTCATTTGCACTTCCTAAAATGCCCTCAAAAGACAAAAGTCAGATTTTCTTTTCTTTTCGTTTTGGTTCTTTTCTTCTCTCTCTTCTCCCGACAACAATCTCCCTCTTCTCTCTTTCTTCTCCAGACAACGACCTCTTCTCCATTGAAACACACAAACTCACCATCAAGTTTGTATAACCATGGATTACTCCTACACACAAACCCCTCAACCTGACCCTAACCAATACCAACACCCATACCAATCCCAAACTCAACAACCACCACCACCATATGACCCTTCAACAATTCAACCCTATGATCCTCACTCATACTATTTCGATCTCATGGAGGAAGCCGGTGATTGGATTAATGTATTAGTTGCCACAACATATCAGGAGGCATGTGTATTTGAGATAAAGGTTGGTGATACAAAAGATGCTGTTTTAAGTTCTGATGTCAAGGACTCGTGCCCATGGCTGCCAAGTGGGAAATTCTAGAGGACCACACACCATTTTTTCCAGCATTCTCTTCTCTGATTTCAAAAATGAACTTGTTCTCTTTGGATGTGAAAAACACGGAGACAGCTAAACTAGGGAATCTTCTGGGTGACTGCCATCTTGTAAACTTTGGTACAACTGCTTTGATTGCTCTTGTTTCGGGTATTAGTAATGGAGGTACAGAGAAACTTTTGGCTACTCCAGAAACTGAATTGAGGCAACTAACCCCCAATTGTACCAAGAACCCACTTCGATTCATCCTCCCGGCGTCCCGATTCCGGCGCCGCCGCCGTAGACGTCGGATTCCGACACGGCCCATTTGCAGAATGCGTAATATGGACAGGGTTGTGGATAATCAGCACCAGCAGCCAATCAATTCGGGTTCGGGTTCGAGTCAGGCACCGGTTTCAACTCAATTTCCCCCCAAATTTTCTCCGAAACCAAACAGATTCTCCAAATTGAAACGAAAAACGAGAACGAAGAGATCGAAATAGTGACCTGAAAGGCTTTGTTTTCGATTTCGAGTTGGCGAACTCGGTTCTCGCAATCGTTGGCGGCGGCGGACGCGTCGGCGGTCTGCTTGGAGCGGCGGTTGGCCTTCTTCATCATCTGTTGTTGGAAATTGGATCGATTAGTGAGAAGGAAGCGAAAGTTGAAACCCTAATGGAGACGGCGAAGGCGGTAATGGACCGGTGCCTGGAGAAGAAAGAGAGAAGAGGGAGATTGTTGTCGGGAGAAGAGAGAGAAGAAAAGAACCAAAAAGAAAAGAAAAGAAAATCTGACTTTTGTCTTTTGAGGGCATTTTAGGAAGTGCAAATGAAAATGGGTGTGGTTTGCAAATATGGGGGTGCAAATTTCACCCCCCTATAATAATTGTCCTAGGCAACAACACTTAATTGATAACAATATGCTTTATATATAAAAATCAACTGTTGAATACAAATCCATGAATTACTTGTTATAAAAGAATACAAATACATCAAGTACAAAATATACTTGGATACAATTTTAGCTAAGTTCTAAACAGAGCTTCAAGAACACCAGCATCCCCCATAAGCAATTAATCATGTTAGTCCAAAGTCTCCGAAATCTTGATGCCTTTAACTGCAACTCATTTTACCAAATTCTCTTGCATCTCAACCTACAAAAGAAAATAGTTCACTCATCAATGGCCCGTAAGATTACATAGAAGTTCTTTGCACTGATGATGAACTTCAAAGGCCAAAAACCATGAATTAAGGACTAGTAAAAGAAAATCTAAAAACCAAAAGCTGAATGCACAAAAAGAAAACAAATAGACAAACTTGTTGTAGACCTATCAGATTATTCTGTTAAATATAAGTAAATCAACGAATAGATATTCTAGTAGTGCCCAGCATTGGTGTACTGCATGGAGAGGCTGAAAGCAAATATTAGTCCAGCTAAGATATATGCATGGACACCTATCATGTTAAGGTTTTCTATGTTGAAATTCGTAAGATAAAGCCAACCAACTTTTATATCAAAATAAATACTAATAACAATAAAGGGTAACTTACTTGATGAAAACTTAGCAGCGGCTGCCCAGGGATCAAAATTGTCCAAAAAGGATGGCAGCAGTAGTTCAATTACTTGCAAATTTGACACATAAGGTGTTAGAATAAAAATGAAGGATACCATTAAATCAGAATCAACAAGTCAATCAAATTCTTCTAAGAGATTAAGCTAAACCATCAGAGCTCAATGGTATCTCTCAAAGACACAAAAAGTGGAGATGATAAACATTGACAATGATAGAAAATGTTACTTAAGACGTTGAGCTGATTAGAAAAAAGAGGCAAGCACATATAAATACCTCAAGAAGATTCAACCCCAGGAAATGAGGCTGCTATGCGTAAGAGTGCAATTGAATCCCATATAACCTACTAAAAATGACACATTAAACTCATGTTATAGCTCAGATGTTAGTGTGCAGGTAATTATAAAAGCAATCATAAGTGACACGAGAAAGAAAAATACAAGGAACAAAAGCTAAATTCAAGTTACTGACCTTATTGTTAAATTTGAAGACATCAATACAACACGACTAACCATATCAACGATTATGTACCAGTCTTAGTTTTTATCATAGAAATAAACCTATCAAATTCAAGAACGAAGAAACACTAGGTAGCTTTAAAACCACCGTCAATTCATACCATCATGTGTAGAATGATTAACATACTCAAAACAGTGTGACTTTGAGCGAAAAACAGAGCCGTTTCAATAGTGAAAACCAACCCAATTTCAAGTGCTCCACTTAGACATTTCTACAAACACCTACTAGACATTTCAACAGTTCCAACAAGACATTTCTACAAACACCTGATAGGCATTACCCCAACTTCTATTCAAATCTCAAGGACCGACATAACATAAATGTCATAACCCATTTAGATTTGCAAGAAGCAAAGCCTCAGATGCGAATACAAACCTCGTAGTCCTTGACGGCGAAGGGGTCGGTCTGAATTGGGTCCTTGAGTGTTTTTTTTTCTGATCCTCCTTTGCCTCTAACTGAAATGAAACGGCCCGTATTATTGGCCTTGATTAATGAAGATTTGGTTGTGAAGGGCAGAGGTTGAGGGTTTGACAGAGAAAGCGGCTTCAAGGAGTCGATACTGATGAGAAAAGAGGGTTTGGGTTTGATAATGTTGCTTATGAGATAAAAGAATTTTTATTTTTATTTTTTCAATTATTAAAGTCCAAAACTTTGCGCCAAAAAAAACTGCCGTGTCTTCAAACTTTTAGATTTAGAATGAAAATTTTGAGTTAGCGCCCAAACCAATTTGAGAGGTCAGATTCCGTCTCTAATACTACTAGAGACAAATTTTAATCTGTCAGTATAACCATTAAAGACAACTATAAAAAATCCGTCTCTATTAAAATCAGTAGAGACATTTATATTAATCCGTCCCTAGACTTCGTCTCTAAAGATCATAATTGGTGACTGCCACGTGTATCAAGCACTTCCATATCAGTTTGCACCCCATACTTTTTCATAACCTCAGGCTCTCTAAACTCAGACAATGGAATAAGAGCTGCAATAAAACCCAGATCAGACACAACCTTCAAGCCTCGAGATCTATAAAATTGAGGATTAGGCCCTAATCCTAATAACACAAAGAATAAAAGCTTTAGGCTTTAGAACTTACGAGAACCAGATTTGGCCCAGAGGACGTTGCGAGACTCGTCGAGTTTGTTGCTGTTGATGTGGATGATGCAGAGGGTGTCACCTTTGTCGACCAAGTTGTCTACGGCCCATTGAAGAGCGTTTTTGCTGCTCTTTGAGAAGTCCATGGCCACACCAATCCTCCTATCCTTCACCATGTTTCTGATCTTGATCTCTCTCTGTTTGCTCAGCGTCCTTGTTCTTGCTCCTTATGTACCAGTTGTGTTGCTAGTCAGAGAAAGAGAAATAAGTGTAGCGTGTGGGGTTGTGAACGTTAAAAAATAGCTTAGAGAGGAAGCTGAATATAAAGAAGATAGATAGAAGGGAGTGTTTTGCTTCTGTGCTGGTTTACTTTTCCGTTACAGATCATAGACCATTCGATGGTCACCTTCAAAAATATGAACGGTAAAAGAAATTGTGCTTGAATCATTCTTCCACGCAAGGCGTTTAGGTGTTTAGGGTGTTCAACTAAAAAACAAAAACAGAAAAGATGTGTTCAACTAGATATTTTCTTCCCGATCAAAAAAAAAAAAAAAAACTAGATATTTTCTTTTTATAGAAGAAAAATTTTAAATACACACCCTAGTATTTTTTATATTTCAAATTAAATTTTATAGGTGGGTTAAATGACCAAAACAGACATCTATGTATTTGAAAAAAATTAAAATAGTCATATTTTCTTCATATTATTCTATAATAATGTTGAAATAGTTAGATACACACAATAAATTTCTATACATGGCATCTCTATTTAATACAAGAATAAAGTTAGAAACTATCTAGTTTAAATTTTCCTTAAATAAATTGTAATCAAATGGGGTACCATATAATTTAGCATTTCAATATCAATGACATTAGATGTTCTTTTTATAAAAAATTTATTCCCATTTTTTAGTTAATTTCCTTTTTCTATTCTAAAAGTTATTATTAATCAATCTATTATCTAATATAAAACATCACAGGTAAAAAAATTTGTAATTGTTAATTTATTTGATCCCTCCAATGACGAATTCTAAGTCATTTTGCTGTAATTGTTAATACACACCCCATTTCTCATTCTAGTATTTTACTAAATACACAACCTTAACATCATAAAACTCAAGTCAAGATTATCATAGTTTCATAACACGAATGGCAGAGAGAGCTCTGTCGCCAGTAAACCCTAGCCGCCCTGGCTTGGGTATTCAAAGATGCTTTGAAGCGTCGACGTCATCACTGGTTGGAGCCTGCTTCGCCGGAATTCAATGTCAAGATCTCTTGACGACTTTCTTTTGGGTTCTCTGTCTCCGATTTCCTTCTGCGTTCGGGGATGCTAATCTTGCAACTGTGAATCATACTCGAGATCGATTGCGGCTGGATTGGGGGATTCGACCAAGGGTTCGAAATAAGACGACCCGCGATCACCTGCGATTGGGTTGGCTTCTAGAGACGACAACGGTGGAGCGCGGCGGTGCCGGTTTGCTTGGGTTCATTTGGAATCCCACTTGGAGTGCGGCGGAGCCGGTTTGGCTTCTGATGGAGGCGGTGCTGGGTTATGCAGACCTCACCGTGTTCTTGTTTCCTCGAAGTCATTGACAAGGGAGAGGTTTGAGGAATTGAACAGGACTCTGCAAGATGGAGGATTGAAGAACAAGGATATTCATGATATTGTCACTACCAGAAAAAAGGTCTTTAACGGCCCACAATGTGCGCCGTAAATGACATTTTATGGCCCACAAATGCAGGCCATAAATGGGCATGCCGTAAAAGACAACTATCATTTACGGCGCACATTATGTGCGCTGTAAATAAGTCTCAATATGCGTCGTAAATGAGTCAAAAGTGGGCCGTAAAAGAGAGGTGCATTTACGACACACTTACCATGCACGCCGTAAATGAGTTACATGTGTGCCGTAAAAGAGGGTTACATTTACTGCACACATACCATGCACGCCGTAAATGATGTTTGAAAAATAAAAACAAAAAATTCACAATTTATTTGTTATTTCATGATTCTATATTTTTGTTAGTTAATAAACTTCATTTATATAATCATTGTACATCATATCATATAAAATTTGCTTGCAAGTAAAGAAGAATCCATTTCCTACACTACTTTACATTCATTTCTTTCACCTACTCTATCTACAAGATTGTAACTCATTGTCACAGGACTCACAGCCCTAGTGCCTCACCAAGTTGCAGTCCTACAAATAAAAAATGACGAAGCAGAATAGAAAACAGAGGTAAGAACCAATCATCCCTTCCATTAGTGTAAACACATGGTCATCAGTATCTTCCCCAAGTGATTCTGCAAGAATTCCCTTCAATAGGAAAACAGAGGCAACCGTGAGAGCTTTAATCTTGATTTCCAATGCTTAAGGCCTCAAAATATAACAATATAGATGACTTGAATTACTGGGTCTTTCCAAATGTAAGCTAGAGTTTTGTGCTCAATGTCTAACACTTATTTTCTCATTCAATAAAACAGATGACTGAATCACTAGGGTTTGTCACAACTAAGCAAAGAGTGTATGTATCGAAAAACAAAAATCAAATTATGAAATATGAAAGCATGAGTCCATCAGCGTACCTTGCTTATCCAAAAATTGATCCTCCGATTAAGTGTATCTATTGGAACCCCAACTGCAGCTGCAAGATCTTTGGAGGTCCAGCTGAAAGTAGGCAATATCAATAAAGAGAAAAATTAATGAACCAAAAACAATATACTAAGATATTCCTCCCATTTACCTTTTCTGATCTTGAAATTGCATTATAATTGCTGCATGAAGAGGAGCAACCATGAACTGCATTTCTCTATCTCCAAATTGCAATTCCAACTGAGACAGCATTAACCATCAATATATAGTGTCAATCTCATATTATCGGTAGTGATTCATGAAAAATAGAACAGCTAATGTGCTCTCTCAACCTTAAGACTCAGGAATCCAAGAAGATATGTCAAACTATAAGAATGTAAATAAATAATTATAGTAGACTTCTGGTAATACGAGAGCAAGCCCCAAAAGTAATAACACCTGTAGGAAAAAAAAATATATATATATATATATATATATATTTTTTCAAAGCTACCTGTATGAGATGGCTGAGCTATGGTTGCTTTAATATTGGTGTTGGTCCTCTTAGAACCAATCAAATCATTGAGCATAATTTCACATTTCTGCATGCTGTTCTCTTCAAAATGTATCTGAAGAATGATTTCACCAAAATGAACATTAAGGTAGACAGCTATAAAGAAATAAATTCAAACTGTCTCACCCAAGTGATAACATATTGGTTGGAACCCACAGCAAGTCCATATCTAGTGCATATTGCTTGTGGAATAACCTGGCAAAATAAAAGCAAACACCAAATCAAATTCAAATTCACCCCAACCATAAACGAGCATAAATGTTAGAACCACAATGCCAAATCATGGAAGAAGCCTCACCTCTCTGCAAAACAGGACAAAAGTCACGGAGAGGATTATAACAACATACTAATTGAAAAGCTTGTCCAAATATATATGAAGAGCCTGCAGATAGCAAATTGAATTAGTTCAAAACAATTCTCAACTAGAATACTCAAATTGCGTCTTCAAATATTTCATAACCAATTTAACTTTTGCACAATCAAATAACAAAGCAAGTGAAAAGCAGATAGAATGCAATTGATCAAAGTACTTACATCCATATATATCTAGTCATCGATTTCGGAGGCAAATGCTACCCTAGAAGCAATTCAGCCACCACTTGTATTCCCAGTAATCCACTTTCAGATAGATAAACAATTAAAACAAAACCAGACCCATTTTAGCTATTTAAATCAGTAATCCAAGTCCTCCACAGAATATCATTAAAGGGCGTCACTTTATGACCTCCCACATTGACCCTATGCACAACGTGAAGAGCTTGCTTAGCCAACCCATTGAAACCCACAACTTTCCCATCACTCACATACATTGCAGTATTAGCAACAAGTTCCGTAGGTGCAGAACGACCTCAATCGCATTCACAAACGCAAAGCTTGAATTTTTATCAAGAACAAATCGAATTACAAGCTTTTCAGTACTGACCCAAATCAAATACTCCCTAACCATTGGACCTAATACACCTTCAAATCCAAAGTTACTGACTTTCAGAACCACAAACCCATTGACCAAGACATGAAACTGAGCACTATTCCAATCAAAATTACAAGAATTGAAGCTCTGGAAATGGAGTCGTACCATGTGGGTGCTCAGGTCGCGGATCTGGAACTCATACTAGGACGGCCACCGGAAAACCTTAGCGGTTTGGTAAATTTGGGGGGAATTGGGATTGGGGTTTTGGTTTCGGAGTGAAATTGAGCGAGTTGAAGTGGACAAGTCCGGAACGAAGCGGCGGCCATCGTCGAAGGTGGAGCTGTAGTCGAAGACGGGAGAGAAGGCGGAGAGGGCGAGGGAGAGGTGGAAGATCCGACGATTACATGGGTAGGTGATTTTGGGTGTTTGCGATGGATGGATAGAGAGGGAGGACGAGAGAGACGGCCTCCGTTTTGGGAGAATTTTTTTTTTTTTGCTTTTGAGGCGAGGGCGAATCTTCTGGTTTTCATAGCAAACTTCCGGTAAAGAGGGAAATTAGACTTTGAGCCAAAAATAATAGCGGGCTCTTCAAATTTTTTGGCATTTACGACGCACATAAAAAAAGCACTGTAAAAGATCAAATTGGAAAGTCTTTTACGGCGCACATGAAAAACATGCCGTAAAATATCAGTAAGAAAAGTCTTTTACGGCGCACATTCTATGTGCGCCGTAAATATAATATGACATTTACGGCACACACGAAATGCACGCCGAAAAAGATCAGAAAGAGAAGTCTTTTACAGCGCACATAAAAACACGCCGTAAAAGACAGTCATGCACGCCGCAATTTGCGCGTCGTAAAAGATAAGTTTTCTGGTATGTGCTTGCTGGAGGGAGCACTAAAATTCCGAAGGTGAAGTAGTTGTTGATGGACTTGTTTGATGGGAAAGAACCAATGAAGGGACTTAATCCCGATGAGGTCGCGGCCTATGGTGCTTTAGTTCATGGTGGAGTCCTCAGCGGAGAAGCTGAGTATGATACTCATAACTCATGTATACTGAGATTGTCATAATTACTACAAATTAAAGTGTAGTTAGTTGAATAACTTGAAGATGAACTTAAAACTTTTCTTGTCCCAGTTCTTGGTGCTCTCTGAGCTATCCTCTGTAGTATGACAAACAGGGTGGTGGAAGTACCAAAAGGTAGTGAACCTGGTGAGTTTCTTTAGGCTTTAAGTTAATTTTGATTGCGACAGATCAGAACCAATTGCGCATGCCACAAGGTTTTGGTTGCAAGGTTGTGGGAATGCGTATGCCACAAGCATTAGCTCCGCCATAACTATATACTACCGTGGAAAAAGATAAACGAATTATGGGTAGCTGCTGCGTACATATTTTAAAGGTTAGTATTGGATACTCTATGTTCATCCATTTGTTTAGTTCCTACACTACGTACGTACATACTTTATAGTTGAATGAGATGTAATAAACAAAATAACTCAAATCTTTGAAATAAGTAAATCGACTCGCAATTCATCACTTACAATTATGTTACTTGATCGAGAGTATATAATTTAGTGTAATAATGATAAATTATGCTTGGTTCATTTTAACTTGTACAGTCAAACACTTGACCCATGACATGGATGAGAAGAATTAGTTTTACCTTTTTAGGGCATGCCCGTGGTCTTTCTTTGGACTAGTTTTGTGAGCAGGAGAGAAATTGCAGTTTAGAAGTTGAAAGCTAAAAGAACATTCCAAAGGAATAAGTAAAATCCCCTTAATTACTCGACTGCTCAATCAGCACCTGCACATGTTTTGTTTGTTATCTGAAAATTCATTAGATATTATTGCCCTTGTCGAGTTTGCATGAGAGGAACAGAGGAAGGAACCCCCAAAATTAATCTCCTGCTTTTTTTAATAACTATAGAATACGGGGAAAGGTTGTTAGAGGACTAATTTTTAACTAACTAGATTAAGGAATTTTGGTTCTGTTTGTGGAATATAGTTAAATCAAACTCTTTAGCTAAAGTATTTTCCTACTTTCTACCGAGACTCTCACTCTCTAAACTGTAGAGAGAGAAAGTAATTCTAATTTCAACTCTTTGAGCTAGTTTGGGACAGCTTAATTGATTCCCATTTTAAAAAAAAAAAAATCCCAGTTTGAGTTGTGTAATCCTCTACCTGGTTGGTTATTGGTTTTTATTGGTTAGAGTCAGTAAAGAAAAGGGTACAATTTATGAAATAATAAAGCTTGAAACTTTTTGAACCTAGGTTACTTAATTTGGTCTCAATGGATTGTAGAGAAGAACTTTCCAATTAGGAGGCATTCAGAATAAAAATTGGCCATTATTAACTGTTAAGATTAGTGGTTCAGTTTTTTCTGAAGAAATTTTTTTGGCTATAATTAATTTGCCAAAGTTTGTCATAAAGCAAGAGTACCATCTTTGAATGAATACTTATAATACAGGGCTTCATAATTCAGAAACCACCAGCTTCATTATATTCTAGTTTACAACTATACAACTTGAAAATTTTTTATGAATAGAATAAATTGATGGAACTATCAATGATATCAATATTACTTACACATTACATCTATATATGTGGTTAGGGTGGAATTAAAAGTTCTCTTTATGGAAATCAAACTTGGTCTCAGTTTTTCTCGAAAAGTCTTGAGCTAACCTCTTTAACTCCCCAACTAATCCATGTGCACCACAATAAAACACTCCTGCATCAAAATCAAAAGTACAAGACGTAACAACTCAGTGTACATCACACTGATCATAAAAGAAAAAAGGAAGAAATATCTGACACACAATCAATTACGTCATTAAGTCTAGTCTTTTTTAGATTCTTTGTTGACTTTTTTTTTTTTACACGTAACTTTTAATCTAACCGTATCTTATAAATCCTAAATTGTACGTGCATTTCATAAAGTGGAATCAACTATTATCATTCGCCTTATAAAATAAAGCAAGTAAAAACAAAGATCGTAGAGAAACTACATATTGCGGGTTTAAATACCTCAAACATAGGAGCTTAGGGTATGCACTAGTACTTACCAACTTTTTGATCAGGGTGCTTAACTGCCACATGCTTAAAAACATTACGCCAATTCGGTCTAGCAAAATGCGTCTTCACCCTCGTTCCTGAAACTACATCCACACCATTCTTGGCATGGTTTATAGACTGAAGCATAGTAATCAAAGCTGATCTAGCATCTCCTTCTTCATAAACACTGGTGCAGTAGTTGTGCAGCTCAATCACGCCGTCGAGGTCATTTTCTGCGACCTCATTCATCACACCCCTAAACCACTCAAACGAGCCTTGCTCTCTTGTGATCCAGTAGAAATAAGCTCGTTTTGTTGCAAAAGTAGACTTCCTCTTAACACCATTTTCCACCAACATTTGAGCTTCTAGTTCTTTTTGTCGCTTAATGTTGTTAAGCACATCTTTGAGTATGCTTATTAATGGAGTTGCTCCAATTCCAAGTCCAACAAGTAGAAGAACTTCGTAGTTTTTGTAGTCTTGTGCTGGTGCACCATATGGACCATCAATAAGAAGTCTTGGCATCCTGCTCATATATGCATAGATTAGTTTCAACAACGATAATTAGGGTTTTGTCTGTGGATGATTGTTACCTGTTGATTTGGGTGAAATTTCGCCCTGATAGACACATTCACATTCTCGTGGGCAACTGTACTTAACATGCATTTGGGTACTTGAATTTAAGTGTTACTGATAATTTTACCTGGGTTGGATATTGGATTGTTCAATATCAGCTGTTAGAAGGCCACTGTGTTCTATAGGAGGACGTTGGCAAACCTGCAGTGTTCATCATAAACCAAAACTAATTGAGGCTCATATATGCTCAAGATATTGATCAATACGATTATAAAAATTAAATGAATTTAATTACCTGAGAGAAAATGTATTTGAGCTGAGATGTCCAATCACCCAACGTGCGAATATGAACGCTTAGATAGTCGTCTCCAGGAGCTGAAGTAATTGAGAATGGATGCCTATAAGACATGTTAATCGTTATCATTAAGATGATAACTAAACAGAAGTCTAAAATAATTGCACTTTAAGCAATTGACAAATCAAATACTTTTAGTTGTGATGGTACAAAATACTAATGATCAAAGTACCATTGAAATGGGGAAATAGCAGAACAATTTATGTAAATGTACTGTCCACTGGTATATTTTAATCCCTGTGGTTTAGACATATGGAGTGCCAATACGTTTCCCGGGTAAACAGCGACCTGATATTATTGAAATTCAAAGAAAATAATTTCAATTACTATTTCGCTTCGCTTTTCGATAAAGCATATAATGGATTAGCTATTGCTGAAAAAGAAATTAAACAACTTTCAAAACAGTAACTATACCTTTAAGATCTTCACTGATTCATATCCAGACCTGAAAGCCCGAAGCAAACGCTCACATGAATACATTATTACTGGGAAAGCCAGATACATCCATGTCTGCACTGACCGGCCATTAATTCATGAAAACGAGCAAGTAAAAAATGATGAGGCAAGTAACAAAAGGTTTTGCCATTTATAAATTTTGCTTCACTGGAATAGTACAATAATTTGAAGGAGCACTTACTGTTTTCTTGTCCCAGTTCTTGGAGAGGTAGAGAAAGTATCCATGGATAATAAAGAGGATGTACACAATGATAAAGAGGTGATGGGAGTACCAAAACGCATTGAACCCAGTAAGTTTCTTTAGTGTTTTAGGAAGGTTTCTCAGTCGATTGCGACGGAACCAAGGTTGAGCCAATGTGTATGCAACTAGCATTAGTGCCACCATAACCACCCCAGTCCAGCCCTCGGTTCCCTTCACAAACCACCAGTAGTCCTTGGGTCGTTTTTGGCCGAAAAATGGCTTCATCTTGTCGTATTGATCATTGGTAGAGTGGAGTAGCTTGGGGAAGTCGCATGTAAGATGGGAACCGGCATGGAGACCGACCCCAACTGCAATTCCAAACGCGATCACCTAATGCACAATGTGATTAGCAAATACATTTAATGGATGTGAAGAATGCTATTTTTTTTTTTTTTTTGGGCTTCCGTTTGATTGTTCATAAAAAAAAAAAAAAATTGGAGAAAGATTGTTCATAAAAATGATGAAATGTGGAGATCGATGTGGTTTTAAACCACTTTTCTTCACTTCAAAATAATTCCCCTAACGTTTATAATCATTTTCATGTTCTAATCTTACCATGTAACTTTTTAACTGTTTCAAAGTTTTTATTACTTGAAAAATGAACATATGTGTTAGTCTAAATGGTAGATTCGACAATACATATGATCAAAACATATGCAGAAAAATCTTAAGAGCAAGAAAAAGAAAGTAAAGAGTAGGAAACAATAGCCTAACACAAGTTTAGCACCTTACCTTATGAAAATTGATATTGTCATCAAATGGAACTACCCCTCCTAACTTGGTCTTGCTTCTTAGCCAAGTAATTGTATTTCTACATACTGGTAGAAGAATCAAGGCCATGTTAAACTTTAGGGTCTCAGCTCCACCTTTGGCAATGCATACACAATAGCCCATTACATGGAAGACCTCCCTATGTCTATATTGAATAAATTTCCAAGCAAAGAGGCCCATGCATATCAAAAGCCATACCACAATGACCCAAATCCGCCTCCAATTATCCTCAACAAAGTAGGACAGCCGCCGGCACCACCGCCTTATAGGATTGTGCACTTTGGTCGGAACCAGCTTTTCACTTAGCAACCGGCTCTGAATGCGGCTGTCTGTTTCCAGGTTCGAAGATTGGGTTGGGCCCGAAAGAAGTAGCATTTCCAAGTTGTACAACTGCCGTCCAGGCCCAAATTTGGTAAAATTTTAGTAAAATACCCAAAAATTGAAGATCATAAGAGAGGGAAAAATGTAAACTAACATCAATGTATCCAAGGTTGTCTTGATCAAGCTCCTCCATAATCAATGCTGCATATTCCTCAGCTTGTTCTAGAATTTTTGACAGCTTATTAGCAGAGGCACTTAAGGTAATAATCTGCACAGTTAAATGAATACATATATAATTGATGTAACTTTGTTTCCCATTACAAAATTTAACCATTTCACTTTCCGAAGAATTAGTTAACTCACCTCTTTCACCTCTTCTTCAGAGATTCGACCATCTGCATTTTTATCTACCCTGTTACATATTCACCATGCATTATACGTGTCATGCTAGAAACAAATGGAAAAAAAGCATAAACCTAAGTTTCTAGTCAAGATTTAACTATATATATATATATATATATATATATATATATATATATATATATATAACATGAGTCAGTGAGAAAATGTCATTTGTGTGAGGACATAAATTCATCCAAGACCAACTATATGATTCGCTCTGTTATACTATAGAGAACTTCCAACTAATGTTTAAAAAAAAAAATGGATTAAATTATGTTTAGTCCCTGTACTATGACCCTTTTTTCGTTTCAGTCCCTGACATTCTCAATTAATCTGAAAAGTCCCTAACGTCAAAATTTCCGTCTGATTGGTCCCTCCCGCGTTAAATTAAGAGTTGGCCTTAGGTGAAATGTCCAATATACCCCTCTATTATTTCTTTTTCCTTTTTAATTTCTTTTTCTCTTTTTTTTTTCTTTTTCCTTTTTAATTTCTTTTTTTCTTTTTTCTTTTTAATTTCTTTTTTTCTTGTTCCTTTTTAATTTTTTTTCCTTTTTAATTTCTTTTTTGTTTTTTCTTTTTTTTTTCTTGTTCCTTTTTAATTTCTTTTTTTCCTTTTTTTTTCTTTTCGTTTTGCCTACTTTCTCCTTCCTCAACCCACCAATCCCATTCCGATCAAACTCCACAATCCATCTTTTTCTCTCCCCAAATTGAAACCAAACCCAGCAAAGACCTAGCTTGGTGGTGCAGAGATGGACATCGAACAAAAGCATGAGGCTAGGAGCTGATCGATCACTTCTTCACCTTCTCTGAAGCCATCTCCCTCTATTAGGATCCGCCCAGGCATCGTCGCCGACGCCATCTCCCAAACACAAGCAGATCCCAATCAACTCAGAAATTCACCGCTAAACCACTCCCCTCTTGTTTTCACAACCTACTTCTCTCTCTCCCACTGAAATCTCACTTTCTCTCTCCACATCAAGCCTCAATTTGGAAACTTTTCACTGAAAACTACCATTTTTTCAGACCCTGAGGTTTTTGGGTCTTACTCAAAATGATGATTTGGATTTTGGGTCTGGTTGAAATGATGGTTTTTGATGGCCAAATTGACCAAAACCAGAAGTGAAGAAGAAGAATAGTGATGGAAAAGAAAAATGGCTGCCGGCGTGGAGAACAATAATTGGGGTTTCGGGTCGATCTGGATTGGTTCGTCGACGTGGCGCTACCGATGCAGCAGGATACGATGGTCATTAAAAAGGAAAAAGAAAAAAGAAAAGAAAAAGGCAAAAAGAAATTAAAAAGGAAAAAAGAAAAAGAAAAAAGAAAAAAAAAAGAGGGCCGCCGGCGTGGAGAACAAGAATTAGGGTTTCGGGTCGATCTGGATTGGTTCGCCGACATGGCGCTACCGATGCAGCATGATACGATGGTTATTAAAAAGGAAAAAGAAAAAAGAAAAAAGAAAAAAAAAGAAATTAAAAAGGAAAAATGAAAAATAAAAAATAAAAAAGCAAAAAAGAAATTAAAAAGGAAAAAGAAAAAAGAAAAAAAGGAAAAAAAGAAATTAAAACTGAAAAAGAAAAAAAAAGGAGAAAAAGAAATTAAAAAAGAAAAAGAAATAACATAGGGGTATATTGGACATTTCACCTAAGGCCAACTCCTAATTTGACGCGGGAGGGACCAATCAGACGGAAATTTTGACGTTAGGGACTTTTCAGATTAATTGAGAATGTCAAGGACTGAAACGAAAAAAATGTCATAGTACAGGGACTAAATATAATTTAATCCAAAAAAAATCAAGAACTTCCAATTAGTTTTGGCTTATCAGTATGTATGTCGTTATTCAATTATATGCGTTTGGGAATAGTATGATTACAAAAGCATATTATATATGCCAGATGCGCTGCACATGAAGTAGCAAGTAGGCACTCAATAATGCATCTCATAGTGATGTAGATCAGAGGAAAATCCAGATCAAATTCTTTTGATTAAAATAAACTATAGGAACGAATGATCTCACATGTCAAAGAACGTTTGAAGCTTGGCATTGAAGCTGTGATCTGAAATTTGTTCCCAAAATTCTCTCAACTCTTCCTTGGTCACACAACACGATGTTATTCCTCTCCGACGAGCCAATGCATCAAACACCTCGCCCGCAAACTCACTTGACTCTTTCATCCCTAATCATAAAAACCACAAACAAAGTCATTAATCTGTTACTCCTATATATATATATATCCTATCCAGAGTGAGGCGTCACTCTGAAATTAACGTGTGAGGTTAGAGTTTAGGGTTACTTTTCGGTCTCATATCCACATCTCGACCGTTCAGGTTTTAGGTACTAATGTATAGATCATCTCTGCAAAATTTCAGCCAAATTGATGGTCGTTAAGGCATTGATAACTGCCTTAAAGCTAGTACAGTTCAGGTTGGACAGATTCAGTTCGTCCATTGGTTTAAGCGAGTTAGATACCTTAAAAACCATCAATTTGGCTAAAATTTTGTACAGATGATCTATACATTAGTACCTAAAAACTGAACGGTCGAGATGTGGATATGAGACCGAAAAGTGACCATAAACTCCAACCTCACACGTTAATTTCAAAGTGAGGCCTCACTATATATATATATACGAAAATATTCTGAAGAGGACGTTCACACTGTTGCTAAAGTGCGGACGTCGCCGCTGCAACTCTGCTCGGGGTTCGACGGAGCGGCGGGGCTTGGCGGATGGACGGCAGGGGTCGGACGGAGCGGTCTGCAGTAGGTGGAGTCGCCGGCGACGGGGTTGCAGCTCGCTGCAGAAAACCTGCAGTTGCAGGTCGGGTTGCTGCCCAGAACCTGCAACCCCGACCTCCTCCGACCTCGAACGTTGCCCAGAACCGTCCGGGATGCCTTCGGCTTCCCTCCTGCTAGCCGCTAGCCGCTAGCCGCCGTCGCCGCCTGGAACGCCTCAGCTGCGTCGACGTCCGCACTTTAGCGAAGTGCTGACGTCCTCTTCAGAACTAGACTCTATATATATATATATATATACAGAGCTTCTCCACTGCGAATGTCCGCAGTTTTTCTTAGTTACAGATTTGAGTTTTTGACCCACTTTTCGATCATATTTTCACATCTTAACCGTTCAGTTTTTAGGTCCTAATGTATAGATCATCTCTACAAAATTTCAGCCAAATTGGTGATCGTTAAGTCATCCAAAACTGCAATTTACAACAATGTACACGAACGGTTCCGGTTCGGCAGATTCGGTTCGTTCGTGTAAATTGCAGTTTTGGATGCCTTAACGATCACCAATTTGGCTGAAATTTTGCAGAGGTGATCTATACATTAGGACCTAAAAACGGAACAGTTAAGATGTGAAAATATGATCGAAAAGTGGATCAAAACTGGAAATCCATACCTTTTTTCTTAAGTGCGGATATCCGCACCTAAGCAAAGTTATAGTTATATATAATTATATATATATTGCGAAACGTATTGTTTGACAAGAAAACATTTCCGACTACTTTATCACGCACCTATGCATTGACCGAAGACCGATTTTGGAAGAGTTCCATCGACAGCCAATTCATCAAACCTTATTTGGATCTCTGGCCAACCTTCACTGCACACATTTTTGGTCATGAGCTTGAGTCCCTTAAGGGCACGAGCAACACCGGGCTTGGTGGGCCTGTCGACCTTCTTGAAGCTCAATGAAGATTTCATGCGCTTGAGTTCATGCGAGACTTTCTTGAGTTTAAAAGAGAGTTGAGAAGCAAGGGATGGTCTTCTCTCTAGCCTTGCTGACGTGGACTCAGGTTCAGCTCCTCTGATGTTCCGAAGCACAAAGGTATCGTCGTCGCAAACATCCAGTGTCACTTCCACATAGCACTGATCGTCTTCTTTGAAACTTGCGCTTCTGTTGCTGTTGCTCCTCATCTTGCTGCTGGTCACTAGCGGGCCGCTGTGCCCGACCCGTTTGCTCTCTTTCTCCGGCAGCGGGTTTTCTGCTTGAATCTCCATTGCTATTTGGAATAATCAGTATTCTCAAAGCAATGAAATGTGATTGTTTGGACTGAAAATTTGTGAGGGGATCGGAGCATGAGAGGGTTTATAGTGAGAGGGTGGATGAAACAGTGGATATTGGAGAAGTCAAAGAGAAAAACCAAGGGGCGCATGGTGGTTGATCATGGTGGAAGAAGACGGTGGAAGAAGACTATGTATATACATATAATAAATGGGAGTGGTTAGGATTCAATTACAGTGTTTCTTAAACATATGGCACCAAACGGAAAAACGTCAAGGCCAGAATGTGAGAATGGAAGATGAGACTTTAAACCCTAAATTTGAAGAAATTAAAAAAAAAAAAAAAACTATATTGCAAAATCTGAATATTTAATGGTAATTGATTAATTAGTTCGTAGAGGCCGGTCAACCTCAAACAGCTTTTTTTGGCTGTTGGTACGAAGTGATTAATGGTAATCTGAAATATTGTTAACGCATTTGATCACGATTGTATAAAGAATTAAAGATGGAAATCAATGGTGTCATTGAGATAAGGTCAGTTTTAGTACTACTATATATGTATGAAGATATGATTTGACATCCCTTCTAATCAAAATATGGACTTGGCCAACTACATTTGTCAATTTTTTTTTATCAAAGGGTCCTTATGGATTTGGACTATTTTTCTGTTAGATTTAGAGTAGAATAGAGACTTAGTGCGGCTTATCTGCAACTTAAAATAAGAATATCAATGCATAAGTGTTTGAACCAAATCACCACAGGTGATCGAGTTGGTAAAACCCTTCAGGTGTGGAACCCCCACACTAGGGTTCGAATCGCACCAACGCTTATTGGAGTTAAATTCCGATATATTCTTGGTGGCCAGGGGGAGGAAGCGTTCTGACATGATCCCCCCAGCACAGATTAGTCTCTGGGCCTAGAAAGTTTTAGAGGAACCGTGTGATCTCGACCATATTGAACAAATAATATTGTGTTACATGTAATTACTTTGTTTTTTTATTGGAATAAAAGTCTCTTAAATTACAGAGAGGGGAGAACTATATCAAATCTCTCGACAACATCAACAGAAATGGAAACTAGAAAGACCCATTTGGTCCTGATTATAAAAACTATGAATGATAGGTGAAGCCAAATTCCACCAAACTAAACTTGAGGAAGTAGTTCCAAAATTTGGTAATGCATCGGCGGCTTGATTCCCTTCACGAAATATATGAGTAGAACGAAATTGCATTTTATCCCATTCCGCAAGAAGTTGCCAAGGTCCAAGATGAGGAGATTGAAGAAAATTGAGAACAATTGTTGAGTCCACTTCCAACCATACGGATTTCCAACCTCGAACCCATGCTAATTCTATGCTTTAATAACCGCTATGATCTCTGCTACAACTGAACTGGACATATCTAAATTGGAGCAAAAAGCATCCAAAACAACACCTTTATATATAGTCCCGAAACAAACCACCATAACTTGCTTTCCCCAAGTCATTTTTACATGCTCCATCTGTGTTTGATGACAGCTGAAATTCATATCGAAAATACAATTTGAATAGCAATCGCGCACTTTGTACCAACTGAAACGCAGTTCAAAAATACAAATTTGGACCATTCTTATACGGTCTTGCATCGCTCTCCTACAAACTTTTACAATTCCATAATTTTAGATCATTAATTTGAAAATTATATAGTTTAGTGAAGTAGTGGTGGATGTGTCTTGCTTCATGTCAAATCGTATGGTCAAACACTTGACCCCATGACGAAGAAAAAAGTTAATATATATAAAGAAAAAATTGACCTCCTAATTAAATTATGGTCTTCGACAGTCATATTGGACACACTGACCTATCCAACACTCACTCCACTTTTGGCTGATCTTTCTCTTTGAGTTTCTCCAAGCAAATACATGAAAATTCAGGAACGTCGGCAACCCATGCTAATCGGCAGCCAGCAGCCTCTTATGTATCAGTGTGTGTTTTCTGCTCTATTCTTATTCATATATTAGTTCTTTGTGAGAAAAGAAAAAAATTGTAGGTACATACTCGAGTAATTCCCGGCCAATTTTGACTATCAATTATAGTGAGAGTAAAAATGGTGATCGAAGAAGATATATAGTAGTGCCAGCTGCAGTATCAACTAACCATGCCAGTAGAAGAAGGATGCGCAGCCTCTCTGTTTCGAGGAAAACTAGTCCAATTCTGCGGCAAGTAGGTAGTCTTTGTTGGACAGTTGGACTTATCCGTGCAAATCTTGTCCAAAAGCAGGACATGATTACATATAATATGAAGCTAACTAGAAGAAGTAAAAGCTGCATAATTATATAGGTGCATGCGTGGTCTGAAAATCATCGGAGAGATTATGTAACTGCCCGTCGAGTTTGACGTGTATATATGTGCGTGTATATATATAAAGGGAGGGAGGCTTATCTTTCAACTCTAGGGTTTGGGGTCAGAAAATATATCTCCCCTTTGTCCTTTTTGTACTAATTCTCCATATATATATATATATATATATATATATATATATATATATATATAAAGGGAGGGAGGCTTATCTTTCAACTCTAGGGTTTGGGGTCAGAAAATATATCTCCCCTTTGTCCTTTTTGTACTAATTCTCCATATATATATATATATATATATATATATATATATATATATATAAAGGGAGGGAGGCTTATCTTTCAACTCTAGGGTTTGGGGTCCGAAATCATAATATATCTCCCCTTTGTCCTTTTTGTACTAATTCTCCAGAAACTGTTGACCATCTTTTTATGCAGTGTCCTTTCTCTCATCAGGTTTGGACTTTAGCTCATTCTTCCTCTTCAATGGAATGACTCTTTTATTTCTTGGTTAGATCACATTAATAATGCAGGTTCATCTTCTGATTCTCTTGCTCAAGTGCTTCTTATCTCTTGGTCCATTTGGCATTCTAGGAATCAGTTAATCTTTCATCAGCACTTAGTTCCTTCCCCTAATAAAACCTTGTTTGGGGCTGTTATGATGGGAACTAATTACTGTCAGGCTAACCCTAAGAATAGTCAACCTAAGTTGTCAAAATATTTTCAGGTGAAATGGCAACCTCCTAATTCAACGCAAGTGAAATTAAATTTTGATGGTTCCGTTAGGAATGGCTCAGCTACTATATATTGGTTTTGTTATTCAAAATTCGGATGGAAATCCTTTGGTTGCAGCTAACAGAAGATTAGGTCATTCTAGTGTTCTCATTGCAGAGGCAACTGCTCTCAGAGATGGTTTACATACTACCTTACTTCCTCATTATCCTAATATCTCTGTTGAGGGGGATTCGAAGTTCCTGATCGACTGCATTCAAGGAAAAAATGCTGTTCCTTGGAGAATTAAAGTTCTGGTTCAAGATATATTAAGCATCTAGCCCAGCAGTTTAATTCAATTTTCTTCCGGCATATATACCGAGAAGCCAACTTGTTGTTGACCATCTAGCATCCTTAGCTCATCAATTTCAGAATCCATCTGTTTGGTTGTTTCACTACTAGAAATCTGTTCATTTACATCACGTCATTTAAATCGGTCAGACTTGCACACGATGTAAAAAAGTAAGTTAACATCGTTTTAGAAAAATACCGATTTAAATGTATACCATTAACATCGATTCTTAAAAGGTTCGGTGTTAAAAGTTTTGTTTGAAAATTTGCGGAAACCTAGTTTTGCAAAAAGCGCTAAGTCTTTTAAATAAAATGAAGAAGCGGGGACTAAAACTCAAAACTTTCACACTTAGAAAAAAAAATTGGCGCCCGACCCCAAAACTGAAACACAAACCCTAAGCTGAGTGTCGACCTCCATTCTCAACCCAGACTCGAGCTCCTCCTCCTCCTCACCATCACAATCCTCCCTCCTCCATTCTCAGGCGGAATCTGAAGCGCCGAGATCCCGACCTCGATCTAAAATTGAAGTAACAGCTCTGAATCTTGAGCCCGGCCTCGATCTGAGATTGGCAGAGTTGAAGAAATTAAAGAGGAATGGTTCTTTCCTCTCAAGCCCCACCGAAGTCGGGGTTGGAGCCCTAAACTCGAACACAGCAACCCAGCTGCACTCAACTGCGCCGTTTCTGACTCTCTCCGTGACTCCATGTCTCCGTCTCCGCCGTTTCTGACTCTCTCCGTCCCCGACTCTCCGTCTCCCGTCTCCGAGTCTCCCATCTCCGAGCTCCAGGTATCTCTCTCTCCCAGTCTCCCTCTCCGTCTTCTTCTACTCCTCTTCCTCTTCTTCTTCTCTTCTTATCTTCTTCTTCTTAATCTGATTGAATCATGAATCACCCATTTGAAATTGAAATTGAATTCCTCAAAGTAATGAAATTGTATGTATGAATGTATCCTGATAATCTGAATATGTTTGTCTGGCCCAGATTGGAGCTACTTTCATGGCCAGGCGGCCAGCAGAATCTAGATGACTAGATCAGGAAAATCGATCCCATTGATCTGCTATGATGCTTCTTTGCTTCGGTCAATCTCGACCAAACGATTACCTCAATGAAAATTGAAATCGTAAGTTATTTCTTTTTCTAGAATTCTAGTTCTTTTGGTTTCTTCAGTTTTGACATCCATCCGGATCTTTTAAAACCTCCCGCGAAAGGCTATTTCACTCTTTTGTTTTTGGATCATAGCGTTATCATTCATCTACCCATAAAAGGTAATCGTTAGTGACTTACTCTTGCTTCTTAATCTGGTGTTCGAATGATTGATTACTGATTTGTTGTTGTTTTGTTGTTCGCCCAGCAGAAAGAAAGAGACGAGACGAAACAAAGAGAGAGAAGAGAGAACGGGGAAGAAGGAAAAGAAGGAGAAGAAGGTTTAGGGTCTTGATTCATCTACCCATAAAAGGTTAGATCTTTCTGAGCCGACTTGTCTCTTAATTTCTGGGTTTGGATGATTGGGTGAGAACTAATTTATAATCTACTGACAGGATAATTGATTGATTTATTGTCCTATTTGCACCGACTTCGGCGTTTACACCGACTTCAACTTTGTCATCAAGATCGATCTTGATCAAAATTTGGTAAGGTTTTGAATTATTTTATTTTGTATTTTTTGTTTCATTTCGATTTTTGATAAAGTTTGCATCTTTTGTTTGAGGTGAAGGACAACTAGATAGCTATTAGTTCGGTTCTCAGATTATAGGTTGTGAGGGACATGATTGCAGTTTTGTGATTGGCTTTTACCCTTTTGTTCTTTCTTCTCTAATCTGCTACTTGCACATCTTTCTTGCTTTCGTTAATGTTCATAACAATCATAAAGAGGCTTGCTTTGTCATTTCTATGTAACTTTGATTGCTGTTTTGTTTGGTCATTTGAGTTATTTCAGAGAACACTTCTTATGGTTTGTTTTATATATGAAAATATGTACATATGTACATATATATACATGCACACGTGATGAGTGAAATTTCACCGTCAGGTTTTACTTTTAAACTTCTCATACAACAGTTCCTGTTTGGCGTATGAATAATCTCTTTACTATTAATTGTTGAAATGAGATTAATATAAAAAGTAAAAGAAAGGGCCAAACACTGATTTGTCATGTGTTTTCTATTAATTTGTTTTGTCGAACTAAGAATGTACTTGTATGAATTAGCAAGTAGGCTTTTCTATACAGATGGCTGAATTTAAGGGGAGTATTTCAATGGTATGAATTTAGTATCATGTGATTCTAGAATAAGACTTTATTAACTAAAGATATGCATTGGTGTTTGAATAGCTTTATTCAGAATCTTAGGTGGCAGAATCTGCTTTTTGAATAGCTTTATTCAAATTTTTTTTTTTTTTTGTTCTTCTTCTTCTCCTCTGATACCATAAGTAGTGGGATATCGGGTTTGTTAAACAAGACTCAATTAGATTGTGCTGTTTTGTATTACAGTTGACAGGAAGATGGGGCGGATAGTGAATAGGATATTTGTTTTGCACTGAATTGATTGTTATGGAATTTCAACAAAGCTTTGAAGTAACAGTATAGTTAGTTGGTTAAAGGTTTTGTGGTTGTGTTTTGTATTGCTTTATAGGTTTGTTGGAAATAAGATACTAATTTAACTCTTTTTTTGTTTTAGTATGTTTTTTTAGCCAAATAATAGTTGCATTATACAATCCCAACTACACTATTTCCTATAGCATCTAAATGGAACAAAAATGTATTATGATTACCTAACAATAAGAATACTAAGTGATAGTATCTTGATGTTTTTTTTTAAGCTTTTGCTTTTGGTTAGACTAACTTTCTGTTTAAGTTAGTTTTTGCAGCTTTATGGTCAATTTTCAAATTTCATTGCTTTTTTGTTTAGGTTTTCTAAGTTCTATGCAAAGAAATGTGTGCATTATTCTTCTGCCGCTGTTCCTGTGTACGTTGTTTGGCATTATCTCAGTCTCTTATTTCTATTCAGGTATGTGCTGGATATAGAACTGATATGGAAGATGAGCCTACACTATAGTTAAACTTAGGCATTTGGGATCATTCCATGAAAGTAAATGCAGCTTTACATGAAGAACATGGCTTACATTGCTTCCATATTGGTCTGAAAGTCAATATATAATCTATTAGGGTAGTGTTTACAATGTCAGTTATCTTACAGTATGGAGAGAACAATTAAACATAGTAATGATATTGAGACTTCAAATGTGAAGCAAATAAAAAATAGAAGAAAGTATAGACAGAAATGTATTTTTGACTAAATATGTTTGCTTCTGTAATGCTTTATTATGGTAGCCGTTTCTGTCCTGTATCTAGGACTACTTGAACAGTTGAACCTAATCTTGACATAGTCAATTTGAATTTGTCGAGCCTTTTATATTAATTACTTTAGGCATTTCTTTTTCTGGCAAAGTTCTATTATGGTTGTGATATGTTTCATTTTGTAGATCTGCACTGGGGTCATTTAGATCTCAGATTCTTTATGCTACTGTATCTATCATCATCACATCCTCTAATTTGGATGTGTTCATTCTTTTCTGCTCACTATCTTCTCTAATTTGGATTTTTATGATTGGCTTTTGCTGCAGTTTTTGTTGGATCTTTTGGACTGCTTGCTTTTGGTGCAAAGAGTTTTCTGATCGGTGGGTTACATTTTGATAAATGGTGTCAGATCTATGCATTTGTTTTTATGCAGCTCAAAGAGAGAAGATAAGTGAAGCTAATCAAGGTATGCTTTGGATCTACATATGTGATTAATCTGGAGGTTGCTTGGGCTCCATGTTGTTTAAGGAAAAGAGACTTTGTGTGGGACACTAATTTTATACTTTTTGTTCTTTTGGAAAGTCTCTTTTGATATTGAAATGTTGACGTGTTGTTGTGGAGGAACCAAAAGATATCAGCTAGTGTTTTAACTGCTGCATTTCAACTTCTTCAAAAGATGGTGCGACTTTCAACTTCTTCTTTTTTGGTTCTGCATTTCATTTGCATCATGACACATTGCACCCAAGAAATTTACTTGTCATTCTTTTAGACGTCTGTTTATCTTGGAGTTGGCTGCTACCCAGTTGTATTTAATCTACTGACAAACTTGTTTGCTTTGCAGGCTCCAAACAAGGACGGCAGCTGCAGTGTCAGAAAATGCCATAGTTCTGAGTTTTAAATCGAGGGTGAGTCCCCTGTTTATTTCTTTTAGTTTCTTTGCACTGGTTGTGCTTTTCTTTTCTTTTTTCTTTTTTTGAATTGGTACTCTGTCAACTCCCCCGGAAACATTTAGTTCACAAAATGCTTTTGATTTGTTTGTGAACGTAACCATACAAAGTACCAAAAGCTGGGGTTAACTGAACTCTTTTGTGCAGGTTTAAAGCAGAACAGCAGCTATAGTGTCAAAGCTCCAGAGTTTAAACTCAAGAGTGAGGCCTTGGCATTTGTACAAAGTTTTTTTCTTTGCTTCTAGATCTGCTTCTTTTCAAAAAATTTATCTTCTTTTACTTTCGAATGTTTTCAGGTCATTACTGGATACTTACTAGCAGGATCTGCCATTGGACCCAGAGGCTTGAATTTTGTTAGTGAAATAGTTCAAGAGGCTTGTCTTTATTCCTATTTTGCTTGATTGATTCTTTCTTTGCGCTTCCCCTATTTTTCCATTCAGTATAGGTGGATCTATAATTTTCTTGTCATTAATTTATGTGTATTTACATTTGGTAAAGTCCAGTTATATTAGTATTGAGATTCACTGCCTTTTTAGTACCTTTTAAGCTCAGTCATGTCGGTATTTCTTTTTGTTGAGTTTAGTAATACCAGAAATCACTGTCATTAGGTTTATGTTGCACTGTGAAACTGACTTTGTCATTCTCTTGCAGGGCCTTGGATTACAAGTTGTGAAATATTTGGCTGCCAAATATGAAGAGCTAGGGTGTGAAGTGAAATGGATGGGCAAGCCTGATAAGGTGATCTAGTCACATTGGTTTGGTTACCGCTGTTAACTTCACTTCATGTGAACCTTTAGCTTAATACATATTTCTCTTGCACTTGACTACCAAGATGAATTTTGAGCAAGGCTACTTTTTGCTTTGAAGCAAAGTTTGGTGTAGAAATTTTGTAGATTGTTGCTCATATGTTTCTAGGCTATCCTTTGTAGGTTTTGGGGTTTTCTTTTGTGACATATGTTCAATCATGAATTTGGAAAGAAAATTAATGGAAAGCCCCAATTTTTGGATGATTATGAAATGCATTTCTTTTTCCAGCAGCAGCTAGATGCAAACTTAGCTCATCACGCTTGTCAAAATGAAGTGAAGTATATAAAAGCAGAACAAAACAGTAATGCCAAGGAAAACGAAGTCACTTGAGAGATTAGAAATCAGTATCAAAATGCAAATCGATGTCTTATGATTATTAATGTATCGAGTTGTGTCCGCAGAACCGATGTACTCAAAACCAGTGCACATCGATTTTACAAAACAAAAGCGATGTCTACAATGAAATAACACATCGGTTCTAGAAAAAGCAAGCGATGTACATACAACCATTGAACATCGTTTTGCTTAAATGAAAACGATGTGCGGTGTTAAATGAAACATCAGTCCTTAAAAAAAAACCGATGACGCCTAAAGATACAGACATCGTTCCTAAGAAAATAATGTGCCAAGCTACAAGTAAAAATGGCCAAGAACAAACAATACTCATGGGAACTGATGTCTACAAGTGTACTGGACATCGCTTCTGGAATAGAAATCGATGCAAATGTTCACGTAGGTATTGTTCGACATATACTTTATTAAGCATCAAATGTGAAAATATGAAGAATTAGACATACCTAACATACAAAAATATGATGATTATAACGATTATACATCGATTTGTTTTTTAGAATCGATGTTGGTTGTTGTCTGGGACATCGGTTAAAAACGCGCTTATACTGATGTCTATATCTTTCTCTACACCCACTAAGACATCGGTCGAAAATTAGTTTAACATCGGTTCTGGGCCGATGTCTATGAACAAAATTCTAGTAGTGTTTTGCCATCCCATTTCTGTGTCCCCAGCGTTCCATTTGGATCAGCTGGGAGGGGGAGTTAGTCGTGGTTTGGTGTTTAGTTTTTCTGTTGTGTTTTTGTGTCATCAAAAAAAAATAAAAAAACTGCGGGCCAAATCTATGACATGGATGCGATCACTGAGTGACATATGCAATAATATAAGACTAAAGACGTACTAGCTCCCATCATAGCATAGGGCTGGCACAAACATTTTGTTATCATTGAGATCCTTGAGGCGGCAAAAAATGCTACGGTAAAATTCAATTTATGCTGCAACCTAGATTAACCAAGCCAGCCTCTTGCTGCTATATAAAGGCAGCCTAGCTTACAGCCCCAAATCATTCATATTCTTGTCTGAAATTCCAAAACAAAGGGACCCCAGAAATTTTGGGTACTTATGGGATACGTGCATGGGCTGAGGTACGGTCTCTTTGGGAATGGTATCGAGTTAGAGTCTCATAACGGACGGACGGTCTTCTCGACGATGCATTGATATTTATAATGACTTTTAATCTGCTATGAAATTCATGTAGCTAGTACAGTAGTACGTACTTTCATATTTGAAAATAAAGTTTCAATAAAATTCCCACGTCTCATCAAATTCATCAGAAAAAAAAAAGTATATTTGAAAATAAGGACTAGATTCTTAGTTGAAGCTCTAACTTTTACACTAGAAAAAAAATGAAGTGGTACAAATAATATTAGATTTGAGATCTTAGATCACCATATCTCTACCACTATAAAGTGAGACCCTCTTTCCCTTTAAAAAAAAAAAAAAAAAAGTGAGACCATCTTTTTAATGTTAAAATTTTTTTTCACCAAAATTTGATTTTCCTTTAATACCCATTCAAACATGTTTAGTTTAAAATCATCAAATAATACAATAAAGCAAACATACAAAAAACATAGCAACTCTAAAAAAAACTACACACTTCTACAATAATCACAATTGCTCATTCGTCACATAGTAGATACAGTTTTGTCAAAGTGGTAGCAGTTACCCGTATATTTCAGCCCTACGATACAACCTCAAACTTTCAAAGCATAATTGCTAAACACATTAAGTAGCTCAGAAAATGATGCAAAGATATATCTTCATAGTTCATATAGATTTTTTTCTCTCACCACACGCAAAGCGCTAGACATGATGCTAGTATGACATTATTCGTATGCTGGACTGTTTTAATTTAAATTTTCAATTTTTTGCAAAGAAGAAATTAATAATAATAATAAATTACGTGGCAGGTTTCCAATGAACACCGGCCCATCCAAGTTTAATTCTAAATTGCTATATAAATCCCTATGGGTTTGAGTCGTCATGTCCTCTACACCTGCGAGGAAATGCTGGAGAAATTCTTAGGTGGGGGTTTCCCCACCACGTGGCTTTACGGCCACCCAATCAGAAGAAAGGAAATTTTCCATCTTTTCTGAAACTGCCCTTGCTCCCTAAAGTGCAATACCCAAAACACCCCCCCATGCTGGGCAGTGATTGGTCCTCCCCACCACGTGTCCGTGCGGTCCGCCCCACACAAGATTCTCTCGAAATGCTGACATGTCATATTCCCGTAGGCTCATTGACGTGTCAAATTGGATGTTTCAATGACGTGGCGCAGTCTAATTGGATGGATCACTGTCTGCAAAAGATTTTTATAAAATCACCAACACTGCACTTTTTGTTTTTTGGTCAAAGGGTAGCGTCAATTAACAAGGCACATGGCCAAACAATAGTACAAGGGACACAGCCCAATGATTCCACATAGTCAATTGTTAAATCAAGCAAGATTAGAGAAATCAAAAGAAAAGAAAGAACAGCCGAAGACATAAAGCAAAAGAAAAAAATGGAGGACAAGAATTTCATACAAATCGGAAAAAATGGAGGTGAAGAAGACCAAAGCGGTGTCATCTGCTTGTCTTTGTTTCAGGTATTACAAAATTAAGTTCAAATTTGCTGAAATTTAATCTTTTACGTATCAATTTCATGTTAAGTAAAATATGCTGAAGGTTTTATTTTTTTTGGCTAGACTGCTTCTTGTGTGGGATAGCATATTAGCTGCAAAGGGTTCATCTAATCCTTGGCCAGTGATCGGAATCAGTCTCGGAACCACCTATTCATTTGTGGGTTTGTACATAAATGGCCATGTAGAGATCATAGCAAACAACCAAGGCAATAGAATCACACCCTCTTGGGTTGCATTCACTGACACCGAGCTTCTAGTGGGAGATGCAGCAAAGAATCAAGCGCATATTAACCCAGAACGTACCCTTTTTGATATCCAGCGGCTCATAGGGAGAGACCGAGAGAGTAAGCTATTTTTTCTTCATCATATTGGATGTGTTTTTGTATATATTTATACAGGTCATCTTTACCATTTTTAGGGTTTAATGAATGGTTACAAATTTTACTCAATTGAGACTTTATTTATCTTATAGAATACTCTTTTAGTTATTATTTTTTTTTTTATATAAAAGAGCCATTAGGGTGAATATATATTCATCAAAAACCAGAATAAGCCGTTACATACCCTTCCGCTGCCATTTAGACAGACAAGAAGATAGTGGTAGTACCCACAATGATACATAGAAAATAGACCCACTCATTGTACAATCAATACGTAGACATAGCGGGATCCCCCTTTGGTACTAGAAAGATTTGGCCCTCACAATCTAACTCTTAACCAATCAATCTAGTTGCCTAGAGACCTCAATTGGTGTACAACTAGATCCACTGAGAATTAAATCAACAAGACCAGACCAAATGCAAAAACTAGATGCACAAAAGTGCCTAGATTGTCTCTGAAAACGGAACATTATTGTAATTTAGACAAAAACTTAAATAACATAGAAAAGGCTTAGGGCTAAAAAACCCCAGCCTAAATGTGACAGCCCAAAGGGCAGCCCCAAAGAGAGGAAGCCCAACTCAAGGCCCAGCAAGACATGGTTGACCCAAACCCAGACCACCACGCCGGCAGTGGCCTGTGCAGCGCCACCCTCAAGTCCCGCCACGAACCAGCCACGCCACGAGCCAACCCCGCCACGAACCAGCCTCGCAACGATCCCCGCCATGAACCAGCCCCGCCATGAGCCGCACCGTCTAGCTTCGTCACAAGCCAGCACTGCCTCGAGCCCCAAGCCACTGTAGATACAGCACCCAGCCCCGATCGCCGCAAGCCATACTGTCGCCTAGATGCCCACGATTCGCCGTCGCCGGATCGCACCATCCCTGCACAGAAACTACCACAGACGCCCAGAAAGACCGCCCACGTTTGCCGTCAAAACCAGGCTGCCAGACCACAAGCCATAGCCACCTCTTCTCCCGACCTCAGCCCAGGGCATTGAAGTGCCCGTCTGGCAGCCAGCAACAGACGACGCGGCCGAAGCCGGCGCTATCCATGGCCGCCGCCGGACAGGGAACAATCTGGTGGGTTTGTGCTCTCTTGCGGCGCTCGGGCTAGAGAGAGTTCTCTAGTCTAGGGTTTTTTTAGTTATTCGTAAGTCATGAGTTGTGTAAAAGTACTAAAGCAAGACCGAAAAGTGTGTTGAAAATTGCATTTAGTTTGGATTGTAAACTGAAGTTGAATTTTTGCATGGTTTGGTTTTGTTGGCAGATTTAATGATATGGAGGTTCAAAGGGAGATTAAGTTGTTGCCTTATAAGGTTGTGAACATAGATATAGTTTAGAGGTGAAACCAAGGTGTTTAGCCCTGAGGAAATCAGTGCTATGATATTGACTAAGATGAAGGAAACAGCTGAGGCTTATTTGGGGAAGAAGATCAAAGACGCTCTCATAACTGGTCCAGGTAATGTCTGATTATTTCCGTCTCCTATATATTTACAAAATATGTAGTCATACTTTAGTGGTTTAATGAGTTTGTTTTGCTTCTTGGAGCTTATTTCAATGATGCACAAAGGCAGGCTACTAAGGATGCAGGCAAAATTGCCTGGCTCAATGTGGTTCAAGTAATTAATGAGCCCAAGGCCGCGGCCATTGCCTATGGTCTTGACAAGAATAAGGAAGAGAAGAACATATATATTGGCGGTGGTACATTTGATGTTAGCATCTTGACCATTGATGATGGTGTGATCGAGGTGATCTCTACGAGTGGAGACACTCATTTGGGAGGAGAGGATTTCAACCACAGAGTAATGGAGTATCTTATTAAGTTGATCAAGAAGCAGTACAATAGAGACATTAGCAAGGACAACAAGTCTATCTGGAAGCTTCACAAGGAATGCGAGAAGGCCAAGAGAGCCTTGTATTTCCCGCACCAGTTCTCTGTGGGGATTGAGTCTCCTTTCGATGGTATGGATTTCTCGGAATCCTTGACAAGGGAGAGGTTTGAGGAATTGAACACGGACTTGTTCAACAAGACCATGGGGATAGTGGAAAAGACTCTGCAAGATACAGGATTGAAGAAAAAAGATATTCATGAGATTGTGCTTGTTGGAGGGAGCACTAAAATTCCGAAGGTGAAGCAGTTGTTGATCGACTTGTTTAATGGGAAGGAACCAATGAAGGGACTTAATCCTGATGAGGTTGCGGCCTATGGTGCTTCAATTCATGGTGGAGTCCTTAGCGGAGAAGCTGATTATGATACTCATGTATACTGCGATTGTCATAAATACTTAAAAAGTGTAGTTAGTTGAATAACTTGAAGAACTTAAAACTTTTCTTGTCCCAGTTCTTGGTGTTCTCTTAGCTATCCTCTGGTAGTATGACAAACGGGGTGGTGGAATTACCAATAGGTAGTGAACCTGGTGATTTTCTTTAGGCTTTAGGGTTTGAATGCGACAGATCAGAACCAATTGCGTATGCCACAAGGTTTTGATTGCAAGGTTGTGGGAATGCGTATGCCACGAGCATAGCAGTTTAGCACCACCATAACTATAAACTACCAGGGAAAAAAATAAATGAATTATTGGTAGCTGCTGCTTCCGTACTCTAGAGGTTAGTATTGGATACTCTTATGTTCATCCATTTGTTTAGTTCATACACTACATATGTACTTTAGAGGTTAGTATTGGATACTCTATGTTCATCCATTTGTTTTGTTCCTACACTACGTACGTACTTTAGAGTTTAGTATTGGATACTCTATGTTCATCCATTTGTTTTGTTCCTACTAGGGCTAGGCACAGGCCGGGACAGGCCGAAATTGTGGTAATCTCGATCCCGGGCCCAGAATTATTAGTCGGGACGGGCCGGTACGGTTGAGACCATTTTGAGAATTGATCCCGACATGCCTGAACCCGATCGGTATCGGGCCGGGACCGGGCCCAATCCGGGATAGGAACGAAAAAAAAAAAAAAAAGGACAGGTTACCTGAGTTTGCAATCTGGTAAAATTTCCCAGTTTGCATTTCTACATTATTTCAACACTACATTCAAATGATCATTTCAAAGAGAACAAGTAAGAGTGCAATTCCCTACAACACTTCATCATTCCATAATCCAACAAGCTGATCTTATTCAACAAAAGCTAAAAGGCTAAAACTGAAGGAAAAAAGGACCAAATCTGCATATTGCATAGTTCCACACTTGCAAATTGCAATTTCATACCAACCTAATCGAAGCATCTAATCGAGGTCGAGCTGTTGAAGACCTCTAGCCATCAGCTTCTTCAAGCTGTAAGAAATTGTTGAACTGAAATTGATGACTCCGAACTCGATTTGGGAATTGGTGATTTTGATGACTTGAGGTGCTAAATTGATGAGCGGGGAATTGGGGATTTAGGGTTCTAAGCTTGGAATCGAGTTAGTGGTAATTGACTGAAGGGATGAGAATTGGGGAATAGGGTTGGGTTTGTGCAGCTATGATGATGAAAGTCCTCGTTAAACGGTAAAGAAATCGTTGATGAATTGGTGAAGCTGACTAAGGAATGATGGTTGAATTGAGAATTACATAAATCTGGGTTTATCAAAATGAGAAAGAGAGAGTGAAGAGACGGTTGAGAGAGAGAGAGAAATTGATTAATTGAGATTAAGTCTCCAAACTCGGGTTTGAGACTCTGAGAGAGATGAGAGATAGAGATTGAGTAGAATATGGTGAGGTAGAGTCCATAATAGAAGTATAGGCTTAACCAAATAACTAATCACACTGAGACATGTGTTAAAACCAAAAATATAAATATAAAATCTATTATTTCGGTACGGGCCGGGCCTAGCCCGAATTCTGTAAATTGAAACCGAAGCCCGTCCCGTTTTTCTCAGTATGGGCCGGGCCGGGACAAAACAGTAAAAAAATGGCTTTTCAAACTGACCCGTCCTGGCCGGGATCGGTTGTTCGGTTTGTAGTGCCCAACCCTAGTTCCTACACTACGTACGTACTTTATAGTTGAATTTTTACAAAAGTTATAATTTTGGAATGAGATGTAAAAAACAGAATAACTCAAATCTTTGAAATAAGTAAACTGACACGCAATTCATCACTTACAATTATGTTATTTGATCGACAGTATATATATATATATATATATATTGGTTAAAACAGGAGTCAGGAAGAGCAAAGTGCTCTCCCACCCCAAATTTATTGAAATAAAGATAATGTACAATCTAATAGGGTGGCACAATAGCCAAACCCCTGGAGAGCAATGCGACTGACTGCAAATTTAAACAATACAACTAACACAAAGAGAAAGAACAAATTAATGAAAACGAAAGTTAGGGAGACCAAGCTTATCTCGTCGACATTGGTCCTAAATGAAATGAGGAGGCTCGTCCCACCAAGTCAATGCAGACAACGATAAACCAATATTAGCAAGAGCATCTGCCACTTGATTACCTTCCTTGAAAATATGAGAAGATCGAAAGTTCATCTGAGATATGTGATGCAAACAATTACCCCATGCCACTCGTAAACGCCATGGAACAAGATGAGGATCTCGAAGAAAACTAAGCACAAGTGTTGAATCCACCTCAAGCCAAATATGCTTCCATTCCCTAACCCAAGCCAGCTCAATAGCTTGAATAACTGCCATGACCTCCGCATCAACAGAGCTAGGAATATCAAGGTTAGAAGCAAAAGCACCAAGGAATGATCGACAGTATACAGTTTAGTGCAATTATGATGAATTTCACTTGGTTCATTTTAACTCGTATAGTCAAACACTTGACGCCATGACATGGATGAGAAGAATTAGGTTTTAGCCTTCTAGGGCATGCACGTAGTCTTTCTTTGGACTTGCTAGTTTTGTGAGCAGGAGAGAAATTACGTGCAGTTTAAAAGTTTAAAGCTAGATCGAAGAACATGCCAAAGGAATAAGTAAAAGCCCCTTAATTACTTGGCTGTTCAATCAGCACCTGCACATGTTTTGTTTGTTATCTGAAAATTCATCAGATACTACTGGCCTTGTCGAGTTTGCACGTATAGATTATCAGCTTATGTAATGTATTTTATAATGTATTTTCCACTTGAGAATTTAGGGTTAGAATTAGTTTATATATCTGAATTCACCGATTGTGGACGTAAAACTTCCATATCCTTTTCTTTTCAACAGTAATATGTACATCGTACATGTATGAGGTTAGTCTAAACCGAAAACTAATTAATTTGGTTTTATTTTCTTTTCTGAGAATGGAAGCTAGTGACAAAATCTCATAATATTATTCCGGAATGAATGATATTCATGACCGCCATTTTTATTTTATCTTAAAGAGAGAAAACTCAAAAGGACTAGGTTTTGAGGTGCTGAAGTGATAACGATGCGCAGTACTTTATTATAGAAATCTTAGATCACCATTATTCCAATAATATTGAAGGACAAAATTTTAATTTATGTTCAGTGTTTGAATGGACACCCCATTTGAGCAATATTATTGTATCCACTGAGAGTTATTTAATTGGGGAACACCTTTTAGAATAATGGAGCCGTATATCTTGTTTGGCTCGAGAGGAATTAGACACACTATCGGAAAATCATGGTAGAGTGGAATACACATAATTTGGCCCCCCAAAAAAGAACTACTCGTTAAAAGTGATGCAAAAATTCAGGGAAAGAACAGCATTCGTACTTTTATCCATCAAGTGAAAAATATGTGTCATGTTAGATAAAATTATAGTAATGTGAAAAGGAGATGAGGAGAAGTATGTATACAACTATATGAGTTAGCATATTGAGATTTAAAAATGTACTTAGAAATGTTGAACTTTGTGTTTAGGTCTCGAGTTTCTTCTTTCACTTACTGATTATTTTAGACCAAAACGTTAACAAGTTCAATAATAGTTTGATCTTATCCTTCGTTTTCAAGGAACCCAACTATGTTCTTAAAAATCAACTCAAAATCTCGGCTGCCCTAGCTTTCTAATCAGGGAAGGGCAAGGAATGAGCTTCGGACCTCAGTAATTTCGATGTCAAAGCCATAGTAACGTAGTAACAAAGCGGTAGAAATGTAATACGGTTCCCATATCTCACGGCAATTGATTGAAATCTAAGCAACTGTGTGTATTTGTATATTGTCGGTTTGAGACTGTAGTCTCTCTCTCTATGTCTAGGTGAGGGGACAACACATGAAACCAACTTTAATCCCATCAAAGTTTGGATATTAGTCCAAAGAGAACAGCATCTCAAACACTAAAAATCATCCCCTAAAAGCCTGTGAAAGAGACGAGCAATCCCAAATCACTTTTAGCCTTCTCACCTCCTCTAAAATATTGCATCTCCAAGATCTTAACTTTTTCGCACCTCTTGATGTTTTGCTCCTTGGCTTGTGTTGTAAGAAGCCCACATGGGGAAAGTGATGGACCCCTTGGTCCATTCTCGTATAATAATTAGGGTTGGAGAGAACTGGTACCATCAACCTCTACATGAATTGGACAAGGTAACCAGAATGGGGACCCATCAAACC
Organism: Rosa rugosa; assembly: GCF_958449725.1. Taxonomy (NCBI): domain Eukaryota; kingdom Viridiplantae; phylum Streptophyta; class Magnoliopsida; order Rosales; family Rosaceae; genus Rosa; species Rosa rugosa. Next base: position 4,859,329 of record NC_084826.1, on the reverse strand, counting down.
CTTGATTTGGCTTTTTAGCTGCAAATCCCATTAACCCATTTGATAGGTAAGGGTCTCTGCTGTGATCATCAACTCTAAAGTGCTGACTAAATCTGAATCAAAATGATGAACTAATGAATAAAAGTACTCTACTTTTCTCTTAAAGATATGGCCTTTATATAAGATAAAAGAGTCATAAGACCAATGAATGGAGTCAAATTGGTTTTAGAAGATCTTTCATAAGATGTGTACTGATAGTGTTTTGCAGAGGTATTTATGGAGGTGAGAGGAAAAGAAGGCCCAGTGCAACTACAACTGCTGCCTTGCTCAGGGGTTTCTTGGAGTAGCATTAAAGGCTCTCTGGTCTTGAACTTCATTGCACACCACCTATATGACAAAACTTTCCAAAGAACTACTTTGTTCAGAGAAACAAAAAGGAAGGACATGATTTATATGCTTTGATGGTTTTTGTTTGAGAGAGACAAGAAATGGGTTATCATAGTTCTGTGATTTTCCACATGATGGAAATCTTCATCATGTTTCTTCTCTTTTCATTACTCAATACCACCCACATTTTCACTGTTGGTGCTTTATCAGATGCAGACGGCTTTAATGTTCATGGCCTACAGGAGCTGTATCATTCAGTGGAGGACAATGTTGAGGGCACTCAGAGCTTGCAGATTGAGAAGGTTTCTGGAGAAGATGAGAATGAAGAAAATAAGATTTCAGTGGTGGAAAAGTTCAGGGCTTTGCTTGGATTGAGGAGCTTACACAAGAGGACACCATCAAATGGTGACAGTGAAAATGTGTCTCCATCTCCTTCTCCTTCACCCTTCAGTGAAGCTGAGGCTCCAAGTCCGGCTCCTGCTCCTGCTCCGGTGCTGCACATCCGTCCACATTCACATCATCCACACCGGTTGCGCTCAATCTCACCTCCTCGAAAAATTGTTAGAGAGGATGATAAAGGCAGAACCAGAAAGATACTTATAGCTGTTCTTGTTTCAGCTGGAGCTGCTACTTTGATTAGTGTGCTTGGCCTCATATGGGGTTGCAAGAAGTACAAAGAGCACAAGAAGAAACCCACAAGAGTGATCTCAGTTTATGGTGAAAAGGGAGGAGGAACAAGCGGTGGATCAAAGCATGTTGGTTCTCAAATACCAGCAAGCAAGGTGAGCTTAAACCCTGGCACTCATGATCTTATTTATGTTGATTCGTTAGGCATTGATGATGTAGAGCAACAACAACAACAGCCCTCTTGTCTTAAGCAAACTTGTGGAACTTTAAATGCCGCACCAAATCATTACACACAAAGATGCGCATTGAATGAGATGGAAGAGGAAGAATCTAATCAAGAAATGGTGAAACCAGATTTTGACAATGTTAGTAGTTCTTCCACAAGGGAAATTACCTCTGTTCATGAGGATAATGCAGACTCAGTCAAGTATGAGTCTGACTGTGCTAATTCCTCAACTAGGGTTAAAGTTGTTCCCATTGATGCTTATTCTTCTGATGAGGAATCTTTCCATTCTTTTGGAGATTCCAATTCATCAAGCATCCGCCTTTCGAATGCTTCAGCGGGTAGTCTAGGCGACAACACAGCAGCAAATATGTCTACAAATGTGTCAAACAGAGAGGTTTGTTTATCACCCTCTTTTATGAACTCACCAAACCTATCAGCAACCCCAAACCAAACTTCTATTCCGTCTCTGACTGCACCATCTTCTTCCAATAATGCAAAGAATTTCACAACTCCTCCAACACCACCCCCTCCTCCACCTCCACCCATACACTTTCCTCCTTTCAGTCCTTCTCTTAGTTCAACAAGAATTACATCTAAAGCCTCAAGTTCTTCTACATTGAAAAATCTGTCACCTCCTAGAAAATCAGATTCTTCTTGTGCATCAAACCAAATCTCAGAAGGTGACCCTTCCTTTTCGCCTCTAAAGTCCTCAATACCTTCTCCAACTTCGCCTTCTATTCCTCCACCGCCTTGCCCACCTCCCTTTTTGAAAGCAACTAACAGCTCTGCCAAAGGTCCACCTCCTCCACCACTCCCTCCACTCACACCATTGGGAAAAGATGGAACACCGTTGCCAAAACTGAAGCCGCTACACTGGGACAAAGTTAGAGCTGCACCTGACCATTCTATGGTGTGGGACAAACTGAGATCAAGCTCATTTGAGTAAGTGACATGATCATTATTGGTTATTATTATTTTGCATTCTCTGTCTATTTTGATACGAGTAAATTATGCATCTTGAAACAGGTTTGATGAGGATATGATTGAATCTCTTTTCGGATACAATCTACAAAACACAATGAAGAATGATGAAGGAAAAAGCAAGACACCTTCTCCGAGCAAGCATGTGCTTGAGCCAAAGAGACTACAGAACATAACCATACTTTCAAAAGCCCTGAATGCTACTACAGAGCAAGTATGTGAAGCACTAGTACAAGGTATGTAACTCCTAAAGCTATTAGACTTCGATAACTAATCAACATCAAGGGGTTGGACTAAATTGATATAATAATCTGTTTCTTAACAATTTGTTCTGTAAACCATAACCATTTAAACATGCACACTTGTATATATGAAAACAGGAAGTGGATTGTGTTTACAACAACTTGAAGCACTTGCGAAGATGGAGCCAACCAGTGAAGAAGAGGCTAAGCTTTCCGGCTATAAAGGAGATATTAAGGAACTGGGGTCAGTTGAGAAGTTTGTTAAGGCAGTGCTTAACGTTCCTTTCGCCTTTCAGCGAGTTGAAGCCATGCTTTACAGAGAAACTTTTGAAGATGAGGTGGTTCATCTTAGGAACTCGTTTTCAGTCCTAGAGGTAACAAAACCAAAATGACCAAAACACATTACACAGATTATGAACACAAACTAATATTCTTCTTTCCATCTCAATTTTACAATAGGAGGCCTGCAAGGAACTCAGATCAAGCAGGCTGTTCTTGAAGTTACTTGAAGCCGTGTTGAAAACAGGCAACCGGATGAATGTGGGAACTATCAGAGGAGGTGCTAGAGCATTCAAGCTAGACGCGCTTCTCAAACTTGCTGATGTGAAAGGAACTGATGGAAAGACTACCTTGTTACACTTTGTGGTGCAAGAAATAATAAGGGCTGAAGGGATCAGAGTTTCGGATAGCATAATGGGTAGGATCAGCCAGAAAAACAAAATCAAGACAGTTGAAGAGAAGGAAGAAGATTATAGAAGAATGGGGCTAGACCTCGTCTCCGGTCTCAGCACTGAACTCTACAATGCAAAGAAGACGGCTACATTGGATTTGGATGTTCTTGCAAGTGGTGTGTCAAACCTATCTGATGGAATGACCAAACTGAAGCATTTGATAAATGAAGAATTGGCCATGGATGAGAAAAGTGGGAACTTGGTGAGTTCCATGAAGTCTTTCATAAGCTATGCAGAGAAGAGTTTAAAAGAGTTGCAAGGTGATGAGAATAGAGTGCTGTCACATGTGAAGGAGATTACCGAGTACTTTCATGGAAATGTGAGCAAAGAAGAAGCAAACCCACTTAGAATTTTTGTGATTGTTAGAGACTTTTTGGGAATGTTAGACCATGTCTGTAAAGAGCTCAGAAGCTCAAAAGCCAGCCGCTCTCCAAATCCTCTTGCTCCATTCAGATAGATTGTAGATATAAGAGTGCTTTGTGTGTTCATAAGATGCATTGTTCCTTTCATTAAGCAGAATATGTGACCCTGATTATGAATTTTGAATTTTTGATGTAGAATTTGGGAACATTCGAATTAATTACTTGACCCTTAAGCATATGCTGGATTGAATTGATTGCACTTCATCTATATTATATTCATCATGTAAATGTCTAGAATACCCTTGAAAAGTTGGGACTCAATTAGGATGGACAAAAAGAACACTAGATCTATTTCAAAAAAAAAAAGAACACTAGATCATAATATGTTAGACCAAACCACATAAAAAATATGTATAACTCAATTAGACAACTTATATTCTTAATTACTGCTGCAAAATAATTAAGCTAATTAAGCTGCAGGTTTTTAAAGTGGAAGGCAGATAAAGTTTCAAGAACCATTTGAATAAAAAAAGTATCGAAAAAGTTTGGATTTTATAGCACTTGCAATCTAAATTTACAACGAGGACTTGGTAAATTTTGACACTATTACATAAATTTTAAATAAGAATTATCAAGACTTGTGATTTAGAAATTTATCACTGATCAGTGATTCATATACAATATCAGTTTAAGTCTTGTATTAATAGACTTTAACAATCTATATATAATCCATCATTACGGATTATATTCATAAAATTTAGAACTTTAATCTAGGTCTCTAAACTGAAATCCTTTGTTTTTTGAGAAAATCCAATTCGAGAAACTCTAAAAACATTTAAGATCAAAAGAGAAAAGAAAAAGGAGAAAAAAAAAAAAAAAAACCTCTAAAAGTTAAATGACAAAAACAGCCTTGTTGTTACACGTAGCCTTTACGCGCGTTTTCTCCCTCGACGATTCAAGAAACCTCCGGATTCCAAAAGAACCCACGCGGCCAATTCCTATTGGCCACTTGACATGTCCACCATGAAAGGGCCCAACAAACAATTGCGCAACTTTCTGACCTGGCGCCCTCTGATTGGACAGAACACTCACCCAAACAACTAGTCGAAAAAACTAGAACAAGAACAAAGCCTTTATAAAGCTCCTCTGCATCGCCACCTCCTTCACCAACTTCAACATTCACAGACACCATCAGAGAAGAAAGCCTAGAATAACAGAAGATGAAGAACACCAGAGCATTGTCGTTGACGTTTTTGCTTCTCTTTCTTTCAGGTATGAAATATGTTACAAGCTTTGTTTGTTCGACCATATATGTCATGTTCAAGTAAAGTTTTTGCTGATAAATTTGTTGGTTTTTTTTTTTTTGCTAGAATTCTTGTGTGGAATAGCATTGGCGGCAGAAAGTTCATCGAAGCCGGAGACCGTGATCGGAATCGATCTCGGAACCACGTATTCTTGTGTGGGGGTGTACAGAAATGGCAATGTAGAGATCATAGTAAACGACCAGGGCAATAGGATCACACCCTCTTGGGTTGCATTCACGGACACCGAGCGGTTGATCGGAGAGGCGGCAAAGAATCAAGCCCCTCAGAACTCGGAACGTACAATTTTCGATGTCAAGCGGCTCATAGGGAGAAGGTAACCGAAGTTAATGTAATTTGGATAGTTTCATCGATCAAGTTGAGATTGTAAACTTGTAAACTTGAATTTGAATCTTGTGTTTGGTTTTGTTTGGTATAGGTTTAATGATCCAGAGGTTCAGAGAGACGTTAAGTTTTTGCCTTATAAGGTTGTGAATAGGGACGGGAAGCCTTATATTCAGGTCAAGGTTAAAGGTGAGGACAAGGTGTTTAGCCCTGAGGAAATCAGTGCTATGATACTGAGTAAGATGAAGGAAACAGCTGAGGCTTATTTGGGGAAGAAGATCACAAGGGCTGTCGTAACTGTTCCAGGTAATGTCTGAGTTTTCTCTCTTAAAGAAGTCCGATTTTGTCATCAACTTATTGGTTCAGTACCCTTAGGTTGAATGATTGTGGGTCAAAATTATGGTTTGATGGTTTAATGAGTTTGTTTTGATTGCTTCTTGTAGCTTATTTCAATGATGCACAGAGGCAGGCTACCAAGGATGCAGGCATCATTGCCGGGCTCACAGTTGAGCGAATAATCAATGAGCCCACGGCAGCAGCCATCGCGTATGGTCTAGACAAAAAGGGGGAGAAGAACATATTGGTTTATGATCTTGGTGGTGGTACATTTGATGTTAGCATCTTGAGCATTGATAATGGTGTATTCGAGGTGAGGTCTACGAGTGGAGACACTCATTTGGGAGGAGAGGATTTCGACCACAGAGTGATGGACTATTTCATCAAGTTGATCAAGAAGAAGTACAACAAAGACATTAGCAAGGACAACAAGGCTATAGGGAAGCTTCGCAAGGAATGCGAGAGGGCTAAGAGGGCCTTGAGTAGCCAGCACCAGGTTCGAGTGGAGATTGAGTCACTTTTTGATGGCATTGATTTCTCGGAGCCATTGACAAGGGCGAGGTTTGAGGAGTTGAACATAGACTTGTTCAAGAAGACCATGGGGCCAGTCAAACAGGCTCTGCAAGATGCAGGGTTGAAGAAAACAGATATTGATGAGATTGTGCTTGTTGGAGGGAGCACTCGTATTCCCAAGGTGCAGCAGCTGTTGAAGGACTTCTTTGATGGGAAAGAACTGAACAAAGGTGTCAATCCTGATGAGGCTGTGGCCTATGGTGCTGCAGTTCAAGGTGGAGTCCTCAGCGGAGAAGGCGAGGAGGGTATCAAAGGTAATACATGACTTTACATCATATAGTGATTGTTATTGGAGCTGTACGTTGCATAGTACTCATACTAAAAGATTTACTTTTCTGTTTGTTTCAGACCTTCTCTTGATTGAAGCTGCTCCTTTGAGTCTTGGAATCGAAACAGCTGGTGGTGTGATGACAAAATTGATTCCAAGGGGCACCACTATTCCAACCAAGAAGTCACAAATCTTTACCACTTATCAAGACCAGCAAACCACAGTGTCAATCAAGGTATATAATAGCGTGCAATGAACATGTGTGCAGTTTTTCTGATTGGAATTTCTCTACTAATTTACTAATCTTGGTAATTTATCAGGTTTTTGAAGGTGAAAGAAGCTTAACAAAGGATTGTCATGAGCTCGGAAAATTTGATCTAACTGGCATTCCACCTGCTCCAAGGTACGTAATTAGAAACTGACGAGTTCTATGGAATGTCTTCTAATTGGTTTGGGAAATGTTTATTGAACATCGCTATAACATCTCTTTCAGGGGAGTACCACAAATTGAAGTGACGTTTGAGGTTGATGCGAATGGAATCCTACAAGTGAAAGCAGAGGACAAGGCTGCAAAGAAGTCTCAATCCATTACGATTACTAATGACAAGGGGCGCCTCAGCCAGGAAGAGATAGAGAGGATGGTGAAGGAAGCCGAGGAGTTTGCTGAAGAGGATAAGAAATTGAGAGAAAAGATAGATGCTAGGAACAAGCTTGAGACCTACATATACAATATGAGGAGTACTATCGGTGATAAGGATAAGCTGGCAGATAAGATTGACTCAGATGACAAGGAGAACATCGAAAACACACTGAAGGAGGCTCTGGAATGGTTGGATGATAACCAAAACGCAGAAAAAGATGATTTTGATGAGAAGCTGAAGGAGGTAGAAGCAGTGTGCAATCCAGTCATAAAGCAGGTCTATGAGAAGAGTGGTGGAAGTTCTGCTGGTTCGCAGGAGGACGAAGATGAACCAAATGATGAGTTGTAGAATTAGAAAGTAGGGGAGATTATCAATTCAAGGGCTTGAGTTTTTCTTTTGTTCAGTAGTTGTTAGACTAAACTTCTCAGTATGCTCGATATTCTCGATTCATGTATGAATTTTCAAGGTTAAAAAGATACTAGAGTGATTTCATTTGGTAAAGAATGTACTGTGTTCTGATGCATATGCTCGATTTTTCGGTTTCCTAAAAAACAAGTCAATCTCGACTGGTACCTCGTATGAAATTTATGTCTGCTTTCCCAAATTTATGTCCAGTTCAAATATAAATTCAAACTGTGATGCACTTGTTTTCTGATTGTTCTGTTGCTAGACTTTCGTATCACGGCTGGAGGACTTTTTTCATCTTGCAACTTTGGTCTATCTTTGACATGCACAATTGAATAAAAATTTGATTTCTTGTAGTAGATGAGGAAATCTGTTTTGCCAAAAATTAGCTTTTAGATTTTTGTTAGCTATTAGGGGTTCTGTCTTTTGGCTTTTGATTGTTGGCAAATGCTTCTTGAGTTTGCTCTTAGATTAAAGTGTATCCATCTAAAATTTAATGTTCAACAAGCCTTATGCTGTTCTCCTTGTTAACTCTCCAAATCATAAAATTTAGAATTGCTCAAGTTTATAATTATATACGTAATTGCTAACATACATAACCTAGAGCTCACACCAAGTACCACCATATTCATAATAATCAATGGACTAACATGTGTAACAGGGGCACCTTTGATCATCTTTTCCTCTGTCATCTTTCTTATTGAAGTTCACTACTTTCTTCTGATCCGGTGTTTTTTTTTTTTTTTTTTTTTTGAAATAGGGGTTTCTGATTCGGGATTTTGTGGAATCTGGACTTGCGTCCAGGAATAGGGGCAAAAAGAGTCCCAGTACTAGGACCAAACACGGTTTCCATCCATTGCCTCTGAGATAGATGAACAAGAATGAAAACTAAATGACCAAAGAAACATGTCAATGCTATGAAAAACAGCCAAGAATTGAAAATTACTAATGATTAAACTGACGATGAAAAGTTGAAAACAACATACTAAACATGCTTTAATTTGCATATATTTTTATAAATTGTTTAGCAAAACTTTACCAAAATTTGCTAAATATTGTTTATTAAACGTAATGAAGCTACCTAGCAGCTAACGAATGCAGCACCAATTGGCCATAAAGAAAAGGAAAAAACATGAATGCGGCAGCAAATATCTGAGGCTAGTTTGTTTGTTTGTTAATTGTAAGCATATTCACAATCACATGGGTTTTGACTAAATGGGAGCTATGTATTGGTTCAGTTGTTCGGCGTCAGTTTCACATGGGTCTTCTGAACTCGCTGCATTTTGGAAATTGGTACAGTAACCAAGCTCTCTTCTATTACATTATCACCAAAAAAATAAAAACACTCTTGTATTATGTATGTACACTGGCTACTTATAATGTGATCATTAGATGATGATGCTGGGTTTTCTTATTAATCATTTTGATGAGCCAAGCTAAACGAATGGGTATCATTGGTTTCCTATAAACGCCTCCAATTCATTCGTTGTTTTCTACTAAAAAAATAATTTTAAGGTTCAAAACTAAATTAGATATTGAAACCTTTGAGACAACCAGAGTTTACATTATCAAATAACAAAGCCCTTAAAGCATCCAAATGAATCCTATTGGTCCATGAAACATCGCTATTAAACGAATGACCTATATTTGCTAATGCATCTGCTACTACATTAGCCTCTCTGAACACATGTTTAAAAGTAATTGAATGAAAGTGAGTAGCAAGCTTATTAATATCCTTGATGAGTGTGATTAATCTCCAAGGCGGAGTGATCACACCTCCGACAGCATCGATTGTGAGCTTTGAGTCTCCCTCTACCTCAATCCTTGTGTAACCTTTAAGGTTCAATAGTTACTTATTGTTGATTCTCACTATCTCAGGTACTCAATAACAGTGATATCACTATGCATATACTCAAAGGCCGCGTCGGTCTTAAGAGTTGCGAAGTGCGGCAGTTATCTCAGACCCCCGTCTTCGGAGGCTTTCGAGGAGGATATGATGTTTCTCTAATATGTTTTTTGTTTATCTAAAATATAAAAATTTTAGGTTGTACACCATGAAGGTCTTAGACTTCAATATTTGTCATGTCGGTTGTTTTGATTTAGGGTTGGATAGGCGTAGAGTTTTTTTTTTTATTACTTTTTGCATTTGCATTTTCTAGTTTGGTTTTATTGTTTGGTTGGTTATGCTTTTTGCAGACTGATTTGTGCATCTGAGTTGTAATATGAGGAATTTTCGAATTCCTCTAGCTTGATCGAGAGAGGTCGTTATTTAATGAAACCTGATTCTGTTCCCCTAATATATATATATATATATATATATATATATATATATATATATATATATATATATAATTTTTACTCCATTTAGCAATAAGTTTATGTCCACACTAGCACTACAACATCGCACTTTTTTTCCCAGTCAAGGTTTTTTTTATTTTTTTTCATAAACAAATAAGAGATTAGGCGATATTAGTTCCTCGGAAACAGACGATGTAGGGAGCAAGTCCCACCCTCAATCCCGAAGGAGAAGGGTCTGCCACACTATGGGAACCCACCGCCCGTCCCCCTATTCATATTTTATTAATAAAACAAAAAAAATAAGAAAAATACAAAAAGAGGGGGGGGGGGGGACATAAACCTTACCCCAGAAAACCAGAGAAGTAAATAAAGCACAACTCTAATCAAGCATTACTCTAATCCCAGTCAAGGTTTGATTGCTGATGGCATTAGTAAATTTGATTTTTTTTTTTTTATTCTGAAAGTTTTTGCTTGCCTCATAAAATCAAAGATCAAAGATCAAGAATGCACCTGTGTGGTTCTCCCCTGCTACCACTCAATTGTGTGATTTACAGCCTCTTTAATGTGAAGTTTTTGCTTGTCTCATAAAATAAAGATCAAAGATGGGAGGTCGTGTTGCTACCACTCACCTGATCGATTACGTTATCTTTTGTCTACCATGTTGCGTGGAATCACTTAAAGTTTGATGACTGCTAATCTTACTCACAAGCAAATTGTTTATTTACCGCATATTTGCGAGTTGTCACTTTAATGAGACAATCCTCCTACAATGAGAGGGAGAAAGATTGTTACTGAAGAACGATATGAATTGGTGTGAGATATTTATCCATCGTCTCATTTTGACTTCGAGAAATATCTAAACTAGTGAATTGATAAAAGAAAGTGACAAAATCATATGCTAAATGCAAAGGCATTTGCATGGGTTAAAGTTCCCTTAAACCAACCATACTATCACAAACAATCTACACCCCATTTGATTTGTGGTATACATGTATGCAAATGACATGGTTCTCCCGAAGAGAATGTCATAAAACAATGTCAGAGCACCTAATATGGCTACACATACAAAGGTTGTAAGTGCGCCATTAGGGAATAATGTATTGGTGATCAAATAATACATCAATATGGTTAATACTCATGAATTAAATGTTTTTGACCTAAAAGTTGGTTTGGATTCGCCACCAACCAATGAAGATCTTCACTCTAAAGAAAGTGATAAATATTTGAATGCATCTTTTACGCATTGTCATAATAAGACAGTCTGCCCACCGTTAGAGGGAGGAAAGACTACTGTCATTTGAATAATGGCGTGAATTTGTGTGGATTATATCCACCAGGTCTAAAGTTTTAAGCTCCCAAAACAGGGAATATTATACAAGCCCTATAATACTCATACATAAGATTATAAGTAAAAAGATCCACATTTGCTACATGACTCATCTATGAGAGATGACTGTCCTAGAAGCGACAATGTATGCCCCAGAAGTGGCATGGGTATCCAATATCAATAAGCTTATTATAGCTAATGCATGCATATAAGAATGTGTAGGATCTATGATTGTTGATCATCAATGATAATTTACATTTGGTAGCTACCAAAATTTTTTTAAGGGTTGTATAGACGCTATACCACGTTTCACCATGAATGTCGACAAAGTATATTATTGACCAAATTGGAAAGAGGCAATTCCAATGAAATTGAATATTTGAAATGTGATGAAATACTTGGACCTTTAACCCTACATGGCACAAAAGGGTATTTACTAAAGTAAAGATAAATCATTACGACACAATATCTATTTATAGAGACACGAGATTATAAATATTTTCCTTTATATGAATGACAATTTTCTATAAGTACAGTGTTGTATATAGCTATTGTATTGACGAGAGATTTATGACACGTTGTCATCGTATATTATGAAGATCTTAAAGACACATTGCTAAAAGAAAAATCTCAAAAGTAAAGTGTCATTATAAGCCTATTGCTTATCAAATCCTTCAAGGATTCAAATGCAAGTCCATGAATGGTTGAAAGAGCCTGAAGCTCACTTATGGAATCAAAGAGTCTAAAACTAGCTCATATGTACTTATTTCGTTATAGTCAACGTGATCTAAATTGCCTTAATAAGTACTATGACAAGACTACGGAATCGAATTCGAGTTATGATTATAGTGTTGCAACATATTTTAACTTTCGCAAAGTTTTGAATTACTTAGAGCTCTTGAAGAGCTCATATGAGACATATCAATACATAAAAATATTGATATGTACGGCTAGGTATGCCATGATGATTTTTCAATGTTTTAAACTATACAAAGTTAAATGTGTCAATTTCTTTATATTGTCTAGCTTTGTTAGTATTGCTTTAACTTTGCAGGTATGAAAATTTGTGATGAGCTCCTATATGCAAAGCACACATGTTCTCACCTCAGTGATAGACACATCAAACCACTATACATGGTACATGTAGCTTATCACATACATAATTGAGGCTTGCAACAATCAGGGGGAGCATCCAGAAGTATGCTACCTAGGACATATGCGCGTTGTGCTCTTTCTGTTCTTTGACAAATGTTATCTTTGTCCCACTGGGTTTTTGTTACCTGACAAGGTTTTTAACGAGTCAACAATAAACGCGTCCAATATCATCATTCATTAGTGGACATTCAAGGGAGAGTTTTGTAAATATTACTATCTATGTGGCTGTCCATGTAAATACTCATTAGCTTTGATGTAAACCCTAGCTCTATATAAATATAAAGGAAGCTAATGAGATTGAATGAGAACACTTCTACTTCCTACATTTCTCTATCTTCTCCCTATTATGACAAATATGAGTTTTTTCGTGGTCGGCAACTCCACTTTTGGTGAATCGGAGGGAAGCATCTCCCTCTAGGACTAGAAGTAGAGTCCTGGTGTCAGAAGCTGGAGAAATTGAAGGTCAAAGGAGTTGCGAACAAGCCAAGTCTACTCCAAAAACCATTTCCAGATTTCCGGCAAGCTTGTAAGCAAATTTCCAGATTTTGCTATAGCCGATTGAAAACCCAGCGCTGTGTCCGAGCCCATACAAATCCCTGTTCTCAATTCAAGCCTCAAGGTTCAATATTGCTTCAATCTTACAATTAAGCAATGGAAGCTGGTTTCTCTGCTTGAATGCAACTCGCTTCTTTTGAAGTGGTTCAAGTTTCCATAGCTGGGTTATTTCCCCGTTTCAATTGTATTGAAGTTCTTGGAGCTCTCAAACTTCAGCTAGACACATTTCATACTGGTAAGTAATGTAATGAAGTTTCCTTTTCTGATTTGGTACACACTGTTGTGTATGTACTGCTGATGTGACCATGATATAAATGATTGAATCTTTGTGAATGTGAATGAGTGGTTTTTCTAATTAAGCTATTCAAGTTCACCAATTAAGGAGTGTATGAAAGGAGAAGTAATTCGTTATTTAGTCATCCCTAGCTCAAGGTTACCCACATGTGGTTATCTACATGACAACAATAAAAACCATGCAGCTACTGATTCTGGTTTATGCATACATGGCAGGTTATTGTTGCTATCTTTATCTTGTGGGTTCTCATTGGACCAGGGGTCTGAAGTTCAGTTCATCAGTATGTTGGGTTCAATTGTGATAAGTTTGAAAGTTGCATTCGTTGTTGATTTGTTGTAGTTTCTATATAAATTTCCGTAAAGCTACTTGTTTTGTTTCCAAAACTTGCGTAGCTCTAGTGGTGGTCATTGTCATTAAAATACTAAACAGAGTGTTCAGTTATAATATAACTTTCATACTTGATTATTACTCAATTGTTTGCTGACTATTGGCTGCCGATTGTATAACTTTAAGGCATTTATATGTTTTTGTAATGGTTATGCAGATGCTGTTGTTTTGAGCTTTTGATAGTAAAGGTGAAGCCGTAAGAAGCACACTTACTTTTTCATTGTTATAATGGCTTCATCATCGGATCGGTTTAGGTAAGTAAGAGAATTCATATGTATTGAATTTAAATATTGTAATTTTAACTAGATGAATTCTGTATTAGCTTGCAATGAACCATGACTATTATAATTGTTGATCGTAAGAATGATTTTGATTTTGCTGTTTGCTAGTATTGAACTTCAACAAGTTGAGCAAAGTATGATTGACCAAGAGGTGTTGAAGGAGTGCGTCGATGGAGTTGGAAACCGGACACCTGAGGTAGAAGCCCCTACCCATCATTCTCCCACCTTGATCCAGCTTTCCCCCAATTTGTCCTATCAGCTGGTGAGTTTCTGTTTAAGTTTCTTAATTAATGTTTGATTAGTTAAAAGTGATGTTACAATCATGTGTTCTCAGATTACTTCACTAATTCAGTTGTATATCTTATTATTACATGTACTTCAGCCACGCCAGGGAGTGCCAAATGGTCGTCTAATCCGCATTCAATTCTGGCCTCCTCCTCCGCCCCGTGATGATTATAGGGCTACTGTGAGGTATATAGAATACGCAAGAAGTCAACTTAAGAATGGAATCGTTTCACAACAAATGGTAGATTCGGCTAAGGAAACGGTACGCCGCCTTAGATCGAAAGGATATTCCAACTTAGATGAGGATGAAGCAATCACTCTAAAGGACAGCATTCACTTCCTTGGTAGGCTAGAAAGCACCCCCTCTTTCTTTAGGGAGAGGTTTCTTAAATTTGCTGAAGACATTCCAAGCCGTGTCCGCTGCCTCCGTCAAATGCAGGAAACATTGATTGATCAGCCAAATCTTGTAGAGCAAGAGAGACAATGCATAGCCGAAATTCAGAACAGAATGCAAGCCCGCGCTCTAAGAAACCAACAGTTGGATGAGGAAGAAGTGACGGTCACTTGTGAGAGGGCTAAGAGAGAAGAGGAGAGAGAGGTTCTAATCACCAGATTGGAGGACATTCGCCGCAATGTGACTGAGACTTCCACAGCCTTGTCTTAAATAGATGGTGGGAGGATCTGAATTAAAGTATGAACATTTTGCTGCAAATTGACTTTTTAGTCTTGTATTGGATTGTTAGGAGGATATGGTTCCCCTTTCTACTGATCTTTCTAACATTTGGATTGTAATGTTTGGCCGAGTTTGTCTACTGTTTTCTGAGAAAGAAATGCATATAAGATCACAAACTGGTCTTATTCGCTGTATGTTTTTGCACAACTATGATATAATGTAGTAACATTTATTGTTTGAGAGGTTCTAAGCAGTATAAACGAGTATATAAAACTACTACATACGAACAGTTGCAGGGATTCTCACGAATCACTTTCATTGTTTATTTTCAGTTGTACATCAGTACTAAAATTGAAAGAATTTTTAAGTGAACTGGAATTTTTTGAGATACATGTCAACTCATTGCATTGAAAAGAGCCATTATCTAAGCAATTCAATTTTTTTTTTTTAAAGATGATAAAGTTCAGGTAAAAGCTACCTTGCAGACCCAAAAGGGTGGAAAACCCTAGATGATTCGAAGCTGATGTTGCTCATCTCCAAAGTCATGGGTCAGCTTATCTTAGTTGGTCTTTTTTTTCTTTTTCTTTCAACTAGATGTATCTGTGTTTTGTTCTTTATTTAGTAAGCTTTATGTGGTAGTTTGATGGTTGGAATTTGATTTGGTTTTCATTACCTTGTTATTGTTTTGGTGATTTCTTTTCCATTGCCTTTTTTCTGGGTGTTGGATTCCTAATCAAATCTATAACCCCAAAGCTTATCCTCCACCCACAATGTTATTGCTAGAACCACTGGGTGTGGGTTAAATACAGAGGCAAAATGAGAAGGGAAATGAGGTATCATCTGAGTATAGGTTCAAGCAAACCAAGTGCCATGGCCATTTACTAAAAGCAACTCCAATCCACCCCTAAATGTCCAAATCAATTGAAATGGATAGGGGTTAAAATTTCAAAAGGTATGGAGGAAAGTAAACTTTTCAAGAGAATGGATTAAAAAAGATGTTGCAATAAAAGGTTATTCAGACCAAGCAAAAAGCTTGATAAACTAAGCTGCTTCAGATTTTTTGCTTTAAACTTCTCGTATCAGAATGAGAATATTTGTTCCTATTCTTCAATTCAATGGAAAAATGATTGGGGGAGAAACATAAAAGCCCTTGAATATGACTGCTTAACTTAATAATATGCTGTCCAAATACAATCACAGAAAGGCAAATAGGTGTCTGCTCCTCTTTTCTTTTTGGTGGCAATTACATGTCTTGTGTGGTGTTGTTTTTGATAAAAAAATCAAAACACATTGCTCATAAAGGCTAAATAATTACATGATCTTCAATAAAATCCCATGTAAGCAAACTTTTAAGATGCTTTTGTTATCCCGCAACAATTAGAAGTAAACAATAAAGTCATTCATATATTCAGGTGCTTGAAAATTCTAGTATTTGGAAGGGAAGCTGCTACAGAAGCAAAATACAAAAGGAAAGAGTGGTATTGAGGCTCTTGAAAAGTAGCTACAACCTTGTGGGTGAGTTTATAGTTCTGTTCCTTTTGTTATCATCCACCTCGGTTGCTGCAGCTTCTTTATCTCTAGCTACGGCTTCTCTCTTTATTTTCCTAGACTCCAGTTCCATGGCTTTTGTCAATGCACCAACCTTTTTCATCAGCATTTGGAAAAGTCATATTATGCATTCGTAAATTTAGAAAGACAGAGACATATAGCATCTGCGTATTAATAGAGTAGCAGCAGAACTTTGTTTCTGCATGACTGAAAGATGCTTCAACACCGAATCACAGCATTGCTCAATCCAGGCTGGGGACTGACAGCATTAAGCCAACTATAATTAATATTTCTGAAAGAGTGTAATGCAATCTATTGCCTTGCAAGAGATATTCTCTACTTCCAATTTCCAAGTATAAACACCAGAAAACCTTTGAATATGTAAATCAGTACTTTTGGCAAAGTTCTATAGGCATGGAGCCATGTATCTGAAGCTTCATTTCACTAATGAGAATTTTTTAAGGTTTAAATAATGATCCCCATTAAAAACGTATCACTTGCCAATAATACAAAGTAAGAAGACAAATTGTACACTTTATTATAAAGGAGAAAGTTAGAAGGAGCCAAAAGAGGTAGAGGTAAAAGAAACTGTACCCTGTCCCAGCAAAGAAAGCTAAAGGACTCATGAGCTCCCAACCATTAATAGTCATGCTGCAAAAATTAAACCCAATTACCGAACACGGTAGAGGCAAGACTGCCGAAATTTCAGATAGACTTGTACTTGGAAATTAATCACATACCAAACTGATAAGGCATCCTCAGCATCACTCAAGTACCCCAGTCATCAATATTGGGATTACCATTTGTCCATTTCTCCAAGCTGCTTTAAATATTAAGCAACAACCTATTGAAGATCAATATCAACCCAGAAATTAAAAAACATCTATGTAGAGAGAAGAAAAATAAACATACCAGAGCATAACACCGGAAGCAGAAGAGCGTTTGATGAATTGCAAAGCCCAGAGAAGACTTCCACATCTTTGGCTATAGACCAAATATACACAGCACCGTCGGCAGATCCAGCAGGAACATAATTGTCGTCTGGACTGATACAGGATAGGCTCCAATTAGATGCTACTCTGTTTCCGGTGGCTCTCAATGTGCCAGAAACTCCTGGGAATCTCATATCGAAAAGGTGATGCACATTGTCCCTCCCACCGGTCAATACCATGTTGCCACTCTGCGGCAAAGATATAGATGTGACGGCATTTGAGTGTGCAGCCACTTCATTGAGTAGCTTTCCTTTTTGAATATCCCAAAGCCGAAGATTTCCGTCAACATGACTAGAGCATATGGTCTGTCCGTCCATGCTGAAGCAGAAAGCACTGCAGTGTTTGGGGAAGATTATTGTGTTGGTGCAGTAACCTTTCTGCAAATCTCAAACTTTAATAGTACAATCATAGGCTGCACTCACAATGCGACAACTTGAGAACTTACATCTACAGCATACAATTTATCCATGTGGCCAGTGAGAGTATAGCACACTCTCCCCAAGTTAGCATCCCAGACATACAATTTGTTCGAACTGCTGGCTGCAATAATAGATCTATTATCATAGGTAATGGTAATGTCAAGAACAGAACCAATGCAACCATGAAGCATATTATTCAAATCCACTGTGCTTGTATCCCACATTTCGATTGTCCCATCATGTCCGCCAAAAAATCAATTTGCCTGTATTGTACTCGAATAATATGGAAGCACAGCCACTGCCATGGGCATTGATCTTGTTCTTGCATGTGGAGGGATTGGTTGACTCCACGAAGTACTCAGCACCTTCTTCACTTTGGCGGAACACACCATCTACTTGCTACCTGTTAAGTTTTTGCAAACCGCTGATCCGCTCAAGCATATCTTCATATAGTGCATTTGCCTAAATGAAGTAAGATAGCATGAGTTAGCCTCATACAAGCTATTTAAAAGAGGCAAGAAAATCATAATGAATTGACTTTCAAGAACGAAAGAACTTCGACCCTCTTTGTACATACTCACAGACCATAGACAGTAAAAACAAAGTAGTCCTACAACTTAGATGACTTAGCTAATTAATAAAATGATCTGTGGCAATTACATATTCTTTTTGGAGACTTTGTGTCAAATAATTATAAATACTGGCGAAAGAAGGGTCAAGCCCATGCCTACAAAGTCACTGTTAATCATTTGCAATGCTAGAATATATAAACACCATTGATAGTGGCAAGAATATGTAAGCAATTAAGCATAAATTGGCATAGTCATCCAATACAAAAATAAGCAGGTATCAAGAACCATCAACCTTAAAGCAGCAATCATCTACTTCTATTAAACACACAATTTCAGGATAAATTTCAGCCTGATATTCATTTTATATCAGGCTCCACACACCTCAACTGCATAGGCAGATGCACACTACTTATGAAGTCTTCATATGATCTGCCTCGTATTCCCACAACTCTAACAGAAGTATGAATACACAGGGAAATTTGGGAAAGGAAGTTTAGAAAAAAATCAACCCATGTTGTCAAAAACTTCAAAAAAATAAATAAATACTCATTTGTTATATTGCCTCATTTTCTACTTGTACTTGAAATTGTTGTCAGACCCAAATTTTTTCTTTCAGAAAATGTAATGTTTATGAATTATTGTTAAAAACTTAGAACTAATCATCATAAGTTAATGCATAACTAACTTACAGCGGGTACTAGGAGAACTCCAAAAAGGATGATTCCCGCAATAAGAGAAAAACAAACAGCGTAATACTGCTTAAGGTTTGCTGAAGCCTGCAAAAAATGAAATTCACCATGTGATTAACACTTTGCAGATAACCTTCTGTCCTTGACCGTTTCTTTCCCAATGTACTAAAATCTTTATTGATCATAGAAACACAATAGTTCAGAGAGGAAACTCACCAAGGGAGGCAACAATGGAATGAATAATGGAAAGTTTAAAAGTTCATTTTCTTGCTCTTTGGTTAACATCCCGAGCTCTGCATTTTAATCCTCTGTTGTATCCTCAGCCTGTGAACCTAGAGAAACTGAAGTTCATTTAGTTGAAAACCAAAAATGGATTTCTGACCATAAGAGAACTACAAAAGAGAAGCTAATTGTAACTGTAGGCCAAGTGATAGTATACTTATACTCAGATTGTGGTACAACTTGCCCACCTCTTCCATATGCAAGAAAATTTTGTTGCAACGATTATCAAGAATCTCGTGTTATTCCATTTTGGCAAAGTCTTGCACTGTTTCAGGGCCCTCTATAATACAGAATCTGCATTTTCATATTGAAGCACCAAACTATAAGCCACAAATTTATCTCTCACATCATTGCTAAGGCGAATTGACACCAACAACCAACCGTGCATCCATCAACAACTAATATTCAAAATCCATAAATCCTAAACCCTAAACTCAATCAGCAAGATATTCAGAATTTGTGGTAAGTGTCAATGTAGTTGAGCAATACATCTCAGTATTACAGACTGAAGGCTGTTTGTTCACTGAATATAGAAGATAACCCTCTATTTCCTTCAATTAGTTTATTTTATTATAATCTGGAATCTACCAATACCACACCATTCAAATTTCCTTTGGACTCGACTATTCTAGATGAAATTTTATTAGCAGTTCAGTAGGTATTGCAGCCCCCACAATGTCTCATGTACCATCTTTTGTAAATCATATTACATATATAAGCAGCACATTACTACGCGATGCCATTACTAGCACTTGTATTATAGTTATCAGCACATTACTACGCGATGCCACTCATATACATGTCATCATTTGGAAAGAGAAGTTCGCTACCAGATTCAAGTGATGTACTCGGGTCAAAATGTTTAATGCGTGCATTTCCATCTTCTTGATTGCAGCTTTCTGCAGAGAGAATTACATGGGTGGGATAGGAGAAGAAATAAACAATCACAGACAAATAAAAGCAACCTGGTCTGGTAATAATAGGAGCGTAAGTTCCTTAATAGCACAAAAAATCTCAGCAAGTAATACAGAAAATAGTAAAGGAAACAGACCTCGCCTCTCAGCCTGGCATGGTTAACAGCCCCAAAACCATCTTGTCCATTCTTATTAGCCAGACTGAAGTTATCAGTAGCCCTGGAAAGTTCTTCGAAAGAGAACTCCACTGATTTATCCACGGTAATGCCTGTTTAACAATGACTCCTGCTAAACCTCACTCTACTGTCTCCCCAAAGGGAAAAAAAGACGAACTTGAAAGGAACATTTTTCCAGAACCCAGTATCAGGAATCTGAAATAGTTGAAGAAAAACAAACCCAATACCATAAGGAGTCATAAAGTTTAAAAATTTCCAAGATCCAAAGAGACCCATCAGCAAAACCCATCCCCACTCGAAACCAAAATCCAATTTCAAAACTCGAAGCAGAAACAGACGCAGGGTATTGTTGTAGACGACGAGAGCCGGAGCCCTGATCTGGCCCAACCAGTGAAACAAGAAATCGACGAGGATGACAAGAGCCCAACAGGCGAAGTGCCAAACAGAAGAAGAAGAAGAAGAAGAAGAAGATAGTTTGACGATTTTGGATTTTATGCAACTTACGTTGAGAACCAAGTTTGCGAGATTCGTGATCACATTAATGTTTTTATGGTGGAACTTATGCTGACCACTGGTCTTCAAGTTGTCCAAATAATAAACATTACCTGTTGAAGTGGGTGAAGCAGTCCAAAAGGAAAGGGAAGGAAAGTAGATCATGCTCCCGAGGCGTTGGGGTGACCATCGGTCTGGAATACTAGATGGTTACTGTTAATATGTTCCTCTTAAGTTGTTCATGATCCTAAAATGTTTCCTGGTCCAACCAGAAATCGACTTGCTTTGTCTACCAAATTGTTCCTAGTCCGACCAGGAATCGTTTATGGGAGACTTCTCCAAGTGTAACCTTATAATCTTTAGATATTTTAGAAAAATCTCCATCTGATCTTGGGAAGACCCAGTTGGGTGGTCTTCAATGTGGCTCTAATTTGCGACATTAGAATAGGTTTTTGATGTTGTGAAGTTGTACAGACAATTTTTTTTTTTTTTTGGGTTATACAGAATATTTCAATCAAGCAAACAGTTTTCAGCATAGACCAGAACATTAAAAAAGAAATAATACCGAAGTGAAAAAAAAAAAAAATTAAGGCTTAAAGCACACCAAAAGAGATTAGTAGGAAGTGATTACACTCTTACAAGCTTAACCGGTACAATGTACACCATACAATACCTAAAAGTCCATCACTAGTTCTGTTTTGTACTACATAGTTGAATGTCATCTTCAAGTAAATGATCAGTGACGTAGTAAATGACTTAGATCTAAGCCTTGTCCAGGGCAATGGTATTCACTCTCTTTTTGTGAAATTGGAAACTCCAAAAAGTCATTTATACAGCTATACCCACAAAAGAAATTAGGAGCAAATCATATGCACCAACTATGTATATTCAAAAAGGCTCCCAGGTGTCGATTCATTTCTTAGAAGATTCATTTCGAAATTTCTCCATGAGTAACTTCCGGATTTTACTTCTCAGAATCGAAGCCTCTTCAGGTTTGAACCAATGCCGACCAAACTGAGAAATAACAATAGATTAAGCAGGAAGATCAGAGAAAACGCAACATCTGGAACAGATCACTATGTAGAGGAATAGAGTACCACTGCTAAATCTTTCTTCTGCAGCCTTTCAGGGGCCTCTTCAATGAAGCGCTCCATAAAGAGAAGTACAAAGAGACCGCAATCATAGTGATTTTTCTGTTGTGGGACCTGGGAGAAAATGAAAACAGGTAAGTTTGAAACCAAGTAAAGATGCACATTCAAGTCCAACAAGCACATTTTGAGATACCCCAGGACTTCTAAGAGCTTTATGTTCTAAATAAAAGACATTACATGAAATTGGATTTGCAATAGATAGGAGTAAGGTCGAAAAATGTACCTCGAGAACTTTCTCCTCAATATGGTCACAAAGGTATTTCCAATAGCCTGAAATTGGAAGATCTGAAAGACCACCTTCATGATCCAAATAGCAGCACTCTTCTTTCAAAAAGCTACATACGGTACATATCACATTAGCATTAAACTCGTGAATCATAAATTACTGCAACACCTAACAGAATAAGATTGAGATTTAACCATTGCTCAATGAATCAGCAGGGACATCTTAGTCTAACCTTGTAATATTTTGAAAAATTGATCTGCTACAGTGGAGTCCTAACGAATCTAAATGAAGAACAATTGGTTGTGATTCTTCCTTGTCAGGGATACAGATAATGACTAGACTCCAATGAAACCTTGATATGTCAAACACAATAAGTTAACGATGAGTAGTAAATTCAGCCCTGAAAAAAAGGGAAAAAAAAGAAGAAGAAGCTGAAACACCCTGAGAACACAATTTAAATAGTCCACATGTTAATGGAATTTTAACAAGTTGGCACATTTATACATGAGTGTCCTGTAAACCACATACAGTGCATATATAGCAATAGTGATAGAGCCGTGGAGGTAATGATATGTTTTTATTACAGAACTTGAATTGATGAATATTGAAATGTTAACCAAGAACTCATCCATAACTCATTTCCATTAGCATTGTCTCATATTAACTTTGTTTCATGCCTAATTTACCGATAATCCAGAACTAAAGTCAAGGCTATTATCCTGCCTATCATACAATACTAGCAAATAAAAGATTATTAGTCCTAAACGCAATTACTCATACCAGAAGTGGGGACATAATCCTGTTTATAGTTTCTACCACATTCTTGTGAGAATCAATGCAGATGGTGGCAAGCCGGCAAGACACAACATCTCATTAATCAAACACATTATTCAGGTTACGGCTTATGAGCTTTGCAACAAGTACTCTCATCGGCATATCTAAGAGTTTCTATGATCATACGCTATCTTACAAGTTTATACTTTCAAAAGAAACTTACATGTCATTTACAGGAATAAGTATGTATGCCTTCTGTAATAAATGAACACCTTTCCACCACCTTCTAAGCTTGTCAAAAGGGTTTTTCTTGTTGTTCTTCTACATGAGATGAGAAAAACGATATGATAAGTGCCTCAAGCCTAAGAAAATTATAACTGGAGAACAAATATCTAATACAATATGGATCGCCAGTTACTTCTATTTAGATACATAATATTATACTAACTACCAAATTGAACAAGAATTTAGAGAGTTAACAACTAGAGAGATTTTGCAGAAGAGCAGCCACTAAAGAAGACAAGATAAACTATTACTCTATTACCTGTTCTGATACAACATTTCTGAGCTTGTTGTAAAAGAAGGTATTAAAGAAATGAAATGTTGCCGTACTGGAAGATGCTTGTTGATGTAGATATCTGGTGAAAAGACATTAACAAAAGTAAATATTTCAATAAGAATACACAAAAGATATTATCAATTATTCATTTCTTCTGCAGTTATGCAAATATATCCAATTCAGTACCGTATGTAAAAATTCATAACAGGTGATGTCAAGGGTGTTTGAGGATCAAGGCACTTGATGTGTTTATAACAAATTTCAACGGAATCTGGATCATCCCTGAATAAACAAAATACCACAAATCATGAGCATTTACTTTTCAATCCATAACAGTCAAGGAGGAGTTTTCACACATCATCTACAAGTTTCTCTTCTAGAGTACTGTATACCTTGATGGATAGTAGATAGACTCTTTGATGCTGAGAAAAGAGATGAAGAGAAACAGGTTATTGGTACAATAGAATGATAAAAGCGGAATATTCAAGCCTGCTAAAGGAGCATAACTAAATACGAAGCTACTAGCATTATAATTAGAAATTCCAAAGAAACTGCTACAAAATTTTCCTCAACGAATGCACAGGTAAAGGACAAGCATTACGTTTTGGCAGAGAAGCTTTCCATATTTTCCCAAATGTGAGGATCTGAGTAAGTACTGGAAGACGCAGGGCTTTGAGAAGGCAACTGTCTTGATGAGTGTAGACCTTTTTGCAAGAATTCTCCTTTGTTTTGTGTATTGCCCAGACCCAAGGATTCTCTACCAAATGCATTGCCCATTATACAATCTGTCTGCTTTTATAGATTCAGAACACAGATTGAAATAATCATAATGCAATTTAAAGAGTTCATTCAAACAAGATCATTAAAAAAAATATATATATGAAGATTATTACATTGTCATCAAATGATTCAAATTTGACCATTGGTGGACGAAAAAGTCTAGCTGCTGTTAGCTTCACCAGAGGTGGTCTACCATCCTTTCTTAATCCCTTGGGAACACCTAGAAGTCAAATTCATGTTTCTTAATAAGGAGTAGCAACACCGAAATGCTAACACCATCAAATTCATATAGATATTTTTGACAAAAGAGTACAATGTGGAAAAATGCACCAGAGATTGTAGCTTGATTGGGCCTCTCCAACTCACTGGATTCCTCCTATTCAATCGATTGGGCAACAAGTTTTAGAGCTCAAGAAAGATTTCAGTTCTGAAATTCACATTTACGGAAAACGAAAACAGTGAAATCGAGGCTGGTACATTACCGACTCGAAATCGAAGATGCTTGGAGTAGCTCTGGTCTTCGGTAATGGGATAACATGCTTGAAGTATCTCCTGTCGTCGGTGTTCGCACCACTTCCCATTGTTCGGTCGAGACTCGAGAGTTTGTTGGACCGAAGGAGCCAAGGAATTTGCCAATTTGGAGATGAAAGTGGCGCGCGTCCAGGTAATGATCCGACTAGTCCAAGTGGGTGTGAAAAGAAAATAGAATCCTTAAATCTTATATTAATTTTAAATAACTTTTAAGAATTGGTGAGTATGGCAAATAATAAAAATAAATAATTTGTCAGACATTTAACTATTCATATTTGCAATAACCATCGATGGTTTCCAATAACTTCTCACTTTTTTCATTTCTCAAATAATTTCTATTTTTTTAATATAATAATAATGAGAAAACTAATTTTTTAATCAAAAGTACTGTATAGGTGAAGTTTTCTGGTAGAGCCTCCCCACCGTGTGGATGGTAGGGCTCTCCAATAGATTGCATTTGCAGTGGGTGGGTAGGGGTTTTAAGATATTTTAAGATAAAAAAAAGGGGTATTTTGGAGAAGTCATTACTATTCTGTGAGTTTTTATTGGCCAGCCTGAACAAACAGACCAATGGGACCAAAATGTAATTTTTGTTAACTATAGTACTTCAATTTATTAGGTCAGGCGACAATATCGGCAATTCTCGGGAGACTAGTTGGGAACAAAAATTTAAAGAAGAGATTATTGACACTGGCTAAGTGGGTTTTATTGTTGGGAGACTAGTTGAGAACAAAACGGAGCACCATATTAGGAAACAACAAGAGGCTTCTAAGGAGCAAGAACACAACTAATTATTACTTTATAATTTGGATTACAAGGTGGGAATGTTCTAGTCAAACAGAAGCTCTTCTAATGAGGATCACTAAAATTATAATTAGTTGAGGACTTTTTAATCAATGGTTTGGGAGATTACTTTTTCAATTATATTACGGCAAATCAATCGTTAGATGTGTTACATATACATGAGTAGATCACTTTTGAAAATTTTCTTCTAAATTGCAAATCGTTAAGGTATCGAACTACATTAAATCAATAGACAAACCAAATATGTCAAACATGAGCCGTTTATGTTTATAACTGATAAATTACTATTATGAATGTCTTAACGATTTTCAATTTGGTTAAAAAAAATTGTATAAATGATCTACACATAAATATCTAAACATTTATCGATTGATTTGCGGAATGTTATCGATAAGTAGGTCTCACAGAAAAATCCTCAACTAGTCCTCATTTTAGTGGTCCTCATTAGAAGGGTAACCCTCCAAATTTGATATTTAAACCTCCATTTAAAAAAAAAAAAATTATTATTAGACTTTATCAACCTATATGGAAAGACAAAAGTTGTCGGCGTATGAGCGTTGTGCAAGCTGTGGAGATCGGATGAAGCTGGGCTTTCGGTGTTGGGCTGAAGGCTTCGCAGTTCGGGTCTTGGTCTTCTAAGCACTCCTGTGCACCTATGTGTTGCCCAATTTTAAGTTTTATTTTTTAGACTTAGCATATTCACTATGTTATTTTCATAAGGTATGGGCTCGCTTTTAAATAAGTGAACATTGATTGTCTGCTAGCATGCCACGTCACAGTAAGGTTATGAAAATCTAAGCCGCATTGTATTTAACATAGAAAAAGTTTAGAGAAGTTGGATAATTTTTTTCCTAAATAATACACTACTGTATGACTTTTCATTTTCATTATATTATACTAATTAAAATAATGACCTATAAATAATATCAACCCACCTCGCCTCACCTCAATACACAAACCCCTCTCTCCTCTGCTAATTGCAAAGCTCCACCGACCGGATCCGTACCCGAGACCAGATCCGGGTGATTTGGACGCTAGAACGACCCCGTCTTTTTCAAAGACAAAGAAGGACAAGAATATCCTGGTCAAGGTATTTAGGGCTTCCTTTCTCTTCTCTTCAAACAAGTGATAGATAGGGAGTGAGAGAGCTGCGCTGTGCGCTGTGGCCGAGCCCGCAGTGAGTTTTGGTTCTCAGGTATTATTTCTTGAACCTACCATCTGTTTCTGGTTTGACTTGGTGAGTTTGGGTCTTCAATTTCAGTTTATAGTTATTAATATTGGTCAATGATGAAGTACCTGAAACAATAACTTGCTGCAATTTTGTGATGCTCATGTATAGCAGTATATATAGGTCTTCGATCTCTAGTGACTCTTTACGATGAACCTCATTTACTCATAACCCATTTCTTAAGTGGTTAGTAGTGACTCTTTATGGGAGTTTTGCAGGAATAATGCTATTTCGTGAAAACATTAGGTGTAGATCAACTGGGGTTTTCCTGAATAATACAGTAATTTTATGATGATTCAGTAATGATTGCCTATACATGATCTCTCCCATTCCCTGAAACTTGTCCATGATGAACTTTTGCAGTGTGATTGTTTCATGTTTCTGTTGAATCCTGTTAGATTATTTACTTGTTTTTGTCTATTTGATGTCAAACGAGAATCCACATATCCAGTACGTCAAGTATCTATATGTATTCCTTTAGGTCCCCATTTGGTTCTTGATTTAAGCATAAATTCCCAGCACTCTTTTATAAATTCCTTTAGGTCCCCAAATCATTTATGTTTCTTGGTTGATTTGATGTTTTATGGTTCTTGCAATCAAATTTGATGGAATCCAGAGGTCAAAAATAAAAGAGTGCCCCTTCCTTAGATTTTTTCATGCTGTTCATTCAGAGTGAGATAGCTATTTGCCAGTCACACTTCAAAAGTAAAATAGTATGAGAAGAAAAGTAATATTAGGTGCTATTTTCATGGGAAATCTCTCTGTAACTATCACATCCGCAATTACCCGCGATCACATCTTTTGGTAACTATATATATATATATATTTTTTATCAAAATTCTTTGCACTATTGGTGCCACCAATTCGTAAACCTATTTGCAGTTCTCGTGATTTCAAGTATTGGGATACTCATGCATGTACATTTCTTGTGGAGCCGCACGGACATACTTCTACCATCTGTAATTCTAGTTATACTTGTAAATACTACTGCGGTTGCTAGGCTAGTTACTATGAATCTATTGGATATAGCTTTAGGACACCATTTTGTGGCAAGTTCATTTGGTTTTGTTTGTATGTTATTTGATTCTAAGAAGCCAATTTATAAGTTCCTAATTTCAAGATTTTCATTACTTTTTTATAAGCCAATTTACTGTGTTTTTTATTTTATTTATTTATTCTTATAATGCAGAGCAATACCTATTACTTTTGAACACTTTGCGATTGTTATTATAATGGCTTCATCATGGAGGGACCCGACTAGGTAAGAAAGAGAATTCATCACTTTTGAACTTATATTTTAATTTAACTGTATAAATTCTTGATTAACTTGCTAGCAATTAGTTAACCATGACTATTCTAATTGTCTATCATATCAGTGATTTCTATTTTGATCTCAAGCCCTTATATATGGTTCTCATAATGTTATCATATCCTTTGTTGGAACCAGTTTTGAGAATTACTGCTCTTTTATTGCCAGGACCTTTCTGATTGATCCCAATGACCTTCCTAGCAAGGCATGTGAAGTTCTGTACAAGGCCCATGAAGCAGCCATTAAGGAGTTGAAGCCCGGAAACAAAGCTTGTACTGCTTATGAAGCAGCAGTTTCTGTTGTAAAGAAGGAGGCCCCTGAATTGTCGTGTAAGATGACAACAAATACTAGACCAGGCGTTATCTTTGAATCTGTTTTGGATCTCAATGGGCAAAATGAGCGACTGATGAAAGAAGGCGAGGTGTTTAATGTGTCCCTCGGTTTTGAGAACCTGCAGTATTCCGAAGGAAAAAGACTCTCTATGTGGCTAGCAGACACTGTTACTGTACAGAGTGTTGTTCCTGAGGTTCTGACAGCGGAGTGTTCTAAAACCAATGACAATATTAAATTACCCTTAGCTGACAATGGAGGAGAAAGGCAGCCAGAGTTCATGATATTTGATGATGATGATGTAGAAATCTGCAAAAACCGGAAAACAACAGAGATGGAGGTGTTGAAGGAGTGCGTCGATGGAGTTGGAAACCGGACACCTGAGGCAGAAGCCCCTACCCATCATTCTCCCACCTTGATCCAGCTTTTCCCCAATTTGTCCCATCAGCTGGTGAGTTTCTGTTTAAGTTTCTTAATTAATGTTTGATTAGTTAAAAGTGATGTTACAATCATGTGTTCTCAGATTACTTCACTAATTCAGTTGTATATCTTATTATTACATGTACTTCAGCCACGCCAGGGAGTGCCAAATGGTCGTCTAATCCGCATTCAATTCTGGCCTCCTCCTCCGCCCCGTGATGATTATAGGGCTACTGTGAGGTATATAGAATACGCAAGAAGTCAACTTAAGAATGGAATCGTTTCACAACAAATGGTAGATTCGGCTAAGGAAACGGTACGCCGCCTTAGATCGAAAGGATATTCCAACTTAGATGAGGATGAAGCAATCACTCTAAAGGACAGCTTTCACTTCCTTGGTAGGCTAGAAAGCACCCCCTCTTCCTTTAGGGAGAGGTTTCTTAAATTTGCTGAAGACATTCCAAGCCGTGTCCGCTGCCTCCGTCAAATGCAGGAAGCATTGATTGATCAGCCAAATCTTGTAGAGCAAGAGAGACAATGCATAGCCGAAATTCAGAACAGAATGCAAGCCCGCGCTCTAAGAAACCAACAGTTGGATGAGGAAGAAGTGACGATCACTTGTGAGAGGGCTAAGAGAGAAGAGGAGAAAGAGGTTCTAATCACCAGATTGGAGGACATTCGCCGCAATGTGACTGAAATTTCCACAGCCTTGTCTTATATAGATGGTGGGAGGATCTGAATTAAAGTATGAACATTTTGCTGCAAATTGACTTTTTAGTCTTGTATTGGATTGTTAGGAGGATATGGTTCCCCTTTCTACTGATCTTTCTAACATTTGGATTGTAATGTTTGGCCGAGTTTGTCTACTGTTTTCTGAGAAAGAAATGCATATAAGATCACAACTATGTTTTGTTCTTTATTTATTAAGCTTTATGTGGTAGTTTGATGGTTGGAATTTGATTTGGTTTTCATTACCTTGTTATTGTTTTGGTGATTTCTTTTCCATTGCCTTTTTTCTGGGTGTTGGATTCCTAATCAAATCTATAACCCCAAAGCTTATCCTCCACCCACAATGTTATTGCTAGAACCACTGGGTGTGGGTTAAATACAGAGGCAAAATGAGAAGGGAAATGAGGTATCATCTGAGTATAGGTTCAAGCAAACCAAGTGCCATGGCCATTTACTAAAAGCAACTCCAATCCACCCCTAAATGGCCAAATCAATTGAAATGGATAGGGATTAAAATTTCAAAAGGTATGGAGGAAAGTAAACTTTTCAAGAGAATGGATTAAAAAAGATGTTGCAATAAAAGGTTATTCAGACCAAGCAAAAAGCTTGATAAACTAAGCTGCTTCAGATTTTTTGCTTTAAACTTCTCGTATCAGAATGAGAATATTTGTTCCTATTCTTCAATTCAATGGAAAAATGATTGGGGAAGAAACATAAAAGCCCTTGAATATAACTGCTTAACTTAATAATATGCTGTCCAAATACAATCACAGAAAGGCAAATAGGTGTCTGCTCCTCTTTTCTTTTTGGTGGCAATTACATGTCTTGTGTGGTGTTGTTTTTGATAAAAAAATCAAAACACATTGCTCATAAAGGCTAAATAATTACATGATCTTGTGTCTTGTGTTGGTGCAGTAACCTTTCTGCAAATCTCAAACTTTAATAGTACAATCATAGGCTGCACTCACAATGCGACAACTTGAGAACTTACATCTACAGCATACAATTTATCCATGTGGCCAGTGAGAGTATAGCACACTCTCCCCAAGTTAGCATCCCAGACATACAATTTGTTCGAACTGCTGGCTGCAATAATAGATCTATTATCATAGGTAATGGTAATGTCAAGAACAGAACCAACGCAACCATGAAGCATATTATTCAAATCCACTGTGCTTGTATCCCACATTTCGATTGTCCCATCATGTCCGCCAAAAAATCAATTTGCCTGTATTGTACTCGAATAATATGGAAGCACAGCCACTGCCATGGGCATTGATCTTGTTCTTGCATGTGGAGGGATTGGTTGACTCCACGAAGTACTCAGCACCTTCTTCACTTTGGCGGAACACACCATCTACTCGCTACCTGTTAAGTTTTTGCAAACCGCTGATCCGCTCAAGCATATCTTCATATAGTGCATTTGCCTAAATGAAGTAAGATAGCATGAGTTAGCCTCATACAAGCTATTTAAAAGAGGCAAGAAAATCATAATGAATTGACTTTCAAGAACGAAAGAACTTCGACCCTCTTTGTACATACTCACAGACCATAGACAGTAAAAACAAAGTAGTCCTACAACTTAGATGACTTAGCTAATTAATAAAATGATCTGTGGCAATTACATATTCTTTTTGGAGACTTTGTGTCAAATAATTATAAATACTGGCGAAAGAAGGGTCAAGCCCATGCCTACAAAGTCACTGTTAATCATTTGCAATGCTAGAATATATAAACACCATTGATAGTGGCAAGAATATGTAAGCAATTAAGCATAAATTGGCATAGTCATCCAATACAAAAATAAGCAGGTATCAAGAACCATCAACCTTAAAGCAGCAATCATCTACTTCTATTAAACACACAATTTCAGGATAAATTTCAGCCTGATATTCATTTTATATCAGGCTCCACACACCTCAACTGCATAGGCAGATGCACACTTTTCATATGATCTGCCTCGTATTCCCACAACTCTAACAGAAGTATGAATACACAGGGAAATTTGGGAAAGGAAGTTTAGAAAAAAATCAACCCATGTTGTCAAAAACTTCAAAAAAATAAATAAATACTCATTTGTTATATTGCCTCATTTTCTACTTGTACTTGAAATTGTTGTCAGACCCAAATTTTTTCTTTCAGAAAATGTAATGTTTATGAATTATTGTTAAAAACTTAGAACTAATCATCATAAGTTAATGCATAACTAACTTACAGCGGGTACTAGGAGAACTCCAAAAAGGATGATTCCCGCAATAAGAGAAAAACAAACAGCGTAATACTGCTTAAGGTTTGCTGAAGCCTGCAAAAAATGAAATTCACCATGTGATTAACACTTTGCAGATAACCTTCTGTCCTTGACCGTTTCTTTCCCAATGTACTAAAATCTTTATTGATCATAGAAACACAATAGTTCAGAGAGGAAACTCACCAAGGGAGGCAACAATGGAATGAATAATGGAAAGTTTAAAAGTTCATTTTCTTGCTCTTTGGTTAACATCCCGAGCTCTGCATTTTAATCCTCTGTTGTATCCTCAGCCTGTGAACCTAGAGAAACTGAAGTTCATTTAGTTGAAAACCAAAAATAGATTTCTGACCATAAGAGAACTACAAAAGAGAAGCTAATTGTAACTGTAGGCAAAGTGATAGTATACTTATACTCAGATTGTGGTACAACTTGCCCACCTCTTCCATATGCAAGAAAATTTTGTTGCAACGATTATCCAGAATCTCGTGTTATTCCATTTTGGCAAAGTCTTGCACTGTTTCAGGGCCCTCTATAATACAGAATCTGCATTTTCATATTGAAGCACCAAACTATAAGCCACAAATTTATCTCTCACATCATTGCTAAGGCGAATTGACACCAACAACCAACCGTGCATCCATCAACAACTAATATTCAAAATCCATAAATCCTAAACCCTAAACTCAATCAGCAAGATATTCAGAATTTGTGGTAAGTGTCAATGTAGTTGAGCAATACATCTCAGTATTACAGACTGAAGGCTGTTTGTTCACTGAATATAGAAGATAACCCTCTATTTCCTTCAATTAGTTTATTTTATTATAATCTGGAATCTACCAATACCACACCATTCAAATTTCCTTTGGACTTGACTATTCTAGATGAAATTTTATTAGCAGTTCAGTAGGTATTGCAGCCCCCACAATGTCTCATGTACCATCTTTTGTAAATCATATTACATATATAAGCAGCACATTACTACGCGATGCCATTACTAGCACTTGTATTATAGTTATCAGCACATTACTACGCGATGCCACTCATATACATGTCATCATTTGGAAAGAGAAGTTCGCTACCAGATTCAAGTGATGTACTCGGGTCAAAACGTTTAATGCGTGCATTTCCATCTTCTTGATTGCAGCTTTCTGCAGAGAGAATTACATGGGTGGGATAGGAGAAGAAATAAACAATCACAGACAAATAAAAGCAACCTGGTCTGGTAATAATAGGAGCGTAAGTTCCTTAATAGCACAAAAAATCTCAGCAAGTAATACAGAAAATAGTAAAGGAAACAGACCTCGCCTCTCAGCCTGGCATGGTTAACAGCCCCAAAACCATCTTGTCCATTCTTATTAGCCAGACTGAAGTTATCAGTAGCCCTGGAAAGTTCTTCGAAAGAGAACTCCACTGATTTATCCACGGTAATGCCTGTTTAACAATGACTCCTGCTAAACCTCACTCTACTGTCTCCCCAAAGGGAAAAAAAGACGAACTTGAAAGGAACATTTTTCCAGAACCCAGTATCAGGAATCTGAAATAGTTGAAGAAAAACAAACCCAATACCATAAGGAGTCATAAAGTTTAAAAATTTCCAAGATCCAAAGAGACCCATCAGCAAAACCCACCTGAAATTTGATCCCCACTCGAAACCAAAATCCAATTTCAAAACTCGAAGCAGAAACAGACGCAGGGTATTGTTGTAGACGACGAGAGCCGGAGCCCTGATCTGGCCCAACCAGTGAAACAAGAAATCGACGAGGATGACAAGAGCCCAACAGGCGAAGTGCCAAACAGAAGAAGAAAAACAAGAAGATAGTTTGACGATTTTGGATTTTATGCAACTTACGTTGAGAACCAAGTTTGCGAGATTCGTGATCACATTAATGTTTTTATGGTGGAACTTATGCTGACCACTGGTCTTCAAGTTGTCCAAATAATAAACATTACCTGTTGAAGTGGGTGAAGCAGTCCAAAAGGAAAGGGAAGGAAAGTAGATCATGCTCCCGAGGCGTTGGGGTGACCATCGGTCTGGAATACTAGATGGTTACTGTTAATATGTTCCTCTTAAGTTGTTCATGATCCTAAAATGTTTCCTGGTCCAACCAGAAATCGACTTGCTTTGTCTACCAAATTGTTCCTAGTCCGACCAGGAATCGTTTATGGGAGACTTCTCCAAGTGTAACCTTATAATCTTTAGATATTTTAGAAAAATCTCCATCTGATCTTGGGAAGATCGAGTTGGGTGGTCTTCAATGTGGCTCTAATTTGCGACATTAGAGCATATAGGTTTTTGATGTTGTGAAGTTGTACAGACAAATTTTTTTTTTTTTTTTGGGTTATACAGAATATTTCAATCAAGCAAACAATTTTCAGCATAGACCAGAACATTAAAAAATAAATAATACCGAAGTGAAAAAAAAAAAAAAAAAATTAAGGCTAAGACGAAGGCAAAAGCACACCAAGAGAGATTAGGAAGTGATTACACTCTTACAAGCTTAACCGGTACAATGTACACCATACAATACCTAAAAGTCCATCACTAGTTCTGTTTTGTACTACATAGTTGAATGTCATCTTCAAGTAAATGATCAATGACGTAGTAAATGACTTAGATCTGAGCCTTGTCCAGGGCAATGGTATTCACTCTCTTTTTGTGAAATTGGAAACTCCAAAAAGTCATCTATACAGCTATACCCACAAAAGAAATTAGGAGCAAATCATATGCACCAACTATGTATATTCAGAAAGGCTCCCAGGTGTCAATTCATTTCTTAGAAGATTCATTTCGAAATTTCTCCATGAGTAACTTCCGGATTTTACTTCTCAGAATCGAAGCCTCTTCAGGTTTGAACCAATGCCGACCAAACTGAGAAATAACAATAGATTAAGCAGGAAGATCAGAGAAAACGCAACATCTGGAACAGATCACTATGTAGCGGAATAGAGTACCACTGCTAAATCTTTCTTCTGCAGCCTTTCAGGGGCCTCTTCAATGAAGCGCTCCATAAAGAGAAGTACAAAGAGACCGCAATCATAGTGATTTTTCTGTTGTGGGACCTGGGAGAAAATGAAAACAGGTAAGTTTGAAACCAAGTAAAGATGCACATTCAAGTCCAACAAGCACATTTTGAGATACCCCAGGACTTCTAAGAGCTTTATGTTCTAAATAAAAGACATTACATGAAATTGGATTTGCAATAGATAGGAGTAAGGTCGAAAAATGTACCTCGAGAACTTTCTCCTCAATATGGTCACAAAGGTATTTCCAATAGCCTGAAATTGGAAGATCTGAAAGACCACCTTCATGATCCAAATAGCAGCACTCTTCTTTCAAAAAGCTACATACGGTACATATCACATTAGCATTAAACTCGTGAATCATAAATTACTGCAACACCTAACAGAATAAGATTGAGATTTAACCATTGCTCAATGAATCAGCAGGGACATCTTAGTCTAACCTTGTAATATTTTGAAAAATTGATCTGCTACAGTGGAGTCCTAACGAATCTAAATGAAGAACAATTGGTTGTGATTCTTCCTTGTCAGGGATACAGATAATGACTAGACTCCAATGAAACCTTGATATGTCAAACACAATAAGTTAACGATGAGTAGTAAATTCAGCCCTGAAAAAAAGGGAAAAAAAAGAAGAAGAAAAAAAACAAGAAGAAGAAGCTGAAACACCCTGAGAACACAATTTAAATAGTCCACATGTTAATGGAATTTTAACAAGTTGGCACATTTATACATGAGTGTCCTGTAAACCACATACAGTGCATATATAGCAATAGTGATAGAGCCGTGGAGGTAATGATATGTTTTTATTACAGAACTTGAATTGATGAATATTGAAATGTTAACCAAGAACTCATCCATAACTCATTTTCATTAGCATTGTCTCATATTAACTTTGTTTCATGCCTAATTTACCGATAATCCAGAACTAAAGTCAAGGCTATTATCCTGCCTATCATACAATACTAGCAAATAAAAGATTATTAGTCCTAAACGCAATTACTCATACCAGAAGTGGGGACATAATCCTGTTTATAGTTTCTACCACATTCTTGTGAGAATCAATGCAGATGGTGGCAAGCCGGCAAGACACAACATCTCATTAATCAAACACATTATTCAGGTTACGGCTTATGAGCTTTGCAACAAGTACTCTCATCGGCATATCTAAGAGTTTCTATGATCATACGCTATCTTACAAGTTTATACTTTCAAAAGAAACTTACATGTCATTTACAGGAATAAGTATGTATGCCTTCTGTAATAAATGAACCACTTTCCACCACCTTCTAAGCTTGTCAAAAGGGTTTTTCTTGTTGTTCTTCTACATGAGATAAGAAAAACGATATGATAAGTGCCTCAAGCCTAAGAAAATTATAACTGGAGAACAAATATTCCATTCTCCATTCTCCTATTTGCCCCCTTGTTTTTCTTGTCGGTGCTCGCAGACGCTCAGAAAGAAAAACAAAACAAAAGTAACATATTCGAGGCAAGAAGCCATGCAAACAATAGAAGAATGGAAACCAAACCGTGATGGCGGGTCTATCCGCCATGCATTGCGTTTTAACAACATCTGGGGATAGGATTGCCCCCATTTCTTGGACAGAACCGGTTACACACCCCATATCCTGCATGATTAAAATTCGTCACGCCATCTCACCCCCACCTGCAGCGAGGGTGTGGTCCACCATCCCACCCCCGCCCACGGCTAGGGGTGAGGCACACCATCCCACTCCCGCCTGCAGCGAGGGTGTGGTCCTTCATCCCACCCCCGCCCTCGGCGAGGGATGAGGCACGCCATCTCACCCCCGCCTGCAGCGAGGGTGTGGTCCATCATCCCACCCCCGCCCTCGGTGAGAGGTGAGGCACGCCATCCCACCCCCGCCTGCAGCGAGGGTGTGGTCCATCATCCCACCCCCACCCACGGCGAGGGGTGAGGCACGCCATCTCACCCCCGCCTGCAGCGAGGGTGTGGTCCATCATCCCACCCCCGCCCACGGTGAGGGGTGAGGCATGCCATCCTACTCGAAGCATTAAGGTAACTGTCCTACTCGAGGAACCAGTGTCGAACCATTAAGGCAACTGTCCTACTCGAGGAACCAGTTTCGAACCATTAAGGCAACTGTCCTACTCGAGGAACCAGCTCCTATGAATCAAACGTAACTGTCCTACTCGAGGAACCAATTTCTACAAATTGAATGCAACCGTCCTACTCGAGGAACCAGTCATATATACATACTGTCCTACTCGAGGAACCAGTTTCTACAAATTGAATGCAACCGTCCTACTCGAGGAACCAGTCATATAGACATATTAATAGGGCTGTCCTACTCGAGGAACTAGTCCCAGTGATATTATTCATGTGAGAAATACATAATTTCAATAGTTTCTCGAATGAGATATCAACACGTGCAAAAATCACTTAAACTCTTTTATTTTTCTTACCTGAATTTACGAGTTGTGCCATCTTTTATCAAAACGAAGTCATCATATTATCGTACCTTCTCTATTACTCGAGATGAATTTCGGCACGTGGACTTTTCTATGAACCTTCTGATTGCCTTAATTTATGTCATTTTATACTGAAGGAGTTTACCAGTCTTCATTGCTGTAAGGATTGCAGGTCGCACTCCCTGACACTTATATATGTCGTGCCCCCTTGCCTCGTGGAGCGGGCAATATCGACTTCTCTCATCCTCATCACTAGCCTCTGGTTGGGGGGGCGGCTTCTCAAATATTCCTTCATGACCGTGTCTTTTGTATATGGTCACGGGGGTGAATCGTAAACCATTCTTCAAGTGGATAATCTTGAGGTTTCCCTCCTTTATCACTCTGAATGTCATTCTTTGTGTTATTCCATTCAACTTCTCTCGAGGTGACAACGGCAGTGAGTCAGGCCTCGCGTGCTTCTTTGGCTTTTTCAATTCTGGTCTCCCCCTCAACCCTTGTAATGATGTTGTCCATGTCCTTTGGCGGATCACGCAGCAAACTTTGCAATAATGGCGTCCCCAAAAGCAATCCTGGTGGGGAGGAATTTCGTCACTACCAGTCCTTAGTGACAGAAATGGAATCCCCACCGCCGGCTGGTGCAGAAAAATTCCGTAGAGGAGTTTGACTCACCAATGAATGCGGACTGGAGCGGAGGAATTTCGTCGGCTGGTTCAACATACATTAGTTACTAGGCTTCGGCGCTGTGGCCACCAGCCTTACACATACATTTCAACAACACTAACCACAAATATATTTCAAATATAAAAGGAAAAAATCAGAATATGATTACTAAAGGAAAGAACGCTAGTTTACGTTACCCAGTCGGCTGGTTCAATTCTTTGGGCTCGGGATGGATCCATTCGGCGGCTGGTGGGGAGGAATTTCGTCACTACCAGTCCTTAGTGACAGAAATGGAATCCCGTCAGGGGCAGCTCCTGCCATCACTTTTTAGGGAATAAGTGTTTCCCAGAGACGGCGCCACTTGTTGGTGAAGAAAAATTCCGTAGAGGAGTTTGACTCACCAATGAATGCAGACTGGAGCGGGAGCTGACCGGGAACAATCGAGAAGCTTCCCTCAAGCGTTGACTCGAAGTTTGACCGTCGGCTCGAGGAGGAGGGGGGTACCTGCAGAAAACTCTCTGATGCCTAAGTCAGTACGTTTCTTAGTAGTGGAGTAGAGAGAATTGGAATTCGATGCATTACCTTGACGTCGAGCAGCCTATTTATAGGTGTACCTCGGCGTGGGCTACAAGTAAACTTGCACAGCAAGCCGTAGTGACTTGAGCGGCACGCCACCATTAAGGCTGTATTTACTCCTGCAATAACCGTCACTTATTGGCGGCCATGATTGCCATACTGAATGTCGCATTTATCGTCGCATGTACAGCTACATTAACCGTTGCATTTACTGTTGCCATTACTTCTCTTTAATTGCCTTGATTGCAAGGTCAAATTTATTGACCACCCCCACAGTGAACCTCAAACCTGAAGCTTTTAGGGGATTATTTTGACACCAATTTAAAAGTAAGCAGATATTCAACCGTTGGTTTATGACGAATGAGTATGAGTATACCCCAAATTTGTGATCGTGGATTTTGTAATTAAAAGAGATCAGAACCTGTAGTTCCTTGATCCTTAATTACTTGAGGACTTGAAGTTCCTCAATGATCAAACTAACTAGATGACCATCTAAAGTCCTTCACTCATAAGTTATGGTCATGAAGTTTAAACTCGACATTTCAAATATATCATTTTGGCCAGAAGTTCAAAATGCATTTGATGTCATTAATCTACATCAAACAACAATACAATAATTGAACGTCATGTTTTACCTGTATAACACGGACCAGAAGCTTCGTGTATATCCTATGAGATCCACCGTTCAATACTTACAAATTTGATTTGTGTCATCTTCAAACTTATGTTTTGAGTGACTTTCAGGCAATGCAATTTTATCCATGGTGTCCAGAAAACATTATTAAGACTTATGCTTATGAGGCTAATATAACAACATCTCAGATCTTCCATATCTGATTGATGGCTCCAGAAGAGCATATATTATTGCCTCTTTGCATCCTATGCCTCCAATATTACCAGAGATGTATAACATCTCCCTCTCATTGATAAGAAAGCCGATTGACATGGCTATACCATGAAATGCCACCAAAAGTGGATCATGGCAAGAGAGAAATCATGAGTCAATGTAAATACTGTCCTAACGTCCACACATGTGAGGAAATTAAGAATTGGGCATTCAAGGCCCCGTTGCCCAGCTCAACCGGAGAGGCCTAGCCTGATCCTGATCTGAGGTGTGTCTACAATACACTATATGATGGATCCTTATCAAGCCATTTTTCATAAAGGCATTGATAAAATTAAATTGCATTGACTAATAAGAACATTGAGACTCATTTCAAATGCCTGATATCTTTTGCTTACAATAAGCATAATGAAAGCATTGTTGTATTTTTTTTCCTCAAAAATTTATTGTAACCTCTTGAGTTTCCACTGAAACTAAATGTTTCTTAATCTGATTATCTTAGAACGTCATGTTCCTCAAGAAGTTGTTACAAAAATGAAAAAAAATCAAAATCTCAAGTTCTTCCTCTTTATGACTATAAATATATACGTGACAGAGAACTTGAGGTCCTCCACATGATAAAGTTACTTTTTAATTTTTTATTATGGATTGTAGTCTTTAACTCGAAATTTCGAGTATACATTTTGTCAACAGTTCAAAATGAATTTGGCCTATTGCAATTCTCAATATTTCACAATTGATGTTTACTAAAGGTAAAGTAACATTCATATCAAGAGTTGTAGATCTTGATTTATGGCTCCAAATGAGCTACTATCATGTTACCGAATTTGGAATATTGTTGCACTAAGTGCCTCCTATATAGTTGGAGAAGACTTTTTGCTACCTCATACTGTATCAAATTTCTACAGTAAATTGAGGCATATAATGTCATGAACTAGAAGTTCATTGAACCAAATACACTATTTTAGCTTTATCGGTTACGTCATCTTTATCTACCATGTTGCATGGAATCACTTACAAGTTCTGATGACTGCTAACCTTACTCACAAGCAAATTATTTATTTACCGCATATTTGCGAATTGTCACTTTAATGAGACAATCCTCCTGCCATGAGGGGAGAAAGATTGTTCCTGAAGAACGACATGAATTGGTGTGTGATATTTATCCACCGTCTCATTTTAATTTTGGGAAATATCTAAGCTAGTGATTTGATTATAGATAGTGACAAAATTATATGCTAAATGCAACGGCATCTACTTGGGTTAAAGTCCCTGAGACCAACCATATTAATACAAACAATGTAGACTCCATTTGATTTGTGGGATGCAAGTGTATCCAATTGACATGGTTCTCCTGAAGAGAATGTCATTAAACAATATCACAGCTCCTAATATGGCTACACATACAAAGGGTGTAAGTACGCCATTAGGAAATGATGTCTTGGTGATACAATAATAAATCAATATGGTTGATGCTAATGGACAAAATATTTTTGACCTAAAACTTAGTTTGGTTCGCCACCAACCAATGAACATCTTCATTTCAAAGAAAGTGATAGATTTTTTAACGCATTTTTTTAAGCATGGTCAAAATAAGACAGTCTTCCTGCCGTTAGGGGGAGGAAAGACTACTGTCATTTGAATAACGGCTTGAATTTGTGTGGATTATATCCACTAGGTCTAAAGTTTTAAGCTCCCAAAACAGGGAAGATTATACAAGCTCTATAATGCTCATACACGAGATTATAAGTAAAAAGATCCACATTCGCTACATGACTCATCTATGAGAGATGATTGTCTTAGAAGCGACAATGTATGCCCCATAAGTGGCATGGGTACCCAATATTAATAAGCTTATTACAGCTAATGCATGCATATAAGAATGTGTGAGATCTATGATTGTTGATCATCGATGATAATTTACATTTGGTAGCAACCAAAAATCTTTAAGGGCTGTATGGACGCTATACCACGTTTCACCATGAATGTCGACAAAGTATATTATTGGCCAAATTGGAAAGAGGCAATTCCAATGAAATTGAATATTTGAAACGTGATGAAATACTTGGACCTTTAACCCTACATGGCACAAAAGGGTATATATCAAAAGTGAAGATAAATCACTATGACACAATGTCTATTTATAGACACATGAGATTATGAATATCTTCCCTTATACGAATGACAATTTTCTATAACTACAGTGTTACATATAGTTGTTATATTGACGAGAGATTTATGGCACATTGTCATTGTATATTATGAAGATCTTAAAGACACATTGCTAAAAGCAAAATCTCAAAAGTAAAGTGTCATTATAAGCGTATTGCTTATCAAATCCTCAAGGGATTCAAATACATGAATAATTCAAATACAAGTCCATGACAGGTTGAAAGAGCCTGAAGCTCATTCATGGAATCAAAGAGTCTTATGCTAGCTCATATGTACTCATTTCGTTATAGTCAACGTGATCTAAATTGCCTCAATGAGTACTATGACAAGACTACGAAATCGAATTCGAACTATGATTATAATGTTGCAACGTATTCTAACTTTCACAAAGTTATGAATTACTTAGAGCTCTTGAAGAGCTTATAGAGACATATCAATACGCAAAGATATTGATATGTATGGCTAGGTATGCCATGATGATTTTTCAATGTTTTAAACTATACAAAGTTAAATGTGTCAATTTCTTTATATTGTTTAGCTATGACTTTGTGTATGAATTTCAGCATATGAGATTGTTTCTAACCTTATCATATGAGGTAAGGCTTATTGAAAATTGTCTAGCTTTGTTGGT
This sequence comes from Rosa rugosa, assembly GCF_958449725.1. Lineage (NCBI taxonomy): Eukaryota > Viridiplantae > Streptophyta > Magnoliopsida > Rosales > Rosaceae > Rosa > Rosa rugosa. Next base: position 4,817,141 of record NC_084826.1, on the reverse strand, counting down.
ATTTCTTAAACTTTACAGGTATGAAAATTTGTGATGAGCCCCTACATGCAAAGCACACATGGTCTCACTTCAGTGATAGACACATCAAACTACTATACATGGTACATGTAGCTTATCGCATACATGAATGAGGCTTGCAACAATCAGAGGGAGATTCTCATCAGGGGGAGCATCCAGAAGCATGCTACCTAGGACATATGTGCGTTGTGCTCTTTTTGTCCTTCGACTAGGGTTATTTTTGTCCTACTGGATTTTTGTTACCTGACAAGGTTTTTTAACGAGACAACAATAAGTGCGTCCAATACCATCATTCATTGGTGGACATCCAAGGGGGAGTGTTGTAAATATTATTATCTATGTGGATGTCTACGTAAATACTCATTAGTTATGTACTTTGATGTAAACTCTACCTCTATATATAGAGGCTAATGAGACTGAATGAGAACACTTCTACTTCCTCCCAACTATTTTCTCTCCATCTTCTCTCTACTTTTAACAAAATTATATTTTTTCCTTTTGCAGAGATTAACAATAATAGAAACACATCTATAGTATTTTTATTATTCGTTTCCATTTTAGTTCTCATTCCATTTTTGTTGCAAAATTCTACTATTAATATAATAAATGGAACCGGGCGTGGGGCTGAGCCTCCCAGTTAGGCTGGGTTCCAAACCCCTTTCAAAAAAAAAAAAAAAAAAGCTTTTGAAGAAAAAAAAAATCAAGAGAACATGCATTCAAAATTACTTGGTAAATTATAGAAAAATAAAACTATGATGCACGTACTATTCAAGGGAGAAAAAAAATAGACAAAGGTCTTTCTCATCAATATAACAAGATCATGAAACAAGGGACAGAGAGCCCTCATGTAAACTAACCAAATAAGTTTGTGAAGCAGCATATAAGACAAAACTAAATTAAAAAATAGAAAGAACAAATCTAATTTTGCAACCTATCTAAAACTCCGGCAACCATAGACCATAAAAACTAAGCTTTGAAAATCCATAATTAAGCATGAAATATTAGGCTTGAAAAAATATCTAATAATTTTTTGTTAATTAGTTACACTATCTTTTTTCAATAATTATCTCAGTTTTTTTTCTTTTTTTTTTTGACAATGTCAAGTTTTTTGTTTGGTCAATAAATAATTATGGGAGCCAAAGAAAGTTGCCAATCAATACCAACAATACTTCAAGGACAAAATGAAATCAAATTGTCATGAATAATTAGAGGTTGGACTGAAGTCCATATGGGAATATGTACATAAATATGATCTCCTTTTGCATTTTTGGTCTGATAATGATACAATCTCTTACCAGGCTCTACACCAGCAACCCTTCTCTTGAAAAAATAAGGCAGGGGAGGGGGGAAGAAGATAAGATCCATACCTATCCTGAAAATGGCTTAGGAAGACATTCAGCACATGTTTCACTAGTGGAAATAATATAGTTATTAACTGATATCTGTTCCCGACAACGTGGCTTATTTCCACCATCGCATTATACCTCCTATAGAATCAACGAATCAATTAGAAAACATATGCTTCATGATCAAAAACAAAAAGAATGTATTTTTACCGCTCCAGAGAGTATGCGATTTAAATGACATAGAACATATGGCTATCTAACTGACATTAGCTCGTTACTTTTGCCAGGGCAACTGAAATACTATTGAGCACTGGCCTAGGCTTTCATTGTCACTCTTGTTAGTATATGTTCACCAGCTATCACTTGTATTTCCTGTTCGCTATTGCTTAAAAACTAAAAATATGTTCATCACTCGAACAATTTGCCAGGGAAAATGAAATACAAACTGAGCTAGCAAAGTAAACAGTCAGAAACTCCATGTAGTGATTTAATGATTAAATCTCCATTCATGCATGTACATTCAAGACAAACAACTCAATTTTTATGAAAAAAAAGTAGACGAACAACTTAACAAAATAGAAAACCAAAAGTTATATTTCAAAAAAAAAAAAACCAAAAATAAATTGCAGACTTGAAATTGAAAAAAACTACAGTTGTGTAATTGGCTGGGAAGTTCCATACGAACTAACTGTGAAATTCAAAACAATCCAGGTGTAGTATTGACTCTGATGGCCTATGAGCAAAGGAATTCATGTGCATCATAAGTTACAACTGCATCATTCACTCGTTCAAGGTTAAAGTTGGATCATAATCCTCTGTGCACTCTTGAGGCAAGTGGTCATTCCTACTACAACGATAACAAAAATTGTTTACTTCAACTCCATTGTTGCCATGCTCTTCCTGATTTTTACAGGGATAGAGGTCCCGGCAAACGCTGCAAACCATTACACGTTTCTTCGGTTTATTTGGGCACATTGCAGTTTTATGGTCACCAATCGTATAACAATGTCGACAAGAAATGTAGTCCTCTGCTTTGTTGCCATGCTCTTCCTGATTTTTACACGGATAAAAGTCGCGGCAAACGCTGCAAATCATTAAACCTCCCTTCGGTTGACTGGGGCACATTGCAGTTTTATGGTCACCGATCTTAGAACAATGTTGACAAAAAACAGAGTCATCTTTTTTGACTTGTTCTACCACAAGTGCAGGTGTATCAAGGCAGATTGGAGTTACTTCTGCCTTGGTACCTTTTTGCTGCTCCATTGCTGAATACAAAAGAAAAAGAAAATCACCCTTCATGTCAATATCTGCCCATTTAATTAATAATATATATATATATATATATATATATATATATATATATATATATATATATTCATATTCCAATCCAAATAAAAAACTTCCAATTGTAAATTATCAAATAAAAAACTTTTATATATCACTACATTTCTTTTTTAGCATGTCTTCATTAAACTTTTACTATCCAAATAGACACATGAAAATCATCTTCAACTCCAAATCTCACCAAGGATTTCACTTACAATGAAGCACATAGATTTTCTGGGTAGTTTCATAAACTTCACTCATGTTTATGTGCTCACATAATTAGGCTCATATTACGACCATACACACGGATGGGAATTGTCCAATAATAAATTTCAGTGTTTTGATTTTTTTTTTTCCTACATCCAAACAATAAAACATACTATGTTGCCGCCATGTCACCACAATAAAACATATTTTTCCCTTTACTCAAGTATCCAGTCCATTAAATGGACTAAAAGGAAAATATATTTTTTCAAAATTTGGATGAACAGAAATTCACTTCTTATTGGTCAAAAACGCAAAAATAAAAAAATATAACACGATACATAAGATCTATGCTTCAAGAAACAACGGCAAAAAAGAGTTTTGGATGAAAACATACGAATGGGAGAGATAGATGCTTCATATATACTGTTCTTCCTTCTGGTCAGCTTCATGGAGGAGTCCAAGGTTCAGGTCCTCGTCAACTGGATTGGTACTCATGGCAACTGTGGCTGGGTGAAAAAAGAGAACCATTGGGTTTTAGGTTAGACCTTGGGTTTAGTGTTGAGAAGGAGAGCGTAAATTAAAAATAAAGACATAAAGAAATAAAACCTTTTCTTCGTCTGAACACAAGGAGAACCCCATGGAATTTGGAGATAATCTTCCTCACGACCCCTGAAATAAAAGTCCAAAGTTTGGAGAGCCTGGGCAGGTCAGGTTTATATATGTGTGTATTGGAGAGCCTGGGCAGGTTTATATATGTGTGTGTTTTTTTTTTCTTGACTTTGTCAAGGGAAACCCAAAGATAAACCTCTTCGGCGCATGTGAAATGTTCCAACTGTGCATTGCAGCACAGTGCCTAGCCACTTTGACAGCTTCAGGGTTCGAACCTAGGTCGGGGAGCACACCCAACAAGGCAAAAACCACTAGGCCACTTGCAGTGGTTAAGAGAGAGAGTTAATAATAATAATAAAAATACTATCCAATTAGGAGTGGGAAACTAAATCAAACTATGAATTTCTTGTTTATTATTTCCCCTTTTGGATAGTTGATTAATCAGACTAGGAATCAAGGAATTATAATCGGATCAATTATTCTCAAATCTTTCGTGTTTAATTTTTATTGTGAAGAGGATATGTCAAACCTTAATCTCTCTCTAGCGGCGCTCCTTCTCGGGATCACTCTAACGCTGCTCTCTTGTGGCGGCGACACGCACAGCAGTTCCTCACATCAATTTATTATTGACTTTTTTACCCAAAAAAAAAAGTATTACTGACTCAAACAAGGCTGTGTTTGTTTCACGGAATCTGGGTATTGGGAAAGGAAAGTGTTTCCTTTCTTGTGTTTTCCTTTGTTTGGGATGGCCAAGGAAGGGAAAATGATTCCCAAATGAAATGAAAAAGAGGAGGAAACTGGTTCCCCCCACCCACCTCAGGAAACTGGTTCCCCCCCCCACAGCCCCACCCACTTGCAAAATTATATACTAAATTGTCCCTGCTCAAAATCATTATTTGCTAATATAACCAACTGTACTGGTTGTTTGTATGATTTTTGCACTACCCCTACAATGGAAACTAAAATGTGTATTCTACTACATTTCTAGTCTTTCCAAATACTGGAAAGGAAAATTGCTGGGAAAATTGCTGGGAATTGCAATTTCCCATGCCTATGGAAAGAGCAAGGAATTGATTTCATTTCCTTTCATTTCCGCGAACCAAACGTGAGGAAAGGCACGTGACTCAACCCAATTGTTGTTGCACGACATGCCGTGCGCCAAGAGAAAACCCAGCCTTCAAAATTCCCCAGTTCTGTGTTTGGCGGGTCTAGGTTCGCAGAGATAGAGACTCTTCTTCGTCTCGGTCTGAACTCTGATGAGCTCAAGTAAGCGCTTTCTCTTTTACCCTTTTGCCTTTTCAACCTCATTCATATTAATTTCGTTTTATTTTATTGAATTGAATTGTTAAACCTATTGAAATCGCTGAAAATATTCTTAATGTCTGCTATAGTTTTCACGCTTCGATTTGCATAGAAAACCAAGGTAAAAAGAAATTAACAAAGAACTTATCTTCAAGCAGTGAACCCAGTTTCTCCCAAGTATTGGGTTTTTCCTTTCTTTGATAACACACAGCATTGCTTGGCTAAATTTGATGTTCTTATCAAGAAATTGAATTAGGACTTTTTTCTCATTTCTTTAATTCTGTTAAGTAATTAAAGTGAAATTCTTAGGTAAAGAAAGTTCAAAGCTTTATTGGGTTTGGAATAGTGATTTCGTGTTACTGCAATTTGACTTTGGATGTTCATGAACTTTTTCCTTAGGGGGCATTCTGCATACCATGAATGGCAATGGTGTCTCATCTGATGAAGTCATTGCGAAGCTGCTTGAAATGGGTTTCGAGAATTCCAGTGCCATAGAGGCTGTAAAAGAAGTAGGGCCATCATTTGATGATGCATTGGAGTTTATATTGAATGGTTGTTGTAGAAGCAATCAGAGAGCATTGAGTAGTTCTAGATGTTCTACAAGCCAGGCAAAGGCTCCAGGGAAAAGAGCTTTGCCCTCCTCAAAACCATTGGGTCAAATTCGGCAGTCTAGCATACTGGACCATTTCCAATCCTCAAGTGGACCTAAGCGGAGGAGGACTCATGTGTTACCTGATGTACCTGTATCAGAAATGGTGCGTGGTCCTGTAGAACAATGTGTGGAACCTCTTTCTGGTGTGGATAGCATTGAAGTTTTATCAGAATCATCTCTGGTTGATTGCCTTGACATTCGATCAGACTGGGAGAAGAAAGTCAGCAGTCTCTTGCAAAAGCATTTTGGTTTTCTATCATTAAAACCTTTCCAGAAGGAGGTCTTAGCTGCTTGGTTGGCTCACCAAGATACACTTGTTCTTGCTGCAACAGGATCTGGTATTATTATCTTCCTTAAGTTTGTATCTGTTTATTGATATTCTATCACATAGGTGCCTATGTTTTATTCATAATTACCTTTGGCAGGAAAATCTTTGTGCTTCCAGATTCCAGCATTGTTGACAGGGAAAGTGGTTGTTGTGATTTCACCATTGATAAGCTTGATGCACGATCAGTGCTTAAAGCTGGCAAAACATGGGGTTTCTGCTTGCTTTCTTGGATCTGGACAACCTGATAGTACTGTGGAAAATAAAGCAATGAGAGGCATGTACAACATAATATACGTTTGCCCTGAGACAATATTAAGGTAAGGGACTTCCTTACTACATTGCTTTTGTTTGACTAAGGGGTTTCCAAGGTTCTCAGACTGAAAAATTGCAATTTAACGTGCTGCAGACTGATAAAACCTCTCCAAAAGTTGGCAGAAATACGTGGGATTGCTCTTTTTGCAATTGATGAAGTGCATTGTGTTTCAAAGTGGGGCCATGATTTTCGGCCTGACTACAGGTTTGTCAGATAGCCGTTTACAACTGTAATATATATGTATGTAACTATGTACATATCAATACTACTATTGTGGTTGGATTTTGGGATGAGGAATAGAGGACTCTACTATTGTGCTCACATAAATATGAGCTTGATCAACCACTCTGAATCCCTTTTGTCCTTGCTGTGCTCTTAAAGTAGATATTCAATCCATTAAGGAACCACTCTAGTTCTTTAGATAGATGACTAACGTTGTCACGATTGCTTGACATATGAATTTTCAAATGTTTCAGGAGATTGTCTGAGTTGCGAAAGAACTTCAGTGCTAGCAATTTAAAATTCTTAAAATTCGATATACCACTGATGGCATTAACTGCTACTGCCACAATTCAGGTTCGTGAAGACATTCTTAAGTCATTGTCCATGTCAAAGGAAACAAAAGTTGTGCTTACTTCATTTTTCCGGTCGAATCTAAGGTTCAGGGTAAGTTTATTGTTTAATTTTATCACATGTTTCAGTCTTATTCCACTTTTTTTTGTGTGTGTGTGTGTGTGTGTGTGTTCTTGTGTCTAGTTTTAGGTTCTTTATATTAAATTATCTGCAATATTGGATTTGGTTCTGCATGTATAAATTCAGAAGTTTCCAAAGAATTCAATTTCATTGTTTGCTTCCTCCATTGTATAATTCATACAGGTACAGCATAGTAGAACATCAACATCATCATATGAGAATGATTTTTATGACTTGATAGACATGTATACGGGCAAGAGAGGAAAAGGTGAAAAGAAACAAATGATCATCTCAGAAGAAGTAAACGAAGCGCTGGACAGCTCATCTAACAGTAGTATGTCAGAGGCTGATTGCATTTCAGAGCATGATTTGGACAATATCGAGGATGGTAATTCCGACAGATATGATGAAGCAAGTTCACTCCAGGAAAATGGTTCAAGTGCTTCAAAGGGAAGAGAGCTGTCAGTTGACTACTTGGAAAATGATGTTGACATCTTTCAGAGTGTTAATGATTGGGATGGTTAGTTCATCATTTTGACATATTTATGACTGATTGACTATTGTGCATTGCACTGATCATTTCCATACTTGCAGTTAGCTGTGGTGAATTCTGTGGACTACCTCTTTGTGAGGACTTGAATACTAGAAAAGAAACTACATCGGGGGTACTTGATCTGCCGAGTCAACCAGAAGAAAGACTGAGACTTCTGGAACAGCCCCTAGAGAAAGGATCAACTATCATATATGTTCCTACGAGAAAACAAACGTTGAAAATTGCAACTTATCTTTCCAAGTGTGGAGTGAAGGCTGCTGCCTACAATGCAGGGGTATGCCTTGCAGATTGTTTCTGTTCTTTCTTACAGTCTAGTGTAGGGTTCTCTCAATCTTTCTGCCTACTAAACTAATCTGTTACTTCTTAAAAATGCCTTTCTCAATATTCCCAAAGATTCTAGGCTACTAGAATTTATTATATGGGCAAAAATTCAGTGCAGTCTAAATGATGTGGAAAGATGTTGGGATGTGGAAATTGGCTGCATTGCTGAAATGACAGTAATGTTCATACACTTGGAGATGAATACAGATGATAGATTGTTTTAAATTGTCTATTCTCTGAGTTCATTATCTTGCTAACTTAACGGGTCCCCATGCTGCTTGAAACTAGCTTTTGCTTTCTAAGCAACTTATATGTGGGTATAATCTTTCTGCAGTTGCCAAAATCACGTCTGAGGCAGGTCCACAAGATGTTTCATGAAAATACATTAGAGGTATGAATTTTCAGGCTCACGGAAGATACTGGAAATACTGAATTTGATATTATTCTGTGCATGTATGTACATAAATCTCTGTGTGTGTGTGTGTGTGTGTGTGTTTTCTTTTGTGTATATATATCACCTTTGAAAACTATGCAGATGTTGTTGCATGTATTAGACTTCATCTTAGGCATGCGCCTACTACATTTTAAACAGCAATTTAAGATTTCCTTTTGTAATTCAGTGATCCTTGTTTTGAGATATCTTAGTCACCTTGAGCCTTAACATCGAAGTATTGAAGAGAACCTGTTGGTAGTCTTAGGAATTCTTGTGATGTACTTTTGCACAGAAACTAAACTCAAATCATTGAAGAGAACCTGTTGGTAATCTTGGGAATTCTTGTAATGTACTTTTGCACAGAAGTTGAATTTTTTTATGAATTCTGTAAGGCAGAATGTTTTATATATTCATTCTTTTTATGCCAAAAACAAGGTCAGACAGTATATTTTGATAATAAATGTGATTTCCCCTCACCTGTAGGTTGTTGTGGCAACAATTGCTTTTGGAATGGGAATTGACAAGTTAAATGTCCGAAGAATCATCCACTATGGTTGGCCACAGGTTTTTATTTTTATTTTTTTCTTCTAATCTTATTTTGCTTCAATGTTAATGTATCATCATTCTTTGTTTAGTCACAACTATTGATTATTTCCCTTCATGTATTATGTCATCATTTCTCTGAGCTAACATTTTAATTGGTACAGAGTTTGGAAGCATACTATCAAGAAGCTGGTCGAGCGGGAAGGGATGGAAAATTAGCTGACTGCAGTAAGTTCATTTATCTCTTTAGAATATAAGAGTGAGTTGGGCTAAATTGAAGTCTTTAACCTCTTTGCCCCTTGTTGCAGCAAGTATTGTTTCTGAGCTAACTTTTTTTTGTTTCTAAGTTGATGGAAGAGCACCATCACTTTTTCCCTTTTTGTGGACTCCACATTGTCGAATAGCATTTCAACATAACTGACACCTCTGTTTTGCTTGAGCAGTTTTATTTGCAAACCTAACAAGACCACCATCACTTTTACCGAGTCGAAGAAGTGAAGAGCAGACAAAGCAAGCATATAAAATGTTGTCTGATTGTTTCAGGTTTCATCTCCTTGTTTTTTATATATCTCCACTCTTAATATATTATTAGAGATCTGATTGGTTTCTCCTAGCACAATAACTTCACAAACTTGCACGCACCCCCACACATCAAGCAAATACATATGAAAGATCTATTTTCCATTGTTTACTTGCAGGTATGGAATGACTTCCTCATGCTGTCGGGCTAAAAAACTTGTGGAGTACTTTGGGGAGGATTTCAGTTATGAGAAGTGTCTCTCGTATGTATCATTTCTTCTCTCTCCATGTAATGGGTTTTTTTCCAGTAAAGATGGCTTTTGGACTAGAAACTACATTAATGCTTAATGTGTTATCTTTAAATGTTCCTCAATCAATCGTATTTACTGCACTGAATCGATTTGTAGCCCTTATAAAGAAGAGATCAAATTAGCTTTTTTCTTCTTTTTAAATACATTGCTTATATATATACTATGAAGATTCTCAGTATCATACTCATGTTTTCTGACATCTCGCAATTAAACATGATTGAATCTTTCATGCTCATTAACCTCTTTCCTTTAATGTAGGTGTGATGTCTGTGTTAACGGACCTCCAGAAATGCAGAATTTCAGAAAGGAGGCAGATGTCTTTTTGCAGGTTATTGCTGCTCATGATGTAAGTATGCTGTATTTGAAAGTTTCTTGGGTTCAAGGTCACATTAATTATTGTTGACATGTAAATAATGTGGTGACGAGCAGACTCAAAACAGTTTATGTTGTTCTTGCCTCAGCATCCTTTCAGAACAACCATATTGTTTTCAAAATACAGTGCAATTATACAGCATCCTTTCACAGCAACCATATTGTTTTCAAAATACAGTGCAATTATACAGCATCCTTTCACAGCAACCATATTGTTTTCAAAATACAGTGCAATTATACTTCTTGTGCTCAAATATACTGTAGCCCAGTAACTGCTATATCCATATTAAAAAGTGACCGACAGCTTGGCATAGCTGATACATATGCTTATCAATGGAATATCTGTTTAACCCATGAAACAGATTATATCCTTATTGATGTGGGAATGTGGTTTCAGAGACAAAGCAGATACAGGAATGATTCATATGATGATGCCATGAGTAGTGATATTAGACGTGAGAGCTATATGGGGAGACTCAATCTCAGAATGATTGTCAGTAAAATAAGAGAGCAGGTACTTCTCTCTCTGTGTGCGCGAAGTTCTTAAGATGCAACTATTCTAACACATAGTTTTGTGATCTTCATTTAATTGCCATGACAACCATCTGCAGTCCCAACAGTTCATGGCAACTGAGCTGCTTTGGTGGCAAGGTCTTCTCCGAATTATGGAAGGTAAAGGGTTCGTCAGAGAGGGAGATGATAAGGTATAGGCTTCCTTTCTTCACTGGAAAATGATGAACTTATGCCTCTGCTCAACTCCTTGTTCACTCTGACTCGGAACTGTAAAATGAAATATTTTCTGCAGAGACATGTTCAATTGAAGTTCCCCAAGCTAACAGAACTCGGCCTGGAGTTTCTGCAATCTGAAAAGGAGAAAACTTTCTATGTTCACCCTGAAGCTGATATGCTGCTCTCAAAAAGCATGCCCAAATCTTTCTCAACTTTCTCAGAGTGGGGAAAAGGCTGGGCTGATCCTGCGATTCGACGCCAGCGGTTAGAGAGTTTTCGACACAACAGAAGCCCACAAAGCTCTTTTGGTAAAAGAGGAAAACGAAAATCACGAAAGAGAAAATCAAGTGCGAGTAGTCAAAGTGTTAGAACTGTTCGAGGTAGAATAGAGGCTAAACTCTCCAAACAAAGTATCAGACCAAGGTCATCGAATCAATAAAATGTTTGTAATTAGCATGTAGAGTATATAGTAGCTTTCGACAAAATACATGTCAAAGTTTCCCATCTTATGGTTATTTAGGCCCTAATGTGTCTATCAAATTAGCTGCTTAATCAATAGTTAGTGTTTAGTAAAGAATAAGCGAAGCAACTTCACAACATGTTTTACAAGGGTATTGGTAAAATGTAATCTTCATTAGTTAGAAAAACTACAACTGTCTATCACAATCATTACGCTCTCAAAAGTGAAATCTTCTAGTTCTATGTCGAAGCATGGAGAACGTCTTCCATGCTCTGAGCAAGCGATGTTTCGTTTTTTTGGGTCCACCCACATGACTTTCACGTGCCTCTTTATTAAGACGAGATTCACAAGGGATAAGCTTAGCCTGTTCCCGGTCTCAATTGAGTTTTACCCAATCATGAGCAACCTGAGTGAATTGATTACCCAGTCTCTACACCTATGAACCTTCGATGATAACAGATGGAGCCAAGTTGGGAGTGTTCATCACCGTGCTTGTAACCCATCAGTCCATCACCACAACCCGTTCTCTCTAAATTGTTGAAAACTTTTTCTCACCTTCAGCTCCTCTGTTTCTAGGACGCCATCTTGGAGGTGATCTTCTCCGGGCAATTCATCGGTGGGAGACTTGGACGAGTAGGCTGATTGGGTTGAGATCCGGCATGAGGGGATTGAGGGTCGATCGATGGGGGCAAGGTAGAGATCGGCGCAATCGATGGAAGATTGGAAGGTGGTGGTTGGGTTGAGGATGGTGGGACGACGGTGGGAGAATTCCTGCTGCTGGTAGTGCGTTCCTTGCAGACCTCATGCCTCTTAATCACAAAAAAAAAAAACGCATATTGTTACAGCCTGGGCGTTAGCTTTGGGGCTTGGGCTTATGCTAATTTTGGTTTTCATTTATTTTGTTTGTTACTTTAGTTAGTTTAGTAGGATGTGGATTTTTGTTATTTTATATATGTTAATATTTGTAATAAACCGTATTTCTCATCTCAAATTTGGTGGTTATTGTTTCTAAACTGACAACATTAGTGAGATGAAAACTAATTGAAAAAAAAAATGTAACAATAAATTGTTAAATTAAATTTTCAAGTGGACATTGATATGTTTGTAATTATTTCTCTTATTTATCAGTTTAGTGTTTGGAATTAACTGCATTAATTTTATTTCTTGAGTTTTTATAATAAAGGTGGATCATATGAGAAATGGTCATGAAAAGATCCCCCATAAAATTTTTGATAGATTAGCAAATTATATTTCAGTGTTAGTAACATTGAGGTGGTGGTTGACCAAGTAGATTGGTGTTGAAATTAAGTTGAAAGTAGATAATATTTTAACTATGAGCATAAAATATTCCAATCATCTCATCCAACGGTCGATTTTTTCAACTTCTTATTATCAATGGAGTTCCCCATCAAATAATATAATTTATAAATATAGGGTTATAAATGTATAATAAACTGCATGTGTTAGTTTAAATTTGTTGGTTATTGTTTTCATTTCGACAATATTAGTGACCTAAAAGTATCAAAAAGTATACCTTCTATGAGCAACAACGTGGAGGAAATAGACTTTATCAAAATCGACCATTGGATGTTATCATGATAATAATAAATAGTTATGGTCAAAATTTCAGCTATTTTCGTCGTTGTTTAGGTCTCGATCTAGTAGGTCAACCCTAAACCCTAAATACCACATAAAACTAATATGCTCATAACCGCTCATTCGCAACTTATTTTTTTGATATGTCAGCTCTCATACTCTCATGGGTATGAGAGGTATATCAAATAATGTAAAATTTTTGAAAAGTTTATCTCCTCGCGGTTTAGCTCCCCTTAGGGAAGTATAGGTGCATATAAGGTTGACCGCTTTATTTGATATTGAAATGACGGCGGATCGGGTTAATTTTTTTACACAATACCTATTAATACGCTATAAATAGATGGGTAATGTCAAATTTATCGATTTCCAATTTCGATTATTTGGACTGCACAAAATCTTTATATGTCTACTAATGTAGTCTAACTAGTTTATTTGTATCAAAAAGTATACCTTATATGAGCAACAACGTGGAGGAAATAGACTTTATCAAAATCGACTGTTGGATGTTATCATGATAATAATAAATAGTTGTGATCAAAATTTCAGCTATTTTCGTCGTCATTTAGGTCTCGATCTACTAGGTTAACCCTAAACCCTAAATACTACATAAAACTAATATGCTCATAACCGCTTATTCACAACTTTTTTTTCTTCGATTTGTCAACTCTTTGCACTCTCATGGGTATGAACTATATCAACTAGTGTAAAAAATTTGGGAAGTTTATCTTTGTATACTTACAAAATTTCCAATTTTGTTTTCATCCACCTTTTCGCATGATCCAGATTATGCCTTAAATTTCAATTTGACAAAAAAATAATAATAATTATGATCCGGATTATGATTTAAAGGTAAATATTGTCTTTAACTTTATAATTGAACCGTAATTAAACACACACTCTTGTATGACCGAATTCTATCTTTGTAAACATATTGAATTCAGTTTATTCAAAAAACATATTGAATTCAGTATCTTATCATAATTTGATTTTTCTTGAAAAACTATAAATAAAATAGAAATAATTATAAATGTTGTATGAGTCATTAAAAATTTACAAAAATAAAGTTTTTATTCTTTTTAGTGTTTATTGGCGAACCCCGAAATTCAAGATAGGGAATGTGGTTTATTGAGAAGAAATGTTCTTTATTTTGAAGCTGTTAGAAAAAAGAAAATTGGTATGTTTACTTTTTTTTTTTTTCTTTTTTTTAATTGAGGGTATGTTTACTTCTTTATCGAAAAAAGGAAAGGAAATTAGATTAACAATATTACACGGACCGCGTGTTGGTTAGATCCGTAGATATGTGGAATCTTTGCCAAAACTTTTTGGCTGTCAATGGAAAAGTGTTAGGCTATAAAAAAAAATTTACTGTAAATAACTTTGGTAATAAAACTGTGACTTTTGAGTTGCTGGGTAAAGAAAATTATCGAGTCAATGTTTTACACAAATGCAGGTCGTGCAACCCACTTGCAAAACTCTAGTGGGACCCTCGTTTCTTCCTAGGGCACGTTTACTTACTTGGAATGGAATGGAATGATTACGGAGTAAAAATACCCCTGTGTTTACTAACACATAAAGGAATCGGAATGATTCCAGGTAAAAGAATTCATGTGTTTACTAACACATGAAGGAATGAGAATTGGTGTAGGTCCCACCTATTTATCAGGAATCGATTCCTGAATACTCAGGAATTCGATTACGTAGGGGGGAGATGGGTTTAGGAATCATTCCTCCGGAATCAATACCGATTCCTTTCTTCTCCCATTCCACTTGTCTCCGATTCATGATTATTTTCCATTCCAAGTAAGTAAACGTGCCACTAAAGTTTTAAAAATTCTTTGCAGGTTTCCGGTTTACTTGAGTAAGTACGTGGCTAGGATTATGCCACAAGTACGGCACAAAAACTGATGGTTAAAAATAGTGCTGACGTGCCCGAGCAACCCATACTCGGAGCATTGCAGAATGTTTATCCAAAACCAAGGTACAAAGTTACGACACAGGAGAACAAGAACAGTCAAAAGTAAAGTAAGACTACCCGGACATAACCAGATCTAGACGAAGCTCTGCAAAGAGATCCGGGTCATCACTTGGGTATGTTCTAATTCCTTTGATATGTATCAAGCAATATATGTTCGAGTGCTTTTTCCCAAATGTATATCCGTTCCTCCTTTGCAGTGCAGTGATCAAGTTAACGTACGTGTGCTGGCATGGGACTGAAAATGGAGTTGGATAGACTTAGCAGTTTACCAGATGATGTTACAGAAAAGATTTTGGAACGTTTGCCGCTTAAGGAGGCTGTAAGGACAAGTATTTTATCCAGAAAGTGGAGGTACAAATCGGAAATGCTTCAAACTCTAGTGTTTCATAATAACTGTGTTTCGACTCAAACTCATCCAACCTACAGCTTTGTGAATATTGTTGATCATGTACTCTTACTCCATAAGGCTCCCATACAAACGTTCCAGCTTTCTTTCAATGGTAAGCTAGCCACTGGGGATATAGATCGATGGATTTTTCACCTATCCAGAAACCCTGTCATCAAACAGATGATACTCGACAATTTTGAAGGGGACATCTACAACATTCCGTCATGTTTGTTTTCTTTTCAAGATATCATTCTTTTAGAGTTATACAGGTGTTTGCTAAACCCTCCTTCCACATTCAAAGGCTTTGGCAGCTTGAAGAGCCTTGATCTTTGGTCTGTTACTTTGGCCCAAGATGTGTTTCACAACTTGATTGGTTGCAGTCCTCTGCTTGAGATATTGAAATTGCAAAGATGTGATGGTTTCACCAATCTCAAGATTGATGCACCGAAGCTCTGGTTTATTTACATAATAGGGGCCTTTGAAGATTTTAACCTCGTGGGTTCCTCAAATCTTGTGGATGCTTCCTTTGATTTGCAGGTCATTGTTGATCAAAGAGGGAATTGTACTAGTTTTGGGAATTTGCTTAAGTTTTTTGATCACCAGCTGCCTCATATTCGAAGGCTCACAATAAAGAGGAACTTTCTAAAAGTAATGATTTTGACTGGGAAGTTTCATAAGTGATTTAGTGATCATTGACATTGCCATAGGAATTTGACCATATTCATTGATATGTTGTTAATCTGCTGCTTACATTCTGCTGCAGTACTTGTCTATTGGTGCCTTGCCAGAGAAGCTCCCTAAACCATGCCAATATCTCAATTTTCTTTCTTTAGACATGAACTTTGACAATCCGGATGAAATTTCAACTGTCTTATGCCTTCTGAGAAGCTCTCCTGCTCTAAAAGAACTGAAAATTTTGGTTAGTTTTTTTTATGCCGAGTTAAGAATTTCTACCATAAAATATTTTAATTAGTTTTGACAGCTATATATATATGTTGTCAAAACTTCCAGATTTTGATGCTACAGAGCTCTTGTAGGTGGACCCTGAAAAGGATCACGCTGCTGTGAGAGAAGTGGAATCTTGTTTATATGACAACTACAACTGTGCATACACTCAACTGCGGCTTGTGGAAATAACCAAGATCTCTGGTGTAAAAGCTCAACTAGATTTCATCGAATCTCTGCTCCTAAGTTCACCTGTGCTTGAGAGAATGACTGTTCAACCTGCTTCTGTCGATGGTTTTTTGAAGCTAGTAAAAGATTTACTTCAGTTTAAGCGTGATTCAAAGCGTGCAGAGATAATGGTTTTGGACCCATAATTCATGAATGAGAGAGTTGCACCAGCTGAGAGGACTTTCTTGAAGAAATTAATGTAGGCTTGGAGTTGTACAGTTTGCTATTAGTCTTTATGTATGATGTATGTCTGTTTGTTAAGAAAAGTTCTCATGTTTTCCATCCAAATTTCCACCGTCTTAGTGTGAAATTTGCTTATCAATTGTTGTGCATGATAAGTACATTTTCTTTCCATATGCAAGTTCTGAACAGAATTCATCTTTCTATGAGTTTGAATCTATAACATACAAATAATAAGCAATTGAAGAAATGATGCATGTGAAGTATGGTATAATATCTTTGATTCATATCTAATAATTAAATGCAAACGCCTCCGCATGCAGGAGCTGCAGACGCAGCACCAAGAACTGGTTTCGTCTAGTCCAGGTCGAACTCGGTTTGGGCCAAAAACCAAGCAGGCTCGACCCTGCTTTCTCAAAAGATTATGTGCCACTTAATATCGATCACTCCTTGCCTGGTAAATTCATGGCCAAGACCTATAATATAGCTCAGTAGCAATTATTCTAGTAATTAAGAGAAATTTTCGACCAGTAGAAAAGGGAGCCAAGATATAGTTTTGGGGGTGCGGTTCCGATCAAATTGATTGAAAATCTCCAACCGAAATCAGAGATGATCTGAGCCTTCATAGGCATATTATTCCAACAAAAATGAAGGAAATTCTCAACACATAAAAAACAAAAACACAAATATATGGGGGAAAAAAAAAGAACTGTTTATAGTTATAGATATTTTCTTCATCTGTAAGTGTCAAGCGCATCTGGTGTAGTGGTATCATAGTACCCTCCCACGGTACTGACCAGGGTTCGATTCCCTGGATGCGCATTTCTTTTTTTGTATTTTTCATTTTATAACATTTTGGCTTCACCACCAGATTTTCCGCACACTGACGTGAAAGGTTTGGTTAGAGGATTGAAATGGAGTCTACCAAACAAAAGAGAAACGCAAAGAATATGCCTTTACTAGTTAATATGGCAAACCCACAGGAGTAATCCAAAAGAATTGAACCGCCATCCATTAAAGGAAGCATCTTGTTCTCATTTTATATCTCATGCATCTCCACCAAACTAAACTGGATGTCATGAAGAACTCCATGGATTATAGCCATGTGGTTTTCACCGTCATCGGCTTCTCTACCTCACTCATCTTCTTCATGCCGACTGTGAAGAAGTGGCGCAGGCAACAAGTCATGACGGAGAAACTAAGGATCATCACTGAAGCGTTAGAGCAAGCCGAAGAAAGGGCGGCCAAGTTTCAAGAACGACATGACCGTATGTTGAGTCAAATGTGCACGTTTTACTTGACGAACAAGGAGCTCGAGGAGGCCTTGGCCGGTGCTCGAGCCGCTGCGAATGAGGCCGTGGACTTTGCTGCTCAGTTGAGGAGGATGCAGTTGAGCGTCATCAGCTCTTTCCCAGGTGATCGGCTACTTAATTTATAGGTTTCACATACTTGTATATGAGAGAGATTATATATGGTCACTCTGTTAAATTACATTGTCAATGAATCAAGGCAATTCTTTGTGTAATGACTGATGACGTTGGAAGGAATGCTGAAGCAAATATCATATATATATGGTATTGCCGTATTGGTTTCCGCACTTGTGATTAGAGGTACATTTACAAAATTTAAGAATCCATGTTGGATGGATATAATCAAGCTTTTTTATAAATTTTAGCATAATATTTTGGCTGTTTGAAGTTGTCCAATTGATGTTAAGAGCATCTTTAGCAATGTTATCTATTTTTGAGTTAAATTTTAGCCAAAATAGCTAAAAAGTTATTTTGGCTAGCCACTTTAGAAATACGTCTGTATCAGTGCTATCTATTTTAGCTACTTTTGAATTTATATTATTTTTTAAGTGAAGATTAAATAGTTTAAATATATTTATAAATTATATAAAATTACTAAAGAAGAACGTATTAAATTATAGAGAGCCTCATCTCGCTCTCTATATTTAGGAGCGAGATAGCTAAAAGTTATAAGGGAGAGCCATTTAGGAGTGTGGTGCAGCTACTAAAATATATCAAAAACTAAACATGCTCTCCAAAATAACTAAGGAGCCAGAATAGAGAGTCTACTAAAGATGCTCTAAGTTCCCTATTTAGCTTAGGATTTAAACGAAATCGAGCATATGAGTTGGGATGGCATTATGATATACTCGAATTGTCCCGTGACTCTTTGAAATTTTAGTTTGTTTAGCTGCACCCAAATTTTTCTATTTTTTTGCCAATTTATTCCATATAGTCAATTTGTCTTCACAATTTCTTATTTTCATTGAATTCACATTATATGTCTAGCATGGAAGGGTAATTTTATAGTTTCAATCTTAACAAAATAGTTTTTGTGATTGTCATAGTGTAGATCTAAAAAACTTTTTCAAAACTTCAAATAACATGTTTGTGGTAAAAATTAAAAAATATATTGACATGCTGAGCATAATAGCTGAGGTTTACAATATCCAAAATTAACAAAAATAACAGCAAATTGACGACAGGGGGTAAATTGGTATAAAATAAAAGGTGTGGTTATTGTCACCCTGTCATTTTCTTTGTTCACCCTACTTTGCTCGTTACACATTACATTTTAATTTCAATTATTAAATTTACTTATGTAACCCGTTTATCTTTCCAGGAATTTCCTTATATATGACATATCCAATTAAAAAAAATATTTGTTTAACAAAAATCTCTCATTAAATTTATATCATTTAAAAAATAAAATATATTAAAGTTTTCTAATAAAATCATAATTTGATTTATTTATGTTTTTTATTTTAACATTCAGTTTCAATGTTCGTCTATTTTAATTGATATCAAAAAATTAGTAAGTTAACAACTATGAGCAATGAATAAAAGATTGATTTTTTTTTTTTTTTGTGTTTTAAATTTTTACCTTCGGTGTTCATAAAAGGTATTGCAAAGATTTTGATGAAGTTTTTTTTTTTTTTTGAGAAAAAACCGAAATTCATTTATTCAATCAACCAGAAAGCATACATTGGGAGGGACATGAACAACAACCCCAAAAAAACCGCAGTTACAGATACCATCAGGCCAAAAGGCCCAAACTCTAACCGCCAAACGCCCATTTCCAAGGCTACCTTGAGACATATGAACCTGAAAGTTCCAGTAACACCCCGTAATCAACCGCAAAGAAAACAGCGTCCTCTTCAACACCGTGTCCAAAGGTACCAGACCACGTGTAAAGGATCGCATGCTAGAGAATCGACAACAAAGGTAAACCAGGATAGAACCAAATCGTCCTCGTCCTCGGGAATGACACCATTTACATGGCATACCACCTAGACCTAATCCTAGCTCAACGGAGTAGAAACCCAACCCTAGCTCAGAGAAGTAGGGACTTGTTAACACAAAACAACAACTGAATAACATCAATAGTTTGATGAAGTTAACATTAATAGTTTTGTGAATTGAATAACAAATTAACGGTGAGGAGGCAACAAAAAGACAAAGAAATAGTAATGAATTCAAATTTGGGTGGAGAAGATGAAAATTAATGTTATTCGATGAGAAATTAAGTAATTTTGTATTTAATTAATTAGTTATGTATTTATGTTTCCTTATAGATTTGAATTTTACAAAATTAGTGTACTTATTAGTTATTTTGAATCTGGGTAGCATAGTCTTTCAATAATTCAAATATTTGTATGGTGAACAAAGAAAATGGTATGGTGACAATAGCCTCACCCATAAGTCGAGGGATAAATTGGCATACAGGAGAAAAGTTAGGGGCTACTTCGACTATTTTGTTTATAAAAAGTAACATTGTCGAAAAGAGAAAGAATATGAATGAGAAAATAAATGCAAATCTACCTTTTTGAGGATGGGTGAAAATTGACCAAGTAATGCACTGATACTCAATTGAGAAGTGCTATAAATACGTTGAACGGTTCTCAAGCGTTCAATGTAAAAGGTTTGAAATTTTGGGTTTTATGTTTTCACCGATGACGACTCGTGGTGGGATTTTGCCATTTTGGCCTCTATCGGCGTTTCTTCCATCTCTCTCGTAGCCTTCAAGCAAGGTCGTCTTTCGCCATGGCTTCCATCTCTTAAGGTTATATCATAATCCTTTATGCGGGTCGTAACGACTTACTCAATTATGAGATCAACTTTCATTAAGTAAGGAGCATATTTAAGCATATCTCAATTTTTCAGATCTCTGCATTGTCTGTATCAGTTTAAGGTGTTTTTTTTATATGCATCTACTATCCATTTCTTCTTTTGGTTCTATACCTTGTTATGATGCTTTGTTTGGATGAAGAACATAACGATATTTTGAGATTTTATGAGAGTAAATTGATACACGTATTTCTCCATAATCGATTGAATTGATTCCTTATATAATTTGTTTGGTGTCCAGAATATGATAATTTCAAAGTTCAAACTTCATCAATTTGAGTTATACAAAATCACAGATACATTAGTACCACATAGTGCAGGTAAATTGATAATGATCTAATATTATCGGTGAAAAGCCTTAGATGTATGTCATCTCCCTTGGCTAAAACTCAAACACCCAACGGATCGCCAGCGCGGCAATCTCTGGACCCCAAATTTTCCACCAAAAGCCAAAACCGGAAAGCCGCAGATCGCCAGCGTGTCTCCTCTAACAGCCGTCGATTCCCACTCCAATCTCAAATCTCAACCACCCACTCCCTTCACTCAAAGCCCTCCCATTGGCCCAAACAAAAACCACACGGATCGCCACCATGGCACACCTCCTATAAATACCTCCCAAATTCCCCTCATTTCCCAAATTCAAATCTCACCGCTCTCAAATCTCCAGTTTTTCCCTCCGATTCTTTTCCAAACCCTAGTTTTTCAGAAATGGAATCCGCAAAGGTCACCAGAGGCGCCGGAGGACGAAAGGGCGGCGACCGCAAGAAGTCGGTCTCCAAGTCCGTCAAGGCCGGCCTCCAATTCCCCGTCGGCCGTATCGCCCGGTTCTTGAAAAAGGGCCGCTACGCCCAGCGAACCGGGTCCGGCGCCCCGATCTACCTCGCCGCCGTGCTCGAATATCTCGCCGCTGAGGTAACGGATACAACTCTCAGATCCAATTCTGCGAACTTCAATACCATCGTGTGTTCATTTTTTTTAACCGATCATGTCCTTTTTGGTAATTTCAGGTGCTGGAGCTCGCCGGGAACGCGGCACGTGACAACAAGAAGACTCGGATCAACCCGAGGCACGTGCAATTGGCGGTGAGGAACGACGAGGAGCTCGGAAAGCTTTTGGCCGGAGTGACCATCGCCAGCGGCGGAGTGCTTCCGAACATTAACCCGGTCTTGCTTCCCAAGAAGACCTCAAGCTCTGATGCCTCTGATAAGGCGACCAAGTCACCCAAATCTCCCAAGAAGGCTGCTTAAACGACGTGTAGTTTTTAGAGATAGTGTGGTGGTAGTAGTTATCTAGGTTTGTTTCGGTTTATGTTCAGTGAAAAAAACGGTGTAGTCGGTTGTGGTTCATAAATGGAAAAGTTGTTATTTCGTATATCCCAGTTTTCGCGTTCAATTTTAGTTTTTCAATTTCAATATCGTTGTTGGGCCTATTGGGCTCTGGGCTAATTAAATTAAATCAAAACTGACAAGCCCATATTGGTTTAAGAATTGAAAAAGGCGATTCTGGAGCTAGAGAGCTCCATTCTCATCTGGAAGAAAAAAGGGTTTAGCTTGGGTTTTGTGTATTTTTGAGGACCAAGATCCAGAAACTTGTTTGAGGTCTACCAAATGAGTCAATTTCTGGTATGGTTTGCTCAAATTGGGTACATTTTTGGTCTATTTTGTTTGGAATATATAGTATGCGGTTTGATTTGTACATATTTGTGGATACTCAGAGGAAGGTTTTGATTGCTAACCGGAATCGACATCGGATTCTGGCCATTGCTGCCGTTGGTTCGGCTTTTTTGTATGCCAAAGGGGACGAGAATTTCAGTGAGAGCTCTTGTTTTACCTGAAATTTCAATTTGATTTTTGTTTTGCGGTGCCGAGAAACTAAAGAAAAGAATCAACTTTTGGTTTGTTTTTGCTTATTTTTTGTAACCCATTAATAAGAAGTGAATTAAGAAATTTTGATTGTGATTTGGGTCGAAAACAATGCCCATTTTCAATTGACTCATTGTATTGAAACTGAAATTGTAGATTCGTCATTCTTGGTGTCAATTCCTGCACCATGGCGTGAATCGTTATCACTGCCGAGGCAAAACTGGCCACTTGGTTCGTTCCTTATTATTCACTACCTCATTACATTATAGAATGTACTAGGTGTTGTTTCTTGTTTTTGTTTATTGTGTTTGTGTGTGTTTGAATTGTAGGAGTTGTTCCATTATTTTCTGTTGCACATGGTTCGGGTCCTTCATCGGATGTATCTGGTTTCTCCGTAGCTGGAGAGAGCCCAAAGCCATGCTGTGGATGTTTGGGCAAAGATACAATTGCAAAGGCCGCTGCGAAGGTCGGTCCTGCTGTTGTCAATATATCTCTTCAACAGGGTAATTCTACATTTTCAGTGTTCTTTTTCATAGTTTTAGCATTTTTTATTTCGATGTAGTTGTGGTATCGGGTAATTGATAGTGGTGGCGGCTTGTCAACTTTTGTGTCTTGTAGGTATATTTGGGGTTGGTGTTGGAAAGGGTATAGGCTCTGGAACTATAATCGATGAGGATGGCACGATCCTAACATGTGCTCATGCTGTGGTTGATTTTCACGGGCTGAGAGCTTCATCAAAGGGGAAGGTCAGACACTACATGGACTCTAATCCCCTACTCATTTCATTTGCAATTTCAGTTGATTACATAGATGGTTCTGGTGTTCCCAAGTATATATCGGAAAACAGGTTTAATTACAAACAAACTGTATTAGTACATTATTGAGTATGCTGTAAATGTGTTTCTAGAAAGAGGCATTTGGGAATAGATCATAATCATTATATATCTTTGGCATACTTGTTACAGGTTGGTGTAACTTTGCAAGATGGTCGGACATTTGAGGGTACTGTGGTGAATGCAGATCTACAATCTGATGTTGCTATTGTGAAGATCAATTCTAAAACCCCCCTTCCAACAGCAAAGTTGGGAGCCTCAAGTAAACTCCAACCTGGGGATTGGGTGATAGCAGTTGGCTGTCCACTTTCGCTTCAGAATACGGTCACAGCTGGCATTGTAAGGTAGACTAATAGTGAGTAATATAGATCTGAACCTTTTCTTTTACCTGTTATCCAATAAAAGTTGTAGCACACATACAAATGCGGGCAAAAGATGACTAAATGAAGCTTTAATTTCCCTGACTTTTTATTGTATCATGTTCATCATCTATGAACTCACACTTTGTGAATGATTGCTGTAGAGCAAGTCAGCATGGGGTTAAAACAATTGTTGTGGGACTGGGTTATGCCGGTTAGTGTTTTGTGACTTGTGTCCTAATGGGGGCAAAACTTAACTAATCCTTGTGTTTCCGTCATTTTGTGTTTTTCCTTTAAATCTAGTTGTGTCGACCGCAAAAGTAGTGATTTGGGTCTTGGTGGACTGCGGAGAGAGTACTTACAGACAGATTGCGCAATCAACCCGGTATATCTCTCTCCCCCTCTCTGCACGTATTTCCTTATTGATAGTTTTGTATTACGGAGGATGTCTGTCCAAACTTGGGGTTATTCTTATAGTGTTGAGTTTATCTGCATGAGTGGTGCAGGGGAATTCTGGGGGACCTCTAGTGAATATGGATGGAGAAGTTATTGGTGTTAATATCATGAAAGTACTTGCTGCCGATGGATTGAGTTTTGCTGTACCAATTGACTCAATCGCCAAGATAATGGAGCACTTTAGAAAAAATGGGTACGTTTTGTTTTCAGTGTAAGAGTAATTAGCTTCAGGTCGTTTATATCTTTAGTCTTTAATCATTTTTTTTAATAACAAATGTGAGATAATTGACATGTTTGGCAGGAGGGTTGTTCGGCCTTGGCTTGGACTGAAGATGATTGACCTAAATGATATGATAATTTCTCAGCTTAAAGAAAGAGATAGTTCATTTCCAAATATAAAAAGAGGGATTCTCGTACCTATGGTATGTTTTCTAGTTGCTTCTTCATTGTTGTTTAATGAATAACGAGAGGAAAAGATACCTAGGTTTGATATCATTTAGGACTTGGTTGAATGAACTAGTACACCCATATAATGAGTGTATACAAGCCATGAATCACTTGTGTAATAATTGCTGATCATTGTTCAACTAGGTAACTCCTGGGTCACCTGCTGAGCGTGCTGGGTTTCGTCCCGGTGATGTTGTTGTCGAATTTGATGGAAAGCCTGTTTCAAGCATCACAGAGGTAATGGCAGTTCTGAATCCTTATTATAATCGAGTCGTGAAGTTCTTTGCGTGAATACTATAGTGGGAGAATGTGGCAGTATGAACTGGACTTACCATATTCGCAAATGACACAGATATTTGCTGGAATTTATCTGAGTCCATTGTAGTTGTGTATTAAGGACCGTTCATCTATCTAAAGTTCTCATTGCGTAACCTAACAAGAGCAGTTTAATACACAATAAGGGATGCAGTAAATTGTGTAAAGCCAAAGGATACTAAAATAACTTGGTATATACAGGGTGGTGTTTGGTTCAAGATTTGGATCCTGAGCAACTAAAGCTTCACCGGCGTTAGCAAACTCTTAGCTAGTAGTACATATGATAATATATTATGATGGTTAATATGGTTGATGAATTTGTGACAGATCACTGAAACTATGGGAGATAGAGTTGGAGTACCATTGAAGGTGGTTGTGAAGAGAGCGAAAGATGAGTTGGTGACTTTGACTGTAATCGCAGAGGAGTCCCATACAGATATGTGAATGACAAAGCTTTTGACTGTAAAACTTCCTCCCTCCTTGCCGGTCCTCCGACGGCAGCTTAGATGGATGTAATTTTAGTGATAGTTACATGCATTGTAACAATGTGGATTTTCTTTACCAATATTTCTTAGTGAAGAACCAGTTAACGAGTGAAAAAGGAACAACAGCAGTAGTACCATTTTCTGATGAAAGAGTAGTGAATGTTAGTAGTTTATTAAATGGCGGACGACTCTGCAAAATACACAAGATCATAGAAAGAAAGATTAGACCACCTTGGCAATACAGTATCAACTTTTGGATTTTGGGGTTTGAGAACAACCACCGACAGTCACCACCACCATACCAGCTGTCGAACCCCTCTTAGCTTTCACTCTATAGATTATCCAATACTTAACAGCATGCACCGAGCATGATTGGTTTTGGGCCAACTGGGACTGGGGAGGGATGGTACAGCCCATTTAAACTTGTCCACAAAAAATGAACTAAATAGTTAAAACTGATCGTTTTGTACTTTTGTTTTGAAACTCCAATAGGAAGCTAACAGCAGAAGCTCTCTGAAAAGAGGCACCAACCACCAACCACGACGTCCACCATCTCCCGATAAACAACTCCCATTTCCTTTCCGTCCAACATGACCCATTCTCTGGTTTTCACTCAAAATCACTCTCTAGATTTCTTTTGCTGATTTACCAACATTTTCTTGCATTTTAGTTTCTTTATATAGTAGTAAATACTGATTTCCTGGGAAACTAAATAAAAAGAAGTCAACTTTTTTCCAACCCAAATGAAAGAAATGAAAAAAGATCAAACCTTTGATTGGATTTTACTCATTTTAGTGAGTTTATGACTTTATGTTTAATGATGTTGTACTACTTTATGTGTTGAATTTTAGAATGGAGGATAGTGGGACCTATTCCTACACCAATAAGGGAATCATTGCTGTTTCCATGGAAAACCAAGCAATGGCCGGGAACCATGCCACTTTGGTTAGTCTACTCCCTTCATTTGATTCTTTTGTTCATTTTCGAAAACTACACTGTGTTGTTTTTTTCTTTTTCTTTTTATGTATTGTGTTTGTGTGAATTTGAAATTGTAGGAATGCTTCCAATGCATTGTTTTTGTGATGGTTCGGTTCCTCCACCATCACAAAAACAATATTCATGCTACAATTCTGTTGTTGAGGATGTAAAGCTTCTCTTGTTCTGCTACGAGCTGGTATTCATTTCTTACAGCACATTTGATGATTCTTGTGATTGTTGAATTTGTTGCAGATCATTGAAATAGTTGGAGACAGAGTGGGGGAACCCTTGAAGGTTGTTGTAAAAAGAGTGAAAGATGAGCAGGTGATACTGACTGTGATCCTAGAGGAGTCATCTCAGCCGGATATGTGAATGAATGGAGGTATAAGGGGTGGTATGTTTAGGTGCTGGGTTTGTAGGGAAGCTGCAAGTTGTGACCACAGCTCCCACTGCTGGTGCTCTTCAAGTTTCAGAAGTAGTAGTAGTTGTAGACTTGTAGTAGCAGTAGCAGGGCTAGTCTATCACTCAATTATCAAACTGAATGTCTGAGAGTGAACTTGAATGATATAATGATTGAAAGGAAATGAACCATGATCAATTGTAATACAAATTGGAGTTTATAGATCCAAGTTTATTAAACAATCAACGATATATTTGAACATGGGTGATAGTATTAGCCCACAGCAGCAGCTTGTTCATCTCTGGAACAACCTGAGCTTCTGCACTGGTTTTCAAGTAGCTAGAAATGAGAGGTTTTGAATTGAAGCAGATATCCATAGAAGAGTGAGATACGGCTTATACATATCTTAATTTCAGTTGGAAGGGTGAAAGGTATTCATAATGTTTTGCCTCAAATGGAGAAAACCAGAACTTCATATTGTTTACAAATTACAAGCCAAATTCATCAACCTAGCTAGAGCAGTAGCAAGAGGAAGCAGAAGCTCAAGTAGCATCATATCCAATTACACCTTTTGAATATTAAACTCTTCTTTTCTGAGACTAAATTGCTTCCCAGAACCAAATTTTGGAATCTTTGAGCCAACTAACATGATGGACTAGAACATATATCATATATAACAAAAATAAAGGACTAGGATAAAAACTAAACCCTCATTCAAACTTTATAGAAATACAAACGCAGTATTAGGAAACTAGTGAATTCCCAAACTGGACTAAATTGCTTCCCAAAAGCATCACAGAAGCTAGTAAATTCCACCAGTCAGTAAATAACTACAGTAGCAGTCAACACTTTCTACACAACCATCACATGCAAAAGCTAGGAACCAAGTGGCATATACTCCTCTTCTCCACCTCTCAGTCTTAGCTAAGACAAGGTACGTTAATGACCCTTAGTCCTTACAGATAAGGTTCATGACGCCTGCAGACCTCTTATTAACACCTCTTAGAGTTGGGCTATTGTCTGCCCTATGAACCAATGAAGTCAAGACAACAATTGACTGAAGCATTGAAACAGTCAAGTCCAGTCGTAATTGGATGTGCAGTGTTATGGATAAGTGAGATCGATGTTCTACAAACCACAACTGGGCAACAGAACAATGGCCTGTAAAAGATTCTATTACATTATTGCAACTTTGCAAGTAGGTTGCCCATGAGTCTATGACTAGGATTATCAGTTGGGACATGGCTGTAGCTGTTCATCATGAATAATAGAAGCAAAAAACAGAATAAGAACCAAAATCAAATAAGTACTCTTTGTTCACTGTGCCATACTCAAAGCAACTGCTAAAGACGAGGCAAAATGATCTTGATGGATATCCTTGTTCTATAAGGCAGTACTGAAATTTGTATTTCTCTACAACTGCTATTCGACTGTTTGGAACATGAAAGGGACCGAAATAATGAGACTCCTAAAATAATTGATCTCAAATATTATCCCCTGGAACTCAAATTTCCAGAAACATGGTTTTTCTGCATTGTTACCTTATGTTCCAAATTTAATCAAGAAAAACGTGGTTTCCCACAATTAACCAAGAGCTTAAGTTTAACTGAAACGACATTCATTAATTGAACTTCCCCCTATCTCAGATTGTGATAAGAAAGAAGTACCTCAAAGTACATATCATGCATCCTTATAAGGATCACGGTAGCTAAGCCAGCTAGAGAGCTTGGAAGGTTGTTCAGGACACAGTACACTAAAACAAGATCATCACTTATCCTAAGTACACAGAGGCCTCTTTCCAGGAAACTAGTTCAAAGAACAAGAAGATAATGAAAATGAAAAGTGGGGGGTTTATAATGTACATGCACGTGAAAGTTTTGTACGGTCAATCTGATTGACTGAGGTTTCGAATCATAT
Source organism: Rosa rugosa (assembly GCF_958449725.1). Lineage (NCBI taxonomy): Eukaryota > Viridiplantae > Streptophyta > Magnoliopsida > Rosales > Rosaceae > Rosa > Rosa rugosa. The sequence goes on along the minus strand of NC_084826.1, from coordinate 4,788,606 downwards.
GGACCCCATATGAGAGAGCAGGCAAGTTAGAGAGTAAAACACAAGGTAATCTGAACGAAATCTCAACAGATGAAGAAGCTCACCCAGATAATATTTCTACCTTGTTTTTTCCTCCGTTGGAATGCAGAAGCAGGCAAGTTTCCTAACTTACCAAATTGGAAGATTAAGTGTTGAGATTGGTGTTCATTCTCATGCAAAAAGAGTAATGACCCAAGTATTAATGTGGCAACCATGTTTGACAATTGACATGTGTAGAAAACATTGTTGCATGTTTCACGTAGTGCATATGTGCATGGGTAAATTGGCAAGGTGAAATGTGCATGTGAATGTATTAATTGTTGTAGGCTATTAATGGTGGTATCATGTTGAATGAAGACTTGTTTGGTCTTTGTTTGATGCTCCACGTTATTCATAAGATGGGAAGCTTGCCACCCTTGCTCTTTGTATGCCTATATATATGTAGCAAGGTTGATGTATTCGGAAAATTCTACAATGTGTTAACGTATGACATGCATACAATTGCCTTAAAAGTGGTAAAATGAGTCATCAAAATAGTAATATTAGTCCTCAAAGTGGTAACATGAGTCACTAAAGTGGTAAATTTTCTTAGTTTACCATATGAGTCCTCAAAATAGTAATATTAGTCCTCAAAGTGGTAACATGAGTCACTAAAGTGGTAAAAATAGTTGATATATGAGAAATGTTAACATACCATAGCTTTATCCGATGTATTCAAGCATGCAAGTAAGCATCAGGTAAGCAATAGAAATAGATTGTGGGTTGTGCATGAGAGTGAGAGAGAAAAGTGCTAAGAGGGAAATTCTCTTAGGTGAGATAGTGTGTTATTGGGTATTCGATCTATAAGTGAGGGTGTACAAGGGTTTCAAAATTTGGGTTAAGAGATTTAACTCATGTGTCTTGTACTAGTTTTTTTCTCATAGTGAAAGAACAAATATTCGGGTGGACGTAAGCAGGAACGTTGCTGATCGAACCACGTCAAAATCTCGTGTCAACTGCTTTATTGTGGTGTTGTTGCGGGGTGTGTCTAATCCTGAATCTCAATTCATTCGTGGGATTAAAATCGCAACAATAAAATCCTCTGAATTTCTGGACTTGAATTGACCAGTTTAAATAGTTTTAGAACTTCTAATTCATTTCATTAATTAACCAAAATTGTTCTGCTGTTACAATATGCATATAGAATAAGAATGACTAGCTTGAATCAACTTCATTGCTAGTTAAATTAATTTGTAACATAACCAAGAGAATAGCTTTTAGGTTTGTGGGTAGCCCTTGAATTTCAAATAGACATATAGATTAGAAAACAAGTATTGCCAAGACAACAAGATGACTGAAAATCCGACTATGTTTAGAACTCGTAATGTATCCCATACATTACTTAACCTCCATGCTCTTAAGGTCTTAATAATGAAAACTGTCCTGATCGATATAATATACATAAAGAGAAGGGCAGGAAAGAAAAGGACTTTGATCAACTTTATGGATTGTCTCTATCAAAAATTCTTGGACATACTGATCCTCCTACCCTTCTGTTTAGTCGTCATCTTGTCCTTTGCTTCACTTAATTTTGTGGTAGCTAAGGAGACAAATCATTCAAATTCCACATCATTTGCAAGATCTCTTCGCCAACTGGCACCACCCCACCCCCTTCAACCTTGCTTATACAGAGTAGGCATTTCCCCCACTTTGCACACATCACACAACTCTTGACTCAAGTCTTTATCTCTATTCACTCCTCTTCACTCTCTCCTTTGCCCTTCAACCCTTCAGAAAACCATTTCAACACTTCTCATCAATGGCATCCAGCTCAATGACTTCCTGTAACTCGGGCTCGTCTTGGACTGCCAAGCAGAACAAGGCCTTCGAGATAGCTCTAGCCCTTTACGACAAGGACACCGCCGACCGCTGGTACAATGTTGCGAGGGCCGTTGGGAATAAGACTCCCGAGGAAGTTAAGAAGCACTATGACCTTCTTGTGGAAGATGTGAAGCTTATCGAGTCCGGCCAAATTCCTTTCCCGGATTACGTGACTTGTGGTGGGAGTGGGAGTGGCAACATCGGTCAGGATGAGGAAAAGAGGTAGTCTTTACTCTTTACTGATACAGTGATACTATTTGTCAAAGTCGTCCTCCACCACCTAATTACACAGCAATGACATATATAATAAATGTTACTTTCTGATTCTTTGACAACACAACGTGAAATTTCTGTGCTTAAATTCTTATACTATCATTCAACATCAGCAATCTTTTTCTTTGCATCTTATTCTATGCTATAACATGACCATCCATTGGACCATTGACTTCTGCTAACCCACTTCTTACTCTTACCTTTACATATATATCTAATGGTCAATATCTTAGAAGCTGTTAACTTACCAGGAAATTGGGTATCCAAGACTACAAGTAATTTCCAAACTTCAGATGCCTAAGTGGGTTCATTAAGCCAATTTTAACCTCTAGCAACACCAAGCTAGTTTCAAGCCTTCAACCGCTTTTCAACATGCTTTTAATTGATTAGTTGTTGCATGTAAGATTTAATTTTGAAATACATCTAAGATTTATTGTGATACACTAAACTCGAACCTATTAGAGTTAATTTTTAGCCAAATCTAAAGCTAATCCCATTGAGCCTTGTCTGCTAAATTTACATGCAGGATGAGGAACCTGAAGCTCCACTGAAGCAGCAGCAGAAGAAGTCTCCATGTACCCACTAATTAATAAATAAAGATGTATCGCTAGCTCGATGTTCTGAGTTAATTAGATGACAACGCTGTGGTGTAGTACTAAGTTCTAGTCGTTGATCGAAGATATCACAAACCCGTGATTCTTCTATGTACGTTGTTAGAATTCCCAGTTTCTTAACTTGTTGCTATAATAATCAATCCTATGTATGTAATCTACGTACTCTAAATTTCTGAGTGTAAGATTCAGCTTAGCTGCTAATGGAATCTTATATATATAAGTTTATGCGTCGATCAATTTCTTCTTCTAAACTTGTTGTACGTATAACTTGTATTGCTTCATCATGCATATTCATAATGCATATATACAACATAGGCTTCAGACTCGAACCAAAACTCAAAACGAGAAGCCACAGAAATTGGATCAATTTATAACAAGAAATTAATAATCACTCTGACGTAGATTTGGATCCCTAAACGCCTTGAGGCCTAGACTTGAAGAGAGAGAGAGAGAGAGAGAGAGAGAGAGAGAGAGAGAGAGGTTAAGAAAAGGCGGGAAAGTGGGTTCCACTCTGAAGATGGAGTTGATAAGAATGTTCGGGCGATGAGGTGTTTGCCACGTGGCCAAATACCCAACAAAAAAGAGGAGGTCAGTACCTGACCGGTGACCGGTACGGTTGAACCCAAACACGTTACTTGTGCGACTCGCAATTTTTGGGAATGTGGTCGCCAAATAGATTTTAGGATTGAAATTCATAAATTATGAAAAAACAATAATGGATATATATATATATATATATATATATATATATATATATAAATGATTGACTAGTTACAGGGCTAAGGACTGGACATGGATGATATGAATGAATAGAATAGTATTGAGACTTAAGGTCAAGAGATCAACACACAACTACTCGGTCTAAGCCTACTCCCTCTAGTTCAAACTCTGGGCCTTCTTTGAGTAACCAGGCCATCAAACTTGGATCTTATTTTAGTGTGTGCAAAATATTTCAAAGCCCACTTGCCAAGCCCTCGCTTGGATCTTATAACCATTCTTTTGTCGAGGCTCACGATGTCCACGCCGATGTAACACATAAAATTTGGTTCCAAGTTTTTTTTAACTCTATGGAAACCGATCCTGAAACCAAAAGCTTGACCAGAAAACAATGCCATCTTGATTCCGGCAACTTATGTCTTCGAAATCCAGAGTGTTTTGATTCCAACAATCCATGTATATGTCGTCAGTAGCCACACAGTACTACAAGTACACCGCGGGACTCAAATGGTTGGAGATCAATGATGAAGCGACTCGAATGCTTGGGCTTAGCATAAAAAGACTGTTAAATCAATATTGGCAACAAAGACTGCAGGGGCAAGCTTGACTGGCGGTCTTCTCAACCTTTAAGCCATTACTTCCAGCTTTAGTGGTTGACCTAACCCAAACCATACGACGTGCCTTGACAAACTGAGAGACATTTTAACGTAGAAGAATTATGTTACAAGTATTTGGATACAGTGGTTTAAGTTGAATGATCCATGTTGGTAAAATAAAAAAGTAGTTGGACTCGTTTCATTTTCCTCGGATATTTACAATGTATACGAGTATTTCAGTCCCCTAAAGAATTTAGAGAAGAGAAAGCATGATATAAACAGAGGTCAGAAATCACTACCAAGGAAAAAAAAAAAAAAACATTTACAATGATTCAGAAGGTTTCTTCTGGCTTCAAGAAATTATAATATTCAAGCTGAGTCATTTCTCCTCCATTGACAGGGTCAAATTCACATCGATAGAAGCTGCAACAAATCAAAACATAAAGCATAACTCATTTAAATCACTTAAACTAATGAAACAAACTGGGTTGTTCTGCATGTTTAATGTTGATGGATATTCTAGATTTGCAAAACATTATGCAATTACTTGTATTAAAAGGGGAACGATTGCCAGGCATCAGAAGGAAATTAGTAGGGAAAAGTATGAAATGTTTCGACCTCTAATCGTTACCCCCTAATCCTCTCCTCAAGAAAAGAAAACAGAAGAGCATTATCAAGATCAGTTACCTTCCATCCATGCCTAGAACCACAACAGTGTTCTTCTGGTGGCCAAAGGCAACAATGTACTCCAAACCTTCGTGCAAGTGAAATTTAGCCACTGACCATTCTGAGCTGAAATACCTTGGCAGAACACCTGCAAAAGATAAACCCAGTGTCAGGTTGAAAGGCCAGGTAAAGGTTGAACACCTATCATCCATTAACAATTGACCTTTATCGCCAGTCCCTAACTGATAATCTTGGTGACAAACTTTAAAATTACCCTGTAATGAGAAATGAATTATAAGCCACGTGGAAGATGTCAAACTATATTACCTTTCATGAAAGAGAGAGATGAAACGCCGGATGGATGAGGAGGACTGGATTCTGATGGACTGATATTCCCCAAGGATCCTGAATCAACCTTCAGATTGAAAACATGGATAGTTCCCTTGTCACTCGAGACAGCTAGCCATTGGGCATTAGCAGAGAAAGCAAGACTATGTATCTCTGCTCTATCTGCTCCTCTCCTTACCTACAAAACATACCAAGTAATTATACCAAGTAATTTCTGTTAAGCTATCAAACTAGATAGTGCTCACCAAAGTTCATATATTTTAGTAGATTCAAATCTTCTGCAGCAAGTAATAAACATACAGTAGCAAACATGCTATATTACAGATAAAAAATTTACTGCATGGTTCAAAGGAGGTTATCTATTTTGCCAGACACCTTATGTGTATGAAATAGAAGACATTCTCATTAAGTTATGAAGTAATCCTAACATTGGATCATAACCTAAATTCAAAAATATAATTCAAATAGCTAACTCAAACATATAATCATACATAAGGACTCCAAATACAATTGAATTCTTCGAAAGCAAGAAATGAATTCAAATTTTAGAGTACCTCTTGCAGCAATGAACCATCCAGAGTATTGAAAACTCTGATCAAAGTCCCCTTACTGCTGGCCGTGGCCAGCAACCTCCCGTCCTGCGTGAGAGCGAAGCAGGCCAGCCTGGAATCGTGGGCCATAATAAACTTGGTCCGCTTCGACCCGTAATGCTCGACCCGAATTTGACCTTTCTGGAGGCCCGGGCAGACGAGCACCGCCTGAGGCCCGACGTGCGAGACCTCGCAGAGTCCCTTGGGGTTGGCGATGGTCTCAATCTGGTGGAGAAGCTTCAAATCGGCGAAATTGTAGACGAAGATCTTCTGGACGAGAACGACGACGATGCGGTCGCGGCGGAGCTTGACGGCTTTGACCTCGGAGCGGAAGGAGAGCTCGCCGATGCAGCGGGACTGGTGGTCGTCCCAGATCATGACCTTGTTGGGGGAGTAGAGGGGGTCGGGGCCGCCGCCGACGACGGTGAGGATGTTGCAGCGGAAGAGCATCTGGACCAATCCGACGGCGCCGCGTGGGCCGAAGTCGCGGCGGAAGATCTCGCGGAAGGGGTCGCAGTTGTAGATGCGGAAGCCGAGGTCGGTGCCGGCGGCGAAGCAGCCGTGGTCCTGGTTGAAGGAGAGGTTGAGGAGCTCGGCCGGGGGAGTCGGAGTCGGATTCGGGTTTTGGGCCGGGGAGGGACAGTAGGAGTCGTCGGGGGCGCAGTCGGAGGCCATTAAATCGGGGACCGGGAATTGAAAGGGAGGTGGGGAATAGGCGGTGGTGGTCATGGGTTCATCGGAAAAGTGGGGAAATGACGAAGTTGGGGTTTTGTTGTTTAAACTGGAGAAAGGGAGTACAGCGAAAGTATAGATGGGATTTGGATTGTGAGTTGTGCCAAGCTTGAAGGCGAGTTTCTATCTATCAATAGCTCTCATGCCTCATGCGTCGTTGAAAAGACAGTTTTACCGCCACTTCGGACCCCATACGCTATTGAAATTATTTAATTAATGTTTTTACGTCATCAAAAATAAAATAAAAAAAAATTAATGTTTTTTCGATTGATAATTGTTTAATTAATGTTATTGCTTTTATGCCTAGTAGCATAAAAGGTTCTTTCCTTTCAACATATTATGTAACTTTTCTCATCCATTTTTACATGAAACATGTGAAGAACATTAGTGCAAAACTTCAAAATATATCAGTCTTTCGAGAAAACAGATCTATATGCGAGTCTGATAATACTCTCCTTAAAGGCTTAAACAATTTATATCATCCACACTTCAACAACCAATGGCTCAAAAAATCACAAAATTTTGGTTTGCTGAACCAAACCGGATGATTTTATGGAAGAATTATGCTACACACTTCAGTGCTTAGCTGTCCAAACAAAGAGTCTTCATTTACCCTTCCCATACTTGTTTCCTAGTATTAATCTTCTCAAATGTACAGAACTACGGGATGAGAACTGCATAATTTACAGACTTTCACCTACGGAATTTAAAAAAGAAAGTATGAAAGAAAGCATAATATAACAAAAAAAACCATAACTTAATGGTGCATTCTGTAACTTCTACTGCTGTAAGTTAATGTTTGATCAACTTGGTATGATTATCCACCACATTGGTTGATTACTCGAGTCTAATCTGATATGTTAGAAATGTAAACCTTCAGGGAAGTCCGTGGTTCTCCTTTCAGGCTAGGTTATAATGAGGCCACATTTTGCACTCCATGTATCTTCCTTCTCCCTTCTATCACAAAACCAGAGATCCCTACCAAAAACATTGTGTATATACCAAAACCCCAAAATTCTATTCCGCCTTCAGGAAATTGGAATATTCAAGCTGAATCATTTCTCCTCCATTCACAGGGTCAAATTGACATCGATAGAAGCTGCATTGACAGATCCAATAGTTTCGTTAGACATCTAGCTCGATATTCAAAATGCACATTATACCAACAAATCAAATTATATACAATGAAACAAAATGGATGATGATGATCACACATGATACAGAGTTTTAGATGATAGCTCAGAGTCAAACTAATGTTGTTGAATATTTTCAATTTGCAAAACAAGTACCAATGACAGCAGATAAATGGATCAAACTAAAATGAGGAACAAACATTTTAGTTGTAGCCAGGGCAAAAATCAATAGACTCAGATAAGAGGGAGGCAGATTGCCATACATACTGTATTATTGAGTAATGAGAAGGAATTGCAGGATATTAAATATGTTGTAGGGTAAGCAGTAAAATAGTCAACCTTCAACCCCATATACCCGACAAGTAATAAGAGAAATGACAGATTTGGTTACCTCCCATCCATGCCAACAATGATAACTGTGTTCTTCTGGTGGCCAAAAGCAACAATGTACCGTACACCTTCCTGCAAGCGAAATTTGGCCACTGACCATTCTGAACTAAAATACCTTGGAAGGACAGCTGTAAAATATAAGCCGACAGTGAGGTTGAAAGACCAGACTTGAGATCCAAAACTATTTAAAAAAGGCTTCAAACCATAGAAGAATTCAATAATTTCTTTTAACTCAAATCCTGGCATCTGTTGATTCACTTGATTGTAATAATAAACAAGAAGTCAACCTTATAATGTTTATTAAGTCTCTAGATCTAGAAAACATATGGGCCCCAAGTTATTATGACAAACTCTAGTGTTTTACTATCACTATAGTTGAGAAATCAGAACTTCAAGTGCAAGATACCAAAATATATTACCTTTGATGTAAGACAGAGATGAAATGCCTGATGAATTAGAACCACTAATTTCTGATGTACTGCATGATCCATCATTCCCCAAAGATCCTGAGTCAACCTTTACGCTGAAAACATGGACAGTACCCTTGTCACTTGAGACAGCTAGCCATTGGGCAGTGGAAGAGAAAGCAAGACTGTAAATCTCCGCTTTGTCTGCTCCTCTCCTCACCTACATAAAAACCACACAACTTTCTTAAATCAAAATTATTTCGATGGGGTTGGTAAAGTTTAGTAAAGTTCATATACATATGTAGACTTAACCTCTCACGGTAGATATAAAGATGGTTTCTAAGTAAACATGACAACATTCAAAAACTTATGCACAGAGCCACAGCTTGTCAGATAAATTCAAGCCTTTGATCATCAAGTGATCTTCCACGACCTGGAAACTCAAAGCCCCATGAATTGAAATTTCAACTCATCTTATTCATATATACATGTGATTTACAAAAACCAGGGTGTTCGTCATTCATGACTATTAAGAGATCCAGGATCACAACTAGATCCAGTAACCACAATCAAGATAAACCACAAGCGCAATTTAGGGTTAACATGCTTATCTCGACTTTAAATAAGGGGTACAAGCTTTTCAACTGCATATCTAGAGCTTGTTATGATGTTCATGCAAAACTCATCTACCTAAAAGGCTACACCAATGGGAAGAGGAAGCAAAGCTCATAGTACCATCAATTCACATCCCAACTACCATTCAAAACCTTTAACCACAACCAACATGAATCTCAGTCTCTTTTCCAAGAGTAAACTGCTTCCCCAATACGAAATTTGAACAAATATAAGCAAACTAACACATGAAAGAAAACAAGCACATTCATGCTGACGGACATAGCATCAATCCCACAATAACTTATTCATATTCAACTAAAAGTCTAAAACCCTGATTCAAGCTTCAACCACCAACACATATAATACCGAAAACCGCAAAGAATTGAAATTTAAAGTACCTCTTGGAGCAATGTACCATCCAAAGTATTGAAAACTCTAACCAGAGTCCCTTTACTACTCGCCGTCGCTAGAAACTGACCATCATGAGTGAGAGCAAAGCACGCGAGACCGGAGCGATGTGCCGTTATAAACTTGGTCCGCTTCGAGCCGTAATGCTCGACCCGAATTTGCCCCTGGTGGAGCCCCGGACACGCCAGCACGGCCGGCCCGGACTTATGCGAGACCTCACACAGTCCCTTAGGGTTTTCCACGGTCACAATCGAATCCAACAGCTTCAAAGCGTTGAAATCGTAGACGAAGATCTTGTGGAGAACAACGACGACGATCCGGTCGCGGCGGAGCCTGACCGACTTGACCTCGGACCGGAACAAGAGCTCGCTGACGCAGCGGGACTGGCGATCGTCGTAGATCATGACCTTGTTGGGCGGGCAGAACGGGTCGGGTCCGCCGCCGAAGACGGCGAAGTAGTGGCAGTGGAAGAGCATCTGGACGAATCCGACGCCGCCGCGTGGACCGGAGGGGTCGCTGTGGAAGCGGCGGAAGGGGTCGCAGGTGTAGACGCGGAAGCCGGAGTCGGTGGCGGCGGAGAAGCAGGTGTGGTCTTGGTTGAAAGCGAGGTGGAGGAGGGTGGTGGGGGATTGGGTCGGGTTTGGGCCTGGGGTTGGGGTTGGGGTTTCTGTAACGGACGGGTCGGGTTCGGAGGCGGAGGCGGGTTTGGGTGGAATGAGGGATTTGGGAGCGAGTTTTAGAGGATTGAAACTCGGAGGAGGAGGAGAGAGGGTGGTCATGGTTTTGGGAGCAAAGCCGTTACTGGTTTTTGGTGTAGAGTAGAGGAAGAAGAAGAAGAAGAAGAAGAAGGCGAAAGGCGCCTCGGACTATTTATAGTGCCGCATGGAATTGAAAACGTTTGGACTTTTGTTTACTAGAGTCAACCCAATTTCTGGCCCAATGGGACAAGTTTATTCACTTCTCTACGGATCGGCCCAATTTATGGCCCAACGAAAACTAATGGAACTAAGTTTATCTACTTCTCTGAGGCCTCATTTCTGGTTTCTTCTTCTTCTTGACCAATTTGACTTCTATACTATTATTAAAAGAATAGAGTTTGTTAGAATTTGACCGAAATGATCATGGAAAATTAATAAATTTTGAAAATTAATTAAATCACAAGGACAATTATAACATTTACAAAATATATTTTTATTAAAAACAGAACAAAAAAAAAAAAACTCACAACTCACTTTTCTTTATCTGTTCTTTGCGAATCTGCGATCACCGTTTTCTTTTTTATTTTCAGAAAAATAAAAAAATAATACTTACACATGAAAAGTATGTGTGGAGAAATGTTAGTTTATTCTAATTACTCCTCTTGCACATAAATATATATGTGGGAGATCCGTAGAATGTTTAGGGTTTGAAAGAAAAAAATGGATAATTTGATGCATTGTGACCGGCAAGTTTCTCCTTTTGTTAAATGTTCAAAGTTTCTGTCATTTAATATCGTAGGACATATAAGCTATTAAATTAGGTTAACACTTGAATCATAAGAACATCGACCAAAATTTATTGATAACTACTTAACTTAGGTTAGTTTAAAATGACCAAGGGCAGAGTTACCATCTAAACCCTTTAATTTGTAATAGGCAAGATATTCTCCCAGATGAGTTTCCCTATATATAGGTAAGTCGTCAGACGACAGAAACTCCTTAATTGGCCCATAAGGTTTAAATCTATGTGTAGCACTTGGATAGAGAAAGCACGCAGCTGATATCCTGGGGCCAATCCTTCCTGCCAGAACCCTATGCTCCACGCTTTTGAACTTGTCGTTGGTGATAAGCTGCACACAACAAATGCATGCGTATACAGTGAGGCCTCGAGCAGTTTGACATGTTATGGTATCGTACTGTCACTGTCGGTGTAGACTATTGATGAAGATTTGTTTGATGCGTGGTAAAAATTATTGATATGTAGAAACTTACCTGCATAAGATCACCAATATTAGCCACCAGGGCTCCGTGCCTTGGGTGAAGGTCGACCCAGTGACCTTGGTGGAGGACTTGGAGGCCGCCGATGTTGTCTTGTAAGAGTATAGTTAAGGAGGAAGGATCTGAATGATTGGTTGTGCCAATGGTGAGGTCTGGTTCTGGACATACCGGGTAATAATGGCACACCAGAGTTTCGCTCTTCATGCACTCTATGCCAGCTAGGTAGTCACTGCTGATCCCCAAGGCCTCTGACAACAAACTTGATAGCACGTCTCTTAGGTTGATCACGTGTTGTATGTATTCTTGCACTGCCTGTCTGTGACTCAAATCAAATCCAAGTTAATAGTTTGTCATGTTATGTTGCTAGACTGTTGGTATGAATCAAACCGTTAGTAGCGAAGTGTACCTGCAAACCGAGGGAAGTGCCTCAGGGTCCAAAGGACCATCCTGGAAATCGAAAGCAATTGAATCCCTCCAGTTTGCTGTTTTTGCCACCAACAGATCTCCATTGCAGTAGTATCTTACCCTTTGCTTAGAGTCGCGTGAGTACCACTTCATCTTCATCTCCTCTGGCTGCTCATGAAATTCTCTTATTGCTTGTAACAAATTGTCTATAACCCTGTTTGGAACTCCATGATTAACCATTTGAAAGAACCCCCATGTTTCCGATGCTTTGTGGATTTCCTCCACAATCTGCACCCGCCCGAGATCCTCATCGAGCCCGTCAAGATCTATAAGTGGAACTTGGAAGTCTGTACTGGTTGGGGTGCTTGAACTTGAAAGGTTCTCTGGTGGATGAACGAGGAACTTTGGCACTTTGGTCCCCCCTGAGTCTATTAGCCCTTTCACTCCAGCTTTTGTTTCATCAAACTCCTTTACTTCTTTGGCTCTGTCATAACTTCCTGACCCATCTTCCATCTTCTAGCACTCTCTGATGCACTAAGTTAAAAGGGTTAGTGTCTTTTTAAAGAGAGATGGAAGGCATTGAAAAGCAAAAGATGCTATGGCCCCCATTTTAAAAATTGTGCACAAAGAAATTTTTGAGTAAAACAAAAGGCCAAGATGGTGAGATACTCAGTTTAGGCCTTTTCTTTCCCTGGCAATCAAAATCTTGGGGTGTTAACAGTGCAATAATGTAATAAGTTGAAGAGAAAGTGTAGTTTCCTTGGGTTGTTTGTTTTTGCTCCGTAATACATCTTACAGAAGAGTTTGTCTTGAGGAATGTCTTGGCTTCCCAAAACAAAAAAAATGGTTCGATCAGGATGAGGTAATTAGGTGTCACCTCCCAAACCAGTTTGAATGTTCTTCCTTTTGAGAATCGATTATAATATGAGATATCATTAGTATGAAACTTAGCATCATGTGCAAGCTGTTGAAATGTAAATTGGATTCTGGGAAGTGTACAAAAGCAGCCTTAATGAGAATTTTGTGTCCTTGATGCAAGATCTGTCACTACAGGGTGAAAAATATCAGCACATAATCTTTCATTAAGAGAATGTAAATATCTTCCAATCAATGGAACACATCTTTGAACCAAATTAATGCTGATTGATTGGTCTTTTGACAGAAATTAGGAGAGTATCTCATGCCAACTCATTGGAAATAAGCAATTATTAACCGTTAATGTGATATGTCTTGTCGATGGATTATCAATGTCAATTATCAATGATGTAAGTTCTATCTTAAATTTTTGCAAGAGAAATGTTTTTCAACTTAGAAATACATGCATACATTGTTATCAGATTATCAATTTGAACCATCGATCATGGATGTTGTCATAGTAAGAGGTTATATATGATTTGACGATGTGAACACATATTGAAAAAACCAAAACTTGTAAAGATAGAGTTACATGCTTCTCTTTTCTATTGACATGAATAGACTAGTAGGGGATCCTATACTTGTGTATGAGAGTACATAGTAGCTGGTACATCGGAGTTGGTATATCCACCCAGTTCATAGCTAAATCATTTCATTGAACCTCTTAGAGCATCCATCTCTACTCAGTTTATATAAATTTCTCATTTTCATGGTAAATTGAACTGAGAAGTTAAATTTGGGAAGAGCTTCAGTGCTAAGGTCAATTTTTTCCCATACCTTTTTGCAAGTTCCCCACATTATCTACAAATACCCTGTGTACTTTTTTTAGAACTGATCAACTTGTTTTGCAGATCCCTATCCATCAAACCTAATCCAAGAAAAGCTTAGCAAAGTATACTTTGAATGTTCCATCTATACAGTGCCCAGTAGCAGGAACTTCAAAAATGAGGCCCACTTTTCTGTCAGGATCTTCATGACTAATTATTGCAAAGAGCCAAAGCTACATTATATAAGTTAGCTAACTATATATGGTGGCAGCATTGGTTGAACAAAAGCTTGGTTGGTGCAGACAATGTTGAGCATGAAGAAAACTTGTGTAAGCTTGCCTCAAAAAGAACAGTGCATGTAAGAAAGTTGTCCAAAGAGGGCATTTGAGCTTCTGAAAATCATTCTGAAGAAAATATGTCCCTAAATCAGTTTAAGGTACATGAAGTCATAAACCAAAAAATGATTCTGATTACTGATGCTAGCTCACTCTTTACTAAATAGTTACCGTTTACTGACTTTTCATCTCAAAGAAGATCAGCAATGCTCCCAATAATTGAGCCATATTCTGCAGAGGAAACGCAAGAGAAAGAAGTCAGGTGCATGCATCTAAAAATTACTTAAAAAGCCTACACAAGTAAATTTGTTGTGATCAGAAAGATTGAGTTGATTAGTTGAACTTGCAAAAGACAACTGAATGAAACAAACAAACACGGCACTTTATTTTACCAACAGTAGGGAAATCCCAAATTCAAGTATAGCTAGCATTAAGCCTTCTCTTCATCTTTGTGAAACGCACAGCCGTCATTACATGATACATATCTTGTAGATTTTCTAGAGATCGGAAGAATGCATATCTCCATGTCTTGTTGAAAATCAATGAACTACAGGCTCCCCAGAATCCTACAATGAACCCAAGCGCAGCAGAAACATAAAACCATGGAGTTTGATGCTCGTTGTCCACATCTTGATCAAACCCTTAATTGCTTGGCACTCATTTGGATGTGGAAGACCACAAAGTTTCGGGTTCCCTTCAAATGCAGATACATCAAAGCCTTGGAACTGAGTGCCTTTTGGTATTTGCCGCCCTTCCAGATTGCTGTAGGAGACATTGAGATATGACAAAAAATTCAGACTAGTCAATGATGATGGGATTTCTCTAGATCCAAATAATTCAAGTTGCAATAATGTCAAATGGGATGGTCACTATCAACCTCCTGAGGAGAAAGAGAAGATGAAGGAAGGGAAGTTTAGTGTTGTGGATGCCTGATCGGTGTTTTTACCGTCACTACAATAGAATGATAGATGTATTAAACATATCTCTGTTTTTATCAAGACTACAAAGAAAAGCCGCTCTCCTTCATCAGAGAATTCTCCTTTGTTTGTTACAGAGTGGTAAAATTTGGGCAATTGAGTGAAAATTAGAAGTCATTGGTGGATGGTAATGGTTATGTAATAGGCCACCTAAGAATGGCCCTATGCCCATGTATTCGCCGGAGTTCAGCTTATTGGGGTAACATAGATGCTTCTTTCCCAATATCGGAATTGGTTTTGAACTTTAGCACTACTCATCCATGAATTGAAAAGTACAGGTAGTTGATCAGTGAATGTAACTAATTCATGAATGCACCATAAACTGTAATTTATGTACAGTAATTTTAACTCCACAGACATTTACAATGTATTTTTGGTCACATAAAGAATTAAAGAAAATATAGGACCTTAATATTAACAGGGATACTATAAAAATCCTCGTCTTTACAGAATTTAGAAAGTTTCTTCTGGCTTCAAGAAGTTATGATATTCAAGCTGCGTCATTTCTCCTCCATTCACAGGGTCAAATTGGCATCGATAGAAGCTGCATTGACAATCCGATAATCACATTAGATGTAGAAAAGGAAGGCATAACCATCCCATAATCTTATTAGGAAATCACAATCAAATCCGATCATAGAGATCAGTTGACTTTAAAGCATATAATTTGATGCAATGACCAACAGATGGATCATGAGAATCCAACAAAAATAAGGAACATACATTCTAGTTATACGCGGTACATGAATCAGTACACTCAGGAATGGCGCTGGCAGGTTGCCATACCATTATTGGGTAAGCAGGTAATTGCAGGCAATAAAAAGAACTTTAATAGGGTTAGTGGGAAATGCGTCAACCATCTACCCTAATCCCCTATAACTATAAGGAAAAAGAGCTAGTCATTTTGGGTACCTTCCATCCATGCCAACAATCATGATGGTGTTCTTCCGCTTGCCAAAGGCAACAATATGCTGCAGACCTTCCTGCAAGTGAAATTTGGCCACCGACCATTCTGAGCTGAAATACCTTGGCAGCACACCTGCAAAAGATGAAACCCAGAATTAGTATAAGAAACCAGAACTGTGATCCACAACTAATAGTGTTCACTTACAAACTGTGAACAAGTTTCCTTGCCACCAATGCAGTAGACATTAAATACACATACTAATTTACTATAAGCTGAAAGGTGTATTAGCTGTAGCCAGAGGAGGCTACAACACATAATAATTTCACAAAGGTTCCATTTGGTCAGTGTCATTCCAATACAGGGATTTGCATTAGATCTAGATGCAATAGGCATTGAATGGATTTTTAATAACCACATCCAAGAAGTCATTTGAAATTCATTTGTTTTCTTCTTCTTCTTCTTCTAACTCAAATCTTGGCATACAGGGACGGTAACTAAACAATAGTTGACCTCATAATGTTAACTATATCACCAAACTCCACCCATATGGCCCCCAAGTCAACTTATGTTATCAAATTTACTCTCCCACTACAATTAGAATATAGAAACAGAAACTTCAAGCGCCACATATCAAAGCACCTTACCTTTGATGAAAGACAGAGATGAAATGCCTGATGGATTAGGAACACCGCCTTCTGATGTACCGCGTGATCTATCCTTTTCCATGGATCCTGAACCAACCTTTACACTGAAAACATGCACAGTTCCCTTGTCACTAGCCACAGCTAGCCATTGGCCAGTACAAGAGAAAGCAAGACTGTAAATCTCTGCTCTGTCTGCTCCTCTCCTCACCTACCAAAAACCACCAAAACATCACAATGTGGTTCGAAACATTCATATGTAACGTTTCGCCAAAAAAATCAAATCTTTCGCATTATATATGAATACTCCTGTAACTAAATTACCTAACAGCCAACAGAGCTCAAGTAGTATCACAATCAAAATAAACCAAACACATTCATATTCACATAAATATTTTCAGTCACATTCACAGCTAAACCCTGATTAAGATATAAACCCTAATACCAAATGATTTTGAAGTACCTCTTGGAGTAATGTACCATCTGAAGTACTGAAAACTCTAACTAGAGTCCCTTTGCTGCTCGCCGTAGCCAAATACCGGCCGTCCTGAGTGAGCCCAAAGCAGGCGAGACTGGAATCGTGGGCCATTATGAACTTGGTCCGCTTCAATGCGTAATTCTCGACCCGAATTTGACCCTTATGGAGCCCCGGACACGCCAGCACCATCGGACCCGGACTCTGCGACACCTCGCACAGCCCCTTAGGGTTCTCCGTGGTCAGTATCTCGTGCAGAGGCTTCGAATTAGGGAAGCTGTGGACGACGATCTTCTGGTTCAAAACGACGACGAGTCGATCGCTCCGGAGCTTGAGCCCCCTGACCTCAGAGCGAAACGACATGTCGTGGATGGCGAGGGACTTGAGGTCGTCCCAGATCATGACCCTGTTGGCCGGGGAGACCGGGTCGGGTCCGCCTCCGACTATGGCGAAGATTTGGGAGGTGTTGAGTATCCGGACCAATCCGAAGCCGCCGCCTGTGAAGAAGTCGCGGCGGATGGTGATGGCGAAGGGGTCGCACTTGTAGACGCGGAAGCCGAAGTCGGTGCCGACGGCGAAGCAGGCGTGGTCCTGGTTGAAGGAGAGGTTGAAGATGGTGGGGAGTCGGGTCGGGTCGGAGTCGTCGGGTTCGGGGTGGAGTTTGGGGACCGGAAACTGAAAAGGAGGGGAGGAGACGGTGGCCATGGTTTCGCGGTTCCAGATTCTTTTCTTTTTAATTTTTATGTATGCGCAGAGGCGGTAAGAAAACCTTTTTACCGAAGTTAAAGAATTCTAGTTCCAGTCAAATTCCCCTCCAAATTGTTTCCGATTTGTAAATTTCTTTCTTTTTACATTATGTTCTTTTTTAGTTGAAGAAAAAAAAAAAATGTTATTCTTTCAAATAAAGATCAACAACATCAATTTTTTTTTGAGTTAATTACATATAAGTGTATCTTTGAATGTTTTTTTAGCCATAAGGCCACCAACTAAGTTTTTCTCTCATAAAGCCTAGTATTAAGAATGGTGTTATATTTTGGATATAAAAACTAACATATTTACATAAAATGCCACTAGAGTAAAAAGTCAACAACCATTCTCTCTCTCCTCTCAGGCGAGGTCTCCGGTCAACTCCGGCGGGACTCCGGCCAACTTCCGGCGAGTCTCCGGCGACCACAAAAGCTACTGTGACTAGCAACAAAAACTACTCTGATGAGATTTCCGGCAACCTCCGGCGAGGTCACAAAAGCTACTAACACTAGCAATAAAAGCTACTATCACCAGCAACAAAAGCTACGCTGGTGAGATTTCCGACGAGGTCACAAAAACTATTATCACCAGCAATAAAAGCTACGTTGGTGAGATTTCCGGCGAGGTCACAAAAACTACTATCACCAGCAACAAAAGCTACGCTTGTGAGATTTCCAACAAGGTCACAAAAGCTACTGTCACCAGCAACAAAAGTTATTGTCACCGACATAAAAAGCTACTGTCACCGACACAAAAAGATACTCTCACCAGCAACAAAACCAATTGATTATCCATGTTGATAGTGTAACACAAATCTCAAACAACAAATGCTAGAGATACGAAATCACAACATAAAGAAAACTGAATTTCATACAAAATCCTAATTTTCCAATTTGATAAACTATTGACATAAAAAAACTTAAAATCAATCAAAATGAAAATAGAAAAGCTACTGACATCAGCTTGAAAAGATACTAACATAAGTACAGAAAGCTACGATCGCTATGATGGAAAACCGCTATAATAGTTACAGAGAGGTACTGATTTGAAAACAAAAGCTATTGACATTAGCTTGAAAAGATACTAACATAGACACATAAAGCTACTATCACTATATTGAAAAGCCACTAGAACAATTACACGGAGCTGCTAGCTTTTCACTTGGGGCAAACTGCATCAACATGGCATCCAAGTGCTTGAAGTGACTCAAAAGGCACAGTTCTTCCAGGAAAACCTGCAGGTAGATTAAGTAAATTATGCTTCGCAAATGCGAGAGATCTAACATTTTTATTGTTAACTACAATTATAGGTAATCTGTTTACAGAAACAGGTCATAAAACCCTCTCGATCTTAATTATGAATCAAAAACCCTAACTCAATCGATTCCAATTCAAATTTTCAAAGTAAATCAAAAAATCTCATCAGCAAAAAAAAAATACATGTACCTTTGAGGTCAGAGGAGAAGGTCCGAGCAGAGATTGCAGTAGAAGACGAAGAAGAAGTAACAGCGAGAGCCATTTCTGAAATTGAAGCAATCCAATTCGGTCCGATTCTGGTATAGGAGTCCTCGACATCGGAGATCGGAGCTCCAGTTCGGCCGAGGACGGCGGGAGACGCCAGAGGTCCTCTCCAGCAGCGACTACTTCAATTTCTCAAACGAAATTTGAAAAATTACTGAGAGGAAAGAGTAGTAAAACCGTAGAAGGCGAAGCAACGAAGACCGAGGTCGACTCACTCGCGGAGGAGAACGAAGATCCGGTGAAGGCAAAGCTCATCGAAGACGCGCGGTGTTTCCAGAAATTGGACGCCGGAAGAGACTGGACTCACTCGCGGAGGAGAATGAAGATCCGGTGAAGGCAAAGCTCATCGAAGACTCGCGGTGTTTCCAGAAATTGGACGCCAGAAGAGACTGGACTCACTCGCGGAGGAGAACGAAGATCCGGTGAAGGCAAAGCTCATCGAAGACGCGCGGTGTTTCCAGAAATTGGATGCCAGAAGAGACTGGATGGTGCACCGAGGAGAGAGAGAGAGATGAGAATGCGATCTGTTTCAAAAACATCAGTTTATCGAGAGAGAGAGAGAGAAGGTTGAGGGCAAAATAGGTATAGCATAAAAAGGAGCTGATGGTTTTGGGCCTCAAAGTGGCCTTATGTGTACAAAACAATTTAGGTGGCCTTATGACTAATATAAGTCTCAAAGTGACACTTCTCTGTAATTTTCTATTTTTTTTTATCTATAATGACTTAATGTATTTCGATATCTCATCGAGAACAAACACATCGATCAATAAGAGATAAGTCGATGAGTCTGGATTCACAAGTAAAATTTTAGAGAATGTATCCTCTCAATATGTCATTATTTCCTGCAACAAGAAAAATTAAGCACCTTGCTCTGAAAATAACAAGCACCAAATTACGACAAGCAGTTGGGTTTGAAATTTAATTTGAAGACCAAAAGCAACCATTTTAAACTAATTTGAAGAATTGAAACTTTAATTCACATATGAAATATTGAGGGGAAAAAAGTTGCTTTTATTAAATGATAAAAGATGGGTAAGTTTTTCTAACCATTGTTGTGAGCTTGATACTATTGATCACCTAAGCTATGAAGCCTATGATCAAAGAAAGGGTATACAGTAACATCACTACATGCATCATTTTACATTTCCAGCTTTTTGGGGGCACTGTTGGACCTGTCTGAGGCAAACACGAATCTCCAGGAGCTGGAACATCACAAGGAATTTAGGATCGGAGCAGCATTATCTTGTGCTCTTTGACTCATCTCCTGGTTGTTTATCTGCATTTAGTGTTGGATGTGCTGAAGTAGGAGGATTTTGTTGCACAGGTTGGCGAGTCACGCTTAGTATGTCTTCGCAGATGGTTTCAAAAGAAGTCTGCAGAGACTGCGGGGCAGTTCCTTCCCCAAGTTTGCACATCTACCAATAGCATAGGAAGAAGATAAATATATCAAATCTGACGCGTTATTATGATACGGTGAAGGTTAATATGCTCAAAGCCATCGACAAAATTATGTCCAATAATAAATTAATCTACCTCATTAAAAAGCTGAGGCAATTTTAAACGATCTGGATCGTTGTCACAAGCTGCAGCTAGAATTTCTTCCGAACCTGCAAGGCATGCATGAATATCAGTTGTCACTGAGAAAATCAAGGCAGAAAGAAAATACTGATTTTGATCTACTAGGAAGTGCTTCAAGAAACAGACTGCGCTTACCGATTTCTTCAACTATTGGCAACTGATCACCCATTTGCTTATCAGTTTCCCCAGTGTATGGAAAATTCGTCCCCATGGTTTCCTTCTCAAGCTCCGCAATCTCATTTGCATACAACTCATCCTGAGAAAACAATTGAAGTGAACAAAAATTCAGTAGCCAAAATCAAATTAAAGGATCATATGTTCCTTGCTTTTCTTCTATTTCTGAATAGAAATTATACATCATAGTTCATATTTCTTAACCTTAAACTATTAAATTTCTGGATAGATTTTATTAGAACCTTAGGAGTTATAACATGGGCAATGATATTTATAAAAGCAGTAATTAATGGTTTAAGCTATTTTCCTATATGCTCCAACATACTATACAATTTGCCCACGTGCAGGTAACATGAGACATTATAAACTTACATAGTATTCTTTCTGGGCTTCTTTATTGTTGCCATCCTCCAAGAGAAGCACTCTTCGCTTGATAAATTCTACCAATCTTCTTTGCATATCTCTTGAATAATGCGACGTAGAAGACTCTGGATATGATTGACGCTGGTTTACTGGATCAATGGTTCCCTGAGCTACATTTTCTCCTACGTCATTCCCATTACCATTTCCAGCAGCGTTACCAGGTGCTTCAGTATTAGCATGTGCTCCATTTTGTGCTTTAACCTGCCCTGGGAAAGGAAGGTTCAACTCTTGACAAATAACTTCTTGAATCCCCAGGTCCTTGTCGTCAACAATAGCTTGCCATCTTCCATAGCCATGCCTTGTGACCCAAGCACAAAAACAGTAAGTAAAGAATGACCATACTGTATATTTAAACTGAAAACTCTGGAGAAATGTCCCAAAAACATTTAAAAAAATCAGATTGGCATAAACGACTCAGATTCAGCATAACTGCACAAGTGAAAGTTCCGGCCACCAACTTCTAAAGCTAGATGCAGAACGAGTTAATCATGCCTCCCACTTTCGATATGGTCCAGGAAAATTAAATGTAATGTATATAGTGTGCTTCTAGGGTTAAGAAGTATTGCCCCGGATTATGTGAAGCACGTACACTTCGGTTGATAACCAACACATGTGCTGCTAACAAGACATTAACACACAGAATGATTGACGTACATATGAATGTGAGAGAGCTAATATTGATCTATGGGGCTATGTTGTGTAAGTTTTGCCTCCCGGCCCACACTATGCATGCTATGTATTTTTACATCATGGAGACAGGAAAATAGATGCAGAAGCAAATTGCAGAAAAAGCAACAGAAATAGTAAACATCATAAGATAAATTCTTACTTTAATACAGCATGCAGTAATATCCCATCGTGATCCACCTTCCAAAATTTGCCACCCTTCAATCCTGGGTAACGGAACAGGACGTAATCTTCATATAAAGGAGCGCCTGGATTTTCTGTTGCAAACTTTGCCTATATATACCAAAGAAAAAAACAAGAAAAATCAAATGGGATGAAAGGTCGGTGGAAACACACACTATACATAAAAAATCAACGTAGATAAGCAAATAATCCTCTTTACTTTTGTTAGAATCACAATACCAGAAATCCAAAGACAATATTGCATACATAACAATAAAGTTTAGTATTACATGTGGCTACAAACTTACTTTTTTATGAATCATAGACATAACTGAATACCGAACAAGTACGTCTGTTATATTGAGTCCTTCTTTAGGGACACCATCTATAACAAAGATCAGGAGAGTAATACTTTCTTTGTCAGAAATGGTAACGTATTGAGGGTAAACATATAAAAGAAAGGGCGGATAAGAATGACGGGATTTCCATGGATTATTACCTGAAAAGGTTGGAGAGTCTGTTAATGGTTCAATTATGTGTTTCAAGAATAGAGTAGCATAACTGAAATGAAATTAAAAAAAAAAAAAAAAAATCAAAACACACTCACAGTACTCAAAGAATATGTACATGTATTTTGTCTCCGATAAATAGTCTATTTGTCCCTTGTTTAGGGATATGATCTGGATGAATGTAGATAAGAGATAAGTAATTGTAAGTACATAATATGAAGCCATTGGAATTTACTTTTGTCACACAGATGAATATGAGACCTGAGGTTTAAATGAACAGTAAAAAAAGAAAATCCCATTTGCATGCCAAGAATACCAACAGAAGAGAACTCCTACCAAGC
The DNA here is from genome assembly GCF_958449725.1 of Rosa rugosa. NCBI lineage: Eukaryota > Viridiplantae > Streptophyta > Magnoliopsida > Rosales > Rosaceae > Rosa > Rosa rugosa. The sequence goes on along the minus strand of NC_084826.1, from coordinate 4,765,700 downwards.
AATATCTATTTGCATCATGTTATAGGTGCAGTCAGTTAAACAGGAGACCATATCATAAACAAGGATCAAGAATACAGCTATTTTCTATTAACTTCTAAGATAAGATGCAAATATGAAGGTTAAGGACAAATTGGCCTTTCACTTCTATGATTTTCATGGAAAAAACTGGGAAATTTGTATATGGTAGCAGCTAACAAAATATGAAGAACAGATCCAATCTATCTAGTAATTATCCATGTGTCCCACTGTAGTATAGATGCAAGTAGGAAGAAGATGTTACGCTTTTATTTCTTCGTATGTCTTCTGCTTCATGCGTGCTACAAACTCCTTATAGTCATCATCCACCATCCCAAACCTGCCAGGTATTCCACAAAATCTCATCAGAAGAATAATACACAAGACTATTTGAAATGTCGACACACCGCTATATATCACAGATCCCCAGCCCCACAGGCTCGATACATTCCAGACATTCTTGTCTCACAAAATAAACACAAGACAATTTCAGTCAATTCGTACAAACCACTTTCACAGTCAGAATGTATACAGATCGAAATGAGAGGGAAGGAGGGTATGCAATTAATGGATAAACATAAATTATATGCATAAGCACTGGAAAAGAAAATACAAATTTAAACGGTACCTCATAAATTTTTTTAGAAATGTAGCCCTCTGATTTTGATTGAAACCCAAGACTTTGAATGAATTTCCTTCTCCTTCCATCAAAGGAAGGGGTTCTGCACTATCCACTGCAAAATAATTCATTTGAAAGTGGAAAAATGATCAGCATGAGATCAACTATTTGTCAAATTATTAATACACTGCCATGTCTGTCAATATACCACGACTTCTCTTTTTATTAGGCTTTTTCCCTGCAGAAAGATTTCCAGAAAGAGGTCCAGAGGAAGCTGTTTCGCCATCCGTCACTTCAGCTTCATAGTTATCATCTTCTCCATCAGAACTTACATCTTCCAAACCAGCGAGATCATCGTCTTCAACAGATACCATCTGAACAAATTCAACACATTTAAATTGATACAAATTCATAAAGACCAAGATTTTAACAGCACTTTTTGGCATGTACGATAGTGTCTTTACACCTTTTTTATGAACTAACCCAATTAAGAATTTGGATTATTAAAAAAAAAAAAAAAAAATTCAAACAGACGAATTAATTTATATGTAGATTACTTAAGATGATATTCAAAGAACATGCCCCATGATGCAAGCACACACAATCAGACCCCCATATATAGTTTGCAGCACAACCACATCTCTCGTACAAAAATACATAATAAATAATGAAAGATCCCTACAATCAGCAACTTGAAGAACTACCTGCTTACGACTTCTCTTCCCTTTGCCTAAAGCGTTTAATTCTTCAACTTTATGCACTTCATATCTGTCCTTTAACAAATCTTCCCAGAAATTTGATTTATCATTGTCTGTAGGACTACTGTCAACTGCAGCCTTTTTTGGTTCCTCCTCTTCTACGCTCTCTGCTTCGTCAATGTATTCAAAATTTGCAACCTATAGCACATGATGCAGGTTTATTTAGTTTGGGGGAAAGAAGTTTAACAAAAGAAAAATCAGGAAACAGAGGGAATGAGATTAAACAATAAGAAATCTTATGGAACATGACTGTCAATGAGTCAAGTATGTTGTTATTGCCTATATAAAACCAAGGAACTATCAAATGTTGCAACCCTTGATGACTAAACATGACTGACAGAGAACTCCAGACTAAATTTACAATTTCTACAGACAGAAACTTCAGACTCCAACAATACACAGATGAATATCTCTTTCCTCTACATAAAGGTAAGCTATTTCATCAGAAAGCATTTCAGAAAAATCATATCTCTGGGACGAACCAACAAGGAACGAGTGTGCCACCGCCCCTTTATTATATTTTTGTAGGTAGCTTTGTTATATTTACCTTCACATATATACTCAATTACTCATAAAAAACCACTTGAGGCATAAATTCTTAAAATGATAGATTCGAATTTAATTACAAAATTTTCTATATCTTCAAATTTTGGTAATTGTTTGACTAAAAGGATTTATTAGGATACAGCACATCTATGTGTACAAGGAAATAAACTCATGATAAAATGGACAAAGATGGTGAAGAATCAAGAGTATTACAACCACCCACTGCCCCAAAAGAGGAAAGGAGGCAAGAGCAAAATGAGCAACCATTAAAATTATGCCATATTTACTATCAACCAATTGATTCTAATAACTTGAAATCTCCTGTGGAGAGGCAGTTATTGCAGAGAATGCTGATAAGGCAGAGCAAAAAATAGAGATAATTATGAGAACTTTTTATTTATATATTATTTTGTTAATTACTATAATGCCTGCATTTTTTTTCCAAAAGAAGAAAAAGGTGTTATGGAAAGTTTTGGCCAAAAATAGGGAAAAACACTTCTGTGAATAATAGTATAAATATGATCAATTTCCAGAGAGTCAAAATTAGAACCACTTCAAGATTGCACATAGCATTTCTTTCTTGTAAAGAACTAACTATCAATCTAAATGCTACAACCTTATATTTAACCATATAGTACCACAGAGAAGCAGATTGTGTACAAATTTGTAAATCCCTATATGTGACTCTGCTAGTATGCAATAGTTCAAGCTCATCTAGAACACTACTTAAAAAGTAAAAGAAATGGCTTGACAAACTACCATACTTAATTTATTAAACTGATGCTTATGAGTTACCACAACAAACACTATTTTCTTTAACAGCTAAGCCCTAGAGCATTATGTTATTATCACTATCAAACAGTTTATGCAAGAGAAAACAACTAAACGCAAGAAGTGTCCTGCTAGGGAATTAAGCTTTATGCACAACACCACTGCGTCTTATGCATATAAACTATAACCTTAGTGACCTTCAAAATCATAAAAATATATACCTTAAAGGCCTTTAAAAATCCATCTTCATCTTCTTCCTCCAACAGAGCGTCATCATCCCCAGCTTGTTCACGATCAAGTAATCTATCAATAAAGAAAGAAGAAGCATAAATAAATTAGTTGGGCACATACATCTAAATGCTGTCAATTGAGAGAACCAAAGCTTGCTACAAAATTTACCTCTCTATCGCAGCATCATCATAATGAATTTGACGGGATTTTCCAGCTTCATTATTTTCATGCGCAAATAACTCCTTCGATCCGTATCGAATGATGTCATCCAGCTCTTCCTAAAGTGAAATTAGAACCATTTAAAACTTTGATTACATTTCAGTGGAACATAATGTTTTCGCTCCAATTATTAATTAAGAAATTTGCAAACCTGGTTGATGCTTTGAGCCTTTAACCTTCCAACAACCAAATGTTCCAATACCATTTTCTTCTTAGTCAGTTGCATCATTCTTTCTTCAATTGTTCCTCGTGTTATTAGCCTATAAATCATCACCTGCAGCCCCATAATCCCTTTTATAAGACTGAAACCAAAACAAAAAGAAAAAGAATATTGATACCATTGAAATATTAAATTCAACCTTGTTAGTTTGCCCAAGTCGATGAGCTCTAGCCATAGCTTGTAGATCTGCATGAGGATTCCAATCACTGCAGACGAAAATTATATTCCTTAAACTCTGTCCTGTCATATTTCCTTCATATCTTTTATTTAAAATGATTTCAGAGTTCCATGATAAAACTTTTTGAAGGATTTCAAAACTGTAAAAAAAAAGTTAGTGAAGTTTAAATACTTACCTATCATATATGATCACTGTGTCAGCAGTTGCAAGGTTTATGCCCAAGCCCCCAGCTCTAGTGGAAAGCAGAAAGCAAAACCTGGAAGAATTTTTGGCATTGAATCGATCTATCCTTATTTGTCTCTCAGCTCCACCAACTTTACCATCTATTCGTTCATACTGCCATTTCTGACAAAATTGAAAAATTTAAAACTGTTAGATATAACCAGAAAAGTTACCAACTATTTCATTCTGCAAAACTAGATGCTAATACATAAGAATGTAGACAAAAACCAAAGTAACTATGCATTTATACTTTGTATGTACAGTAGTCTTCTAGCAAATCCAACATGTGTTGAAATTGTGAATAGATAAGCACCCTGTGCCCTTGCTGCTTAAGTTTTACCAGCATTTTGTCCAATACTTGCAGTTTTCCAGAAGATTCCAAAAGTTGTCTGCCAAATGGTAAAAGAAAGTGGAACAACATATCTCAAAACTCCACCTCAGAATGCACAAATTTAGTTAATAGAATAACATTCTATCAATCAAAACAAATCCAGACACTATTTTCAACTTCAAACAAATTCAGACACTTCTTTAATAGACAGAATAGACGGTGATCTCAAAGATTAGGCAAGAAGAAAATTACTTGTGAGATTCATTGGCATCTTCTATGTCCGGTTCGACTCCCTCTAGCATATAAGCATGACAACAGAGCTTGCGCAACTCCATGACCACATTGATAAGAGATATCTGATAACCACTTGTTAGGCTAGAGCGAGAGAGAAAGAAAGAAAAAAACCAAGAAGAAGAGATTAAATAAGAGTTTCATTTAACTAGATCACGCAAACTTACCTGTGCACCACTACGACGAGTTAGTATCTGATAGTTACGAGTCAGAATTGCTTTGTAATATTCTTTCTGCTTGCTGCTTAATTCAATGCGTAATATAAGTTCCTTCTTAGGAGGTAATTCTTTCATGACATCTTTTTTCAGCCCTGCAGTACCAATTACCAATTTCCACACACATTTCAGCAATTTTTTCCTAGAATGGTTAGAAGAAATTAGAGCAATTAAACTTAAACACAGTAACAACCACCATACATATTGAACTTTAAACTACATCAAAGAAAAACAGAACTACAGAAAATACAGAAGGCAGCAATGTGTTCAACAGGTATCAGCAACAAATTTTTTCACGTCTTTAGGGTTTTAACATAAGAAACCATGTTAACTATTATCTTTCATGAAATGAAAAAATATAAACAAGTCTGGACATTCATGACATGTGTTGATAAAAAGATAAAAGAAGCCTGAAAATAAACCACAATAACTCCAAAAATTGAACCACATAAAAAGAGTTCCAAAAATTTCAAATTGAAGAAGATTGAAATTCCAAAATGGTTCCAGGCCAAAATTTCAAATTTAGTCAGGATGTCTTCAAGAAACAAAAAGAAAAGGATTCAAATAACAAAGCTAACAGTGTATAACTATTAAGTAATGCATCTAATAGGAAATTATATGTGCATATGTTATTAGTAGAGCACGTTATGCTTGATAGAGGTTTGAATTTATACTTCTAAGAAGATGAGGGGCAAGAATTTTGTGAAGCCTGGAGATCTGCTGTTCCTCATTGATATCCTTAAACTCTTCCTGGAACTCCTCTAGACTTGCAAACTGCATGTAAAGTACGCATGAAAAGGTATGAAATACAAAAAGGAGTTTATTTCAAATTAGCTGAATTCAATTTCATAAAATGCATGGCTGACACTCACCTTGCCAGCATCAAGGAAGTGCATAAGCATGAAAAGTTCATCCAGATTGTTCTGAAATTGTATAACATATATGACCACAAGTAAGTTTGCAATGAATAACTTTGATGTATCTAACTAGTTTATTTATGTCAGCTAAATAATAAGAGAACAAAAACAAAATCAAGCTGACTATTTCTTGCAATACCCAGAAAACCCTAAGGCATTAAAGGACGATTAAATGAGAAACAAACCATATCAGCATTCTGCCCAAAAAGAAAGTGCAGAACGTAACTAGAAATCTAGAATGGTTCAATCTTTCAGAATGACAGGATAGTTTTTAGAAACTATTAGAAAGGGCAATATAAGGAAAAGCATATCTATCACACAAGACACTGCGTGATCAACCTGAAGAGGAGTTCCAGTCAGAAGTGTGCGATGATTCGTCCAGTACTGTTGTAATGATGAAAACAATTTTGAATCCTTGTTTTTTAGACGATGTCCTTCATCAACAATCTACATATGGATGTCAGCATTAGGCACAAACCAAATATTCAAGTATGGAATGTACATATAGAGCAACAGAAATTTACCATACACTCCCACTTTATCGGTTTCAGTGATGTAGAGTCCAAGTTAATCATCTCATATGATGTGAGAAGGACATCAAACTTGATCCTATCTTGCTTGCTCTCACTAATGATCTGACCAGATTTCTTTTTCTTGATATTCTTGTGATTTTTGGGGAAGTAAAATTCGTATTCCCTTATGACCGCACGGGCTTGGGAAGAGCCAACATACATAACCTGGACCAAGTGAACTTTTATTCAGAATCACATTTGATTGATGAAAGATGATATATCATATGAAATTCAATGCACTTACAACATTCATTTGAGGTGCCCAAGTTGCGAATTCCCGTTCCCAATTTCGTAACGTTGAAAGTGGAGCCACTACTAGATGTGGATAGACTTTGTCTTCGAACAGAGATGCTAAAAAAGCTATACTCTGTATAGTTTTGCCTGCAACCAAATAAATCTCAAGCTGTTGGTAAAATTCAGCTATCAAGAAAGAAAATTATACCATAGGTTAAAATGATAAATACACTGACCAAGTCCCATCTCATCTGCAAGTATCACAGGAGTTTGTTTGGACCAGGAGAAGCGTAAAAAGTTCAAACCTTCAAGTTGATAGGGATGCAGTGTACCTTTATTTACACCAAAAAGCACTCAGGTGTCCATAGTCAAAATAAATCACTGAGGAAGAGTGAAGCAAGCCAGATTCAAAGTTCATAAAAGACAGAAAGGGTACCTCCGGAAAGAAATTCAGGACTGTGTTCAAACTGTTGAAACTCTTTCTGCTTCTTTTTTGATTCGAGAGCATCTTTAGGACTGCTCTTCTGCTTACCAGACAATTTGTGAGATCTAGACTGGATTCTATGGAATTTCTCTATTTCTGGCTGAAATGTGGAGATATCAGCCTCCACTTCCCAATAGCATTCATCGTAAGGAAGTTCTTGCCACTTTACAAGATATTGCTTCTCATCATCACCCCTGCAGAATCCAATAAGCATTACAAACATTCTAGACCTCCCATATTGATTTGAATTTCAAATGAACTGAAGCATACAAACATTTTCATGATGGGCAAATGATATTGGTATTCAATAGACAAAAGAAGATAAAAACGGGACCTGCAAGCAAGGATCCGGTCAACAGTTGTCCATTCAGGTCGAATGGCAACAAATTCCTCCTCTATGTTACTAATGGAAGACCTTTGACGATTGAAATTGTTAACCTTCTGCTTTAGACGCGGGTATGTCTTGAATGCTTTGAAAAATTCTTTCTCAGGAATCCTGACAGAAAATAAATTGGCAGGTAAATGGAAATTCTCAAACTGACTATTGTCACATAAAACTAGCTTACTACCCCATATGGATACACAATTTGCCAGAGTAGCACGAAAGACATTTGCATTTAGGGATGGTTTTCAGAGTGAGAGGATTTTTCTGTAAGCCAACCACTATTCTTAAATATAGTATAAGAGATCCAGCTAACAGATTAACCCATATACATAGAGATAAGCTGAAACCATTAACAAGTTACCATGTGCAATGTAGATATGATAGTCCCTTCCACTTCACAAGATATTGTTTAACAAAAATCTGATTTGAACCCATCTTTGTGGCATCACTATCATCCGCCACAGTAGGTCGCCTGTCACAATCCAGAATCTTGTCAATATCAGTTAGAGGGCTCACCTGCAAACATAGGAAAGTTTGTTCTCAGCCATCACCGAAGCATATCATCTGTAGCTGGTTTAATAGAAGCAAAAGTAGGCAAGGACACTTACACATTCCGGACATTGCCATCTGTCAGGTAGAGGAGCCTTTAACGGGGGAAGTAAACACTTAGCATGATATGCATAGTTGCATGTCACACATTCCATTAGGTTCTCACTTTCACTACAGGCTTGACAGGAATTATCTTTCTACATACCCCAAAAAAGAAGTATAAGAAAATACTTGTTGTAATTTCTAAATTGAAACAAAATATGGCAACACAACAGACTTCAAGGTATTATAAGTCATCGAAGAAGTGATAAACAAACCACGTCAGTCCTAACAATCTTCTCAAACTTTTCCTGAGCTCTTCCAGGTTTTCCAGTCCCAAAATCGGGATCATCATCAGATTCATCAATTTTATAAATTGGCTTTCGGTCTGATCTAGTGCGCAGCCTCTCAACCAAGCTACTCATATTCTGCAGAGTGAGAGTAGATATTGAATCAGCATCCATTGATATGTGAGGAATTTGGAAAGGTTCTTACCAGCTTAATGAAGCTGTATTCTAAATTTAATGGTCCAACGACCTGTATCAGTAAATGCAGTGAGAATCCAAACCCAACTACCTATTTAAAACATTTTCTTGTGTGGAAATTTGTGTCATTTCCCACACTTCCTGTTTGTTAAAGATTGTTTTGTGAGAAAGATATGCCTTAAAAGCTCAGTTTCAGGCACTCTCCCGAAGTACCTGAGCAGATAATCCAGCTATCTGCTTCATTCCCTTGTTTTGACTGATCATTTTTTTCTCAGAAGGAACGATAGGTTCCCAAATGATCAACTATTTGTAGCAAAGGTGATATTATCTTTAACGAAAATGGAAAAATGTAAATTAATTCTCATGAACTAAACCGAAAAATCTTTGTGCATAAAATTATTAAATACTAGGCCTTAACCAAAAGGGGAAGTGAAAAAAAATCCTATAATTGACAAATAAAGAAATAACATTGAACCACCTATCTCGTTATAAAAGAGCGGTTCTCTTTTTGAAAAACCATGGATGAGTAATGCAAAAGGAATTTACTTTGATATATTGGTGCAAGGAGACACAAAAGAATAATACTTCATGCATACATGGATACATCATAGGTACCCTGAATGGTTGCAGTTATACATGAAACTAAATACTTACAAGGGCATATAGAACAGCAAAATCAGCTAATCAAGATGACTCGATCATAAGAATTCCTCATGATCTTTTTTAAAACCAACATATTTGGTCACTCCATAGCAACCTCTCAATCTTCAAATTGTGAACCAAGAACAAATATACACATGCAGATATAAAATATAACAGCTGAAAATTCAAGTAACTGAGTCCACATTGTACACAGAAATCAACAGCGCAGCATCATCAAAAGGCTGATATCACATGAAATGACAAGTCTGATGGATAAAACCCTAATAGACAGTGAATTGGGACCATTAGAAGGGTTTCTTGGACAGAAAATTCAGAAATGGGCCACCTTTTCTTAGGCTGATCAGACCTAGTGAAGTGCTATGTGTGAGTGAATGGTAAAACTGAGCAGAATGTAAAGGAGTTAGAGAGAGTTACCCGGATTTTAATATGCGTGCCTGAATTCAGGGAGCCCGGCTAGATGGAGAGAGAGAGAGAGAGAGAGAGAGAGAGAGAGAGTGATATTACAGTGACCTGTTGGGCTTTATATAGTTTTGTTTTGGGGATGAAAATATAATTTGGTGAAAACACAGGGGTACAGGGGTTGTGTAGTGAATAGTGAGAGGATGCCACTTGGTTGCCATGCGTATAATAATATTTAAACTTTTTGGTGGGAAACATTTTGTAAAGCATTATTCTTTTCTTTTTCTTAGGAAGGAGATGTGAATTTTGTACATCATATTCACCTTTGAAAAGAGAAATGTGATCATACTAGTAGCATCTGCTCTTCTATGCGCCAAACCCTAATGCACATAGATGGCTTTTGATTGTTTTTGTTGATTTGCTTTGCTCTTTGATGGGCACTGATGATATTTTTTATTTCACTCGATACTAATTTTTCTCTTATGTTTTGATTTTTATTCATATTGTTATGATTGGTTAAGGAAAGTAAACAATTTTACGTGGAAAGTTTGTAATTGAATATGCATGATCGGATGAATTTTATTACGTATTCAATAAACTTGTGTTTACTTTAGTTAAGATATATTACATGTTGCGGATCACGTGATATATTTTACTTTCAAAAGTACGCGCCATTTTTTACGCCTGTTATGTTACGTGTGTGATAAGTAAAGTGTATAGTAATTGTGGTAAGTAAATCACGTGTACGGTTTGTCAGGTCTTTGGCACGTGCCACCGAGAAAAAAGAAAATATCTACACGTGTACGTTTTCAAATCAATTGTCTTAAACAACAATACCAATCTCACTCGTTGACTACATGTTGAGACTACGAATGAAGTAATTTCTACGAATGTCGCTAAAATAGGTCAACTCAATCATCAACTTTGTAACATCGAGTTTATGTATTCAGTTAGTGATTTACTAATTTTTCATGTCTTACAATATGAATGCAGATTTCTCAATACTTATTATTCTGCAAATGCATACGTCTATTCCATGATTTGTGTATTCATAGTTCATTGAAGGTCTTGTAAGCACTTTCCTAACAACCCAAATAAAAAAGTTCAGAAAACTATGAATATATGAAGCTCATGGGCAAAAAAGAATTACTTCAAATCTTTATGGACCATTTTACAAAATCCTAAAATTGTAATTATATGAAATACATGCATTAGAGGCCTTGTATGCCAAGTTGCCAACTAAGCATGAGGGCAATATGGTTTCAACAAAGAAGGCAAAATAATAACTCATATAGGATTTCTTAGCTTTTTAGGAGCAATTAATGCCCCTAAATTATGCTCATATGCGAAAATAATGAGTTTTCCTTTTATGCTTTTTTATTATGATTTTTCCTTTTTTTTTTTTTTTGAGAATGTATTATGACTTTATGAGTTTTCATTTTGATGCTCATAATGCTCATATGTGAAAAATAATGAGTTTTCCTTTCATTCTCATATGTGAAAATGATGAGTTTTCTTTTTGAGAAATATGTAGATAGGCAATTCTGTATTATCCAAGCAGAATACACGTTATCCACATCATAATCTCATAAAAATTTGAAGCCTCATTAAGAAGCTAATCTTGAGCATATCCAACTTGCTTCAATACAATATCTAGAAAATTCACCAACCCCCTTGCATGTTTAGGAAACTCACCAACTCCCAAAAAAAAAAAGAAAAAAAATGGCAAGGTGAGAAATTTAAAATAAAACTTGAGAATTTTAATCATATCCAAGTTGCTTCAATACAATATCGAGAACACTCACGAACCCCCTTCCATATAAAATAAAAATAAAAATATAACTTATAAATATATAGAAATGCGGTGTGCATGGATATATAGAACACACAACCTTCAGTTTGACGCTCTCCCTACTAAGCTATTTCCCACATCTATTGATTAATTTAACACTAGAAAAATTAAATTTGGGTTATGATCTACAGTCCAGTAAATAATTTTAACGAGTTCAACATAATCACTCATGTATTAATAGTATAACGTCCAAATTCAAATGTTATTACTCTTCAGCTAGCGTCGAAGATAATATGAAGTTTTGCTCTCGTTTAACCCCAAAATACTAAATTTAGCATTCATCAAATGTCAAAGACCACAATATTGTTTAATCTATGAACAGAGACTCAAAAGCAAGACAAGAAAAAGGACATAGCCAGAAAGAGAAGCAAATGACATATTGAGGGACAGAGGGAGGCTAGCTTTTATTATGATGCATTAATTGGTGAAGAGCATGCTGGGCAGGAAGCAAAGAGTTGATTGAAACAAGGGGAAGACCATGTACGTGTTCCATATCTTCAATCCCAATTCTGACAAGGCCAAGACCTTCATCAAGTATTTGGCTTCTTTCATAAACCAAGAATACGGCAAATCAATCTAGAGAGAAGCTTTACCTATTTGTAGGAGGATAATAGAGTGAAGATGAGATTACTGGTGTGGGTGGGACTGGAATTTCCTGATTTAATATTTTGTGTTTAAGGAATGATCATGTTTTGGGGAGTCTTATCTAGTCGGCCTAGACTGTTTGTTATGAATCGTTTTGTTACTTCTACAGTTTTCTGGTCTCTATAATGTGGACATTACAGATTGAGGGTTTGGACGGCCATACAAATATATCTAGGGTCGGCAGTAGCATTACAGCTACAAAACCTAAATCTCAGATCTCAGAGAAGGAAGAGGTACCAAACAGATAAAATGGCCGGACCCAATAACATGAAAATGGTGACAAAGTCTCCCAAGATGAAAGTGGCGAAGCATCTTCGTCCCGGGCATGGAAAGGGCCAATCTGGTCGTGGCCGAGGCCGAGGCATGGGTGAAACCGGTCAACGCCAACGTATGGGTCATGGGTGGAAATGGTGAAGCTCGCCGAGGCGGTGGCCAAGGTATTGGGCACTGAGGTGGAGGAACTGGGCCGGATCTGACCGTTGCCAGGTGAAGAGGAGGTCGAAGTGGGTTAATTTGGGCCGAGGTTTCGGGCATGGTCTTGGAGGAGCTTCTGGATCTGGTCGAAGAGTGGGGAACAAAAAGGCAAAAACAGAGGCTACCAATTTGTCCAATAGCTCGATGATTCCTATCCCCACTCTAGGAGGTAGGAGGTGATGAAACCATTACTGAAAACAACCCTCCTGCGGAACATGACTAATTAGCATCACATATCTGGGTACCACTTCATAAACAAACCAAAGAAGGGAAAACAACGCATGCATTGAGAAGACATAAAAAGAAGTTTATAACAGATGAGTTATATGATTCACCTTGAGTGGCTTTCTCATTCTACCGATTTCATTAAAATCCTCAAACCTGAAATTTGGAAACAAGCCAACATTAGAATTCAGAAACGGGGGACAACAAATTGATTTCATGTAAAAGGAAAGAAAAATAGACTGAATTAATGCAAGCAGATGTAGAGGGGAAAGAGAGAGCTGGCCTTAAAAAACTTAAGTCTCCTATGGTGGATAACCCCATGGTCAAAACGAACTAAAAGGTCTTGGGGTTCTGGCAAAAAGCAAGTGGTTTCAGTTTCTTCCTCGTCCTGATTTTCTAAGTGAGATGGAGAATTTAGAAAGAACAAAATGAAAATATTGCTGGTGGTGATTATAGTCTAGGAGGAGACATTGATATATACAAGGGAGCTGGAGGAAACCCTAGCCTGCAAGATAAAAGAACGAAAGTACCCCTAATAAACAGATGAAGATTTTCAATCAAAGATAGATCTGTATGACCAAAATATCTCTGGAGCTTTTTCTGAAGATGTTGATAGGGGCTATCTAAATTTCTTACCCCTTTGCCTGTACAAAGTACAGTACTGTTGTACTGGTCCTTATCTTAGCTTTGACTGAACATTTTGAGATTGGTTCCCCCCTTCTATACATTTGAAATTATCGATCTTTTAAGCTAGAAAACTTGCGCTTATTGGTTACCATGATGAGTTGATCTTCTTATTAATTATAATAGCAAACATAACATTGCTTAGCTTAAACTCCATCCAGTGAAACAGCATAGTTCTATTTTTCCAATTGACAGTTTTCGATTGGGTGTTGAGTGGTGGACAGATCAAGTATTTATTTCAACCCTACTCTAGTACCTGCAACAATTTGACACAAATTACTGTGTGGTAACTCTAATTAGGGGCTGAATTTTAATTTTGCTCTGACCAAGTTCATGCTCTCGAACTTCGCAGGCATCTATCTAAAATGTTGCCCTAGGTGTAGCTGTGGTTGCTGTAAAGTACTTGTGTTTCTATCTGATCGCTGCTTATACAGTTGTAGCCTTGTAGGAGTAATTGGGAAGAATTGATGCAGGAGGTCATCAGTGGATTCATGTTTATATCGCTAACTTAATTGAGCAGGGGCCAAGTTCTAAAGGTTACTTGATGCTTGTTAATTGGTTAGCGATGAAGGAATCTTATGTATGAATTAAGCAAGAGGATTTGGAGTTCGAGTGGCTTTTGATCTTCTAGCATGCCCAACCATCACAAATAATCTAACTTCCCAAGTGAGTTAGCTTATTCTTTGCTCACATTTCTATGCAAACACTCAAGTCATCTCTTTCACATCGATCTTATCACTCTTCGTCTCTTCCGACAACTAACTTTCGTTAGTCACAGGTACGTGCATGAAGTTCTTTAGACCAACTCAGTAATTTTTGGTAATTAAGTTAAACCTTGAATATGGTTAAAAACGAAAGGAGAACTGAATTGTAAGGATCTAGATCCTCTCCTTGGCTAGTCTTATCCTTGGCTTCCTTGACTATTTGAATAAATAGATGAGTTCAATAGAAACTATGTAGTTTCAAACAGGAACTTAAAATAGATAAGTGCGCACAAAATGTAGGACTCAATATATCTTACATACCAGTCCTAATTCCATTACCAGGCAACACAAAAGCAAAGGCCTTTTCAGTTGAAGTTTTTGTACTTATTTGAATTCACCCTTGTTAGCATACCTCTTATCCTCTGAACCTCATCTCAAGCTCCTCATCAAGAACAATCCCCTTGGCTTTCATCTGCTCGATCTATAATTTCCATGCACTAATTGAAGAGTTTTGTCTCTCTTCCTCGCACCATTAACCATACAATTTTGTACACCTACAGCCCAATTTATAGAACAATACACCATTAATTCAAGCACATAAATAGTTAAATACTAAAGATTATGTAAAAGTGACTGCAAACAACTTGAAAATAAATGTACCTTGTCTCTGCATCTTCCACTCACTAGCAAGTTTATTCACCGTCTTCCTCATCTGTATTTTGACATGGTAAAGTTTAGGTACAGATTTGGAGAGAGCAAAAAAATTACAGTGAACAAAACTAAGAATGGAGCTCTTACAGAATCAGACATGAAAGCTCGATCTGGGTGTTCGACTATGGGTGAAAGAGTGCCATCGTAGTCAAGAAACATGACTATTTGCTTGCCTTGGGAAGCTCCAATGATTTGCTCAAACATGTCCAAGGCAGATGGATGCTGCAGCTGTATTTCATCAACATCAAAACCCATAAATGAATCTGAACCAGGAAGAGAACAAAAATACAGAGTTTGTAACTTTCAGCACCAATCAACCCCAAAGCTAAAAAGCACAGATAGAAGTTAAGACATGCAGCAGAAGCAATTCTATTCCATTGAAAATCTTTTAACTTTCAGCACCAATCAAACATCCACACACAAAACAAAAAAAACAAAAAACAAAAAGCAGCAGTCTATTTGCCGCATCAACACAAAAGCAAATTACATACATTTACCAATTCACTCAACAATCTAACAAACACTCCTCTAATAATACTCAAACGAACATTTTAATAATCCTCGCAATACTTAGGCCGTAAAACATACTTCCTTGCTTTCTTTGATACTGCACAGCAAGTGTGATACATCCACAGTTCCATACCACCTTACAGTGGGGGAAAGCACCACTTCACTGCTTGCCACTGTTGGAGGTGATAAAACCATTGGTGAAAAACACTCCTCCTGCTGAACATACTAATTAGTATCACATATCTGGTACTAATTCATAAACAAACCTAAGAAGAGGAAAACAATACAGTGTATGTTTTAAGACAAAAAATTTTTTTAGAACAGATAAGGTATTACTGAGTGACCTTGAGTGGCTTTCTCATTTTACCGATTTCATTAAAATCTTCAAATAAACCTGCAATTTGGAACAAGCCATCATTAGAATTCAGAAATGGAGGACCACAAATTGATTTCATATAGAAGGAAAGAACAATAGACTGAATGCAAGCAGATGTAGAGAAGAAAGAGAGAGCTGACCTTAAAAGCTTAGAGTGGTGTCTCCCATGGTAGATAAATCCATGGTCAAAACGAACCAAAAGGTTTTGGGGGTCTTTGGTTATAAACAAAAGCAAGGGGTTTCTGTTTCTGCCGCGTCCTAATTTTCTAACTGAGATGGAGAATTTAGAGAGAACAAATTGGCAATGCTGGTGGTGATTATAATCCGGGAGGAGGAGACATTGATATATACAAGGGAGCTAGAGGAAACCGTACAGAATTAAAGATTTTCAGTCAAAAGATTGATCTGTATGAACAAAATATCTCTGGTCCTTTTCTGATGTTGTTGTCTGGGGCTATCTAGATTTCTTGTCCCTTTTCCTGTACAAAGTAGAGTACTTCTGTACTGGATCCTTATCTTAGCTTTGACTGGAAATTTTGAGATTGGTTTCAAAATTTTGAGATTGGTTTCCTCCTTCTATACATTTGAAATTATCAATCTTTTAAGCTACAAAACTTGTATGCTAGCTATGAAGCTTGTACTTTGATCGAATTATAAAGAATGTTTAAACGAAATTTGTACTACTAAGTTGGCCTCAGAAATTACATTCAGATACAATCATTGAAAAAGAAAATAAAATTAAAATCTCGAAATCTGGCAAAAAAAAGAAATTACAGACCAAAGCTAGCTAGCTAGACGCTGGCCTTAATTTGCTGATTATGAGCAAGGAAAGTGTATTTATTGGCCTTTTGTATATATCCAGAACCAAGAAACAAGTAAATACTAAATAGCAAAAGAGTTTATCTTTGTATTAAGACCCCGCGCCGGCTCTCTTCTTTGCAGTTTGTTGGCATGGAGTCATGGACTAAATGAACGAAGAAAGAATTGTGTCCTCAGTTTCTCTTTCAAGTATATTTAACTTGTGACCCTACCTTAATCTGAACGAGTTTTTGAAGTCGGGAAGTATGCAAGACAAGTATTAAATTAAATGTTGCACTCTGATCATAAAACGAAGTGTTTCCGAAGCTGAAGAGGTATTATTAAGCTTCAAATTCCCCGGCATGATATAATAAGGAGGCCGTAGAGCAGAGTCGGTGGGTTGTGATTTACAATTGCCGAGCTTGGGGGGGGGGGAAGAAGAGAAGAGAATGGTTTTTTTTTTTTTTGCGAAAAGAAGAGAATCGTTTGGGGAAATTCTAGTGTACTGGTGGGTATCTCATACCCACATTTACAAAAGTGAGAACAAATTTTGTTATCAAAGTTGTAATTTGAGTCCTACTTTGTGTAATCTTAGTTCTAATAATGGTAATTATACCTCTTACGACATTTTACAAGTTTTTGAACAAATTTGTTGTCAATGTTGTAATCTTAGTTCTAATAATGGTAATTACACCTCTTACGACATTTTTACAAGCTTTTGAACAAATTTGTTGTCAATGTTGTAATTTTTGTTTAACTATATGTAAATAGTGTAAATGAATATGGTAACTTTTGTTCTCAATGTTGTAATTTTGGTTCAAATACTTGTAAATTTTTGTTCAAATAGTTGTAAATGAGGATATCTCATACCCACCAGTACACTAGCTTGTCTCAATGGTTTGTAGTGGTATAATTTATTTCATTGAAATAGAGGCTTTTTCAAAATTGAAAGCGAAAGTTCAAACTCACTGAGCCAAAGAAATCAAAATGCATGGTTGGAAGGTACACTCACGGGAACTGTTCAGCTCTGGATTGAATGGTACTCTCATTTTCAGTCTGGTTTCTTGACTTACTCAGTGTCTTACTAGCTAGGTTGGCCAATTAACCGGACTCAAAACCAGTCTGGTTTCTTGAACCCCCACGCCACGTCCTCCTTTGTCCAAGGCTCCAAGCCAAAAATCACGTCAGGAGACAACGTCCCCTCACACCAAACCTCCCCGTCCGGCAGCACTCACCACCCTCCAACGAGGCCAGAGACCTACCTCCGCGTGGTGAGCCGTCGGACGAGAACGAACTCTCATATTCTGTTTTCTCTCTCTTCTCTCTTCTCTCTTCTCTCTTGATAATCACTTCTAGTTCTTTTATTTACAACTATATTAATTAGTCCAGTAGTATTATTCATACTCATCTAAGGAATAGTTTGAATGGATTGTGAGGTATAAGTGAGACTAATTAATGGACAGCAAGTGAGGCATGGAAATGCCATGCAACCAAGAATTGTGTTTCAGACTTTCAGATACAGATCGTAAAACACACAAACAGCTGTTTGATACCCTTGCTCTAGCTCTATAAGTAAGCTTTATTGATTAATTCCTCACATCCTTTAATTAATAGATTTTTTATTTCAATTTCAACTATTATTAATTGGCTATGATATGCTAATATGAATGAATGCGCGCGGGAGAGCTCCCTTCAATCCAATGGGCGGGCTAAGCAAGCAGAAGGAGTTGCTCCCACATCATGCACCTGGCCAAACCCTTAACATTACTTTCCATAACAATCAAGGGTAGCCAAAATGCATGAGATGACAGCTCTAACCACTCCTCAGCCCTCTTAATCAGTTAATTGGACCAAAGGGAGCTCTCTTTTCCCTCCCATTCACAACTTAGTTACAGAGATTTCTCTCTTCAACTCGCTCTATCTATATCAATAATATCATCTAGCTCACTCTTTTGCATTAGTGTTGAAGGAGAGAAGAGAAGCTAGAATGACCACAAGAGAGGCTATATATATATCCTATCCAGAGCGAGGCCTCGCTCTGAAATTAAAGTGCGGGGTTTGTGTTTATGGTCACTTTTCGGTCGCATATCCACATCTCGACCGTTCAGTTTTTAGGTACTAATGTATAGATCATCTCTGCAAAATTTCAGCCAAATTGATAGTCGTTAAGGTATCTAATTTGCTTAAACTAATAGACGAACTGAATCTGTCCAAACTGAACCGTACTAGCTGTAAGGCAATTATCAATGCCTTAACGACCATCAATTTGACTGAAATTTTGCAGAGATGATCTATACATTAGTACCTAAAAACTGAACGGTCGAGATGTGGATATGCGACCGAAAAGTGACTCTAAACACAAACTTCGCACTTTAATTTCAGAGCGAGGCCTCGCTCTGGATAGGATCTAATATATATATATATATATATATATATAGTTATATACTACTGCTTTGCTTCACACATGTGTCTCAATAATTGTTATGGGAACCTACTCAACCCTACAGCTAGATAGCTTGTGATATATGTAATAATAGTACGTACGCGTGGTGATGTTTGCATGCATGGGGTACATTTCGTCCCCATTAATTTACTTCTATCTTGGATAAATATTGGCACGCATGCCTGCAGCCCTGCATGGTGCTCGATCCATCGATATCACACGACGTACGTTATAAGAGCAAGGACGACAGACAGTACCTCTGATTAAAGCATATATGATTACTAACTATTTCTATGGGGTGATTATTTATCATCTAAGCATATTAACAATTGTTAGTAAGAAATAGTAGAATAGAATCTGAAAATGCAGAGCAATACGCCTATCTGAAAATCTTTCAAAGAGATATAAGGTCAGAACCTACTGCAAGTAATATTCCCACGCGTAAGATAAGAATCCCACCATTGAAAGAGCAACAAACCCCACCAAGCTAGGTCCAACAGTCGTATTCAACACTTCAAAGATTTGTTATATATCTTTCTTGTACTATATTTTGAGCTATGTGCATAGTGGCTATGTACCCCAACAGTACTATATAGAAATGTATAAACTTTTACCCTAGCTTGATATTCATTATTGGTGGAAATCTGATGCACATCATACCAAAGTATGATTCAGTGGTCATTTCTTGGTAAAGTAGATGACTCAAGCAACGTTGGTGTTTGTCATTGATGTTTCCATTTTCCAATTCCCAAATGCTTATTGGATTAAGATTCTGAGATTATCTAGCTCAATAAATTTGATCGATCACGTACGTAGACGTACATATTTGATATGACTTTTCGATTTTGTTGTTTCTCCTTGGTGATCTTTATATGTCTGTCTATCTAGCTAGCTAGGTTCTCCAACCAATTGTCCCCACAACTCCATGATCATTGTCATGTGTTAATTAGAAATGTCATAATGCAATTGAATTATTAAACGATATAAATTTATTTAGTTCAATTCATGAGACTATACAACAGGATGAATCGACTGAAGTGCTAATGGTATTGTGGGCAAGAAATAGACCTCATTATAGAGATCGAGAAGTTATGTAAATAAAAGTTAATTTTTTCTTTAGATTGTAGTATCTCTTTTTTTCTTTTCTTTTTGTCTGTACATTGTAGTGTCTCGGTAAATGTCGATCAAATATTCAATTTATATTCACATGAGAGGTTTGAAGCAAACTAGGATTCAATTTGATATACAATGGAGACAACAAAATCCCAATAACTACAGATGTTCATATGAGCAGACAGATAAACCAATAACTTCAACCAGAAGCAACTATGTGAAACTAGATTTTTTTTTTTTTCCTGGCAAATGAAACTAGAGTTTGTTGAACATGAAATCAGGTAAGGAGATACTCCATAGTCTCCCTATTTACATTACTTAACGAAATTAACAATTTTAAACCCCCCAAGATGGTAAAATTTCTGGAAATCAAAAAAGTCATCTCTGAACCCATCAATATAACCAGCATCACAAGCAGCCATGTCCCCCACATCAGAAACCACGTCACCAACCAACAACCCACCCTAATAGTCCGGTTACTGTGAGAGTGTGAGGGGTACGGTGTACCTGTGACCGGATTATTGTATCGGGTACCCGTAACCTTGTTGCACAATCGACGAGTACTCGTACTCGGCTTGCGACTGTAACGGATACCCATAACTCAAATGCAAAAGTGACGAGTACTCATACTCGGCCTGCGGCTGTGGCATGGACATCAAACTCCTTGGCTGCTCGAGAACCTCCTTTTGGGCCTTGGGCTGAACGGGAAGAGGAGCCCAAAATTTCTCGCCGAACTTGTAAACAAAAGTGACGTTGCCTTGGGGTTTCTCCTTGGGCCTTAAAACCGTGTAGGTCACGTACGGGAGGTTGTCCTTGCCACTATTTTCTAGCAGCTGACTCACCGGAATGACGGCCTTTCCGATCTTGGTTTCCTTGAGGATTCGGTCGGAGATGAGCTTGATCTTAAGTGTGAGGCGGTTCTGGTTAAGAGCGGCGTCGTCGAGCGTGAAAGTGAAGGGGGGGTTGTTCCATCTGGGGTGGGTGCCGCAGTTTTTGTGGATGGGTGTGATGAACTTGTGCTTGTCGGCTCCGCCGGAGACTGAAACGACGGCGTAGACGTCCATCGTGGAGAAGTTGTTGACGTTCTTGATCTGTTCAGCCGATAACAGCCTTATTTCCAAGGTCCTGCAATCCATTGAAGCTGAATCCGATTCTTGAAAATTCTTAGGGAGCGAACTTGTGAGATTAGAATATATAGAAAGAAGCTTTACCTATGTGTAGTAGGATACATAGAAAGAAGCTTTACCTATTTGTAGTAGGATAATGGACTGAAGATGAGATTATTTGTGTGTGTGGAACTGGACTTTCCTAATTTAATTGTTTAAGGAATGATCTCGTCTTACCTAGTCAGCCTAGACTAGCTTGTTGTCCACCTCTATAGCTTGGGGTTCAAGGCAATTTAAGTAGATGCGTTCGTGTTGTGAGATTGAGAAGTGAACTGCTAATATTTTTCAGTGATCTAAATTTGACACAATATACAAATTTGACGATGTGGTGTTAGCTCAGTGGTTAGAGCACTACTTATGTACGAAGTCATGGGTTCGAGTCACCATGGGGGTAGGAGTGAAATCATTTGATCATCTTCTATATAAAAAAAAAAAAAAAAAAAATTATATGTCAAATTTTAATTTGACACACTTCCATCTCCATTGGGTATAGCATAATACTAGCAAAAACATAAAATATATGTCTTGATAGTTGGCAATCGTTGAGGCGTTTCGGACTTTCGTTACCAAAACTCTACTCTTCTTATTTGGATCATCTCCCTTGAGTGCCACCTCCCTGAAATAGGAAACAAGAAAACTTTGATGTAAGATTTTTCATAAATCAAAAAGCGGATTGGACAATAGCAGAGCACAACGAAATAGAATAAAGTGACTATTTGCTACATGTGCATCGTGCTACTTGATTACTTAATATCTTGCACTCATAACATTAGATGTCGACAAATAAACCATTTCATAGCCATACTGAAATGTAAAGTATCTCTAGTAGATTTACAAAGCATCCGTACACCTCTCATTCCATTATTGAAAAGTGTCTTGAAACGGGAGGCTCGTCGTGGTTGCATCACGGAAGTGGTAGTATTCTTCACGGCAAGAAAAGAATTTAGGCCGGTAGTGATTGGATAAATAAACAAATGAGAGGGAAAAAGCCACAAACCCTAAAGCTGAAATAGAAATATGAAATGACCAAGACTCCCTCAATTCATATGCATGAAACCTTGGAGACGGTCTATTTTCTTCAAGAAGCCCAATAGACCATAGAGAAGGGAATTTTTGGAGGTTGAACAACATTATCACACAGTTGACCACTATTTGTATGCATTCTATATTTGTTTTGTCGACTCGCTCATTGACACTCAAGTTATTATTTATCAAGTTCTTGATCAGTTCAGTATACATACCCTGTTGATTTTGACATCTCTATCTTGAAAAATAGAACTGTCATGATGCCGATGTGCATGCCACGGTCCTAAAACTAATTTAAGCTTCATACTTCATACTAATTGGCATTTGGCAACATTGTCACCCCTCAATTTCATATGTAATGCCATGTTTGTTTATGCTTGTATTCACCTTCTCGTTAAAATTAATTCCATGTTACTTGTTTGTTTATGTTTCTAATCAATCTGATTACGACAAGAACCATCAATATAATCGCCACCGACAAAAGAAAGAAAGTGGCATCCACAACAACTAGGTGGATGAATGGTACATATTCCCTTCAAATAAATTTGACCCCTAGAGCATAACACAATTCCAAAACTTCAAGCTTGTTCTTCAGCAATTGCTTAAACCAAATCGAATTCCTAACTTCAACCACAAGCAAATAACTCATAGTAGTCAAGAAATCAAATATATACATCCGTTATAGGCAAGAAGGTATAAACTATAAACCTCCATTGATTTATTGAGCGTCATATAAACCCTCAAAACCTTCTCTCAAAGTCTCTCCCATTTACATATTCATAAAAACTAAACTACTAATAAGAACCGAAAACAAATGTAACAAATCAAACAAATGGAAACCCCTAGTCTAGAAACTTTCTAGAAATCAAACCCATCACCCATACCATCATCATAACCAGCATCATACGCCCCCATCTCACCGACATCGGAAACCATATCTCCGATCAGCAACCCACCCAACAGTCCCGCTCCCAACCCAAGCCCCATGTTCCCTCTTCCTCTTTTGGGCTTCTGCGGCTGCTGCACGTACCCATAACCCGGCTGCACTACCGGCGGGTACCCGTAACCCGGCTGCTGCTGCGGCGGGTACCCGTAACCCGGTTGCTGCTGCGGCGGGTACCCGTAACCCGGTTGTGGCTGAGGCGGGTAAGGATGATAAACCGGGTGGGCCACTCCGGGTGGCGGGTAAGCGGAGCTCGACCCGGCATGGCCCGCCGGGTACGCCATAACGGGCTCGTGGGCCTTCTTGTGGGCCTGATGCAGGACCGGAAGAGGCGCCGTGAATTTCTCGCCGAACTTGTACCCGAAACTGACGCTGCCTTTGGGTCTTCCCTTGGCAGTCAGGACCGGGTAGGTCACGTGCTTGTCGTTCTTCTCGTTTTGCAGGAGGTCCTTGACCGGAACCACGGCCTTTCCGATCTTGGTGTCGCCGAGGGTGCGGTCAGAGATGAGCTTGATTTTGATTTTGAGGCGGTCGAGGGCGGAGTTGTCGAGGGTGAACTTGAGGGTGTGGTTCCATTTGGGGTTGGTGCCGGCGTCTTTGTGGACGGGGGTGCGGAGCTTCTGCTTCCTGAAGCCGTTACCGGAGACGGAGACGACGGCGTAGACGTCCATCTTGGAGAACATGTTGACGTCCTTGATGTCATTGGCGCCGAACACCGTTACTTCGAAAGGCCTGCAATCCATTGATGATGAAGATCGAATCGGATATTGTTGAAGAAGATCTTGAGATTTAGATTGAAGAGAGAGAGAGAGAGAGAATCAGAGAACTGTTATTTTTGGAGAGGGAGGTCGGAGGTTATATATAGTAGTGGAGAAGGAACCGACTGTGGAGCAAGAATAATGAAAGGCGAAGCTTCGTTGAGGTGAGGAATTACGATTTTGCCCTTGAGAACGCGGGGGGGGGGGGGGTGTTGCATTGTTTTACCGAGTGAGCTTCCAGTGCAGTTTGGGGAGTTCAGGAAAGGTGTAGGATATCTTCTACGTGTTTCATACGTGTGGCATGGGGAGCGAAAGAGTAATTAAAATATCTAATGCTGCGCTATTGACAAATGGAATAGTGCTTAAGCAAGACGCGGTTTTCTTTTTTATCTTCTTATTTTTTCATTTATTAGTTATTTAGAATTAAACCATATAATCAATATATCAAAATGGGCCGACATCTATTTATCTATATTATAAAGTTAAGGTAATCACGACAAGTGGCTCAATGAATGCACTGACTATTCAAGATATAAAACTCTCACGTCTTGCATTCGAATGTTAGGTTAGTTTATTATAATTACTGAATTATAAACGTAATTATAAAAGTATGTCAGAGGATTAAGTTTGATATATAAATGTAATAGTTTTAAATATTAGGAAAGTGACCCCTCAAATTTCAAAAAATTTCTGTATAAAAATTCAATCTTATAATTAATAAAAAATTTGTTTACGGTAGATCAAATACACCACAATCATTTGTACCAAATAATAATAATAATAATAAGAATGTGTATTAATATAGATTGGTTTTATCTAGTGGTAAATCAGGTTGGGTCGAGTTCAAAGCAATCTCCATCAAAAGAGTTGATTTGATGTTATAGGCTTGTCTGCTATTAAAGTACATATACATCAAGTAAAATTTTCGTTATAAATATTTATGATACTATCACTTACAAAAAAAAATATTTATGATACTATTAATAGGGTTATAAAATTAGATATTAAGCCTCGGTGTGACATAAATAATGGAAGATTGGAAGGATTTGAGATGATCGACATGCACATTGAGCGGCTGAAAAGAGAGTGCTGTTTCTTTTCTTTTCCTCTTTCACTTTTTATGCAAATAAAAGTGAGTAAAGAAAAGTAGGAAAGAAAAGGATAGGTGATTTTGGTAAGCGTGTGAAGGCCGGCTTGACCGTAACCCTTACGTCATCGTCAAAACATTCCTATAGGATTATATTTTTTTTTCTTGAGAAGGAATGTTTATAGGATTAGATTAGTTCTTCCATTTCCATCTTTTCGAAGATTCTTTGCTTTACACTTTTACAGAAATTTTTTTAATTCAGTGAGTACTAGACAAAATGAGTGGAGAATAAATCATAAATATCTATTTCAAGTGAAAAGATAATTAAATTCGCGGATAAGCACATAATGTACAAGTTTGAAATAGTTAAATCCGTTACGGAGAATAAAAGTTAGATTCTAGAGAATGATAACTTTAATACTATGAATTATCGGCAAATGCTGTTTAATGAAAATTATTTTCTACAATGGTTATTAGAAAAGAAAATTTTGTTGTGGATCGGTGTAATAATTTTATTTCTATTTTTGTTAAATTAATGTGCACAAAATTACTTTCTCATAGATTAGTTTATCTTACTATTATTGATACAAATACTAGAATTGAAAGTCTCGAAAGAAAATGAACAACCTTACCTGTTAAAGAATGTTCGTCGTTTCAAAAAACAAAACAAGTCTACATGGATTGTGGCCTCTGCTAGGGTGAGCTCTTATCAGCCCAATTCTATACTTCTTTAGTTTTATAACGGTCACATATTGACCAAATAATCTATAGTCACACTTATATTCTAGTTAATCATAACTAGTTATGTTAAACCTAAATGTAACCGATTATGAAAACATTAATATGTCCACATCTAGGATGATGGGCTAGTCTTTTTCCACATTCCTGATGCTTGCTGTTTTGCAATCAAAAGACATCGGGTGCACTTTGTTGGTCGGGCTCTGTCACCATGCCCATATGCCATTATGTGCTCTAAACAAAATTCACTGCCATTTGGTGCTCGTAATCCACAAGGTCAAGGCCATTATGAGCACAGTTCTCCCATTCACCCCAATTTGTATGAGCACAAAGCCAGTCTAAAATAGAGAAGGGGTTGCGAGAGCTAGCCCGCCGAACAAACCTCAACAAAAATTCAGCCAATGAAAAAAAAAAAAAGAGAGCAGATAAACAAGATGCCACTATCAATATCATGAGTACATATGTGAGTATTTCATTAGTAAAAGAAACTACATGGTCCGCTGAGACTACAATTTGCTTAGATTGGCAAACTCTTCGACAGCTTCACTGCAAATTTATAGCCGGTAAGGGAAAGCTTTCAAGCCAACTTAAAGCTTTCTTTCAATGGATGTTGACGCGACATGTAATTTTCTGGTCTTGCTTTATGGGCATATATATTCAGGGACTCATCAAAGAGGATGGTAGGGCACATATCCAAGCAAGCCCTGTACGTTGGTCACAACATCATTGCACCTTGTCAACAGGCTTAGCATCTGCTGGGAAATATCAACTGTGGGTGCACTCGGAAATGTGGAGGGTGTGTTGAGAATATTGTGACTGCTTCTGCTTGGTGGTGGAGGTGGCGTCATTTCCGTATGCTGCTGTGAAAAATTACTATGTGGTGGTGGGGGTTTTGCATATTGAGAAGGTGGAGGCCGACTATGAGGAAGAGGAAGTATAGGAGGCAATGATGAGGGTGGAGGAGTAACCTTTTGAAAGTTTCTAGCATTATAATTCATCATAGCAACAGAAGTAGAAGAAGAAGGTGCACCATCATCTGCAAAACTAGCACTGTTGTTGTTGAAGTTGTTATTTCTATTACCAGGCATCATCAATTGCTCATTTCTACTAGGTTCTTCCCCACCCAACATGAATTTTACACGTGCAGTTCCTTTACTATTTCCATTGCCACCAGTTACCTGTCCTCGTGGCTCATCACCCGATGACTTCTTCAGAATCGACTTCGGCTGGATTGCACTGTGTGAGAGAGACTGCAGCTGCTGCCGCTGTTTGAGTGCCGGAGATGGCATGAATGCAGAATCCTTAGCCCGCGGGGTCTCAGTAGAATTGTCATCTCCATTGCCCTTCCCAGATGCAGGAACTTCAGGACCGTCCACCTCTCGAAGCTGGAACCTCACACTAACGTTGCCAAAAAAGGAGTTGTTTGAAGTAGCAACCTTATATGCTGCTTGTGCATCAGATTTGTACAGAAATACAACTCTGCATGTCGAGGACTTGTAGAACACACGGAGACCAGACTGATCCATTGGTCCAAAACGAGCAAATTTTGCCTTCAGTTCTGCAGGTGAAGGCAGAGAGATTTTGGGAGGGAATTTCATCACGAGCATGGTGGGCTCAACAACCTTAGATGGAGGTTCCATTTTCTTCACAAGACCTGGCTTCGGTGACTTCCGCGATATGGGCACAGCTGTTTCTTTTACCTCTCCACGCTGGGTCTCTGAACTTTTTAGACCAATCTTCCTTTCTGCAGCCAATGATTTTAAATCACTCATTTTCTTGGACTTCTTAGCTGCAATCTCTCCTTGACGATCAGATGGAGCACGTTTCCGCCCAGCTATGGTGCGGTCATCGGATCTGAACAAGGGTTTTCCTGCCTTCGAGGAGGGAACATCTCTAACTGGTTCCCGAGGAGAAATTTCTGAGGCTTTGAGACCAGATGGAGTTTTAGAGCTGCGACCTTCAACAAGCTCTGTTTCTGATGGCGGTGATAGAACCAAGCTTTTCTGATAGACAAGGGCCCGGAATTGCAGAAAGAACTGCCGAACAATTGCAGGGTTGTTTGTTTCACGACCATGAAAAGGATCAAGTGCAAGGGCTTGCAAATCGCTTACTAGTTGTGGTAATTCAAGCTCTTTAAGAATCGGCAATGTTCCAACAGATCCAGACAATTCATTATTGACAGCAACATCTTTCTTATGATGTTCTACCTGAAACTCTTCTTCTGGAGCCAATCCTGCATGGTTGGGCTTTCCAGCTACCTTACCCACCAAGGAACTCACTTTTCCAGAAGTCAAAGTCCTCTGTGGATCTCTGAAGCTTGTTTCTGAACCCAACTGTTTCTTCTTCTTCTTTTTCTTTTTATCTCCCATAATAGAGTTCTCAGGGTTCATGTCACCCAGTGGCCGTTTAAGAACCTTTGCCTTTTTCACTCCACCAACAGCCTTCTTTCCAGCTGAACTCTTTGCCTCAATTGGTGAAGGATCTCCAACACTGTGACGACCAACATGAACTTCATTTAATTCATTGTCTTCCTCCACTTTCTTTGGAAAACTCAAAGGTGGTTGTAAATTGTCATATGAACCAGACAATTTAGCACTCTCTTCATTTTTAACCTCCATCGGACCCTCCCCTTCCTGCTTCAAAGACTCTGATGTTTCATCTTTTATACATTGCTTGGTCCCTTCACCCAATAAATCAGAGCAGCCGGTGCTTGCAGGACCTACAGCTACATTCTGTGTCAATACCTCTTTCACCTCCCGCAGGGCTCCACTTTCCTTGTCCAGAGAAAGCTTTAGAGATTGCTTTGCACCAGTGATAACAACTTGGCTGGCAAGAGAGCTGTTTGCTGGTACCTGATTTAAGTTTACAGTTTCTTTGCCGGATGCATCCCTGCTCATAAACTCAGTCTGCTCATGTTTTAAAATCTGCGGCTTCATAGAGGGAGATGGAGCCCTCTTTTGTAACATAAAATCTCCATCTCCTAATGCTATTGATCCCTCCAAGTAAGCGGATGGGGCTGAGGAACTAGCTTGGCCCTGTGTACTTTGGTGGGATTTCACATTGCTGGTTTCATCTCTCCGCTTGAAAAGGTATTTGTCTTTCTTTGAATGGTCCTTGACTTTCATAGGTTTTGTGGCACTCTTCCGCCCACCCAGAGCTTCAGCAATCACCAAAGGACCACTCAAAGGTGCTGAATGAGGAAAAATTTCCATCAGAAACAAGGAGGGGCAGTGCACACATATTAAGCCAATTCAATTTGCAAGACAGATGAAAAGGCATGAAAACAATTAAACTGAGCAGAGGTACAATAAAAAATGTAAAGATGATAGAGTATTAGTACAAGGAGGGTAAAGTAGAAGGATTTCTAAACACAGTCATGGACTGGTACTAGTTAAGAAGAAAGAAAAACAGACCAAAGATTACTGGAACCTGGATGTGGAAGGCTACTTCATATCAAAGGACTACCAAGACTATCGATACAAGGTCTAGAACACATTCTTATAAAACAACTAATTTACAAAACCTGTGCAAGAATAATATCACTGGAAACTGATAAAGCTTCTCCTTATCGGCATAAACAACACAAATCCTATGCAAGAATGTAAAACTAATAGTTTTTGAAAATATTCAGAACCAATAATGCAAATTACCAAACACACTCATCTGTAGCTATGGTTAACCGCCAAAGTAAGATACAAAAATGAAGTGTTCAACCATGACAACGATGACGAGAAAGCATTGATATACCTCGAGGCTTAACAGGCTGATCTGACACTGCAACTGCATTACGCGAAGACGACCGAGCCCCAAATGCCTGAGCATAGGTCTCATCATACTCTTCAAACACAGCCTTCCGATACGCAAATAGAGTAGCCTTATTCTTAATAAAGCTAAGGCTCTTCTGATCACCTTGGACTGGTGAGCTTGCCAACTGCTTTACGAGAGCCACCATCTCAGCAGGATTAAAACCATCCCTCGCCTTCCTAATCTGATCCGTAGAGTACACTGCTCCATGCTCATAATCCGGCACATCAACAACAAAGTACCCCGGCACACTAGTGGTCCGAAAATTATACGGATTCCTACATTTACACACAAAACCAACTCCACACCTTCGACTCACCTCATCAACAGCCTCCTCTACAGCCCTGTTAAAATTCCTGTAATTCGTCGTCCGAGACTTCTCAGCAAAATGAGGCTCGAATGGGATAAGCTCAGCCGGGTCGAACCAGCCATAACTACTATCACCAAAGAAAGCCACCAGGACATGACCTTCCCTTCGTGTCCGGCGCACCTGAGACGTCGCAAAGGCCTCGTTAAATATATGCCCCGGCCACCACGGATGAGACTTGACCTTCCCCCACACCATATCACCGACTTCGAAACCATAGCTCAGAGCTCTGGAGGTTCCCAAAGCCATTCCGTCCTTCTCATTAGCCACATACTCATCAAACTCGGATAACAAATCCACACTCTCATTCTGAGCCTCAGAGCTATCCTCATCCTGATCATCAATTTCAACTCTCGCAATATCAAACACATCATCAATATCATCGTCGCCGCCCTGAATTTTAAACCCTTTCGATTCCATTCCCTTATCTACATTTCCATCGCCACTCTCCGAGCTAACCCCAACCCTATCAGATCTCCCGCCCTCGGAGCCCATAGAACCGCCGCCCTCGGTCTCTAAATCGAGCTCCATTGGCGAAACCCTAGCCTCATCCTCGGGGCTACCAACGCCGCCGTCCTTAGGTTTAGCTTCCTTAACGTCGTCACCGGATTCCAACTTCGCATCCGATTCGAAATCGTTGCTCATTACAGAGATCTCTGAACCAGCTATAAGAAATTCTTCGAAACAGTGGAGAGATAGAGTTAGGGGTCCCGATGTGGAACCATAGGAATTCGGAAGCTTGTGAATTTGATAGTGAGAGAAAGTGAGGGTTTTGAGGGATTACCAGTAAACCCTAGAGAGAGAGAGAGAGAAGGAAGAATTGGGAATTTGTGATTTTTTTCTGGGCTGGGTTTGAAGAAAACGAATAATGCGCTTTACTCTTTGGGCTATTTACTATTATATCATACAGCACACCACTGCCAAGTTTGGCCACTAGAATGCTGCCACTTCTTTTCTTTTTTCTAATTTTTGTTTTATTTTTTTTAAATTTTTTTTATCACTAATCACTTGTTTGTTCTTCTTCACTACTTTCAGGTGCTATTCCACCATACTTTTCTCATCCATCATAAGAATTTGAAAGAATATCATTCACATGTTTTTGATAGTGAAGTGTTTTGTAAAACTATTGGAAGATGATAATAAGGGGTTGAGAAACGACTTTTTTTTTATATTTTT
This sequence comes from Rosa rugosa, assembly GCF_958449725.1. Lineage (NCBI taxonomy): Eukaryota > Viridiplantae > Streptophyta > Magnoliopsida > Rosales > Rosaceae > Rosa > Rosa rugosa. The sequence continues at coordinate 4,734,757 of NC_084826.1, read as the reverse complement.
CTTTTTGGAATACAGGGCTGGTGCGGCTGTCCTCAAGCCTTGATTAATAAAACTGTCGAATATGGGGGGGGACATTATTACAATAAGCATATAAAGAACATCCTGGAATACTATCATGAGAAACGACTTTTTAATAACGAAGTTTTGTAAACTTATTTGATATCAATGATGTGAAAGTTATTTTGATATTTACGCGGTACGGCGGTTTTGGAACTATTTGAGTTAATTGAGAAGCCATACAAAAAGTTTACTTGTTCGATATCAGTTTTCGAGTTGAGCTAAAGTGATTAACATGAGTTGAGCTAACCCCAATAGTGATATCACAATGAATTGTGTAGCTCAAGGGACTAAGCATCATTTCTAAATGCGGTTCTTTGTAGCTGCAAATGATTGTCTTTGTAGCTGCAGATGATTGTCATCTGCAGCTTTCAGTAGCCCCGCACTGGAAAAAAAAAGGGCTAAATACTAGTTACTACCTTGTACTTTAGGTCCAAAATCAATTCAGTCCCTAGACTTTTAATTTCATCAAAAACACCCCTACTCTATTATTTCTCATCTAATTGATCATTCCGTCAGTATTCCATGAGTTGGAGGCGTTAACTAGCTGATGTGGCATGCCAACTCAACTCTTGTGGGGCCCATATACAAGGGAAAGTCTCATAATTAACCCTGTCTCTCTCTCACCCCTGATTTCACCCAAAACCCATTACTGTGGCTTTCCCCTAAACACGGTCCCAAGTAAAAAAAAATAATAGGAAACTATCTCTCTTCCATCGAAGTTTGACGAAATCAAAAAAATTCAAAAAGCTCATTGAATTACGAAGGCGTGAATCTTGATCTGGAGGGGCGCCGACATGGCCAGCAACGATCTCGATGTGTGGATACCCATGGCTTTCTTCAGAAATCAGAACTGACATGCAGCAATTCCTTCTCCGCTTCTTCCACCAAGACCAAGGCCGGCTTGTCTTCGTCCAAGTCTAATAATTATCTAAGTGTTGGAAATTTGCAATTGATTGAATCATAATCAATATGAGGCGGTTGTTTTGGTGATGATTCTTGGTTTATTTGCAGAAAAAGCAAAATGGGGTGGTGTAAGAACAGGTTCAGTGTGCAAGCATGACCACTCAAGTCGGTCAGAGAAGATCTACGAAGCCGAAAACGGACGAACCCGTAACCGGAAAGATTTGAAATTTAGATCGGAATTGCTTGCCTTCTGTATATTTTTCTTGTGTAATTTCATGTGTGGTTAATCACTTGGGTATTTTTTTTTCTGCCAAAATATTAGAGTAGAGAGAAGATTGGAAAAAGAATCTTAGCACTGCAGCAGCTCATTTCACCTTTTCAAAAGGTTTAATCTTTCTCATCAAAAGCTACCCAGACTTGATCTGAATTCAACACAATGATAAAGTTGGCCAATGTCATGAAATTTGCAGTGCAGACAGATACAGCCTTAGTTCTTCATGAGATACATCAGGTTCTTGCAAGAGCAGGTTTAGGTTTTGTGCTCGACATACAGGCTTGCCTTTATTACCCGCAAGTAATATTGAACAACCCACCAAACTGAACCCAGCAACAATCTCAAAGGAAGAGAGTTAGTTTTCCTATATTTTTTTTTATTTGGGACTCTGTTTAGGGGGAAACCATTGTAATAGGTTTTGAGGTTTTTGGTGAAATCAAGGGTGAGAGTGAGCCAGGGTTAATTTGGGGATTTTCCTTGGATGTGGGCCCCACAAGAGTTGAGTTGGCATACCACGTCAGCAACTTAACATCTCAAACTCACGGAAGGATCAATTAGATGAGAAATAGTAGAGTAGGGGTGTTTTTGATGAAATTAAAAGTTTAAGGACTGAATTGATTTTGGACCTAAAGTACAAGGTAGTAACTAGTATTTAGCCCAAAAAAAAACTATAAGGTGGAGGTATTTTAGTTTCTACAGAAAGGAAATTTAGGCATCACCCTCAGAATCACATATAGTAGTCCATAACATATGTGATGAACATAACTACTATTAACATATATACGTATAGTCTTACATAGTGTACAAGGATGCATGGAAGAAATCATGGGAACTACTATTCATGTATGGCTCAACAATTTTAGAAAACCTAGCTATGAGAGAGTAAAGAACATCTTTAATTGATGTTCCTCTCTAGATATTCTCTATATTACTGAGGTTGTGATGATGGCAGTTCTTCAATAATGGGGCTCCGGGTCTTCAATATTGCTTTGGGATTTAGGTTCATAGCCTTGCGATATGTTGCATTGTGTGACAAATCGCATATGATGCTGCTCGGAAACTATACCAAGCTTCACTGTGATATGTCCGATGTGGTGACTGCTGAAGCACCCTCAGCCAAAAACAACTGTAAATCACAACATTTATAAACTATAGGCCTTTCACAGAAAAGTATATACGTGTGACAAAAGCTAGTTCAAAACATTATACATTGCAGGGTCCTAACATTCTGAGTAGGAATCACTCTACTATCAAGTCTACAACAGGACGAAGTGGTGTTAGCTCAGTGGTTAGAGCACTCACTACCTATGTACGAAGTCATGGGTTCGACCTTTGATCCTCTTTAAAAATATGTAAAAAAAAAAAAAAAAAAGTCTACAACAGACCCTTTTCATGCAGACCTTTGATCCTCTTTTTTGGTCAAGTATGCTTATATTCAAATAAGAACACCATTACAAACAAAAGACCCACAACGGGTCCAAATAAAAACCAACGAACAACAACAAACAAAACCAAATAGCCCTACAATCTTCAGCCACAGTGCAGATCTAACAGGAGAGAGATGACGTAGTGACGTCGCCGCCACCAGCCAAGCCCAAAGGTGACACATAAACGTCACCAGATCTGCCGACGAAGACTTGGAGTCCAACCAAAACAATCCCGTGCAAGTACAGCAGCATAGAACCCATCGAAGGATCTCCCTAACCCAAATCTCTAAACCATACAAAACATCCTCAGAAACAAAGTCAGTAACCAAAGCAGAAGAAAAAAAGAAAAAGAGATAAGGAGAAGGAGACTGATCCGCAAAGGGATCAAAGGGACAGACGGCCGAAGACCGTGCAGACCCTTGTTGCACAACCGTATTCAACGGGTTTACGCGCAGGGACGGGAAAAACCCGTTAAAACAGACAATCCAAACAACGCCGACGACAGAGCTCCGATGGACCAAGGACCAATCGGTGAAGTGGAGTCCGATGGGTGAGGAGGATGTGTATCTTAACCATGATGAATCAGAGATTTGAGACAGAGAGAGATGGGTATGCTGAAAATTAAAGATTAGGAATGGTTGGAGAAGGGGATCTGGGAAGGAAAGGAAAGCAAAGACAAAAGGGAAAGCATACTTGCCCCCGCCGGGGCAGCAGGGAGCTACCACGAGAAGGGTAGGGATAAGACTTGCGAAGAGGGAAAAATATCTCCCCCGACTTTCAAGCCAAAGATCCAGATCGGAGTGATCTAGATCTGGCAAGAAAGAGGGGGAGGAGGGGGAAAGCTGGAAGCTGGGTTTGCTAGAGAGAAGGAGGAGTTTCTCTCACTAGAAAAAGCGTTTTAGATCAAGCCTTTCACACACAGAACTCAACGAGGGGTAACTTTTCTTGCAAAATACTAGAATAGGGATGACCTTCCACCACTTAGTAGAGGAAAATCGTCCTCACATACTCATATCTCCAATAACTTTTATGTGAAACTAGAAACAAACAAACACCTAGTCACACTCGCACCACCCGTTCTTCAAGATGAACCTACCCATGTTCCTCCCATTCGTAACCTACTTTGCTAGTCATCTTATCCTCCCCTCAATCTCCAGGTCGAAATCATCAAATCTGGAATCACCGACTATGCCTAAATCGATATCTCATCCCACAATCACCGACTGCCGACATCCCATCTTGTAATCACCGGCATAGGTATAATCGATATCCCTTTCCTTTGAGCACATGGACTCGCCTGAATCCTGGTCCCAACGAGGTTTGGACTCAACTACACAAAATATTTTTCCCCCAATACTTCCCCCACTTCTCGACCAATATCAAAAGTTAACAAAATACTTACTACTATTGTTGCACAAAAGAAAACAAGCTTTTTAAGTCACCACCAAAATAAGTCCACTGCTATCCATAGTCGATAAATAGGCATTACACAAACATCCACACCATAGCAAACACACAAAGATTCACACACAAAAATTAAAGAGACAATGAATATAAACTATCATTGGAATCAAAAACCCCTGCCTCATAAAATAAAAAAGTGAGTCTATCCTTCTTGCTACTCCACTCCAGTAGTCTCTCTTTCGTAGGTCATGCCGTCCACCAAGGTGCCCAAAAGAAACTCCCTTCTTTGTCTTGTTGAAAAAAAAAAAATGAAATAAAACTCTCTGATGGCACGTTTACTTACTTGGAATGGAATGGAATGTAATGGAATGATTACGGAGTAAAAATACCCCTGTGTTTACTAACACATAAAGGAATCGGAATGATTCCAGGTAAAAGAATTCATGTGTTTACTAACACATGAAGGAATGGGAATTGGTGTAGGTCCCACCTATTTATCAGGAATCGATTCCTGAATACTCAGGAATTCGATTACGAAGGGGGGAGATGGGTTTAGGAATCATTCCTCCGGAATCAATACCGATTCCTTTCTTCTCACATTCCACTTGTCTCCAATTCATGATTATTTTCCATTCCAAGTAAGTAAACGTGCCATGAAACTCACTTACTCTCGTTGAACAAAAGAAGAAAAAGAAGAGACAAAACTCACCTTACAATATGTTTTCTTCTTTAATGAAATTAAATTAAATTCCATAATTCCCTTTCCTAACTTTCCTCATCAACATAAATTCTAGTTCCCTAAATTCCCCTCCTAGTTAACAGAAATTCTAAACTTAACTCCAACTTTCTTAACTTCTATAGCAACAAATTCTAAAATCCCTAATTTTCATATGGTAAAGGTACTGTACACTGTTCATGAACAGTGCATCGCTGTTCATCTTGTAAATTCTAAACCCCTAATAAATTCTAAACTCACTAAAATTGTTCCAGGCAATAACTTGTAATTAAACTTCCACGAGTCATAAAAGATTTCAAACCAGAAAATTTCATGCATTAACTCCTAATCAAACAACCACAAAGTCATGATAAATTTCAAACCAGAAAATTCTCTTTCTAACATAATACTACCCGGAACAGAAAAAAAAACAAAATAAATAAAAGTCGAAAATTTAGGGACGGGTATTAGTATTACACATCCAACTAGTCCATGAGTTATGGGTGAGGTTGTACCTTGGATTTCATAGAGTCGGGCTACCATGTTTTTATACAAAGAGATGACCGGCTCAACAAGGAATTAATGTATGGCTCAACAACTGAACACAACGTCCTACATGAGAAAGAAAACAAAATCTTTGATATTGTCCCTATAGATGTAAGATGTTCTCTTAATTGCTTCCTTGGAAACTTTGATTCAAAGTTATCTCTGGAAACACAGAAACATTGTTTCAAGTTTGAAGTTGGAAGGATGGACAAGCAAAGTGATTGCGGCACGAGTGTGATATTTCTGGTTTTGGTGGTGGCTGCTTTCATCCTCTTCCTGCCATTGGTCATGGGTCCGCTGCACCCACCGTCCTTTGCTGTCCTGCACATATTTCCGGTGGTGCTGGTGGCGGTTTTCATTTTCCTCCACCAAGCCTCCAAGTGACATCGTACTCTTTCTTCACATTTATGTACCTACGTACTAGTATGGCATGAGAATTGTTATCTTTAATTATAAGACTCTGCAAAGATTATATAGCAATTAGACTCTTTGTTGACCATTTTTCTCTATCTGGTTTATTCTTCCGATCACCTGCACCTTTTTCTTTTGATTTCTTTGGTCCGTTTCTGCACCTTATTTGATGAAGGTAACTGTTAATTCTTCTTGATTTCGGATACGATTGGCTAAGAAACTAAAGTTTATATCAAATCCACTTTACCTTGTCGGAGAATGTGGCAAGGTGTATATCAAAATATGCTTCATAATTAAAATTTTTGAACATATAAAATATATTACGATGGATACCAGTTGTTGAATTAGCGGTGAGGTTGTACCTTGAATGTGAGTGAGCCGAGCTTTTTTATACAGAGAGATGGCTGTTGTTGACGAATCATGATCGGTCACTATCGCTATCATTGTATCGGCCTCCATGACAGAGACACAGAGAGAAAACAGATCGAGAAAACCAGAGAGAGAGAGAGCATGAGTACTGAGATCAAAAGTAGGGGTTTTATAAGCTCCAGAGAGGTTTTTTTGGGTTACGCGAAATGTTAGGGTACGTTATAAGATTATTGAAGGAAAGGTACGTTAAAGAATTGTTGAAGGAAAACAAATAAGTAAGAGATGTGGGAAGGTGAAGAAACAAATACGAATTGTTGAAGGAAAACAAATAAGTGACAGATGTGGGAAGGTGAAGAACAAATACGAATTGCCGTAGTTATCGACCAAATCTCGAAGTTATTTGGATATAATTACTATTTACTACTATAAGATGCTCATTAAACCACTAGGGATAGTGGGGTGGTAGAAGGTCCCAGTCTGGAACCCCCAGGTCTGGCTTTCGAATCCCCATAAGGCCTTGGTGGCCAGCTGGATTTATCTGGCGATGCAGTGGATTAGTCTGGCTTTGCTGGGATACCCTGCATGGGTGCGTGTGTCGCTAACTTACTAACGCTGACCTCCCCCGATCAAAAAAAAAAAAAAAATGCTCATTAATAAGCACTATTACGATCAGTGTTGTAACGGTAGCTGTTAATTGCCATAAACTTGGGAGGTTTATTTGATTTTGTAATATATATCAATTTTTTTTTTTTTTAAAGTAAGTAATTAAACACCGGATGTAAATCGGGATTGGTAAAAGTTACCAATGTATGACCGACCATACAAATTTCACAAAAAACAATGCGTCAAATAGAGAGATAACAAGTAGTCCATACCATCTGCTGCATTAGAGTTGAGCTACACAATTTACTTGTTAATCACTTTCATTGCAATTACACGTTCGATACCAGTAAACTTTTGTACGTGCTTCAAATTAAGGACGTTTTTTTTTTGTCTCGATGGTTACAGTAACAATAACACATCCCTCTTATTGCTGCAGACTAGTTACATTACATTTAACCTCGCTTTAGAATGTTTCTTCCTAAATAAGATGCTTTGAATAGGTAATTAAAGTTAAAGTTCGTTCCCTTTCGTCAAGTAGGCACCATTGATACAACGAACACATAATGAAATATTAAAATTAACAAAAAAAACTCTAGTAATAACAAAATGGGGGTCACTCTCATATTCTCAAAAGGCAACACAGTATAAATGTGATCTATACTTCACTCAATACGTTCACTTTGAATACAATCTTCAACAAAAATTGGTGACCCAAAAGAATATAGCACCGACACACATGAAACTACATAACTGAAATTGCAGTACATGTATTCATGCAAAAACCCCAAAAGGGGGTTCGCTATCGCCAATAAGAACCTCACGTCTTATTTTTCTATCACAAGAACAAAGACCTTGGTTAAGTAGAACAAATATATGTGAACAAAAATAAGTGAAAGAGATCCAAATCTAACAACCCTATCCAGTTTGGCTTTGACAAATAATTAGGCATCATCAGATTTTTCACTGCCAGGTGTTCCGGCAAGCCAGCCCCAGACGCCTCCTGAGCCCTGCTTTTTAGCATTCAGAGCAGCTTGTTCAGATGCAGCTTTTTGTCGCTGGAGGAGTTCAAGTTCCTTCTGCAATGCCTCCATTGTTTGGAGCTTCTGTCGTAGTTCTGCTAGTTCAACCTGTAGGTTTAAAGGTTCAAACAGTTATTAGCAGTAAATGAACATGAGTTGTAAGAAATCTTGTTTGGTGGGAACAGCAAGTTGGACTGATAATCAAGTGATACTTGTCCATATTGTGACCCCATAAGGTGAAAAATCAGTTAAAACATGATGCCATACCTCAAGTTTGAAGCATCTGGACTGCTCAGATGCAAGTTGTCCCCGTACAGATTGAAGCTCCTATATAAGAACAATAAGATCAATGGCAATTCATAGAGGAAAAACATGCAAGAATTATCCGTGCCCTAGCAAAATACTTCCAAAAGGTAGATAAGTGAAAATACTTCCAACTTGTCATATCTTTGGCATGAATTTAACACCAGTCACAACCTTAAAGAACTTTTGGTTCCTTGTGAACACCTAAAGTTGCTCTAAGCTAAAATAAAAAAAAGTATACCCACCTTGTATAGGTCAGTGTTACGAGTCTCTGCTTCTGATAACTCTTGTTTTAATTGGAGAGATTGCGCCTTCTCCTTACTAAGTGATGATTCTAATTCCTCTTTATCTCCTTTGAGCGATGCTATAAGATGCTCATTGAAATTCTTGCCTCTGAATTTCTGCAGGAGAGTCTAGATGATTGAGCAATAACTAACAACATGAAAAACACAGTACAATGGCCAAATAAAAATGGATATAAAAACAGAGAAACAGATCAACACAAGCAAATTTTTCTACTCTGGGAATTACTGGGTGAGTAAGAAAGTAGTACCCATGTACAATTTTGACAAGATAATCAACATCTAGCTGACAACATGAGGGTGAAAAGCAAGTACTAGTGAACAGTGGCTCTCCACAATGATTTTACAATATCAAACCTATAGGAGACAGGGGAAGGGAGGGAGGGGGGGACTAGTTTCCCTGACCAAGTATAGCATATATGCAAATAGTTCTGACATCCAATGGGATCTAGATGATATTTGTCATTTTTGTGAAAGACTGAACCTGATTGAACTCAATAAGCACTGACTAACCAATAGCATAAATGCATGGTTGTGCATACCATCTGATGGAATTAATATTGCACACCAAATGGTGCAGTTTCTTGAAATTGCTTTCTTACGAATAAAAACAAAGGCTAACTCTCTCCATGCTTTTGTGCGCTTACCATTGCCTCTGTGTCAACATTGTCCATAACTATTTCCCTAATTTTTCCTTCTTGTCCAGCTCCATACTCGGACTCCACATCTCTGGTAGCAGTAGTGGCATTATGCACGGCAGAAACACTGTCAGGGACAGAAGTTTCCATTTTTGATTGCAAGCTTGACTTGTGGCTTGGTTTGAGAACGTTAACCTAACAGGAAGAATCAAATTTAGGAGGAAAATGAAACAAGAGCAGAAGAAGCCAACATTATTTTGAAAATTGCTCCTCACCTCATTGTTGTAACGCCCATTGTATCCTCCAAAAGATAAAAGCACATCTTCACCATTGTAAGAACCTACGACCAAACTTAATCCCTACAGAAGAATGCAATCAGATGGCAGTTCCATTACATCACTGCTGGTAGTGAAATAAATCAAATAATCACATTTGCCACAAAGACATGGCATCAAATCCCTCGTGTAGGCAAAGATATTACCAGGAGGGCAAGAAATGATCAACATAGCATTAATATGATAAGCCATTTAAAATTGAAAAATGTGGAGTGACTCCCACAAATAGATACCTCACTAGCAACAGGAATACGCCCTTCAACAGTAGTTACAACAGACCAAACTAGTGTAGACATATTTAGGACAACGGTTTCTGAAACCCCTGCAAAAACACAAAATGAAGAGCTAAGTACCTAACCCATGTGGAAAGTGGATTTCAAGTAAGAAGAAAATCTACCAACACCTATCACGTCCAATACCAACCAGGTACGAAGTAGAGTTGTATACATACCACTCTTATTGTCACCACCACCAACAATGAACCAATTTTCCCCAACTGGCACACCTGCATGTCCAGCCCGTGGAGTTGGTATCTCGCCTTGTTGTGTGGGTCGTGACCACTCCATCTACAAGGTCCAAATGTAGGAAAGGCATGAATTATGATTTTATCAAACAACAAGAAAAGACAAGTTTTAGAATAAAACAGGTTATCTTACAGTTTGCAAATCAAGGACATGCAGATCATTGAAGCAAGTTGCATGGGAACCCCCACCAAAGATAAGGAGGTAGCGGTCAGCATGAACAGCAGCAGCATGATCAGACCTTGGAGAAGGGGACACCCCTCTGAAAGAATGACAATGAAAAAATATTAACCTCAAAGTGCATTCAAGCATACACATAAATTGTCAAAATTCAGCTTTAAGAAATAGAAAGCTCAATATATAATGAATCACCACCCAAAAATTAAGAGCTTTTGCAAGGCTAACTCATCTCATATATAATTAACTAGAGTATACATATTCTGAGAAGATATCATTAACTTGATTATATATGTTTATATAACCAACACCCCCTCCAAAAAAAAAAAAATGGAACTCATGCTAAAATTTATAACTGAAACGGAAAATTGTCTTCGTAATTATGCCAAATATATGCGTTGCACATGCTTATGAAGTTGGCAGTTATGTCTTACACAGCATCAATCTCATCCCATGTCATTGTTTCTAGGTCAAGAATGTGGAGATCATTTAACAAAGTTCTCTTCGCATCCTGTCCACCAAAAATCACCAAGCTACCTCCAATAAGGGTGACGGATTGACCTCCGCGTGATGTCTGCAAACGAAAAAGAAAAGGACATGTTTTGAAAAAAATCCAGAAACACACTTGTGCTAGTTCATACCTAGGTCCTTAGGAATACATAAGAATCAAGAAAACTGATAAATACCGGTGGTTTCCCATAAGTCTTTAAGAACGACCAAGTAGAAGTGTGTAGATCAAACACCTTTACTGTAAAACAGGAGGAAACACATGATAAGAAGAGATTATTTAAAACAAAAAACAAAAGAAGTATGAAAAAAGAGCAAATGAGTCAATGTAAAAGATGCGAAATGAAGTAGCATCAGCATGAAGATCTTTATCTTACTACTGGGAAAGCACTGATTCAATAGTAAGAAGGACACAGCTTAGATATCTTAGAATGAAGCTAGTCAAAGGTTTTATTCAAAACTAGTTAAGAAAAGTTAAACCAGCAAAATCATAGGACACCAACATAATAATTCATACCTTGAATAGACTCCATAGGATCCTTTGTATGTCCAGCAATTGAGATAAGTTTATTGCCCCATGGTATCTACAGAAACAAAGAAATGATTGCACAATGTCACCATTGGTATTTAGAGTTGTTGCAAGAAAATCCAGTAGAAAGAGATTTATATTGTGCAAAAGTTCATGCATTTATAATAAAATTTTGTTTCTGAAATTCATTGAGAAAAATAAAAAAATTGTCTATACTAACCAAGGAATGACCAGCACATGGGCTTATTGTTACTGGAGACGGCGAGTCGTGTGATTCAGCCCCAACTTTGGCCTCAATCTTTGACCAAGTCCAACTCCTTAAATCGAAGACCTAAATTGTAATTCAAATCAGTGACAATGGGACACTGTATATACAAATATGTATAGAGAACATTAAGTTTGAATATAGACCTTCAACAAAAAGCGAATATACATCTTAGAAACACTTGAACATCCATAAGTCACTTTTCTTCATGAGTGAAATATAATATAAAAAAATTCTACAGGGTGACACCCCTGTACCCAAGCTGTAATCTACCATCTAATACCAGTATTTACAAGAATCGTAGAAAACAGATACCCCAAAAGACCACTAGCATATACTCCAGCTCTCTTATTTAGACTACTATGTGGTTGCAGATATGTATGGTGGCAAGTGAAAATAAGTTGCTTACATGGAGATCATTTAGGTAACGACCATTGTGGTTTCCACCATATATATACATCTTGTCTTGTATAACTGCTGCTCCATGCTGAAAGTTGAGAACCTTGTGTTCAAAACCAGGTGGTGGAGAAATGGACAAAATCAAGAAATGATGAGTTGATGTCCTAATACCTCATATCGGGCTTTCGGACGTTGGCCAGATACTGGAGGTGCAATCCACTGATCGTAAACACCAACAGAACCAATGCCTTCGGAGACAACATCTTTATCCTGTGCTTCCTGTATGCTCCCATTTTCAGCGGAGATTGTCTTTGTCTCTGGATAAGAGTTCCCATTCTCAACAACTGGCCCAACTTTTGAATTTTGCTGCAACAACCGAAAAAACATACATACAGAAGAATGAGAATGAGGCGCACATATGGTATATCTTTGGCAAGCCTATTACTACTACCAGTTGGCAATATACGGGGAAAGAAAAGACGATAAAACTTTCATATTACTCACATTCATTTGTACATCTACCACAGGCTCAGAAACAGAGTTCGATGCTCTTGAATACCAACCTGGATCTTCTTCCTACTCAAAAGCAGATCAAGATATATTAGTTAAAGCTCTTGCTGACATTAAGAAAAAATAAAGATCTGAAAACTCTAAAGCCCTTGGGTTTAGCCCAAGTGGTGATGAAGGGTGGGTAATAGACTAATAGAGTTAGAATAGACTAGGTCAGGGGTTCGATCCCCTACGATGTAACCCCACATAATGTAAATAAATCTGAGTCCTATTACACAGACCTCCAATATCTTCACAAAAAGACGCATTGCTTCAGTGGAGGCCATGTCCGCAAGCTTCTTCCAGCTGCAAATTAAGCATACAATGCACTATTATAAAAGTAGATAGTGGAACACAATCTCCAACTAGGCTATAAGCTTATTGCAGCACAGTCTTTTACTAACATATGTACAGAAGTGTAGTGTATTATAATTGATATTCACCAAAAGAGAGGTCCCTAAGGAACAACTCAAAAACAATGTGATACGGGACAGAGAGAGAGAGAGAGAGAGAGTGAGTTGGGGGTGGGGGTCAGAAATAAGCAATAACAATTTTTTTTTTCTTTTAATAAATAATGTTTCATAATTAGAAATATTGTATTTTGAACTTCTCATGGAAGCGAAATCATATTAGTTGGCAAACCTTATATAAAGCCTCCATTTGGAAACTTCCGGGTGTTGATCTTCTCAGTTCAAGGGGGATTCCTAAACTGTAACAAGACTATAAAAATTTTGGTACTGAAATAGTTACAAAATTTACCCCATCTCTTCTATATTTTCTGTTGATCAAGCCTAGGTCTGGCAGAAAAATGAGACTACAAACTTTGGTACTGAAATAGTTACAACATTTAATTTATCTGTAGCTGCTTTCTGATGGTCAAGTCTAGGTGTGAGCAAAATAATTTACCAAAAAATACATCTGTTCCCTTTTGCCAATGATATGAACTTGCCAAGAAATATCAGTTTTACCAGACATTTTCTCTATGTCTTTATCACAGATAATCATCTTACACACTGTCCTCCCAAATCCAGCACTACATATGGTCCAAAATTCCACAGATCACTATACAAACTACATTATTTGATTATCTATACATATATACCCTCTTGCTCCCAGACTTAATGACCAAATACCCATCGCTATTCCCTGATAACTTCAACCATCTAAACAGCAACTACTAATCACCAAGTCCATGAAACAAGGGAATTTCAATCAAAGTAGATTCACAAACATGTTGTTTGGCATGACCGAGTTGAAATAGAGCGTCTTATGTAAGCATACCTGCTCCATTTGCTTTTCTCAACTGCATTCCAAGCACTCGGTTCTGGTGTGTTACACGGTCCTACAGTAGCCTGCCATTGCATTTGTATAAACAATAAGCCACACCGAACCGACAAGCAAATCCTAATTCATATATAACTATTTATGAGCAGAATTCAAACTAAATTTCAGATCAACATCAAGATATGACAATCTGCATTTCAAAATTCCAGATCTACCTAAAATCACACACAATACTAAGCACAAAATAATCAGATCATATTTGAGCATCAAAACTTAAAACTAATCCACCGCACAAGTCAAAACCACCATAACACCAAGTCGGAAGCCAAATTCAACATAATTAGGATGGCATTAGAGTCAATACCGACATTTCTAATGCAAATGCGATCGAAAAACGATGAATTGCGATTGAGATCGACATTCGGAGCAGAACGAAATACGAAGAAAAGAAGCGAGGGGAATGAGATCGAGGAGTAGTACCTGCTGGTAGAGAGCGTAGAGGATGAGAGCGGACTCGGAGTTGAACTTGGCGCGAACGGCTTTAGAAGAGGAGCGAGGAGATCCGTCGAAGCCGGCGTAGGAGGCCGCCGCGTAGAACCGCTCAGGATATTGGAGCCCCGAGCTCGCCCGAGCCATGCTAGCCATTTCTTCTCTCTCACTCTCTCTCTCTCTGTCTTTCTCAGTTCTGCAAGAGAGAAAGAGAAACGTGTTTGTAAAATTTGGGGGATTTCAATTTGGGATTTTTTTTTTTTTTTTTTAGTTTGAATTAATAATAATAGGAAAAGGGAGGGTGTTTGGCTTGGGATTTGGGTAAAGTGCAAGTGACCAACAATTTGTTTAAGGTCTGGCTGGTTCTGGTTTTATAAGTTTGTGATCTGGAAGTCATTCTTTTTTTTTCTTTTCTCTTTTGGGTTTCGTGAGATCTAATTTTCTGGTAACTTTTTTATTTTATTGGATTTTCAGGTTTGTACTTTACAGTATTTGAACACAATTTCGGTTTGGGTCTAACCATTAATCTTTATTTTAATTTTATTTGGAATGAGCGAAATTATACATTAATTTGCTCTTTAAAGACAAAAAAAGAGCAATTATGTACATACTTTGAAACTAGACAACTACAAAACACAGTAATTCGACCGGAAGAATGATAAGGTACATATCTTGGTGAACTCAGGATGTCGCTTCACATGATGTGTTGAACTAAAATGATTTTTTTTTATTTTATATTTTTATGATGAAGACGTAACAGCATAAAATATCCGAACTTGTACAACATCAAATGCTATATCAGTATGTTGTAGCTCGTGAGTTATCTCGTTTATCGATCCTCAAACCTTCATTTGATCCGTCTCATCCTAACTAGATTTTATTTATACAGGTTATGCTATCCGGTCTCTGTGATAGTAATTTTTATTTAGCTATCATATAGAGTGAAATGAAACCTATAATTTAAAACATGTTTCAATTCAATCTACGTAAAGATGTATCTACTATCTAGCAAGACTTGCTTGAATAACTATCAAATGTAACAATTTTTTGAAATATAATGATTTCATTCATAGTAACACAGGCCAGAATGGTACAGTACATAGTTCTCACTAGGGAGGATAAGTGTCATTACACTTGAAACAATTCCGCTCCTTTTCATAAGCCTAGCAGAATAACATAATTATAAACTAAGAATAATAGCAAACAAAGTTTCTGGTGCCAATGCGCGCAATTGAGGTACACCAAAGAACTTTGCACCTAGATGTGTAGAACCAACGATCATTCTGTAGGCAAAGTACCCAAGCTATGGTCCCTAAAAACTTAGGGAATTATGGAAAGTAAATAAAGCTACTAACATAGAGTTGGGCCTAGGTCAAAAAACCTAGCCCGGCCAACATAGTAGACCAAATAGTCCTAAGAAAAAAGCCCAACACCGGCCCAAACAAAGGATGGCTTGACCCCAACCTAGACCATCCTCAGCCTCAACTGGTCAACCGCCTCAACCCGAAGCCCATTGCCGCCGCCGCAAAAAACCAAACGCCAGCCCCCGCCGCTACCACCTACCGCCAAACCTCGCTACCTTAATGCCCCGCCCAAATCCCGCTGCCTCAACCCCAGCGAAGTCCGAGCAAGCCATGCCGAAACCGAAAACCAGTCTGATGCAGTCCCTCCAGCCACCACCGACACCGTTCAGTCCCTCCATCACTGTCACCCATCATAGAGGTGCCTCGACGACGCTCGACCCGTGTTGTACCGCCGCCCACAGAGCCCAAGACCTCGTCTGGTGCATGTCGTCACAGCCATCCAGTTCAAACCCAAGCCAGAACCTTTCTACAAGAAGCACCCAGGCCTCTAGTATTCTATTTCCCATCCGACAACAACCACTAGCTAGCGAGGCAAGCCACCACTGCCCATGGGCGCCGCCGGACAAGAAGAAAAGTTTGCAAACTCTAGACCAAGAAACAGTTTGAGTTTTGTGGAGAAGAGTATCAAACCCTAAGAGACTTGTTTTTAGTCTCAAATGTAACAATTTTATTATAACTTATAAGTCGAAAATCCACTAAAAAATACGACAAGAAATAATGTGTCACATACATAAATTTTGTATCTTTGTTTCAATTCATTTGATTATCATCAAACAAGTTCGGATGTGGTTGATTGGGGATCCAAAGAAATATTAACAGTTTGGATTTAAATTTAAAATTTTGATATTTTCTTTTCTTTCTATATAGGAAATATAAAAATTAGTGTAAATTG
This sequence comes from Rosa rugosa, assembly GCF_958449725.1. NCBI lineage: Eukaryota > Viridiplantae > Streptophyta > Magnoliopsida > Rosales > Rosaceae > Rosa > Rosa rugosa. The sequence continues at coordinate 4,718,472 of NC_084826.1, read as the reverse complement.
AAAAACGAAAAGAAAAATAAAAAAGAAGTCAATTTCGTATAGCGACTTTGTGCCAACGGGAAAAAAATCAGTTTGACACGAAGTAACAGACTTGGAGCTTAAATAAAAAAAAAATTAAAATTAAAAAAAAAAAAAAAATCTCAGAGTTTCTGGTTAAACTTTCACAGATGTCGGAAAATAGCCGGAAGAAGATAAAAGTAAATAAAACAAAAACAGGCGCAGAGAGAGAGAGAGCTTCGAAGAAGAAGAAGAAGAAGAAGAAGAGAGGTCTTTTTCAGGCCATCTCTGTAATCTCCTAATTCGCTCTCAACTATTAATGCCCATACTGCGACTCACTCTCTTCCTCATTTGAATTTCAATATAAATGCTGGCTCTCTCGTCTTCACTGCGTTCGTCTACTCCACCAAACCCTAGTTTCAGGTACTCTTTCAATATTCGCAATTTTAGGTGTGTAATTCTCTGTAAAGATATGTTCTTTAATCATGAAATTCTCGTTCTACTGATCTGATTGCTGCAATTTGAGCTCCGGAGAATTCTTCCGTCCAACTAAGCAATTACTCAGGTTCATAGGTTCAGTATCGTTCAGGCCAAAACTTAACAATTTGTCAAAGTTTACTTCTTTACGAAAGATGGTTCGTGCCTAGGAATCGTATATCAAGCTTTCATGTTCAAATTTTTTTTAATTGAGCTTGTTCAATTTATCAAAAAGTGACCATGAGAAAAAGGAGGGAGTGTGATTTTTTTTTTCGTTATTAATTACTGTACTGTGGCGATGTTATTGGTGATAAACTGACGATTTTATTGATAGTGCAAAATGTGTGTTAGAATTCATGGAGTGTATGTATGTTTTAGAAGTTTTCGTGGGTTAATTTTTTTGCTTAGAATAATTGAAGGTGAAGAAGGTAGAATTTTTTAATAGACAGCTTGGTTTGCAATAGTGCAATGTAATTATATCTGTTATTTGTTGATTTATAGGTTTCGAACTCCTTGGTGCGTTGGGCAGTTTTTGATGGCATTGCGGCCTTCTTGATTACATTCATTAAGTTTTAAAGGGCTTGTTTACAGGTAGGTCTTGCTACCATAGAACTGTTAGGAGTTCACTGCAATGGATCACCTACGTTCAACCCCTGGGAATGGTGAGGATAATGTCGGTATTCCTGATGATATGCGATGCAAGAGATCAGATGGGAAACAGTGGAGGTGCACGGCCATGTCTATGCCAGATAAAACAGTATGTGAAAAGCACTATATCCAGGCAAAGAAGAGGGCAGCTAATTCTGCAATGCGAGCTAATATGAAAAAAGCCAAGAGAAAATCGTTAGGGGAAAGTGATGTTTACTTGGAGAGTAAGAGTGATGATTTTGACGTGCCACTGGCAAGTATCAAATCAGAGGAGTTTTCTCGTCCATCCCCAGGGAAAAAGTTCACCAAGTTATCAAGAAACCAGTTTCGTTATTCACCTGATCCACCACCTATGAGGAGCGTGTCTAGGCGTAATCCTCCAAATGACGAGAGAGAATCGGACGAGTATGAGGAAGATTGGAGTTCTTATAAGACACCACCTGTTTCTGCCTTGGACTCATCCATGAATAGGCCACAAAGGAGTTTTGATGCTAATGCTATGACAGTTTCGGTACGTTGAATTGCATTGAATTAGCTGTTTCTTTTAGTACTATTAATACTATTGTGATGCTGCCGTCTTTTTTGCTATTGTAGTGAACTGTCATACTAGTGTATGACTAGGAGTTTTTTAGGGTTTATTTAATCTCAATCCTTCCATGGGTTTATAATTCCTCAACATACCAGATTATTGAACATAAGGACTCAAAAGTCGAGACTGAAGCATACCATTTAATCTATGTGAATGATGTATTTCAATCTGTGTCTGTAGTGTATTTGTCATTAAAATGAAGCTGTACATTAAGAAAATAACAATTTGGAATTGGGTGACCATTACTCACTATGTTTTCTGATACTGAGGCAAACATACTTCTTGCAGGAATCCTCTGATGGAAACTCAGAATCCTCTCAAGAGGCTGGTGGTCAAACTTGCCACCAGTGCCGGAGGAAGGATGACACAGTCATCTGGTGCCACAGATGTGATAGACGAGGATACTGTGATAGTTGTATTCGTACATGGTGAGGTTGAGTCTCTTGGAAAAAACGCTCATGATTACGTTTCCTGTCCATATTGTGTACTTATGCTTTATCTATCAGGTATTCGAACACCCCACTGGAAGATATTCAGAGCTCTTGTCCTGCATGTTGTGGTACCTGTAATTGCAAAGTGTGCCTTCGTAGAGACAATTTAGTAAAGGTAATTCATAATATGGACAGAGTGGTCAGCTACTAGTTGGATCATTGAGTTTAAAACAATTTGGCAAAACTTATGGCTATATTGTTGCGATCAGCTTGTTGGTGGATGAATTATTCCGACATTTCTGTGCTGCAGGTAAGGATCAGAGAGATTCCCACTCTAGACAAGTTGCAATATCTCCATTGTCTGCTGTCTTCTGTGCTCCCTGTGGTTAAGCAAATCCATCAAGAACAGTGCTTTGAAGTAGAACTAGAAAAAAAGCTTCGTGGTAAGATGCTCTCCGTAGCATTTTGAAATCGATACCTTTATATATTATTCTTACACCGAGTGACGATTACATATTTTGCAGGAAGTGATATAGATCTTGCCAGGACAAAACTGAATGCAGATGAGCAGATGTGCTGGTACTTTAATTTTCCCTGCATACTTGTTATTAATATCCAACAAGTTAATTAAGGTCCAGTAAATGTCAAGATTCTAGTGGGGCCTGGCCACGAGTTTAGTCATGTTTGTCATAAATAAACTGATCCAAAATCTAGATTCCTGAAACCGGAGGAGCATATTGTTTCCATCTTTAGGGTTGTTTTCTTGGTGACTTGCCTGCGATTTCAGGTTTATTTTGGGCGAGCTGTGCTTTTACAAATATTTGGTTCCTGTTCTGAAATACCTTTTTTTTTTTTGTGTGTGTATGTGTGTTTGAATGCAGCAATTTCTGTAGGATTCCCATCATTGATTATCATTGGCATTGTCCCAATTGTGCTTATGATCTGTGCCTTAACTGCTGTCTCGATCTTCGAGAAGCATCTATGCAAGTTGTCAAAGGAGAAGTGTCACAGGAGATTGGTGATGAAAATCCAGAAAAGGGAATCGTGCTGGAGCAGTTGCCAAAAGTCAGACTAAATTTTTCAGAAAAGTTCTCTGACTGGAAAGCGAACAGTGATGGCAGTATTCCTTGCCCCCCGAAGGAGTATGGTGGCTGTGGTTATTCAACATTGAGTTTAAGTCGTATCTTTAAGATGAACTGGGTTGCAAAGCTTGTCAAGAATGTGGAGGAAATGGTTAGTGGCTGTAGGGTTAATGATGCTGACAATCTAGAGAAAACTGAAGTTAATGATCCAAGACTTTGTCAATATGCCCATAGAGAGGACAGTGACAATTTCTTGTACTGCCCTTCATCCCAGGATATTAAATCTGATGGGATTGCCAATTTTAAAAGACATTGGCTCAGGGGTGAGCCCATCATTGTAAAGCGGGTATTTGATAGCTCATCAGTTTCAAGCTGGGATCCCATGGTTATATGGAGAGGGATTCGGGAGACAACAGATGAAAAATCAAAAGATCAGAACAGAAAGGTGAAGGCTATCGATTGCTATGACTGGTCTGAGGTTCGCTCTATCAGCTATTTCTTCTATCTATTTCTATGGCTTTTCTTTCTTGATTTTACATCAACTGTTATAACCAACGTTTGTTTTAATGAAATAATCCACTATTTGGTATATATTTTACTGTTTACAACACCTAAACTATACCTCTGGATTGACATGATGGCAGGTTGATATAGAGGTTGGTCACTTCATCGAAGGATACTCTGAGGGACAAATTTATGAAAATGGTCGGCCAAAAATTTTAAAATTAAAAGACTGGCCCTCTCCCAGTGCATCTGAAGAGTTTCTATTGTATCAGAGACCTGAATTTATCAGTAAACTGCCTTTACTTGAGTATATTCACTCCAAGTTTGGTCTTTTAAATGTTGCTGCAAAATTGCCACATTATTCTTTGCAAAATGATGTGGGACCTAAGATTTTCATATCTTATGGGACCCATGAGGAACTTGATAGAGGCAATTCCGTGACCAATCTTCATTTCAACATGCGTGACATGGTTAGTTGTTCTCTATTCTTGTTGTTATTTGGTCATTGATGTTAATAGTTGAGCTTTGCTAAATGCATAGACTGATCCTCTGATGTAGTTATTGCTATTTTTTACAGTCATTCATATTCAAATATATTACAATAATATGGTATATAGATGAGAGGGGGATTTCAAACTTAGGACCTCTATATTATGTTGGAGAGAAGTGCCTTACCACTAGACCAAATGCTACTATATTCTAAGCAGGTTTTCAGTTGGGGGGACATTTTATTTATATATTAAAAAAAAGATAAATTATTTTTTTATTTTTATATGTATCAGGTATATTTGCTGGTGCATGCATGTGAGGTGAAGCAAAAAGGTCCGCAGAAGACAAAAACTGAGAACGTGCAAAAACCCTTCGAGGAATCTGAGGTTAAAGAATCTCATGAGGATCTGGAAATGGGTACTGGAGACAGTACGTTCCCTGATCTATCAATTGATCAGAATGAGGAGAATCCATATGAGGCAAGGTTGGATACAGATAAAGTTGATAGTGCAGCTGATCATGGGATTGAAACTACTCCTGTTGAAGGGAATACCATCAGTTGTGAACAGTCAGAGAAAGAGGGTGATGATATCTCTCAAAAGACTCATCCTGGAGTTCTTTGGGATGTTTTCCGTCGAAAGGATGTTCCAAAGCTGACCGAGTATCTAAGAATACATGGGGAAGAATTTGGGAAGCTGAAGAGTGAAACAAACAACTTTGTAAGTTTATCTCTAGAATATTATATCCCTTTCGCTCAGTTGAATTGAAGTAGCTGCAATTCAGGCTAAGAGCTGATCCTACTTTTTGGACAGGTGACAAGACCTCTTTATGATGAAACACTGTTCCTGAATGAAAATCACAAAAGAAAATTGAAGGAAGAATTTGGTAAGGGTAACTGACATTTTCCTTTTAATCATTTTGGGTGGAGAGAAAGAGAGGTCTCTGACTTTTTAACAGAGAGATCATTCCCTGGCAAAAATATTAGTGGCCACCAAATTCTGCTTTTAGTTTACTGTTTCTGATTTGATTAACACAGATCCTGACAGTGTCCATTTATCTTGAATTTATAAATGTAAAGCCCCTGTTGTGTAGTTTAATTTAATCACCCAGACCATCTAGACCTGTATTTATAATTAGTTAATCTTCTATATTTTAGTGATACTGCAATTTACACTTTATAACAATCTAGTCCAGTTCTCTTGTATGACAACAATCTGCGACGCCCGCAACTGCATTGATCATGTTGGCTTCATTGCAGAGTCAAAATGATCAATTGTGGGTGTTTCACCATTGAAAACCTGCATCTGTATACTGTATCGATATGTATGGGTAATAAAGTTTTTGTATGTCTTGGATTTGTTAAAATTGTCTTGATAGTTGAGAAGTCAAAAACACATTAGTGTTTAAATAACCATAAACTTTCTTCGTTCTTTATCAGGGGTAGAGCCATGGTCCTTTGAACAGAATTTGGGGCAAGCTGTATTCATCCCTGCTGGATGCCCGTTTCAAGTCAGGAATCTTCAGGTAGTGCTTCCTAGCAAATAATACTTATAGTGAAATCTCAGAATTTTGAAAGGAAATGTGAAGTTTTCAGATTAACTTGACATAATATTTCATTAAAAACTTTATGGTGGTGCTGGGCCTTTCTGCCGTCATTTGAATTAGTGTACGGATAAAACAAGATCAGATCCAATGAATTGAGTTGCATTGAAGATTTCGATATAGTTTTCCTTGTTTTAGTTATATTATTAACTTTTGTGTCTTCATATGGCTATCCTGAATTTCTAGTGCTGTTTAGTTTATAACAAATAATTATAATTTATGTTTGATCTTTATTCTCTTTCCTTTTCAGTCTACGGTTCAGCTGGGTCTTGATTTCTTATCTCCTGAAAGCCTTGGTGACGCTGCAAGACTGGCTGAAGAAATTCGCTGTCTTCCAAATGATCATGAAGCAAAGCAGCAAGTGTTGGAGGTTGGACAAGGGAAATTTTACGTAGAAGTATTCCATGCCTTCCTTTCTTTTTCTTTTACTTCTACTTTTACTTTTTCCTATTAGTTGTGGAACTATTGTGCTCAAATCCCGTCTAGTAGCCTAATCTTTGTTTTGTTGGTATTCTCAATATTTGGTTGGGTTCTGATGCAGGTAGGAAAGATATCACTTTATGCAGCAAGTTCAGCTATTAAAGAAATTCAGAAATTGGTACTTGATCCAAAGTAAGCAAACCAGTCATAATATCCAATCTTATTTACTCAAACCCCATTGTTATTCCTTTTTTACTGTATCAAAAACAGAAACAAAAATATTGTTGAGCACTTCCATCTTAGAGAATATGCATCTAATTGCACCGTTCACCACTCCAACCTCGATTTGCTTTTCGTCATGCATGTATTGAGGCCTTTTGCTTTATACTTCTGGTGCAGATTCAGTGGAGAGCTTGGGTTTGAAGATCCAAATTTGACTGCAGCAGTTTCTGAGAATTTGGAGAAAATTACCAAGCGAAGACAGATAGCATGTACTTGAAACTGTCTACAGTAGCGGCGACTTAGATGGTAGAAAATTTAGTAAAGGGATGGCTAGATGCCTTGATGAGTTTTCAACGTGTAAATGTGCTATGTGCAATATTGTGAATTCTTATGCTGTCTGATTGTAGGGGGTAGTGCCTCATACCAAAAACAACAGTGTAGTAGTTGTGCCATTAGTTAATGAAAAGCTATAAATTAATTTCTGCTCTAAATTATCGATTGGTTTACCATTCTTTTGTTTACTGTCATATTGCCCCCATAATTGCAAATGAGAAGGTACAAAATCAGAATATCCAAGAGATCACACGAACTCAAATTTGAATGACCAAAGTACTAATGCTTTCTCTCTTCATATCAAGGGCTGAGACTAAATGATTCAGCAATCGTTTGGAAATCAGACTTCACTTCTGGCCATTTCGATTCCGGTGCCTGAGCATTCAGAGTGAATAACCGTCCACCACGAACGCAACAGACAGCAATGTTATGACGATGAAACAAAGGGCTCTCAACTCTGAATTCAAGCTCATAGTATTTCACATTTCTTAAGCTGTCCTCTCTCAAATTTGATTTTACCAAAGTTCCCTTCACATCGGGGCGTTTGCCAGCTCCTGTAATCGTCCGAACCACAGCTTCTCCCACTTCTTTTGGTCCTCCAAATGCTTCAATTCTACACACACAAAACGTCATGGATTAGCCAAATTGATTGCATGTTCGTCTCATTCTAAACACAAAACGTTAGTCACTTGCTTACTTGAAATCAAGAGATACTGGTGAGACAATGACACTAACATTGAGCTCGCCACTTGTGCCAGGCGGTCCAAATGCAACAACAGGTTCATTGACATTTCGACGCCGTCCAATTCCATCACCGGATTTGCTATTAATGTTCAAAGGAGGGGGATCAAGTGATCTTTCAAACTCTCTTTTCTCAGCTGCTCTATACAACAATGTCTGATCACCAACCCAATTTACTGGGTATATGAACTCTGTTGTTCACAATCAAGCAATAAAGTAAGGATTTCAGTATACTAATGTATCCCAAGTAAAAATTAACATGTCAAACATCATATAGTAATGTATAGCTTTACTGACCAAATCCTTCATTTGTGTCAATGCACCTACTGTACCCTCCTATGGGATATAGCACATCCAGCTTCAGATTCCTACTACTTTCTGGCGACAACCCAAGAAGGAAACTCGTAATCCCTACAAAGTTAGCACCAAGAGCAACCACAGAAGCTGACCCCAAACCAACTAGGAGCCGCCGCCCGAACCTGGATGCCAGCGGTGCAAACTGCTCCGCCGGAGACCTCTCTGCCCTGATTGATACCACTTGCAAAGCGGCTTTCCGGCTGCCGGAGAATTGTTTCACGCATTTCCGGTTGAAGCAAGCGTATTTGCATGCGTACAAGTAGTGTGGCAAGGCCGGCATTTTGTATCCTTTTGTGAAGGACTACTCGCTTATTTTAGTTCAATGCCTATTATCCAAACGAGTGGTAGTGGTACTAGTGCTTACGAGTCATATTTCGAACCATATATAAACTCTTGTGTTTTACTTTCCATCATGGTACCATATATATAACACCAATTCGCACTCGGAATCCTAAAGTCTTGGAGTGAAGAGCTTTTCTTTATATTCTTGTTCAACAATGGAAATCTGAGAAAACAAGATGATCACACAATATCAATTTTATGGGGGAGCTAGTACTCAAGACTCAAGAGACCTCTAAATTACTATTAAGTTTGTAACAATAACAACTTACTTTACTTTGAGAAACTGGATGAATGCATGTTAGCATATTATTTGCATATATGTTGCACAACAGCACAACTTTGATGCCTTTGAGCAATTATGGGTTCAATAAATGAATAGTATGTTCTCAGATCCAACAATTACGTACTTTAATTAGTACATAAAGACAAATGCAACGCGAGGACATCCATCATAAGCATTCACTCGTTCATTCTAGTACGTACTACGTACTCAAGCGTATCTTTAGATAGAATCCGGTGCATTACTAGCAATTAATTAAATTATGATGACTACGTATACGATTACCCAAGAAATTAATCATCTTATATATATATGTTCACATTTTATCGACTCTAGCTTCTCTACATATGTTTTTATCTAATGATATAAATTACGTATCTTGGTATATATATATTCTACTCACCTTGAGAAATTTGAAAATTAAGATTTAACAGCTAATTTTTGTTTGATCATGAAATTATAAAGAAGAAGAAAACAACACATCAAGTGAAATTAATACTAGCTAGCTGAGCTAGTCCGTACAAAAACTAGCACTCGATCTCTTGCTCAGTTTCCTCACATGTGCTTTTCCATTGCTAGCTCCATGTTGAAACTGATGTATCATTCAGCCAAACCACCTTGCATATATTCTTCTGAAAATATATTAATTAATGCGATAATTCATCAACTCCAGCTCCAACCAAACCCCATTAATTGATCATCATCTTCCTGCTTATTTTGTCGCTGATGCTCATCATGTAGTGCTTGTCTTTGTTGATGATCATGAAAAGTTTCTGATCTATTACCTCCTCCTCCTCCTCCTCCTCCTCTTCCTCTTCCTCTTCCAATCCCCAGAAAGTCCACGGTCATCGTATCTCCTCCGCTACTCACATTTTTACCATGCAAGCAGCTGAAACCATTACTAGTATTATTGTTATTATTATTATTATTCCTGCCATTAACGCTTTGCTCCATGTTCTTCATCAACACCCCATTGCTCTGATCAAATAATAGCCCACTGAACATTCCCATATTCCCATTACTAGCACCAAAGAACTGCGACGAGGTCTCTTGTACCGGAATACTGTTACCATCTTTGTGCTGCATGAACTGGTTATTCACGTAACTAGGAAAGTCACCATATGTTGAGGGTGCCATGCTCATACCACTAGAATTATTGCTGCTCATTGTTGCACCCATTTGAGCTGCTTTCTGCAGCAACTCGGTGGCGGACAAGTGGCCGGAGATTGAGCTGGGGAGTACTTGGTGCCCGTGGTGATTATGAAACAGTGCACTACTTGTTGGTGATGACAATGAATTGTTGTTCAGGCCGCATCTGGATGATGGCAACATGTTTGCTGGTAATCCTTGGGGCAGTAGTGTTAAATTAGGATTTTTGGTGTCGAAATGATCAAAGTGATCAGAAGTATTGCTACTTCTTGTTGATGGGATGGTGGTAGCTGTTTCGGTGTTACTCATCGGTATTGAGGCCGGGATCATGAGCTCGCCGCAGGAAACTAGTTGGCCGCCTTGTTGTAAGTTCTGTTGTCCCATGTTGTTGGACATTAGTACTCCTTGTCCTTGAACTGGTGTCTTGTTTTCTTCAGCTATGGCATCACAGAAAGCTCTGTGGGTGATAAAGCTATCTCTTCTGCATAACATATATAATACAGAAACGTTAAAAATTTAGTCACAAAAATCTCTATATATAGGTGCCATGGATAAAAAGGTACTAAGCATTTAATTATGCCTTTTAATTTTTGATTATTATACGTACTATAAACTAATTTGACCAGCACAAGTCTTTTGGTCAAGATCGAGCTTATCAAGTCGGCAAGTATTACAAGAAATCTGTCTCTTTGTATTCTATTATTGATTGCATTTTACTTCCAATTTTTTTTTTAAATGAATCTGTCTCTTACTATTTTGGACTGTTTTATTTGTCTTCTCCAATTGGGTGCAAGAAGCTTCTAGAAATCTGTAGATAGCACTCCCCCAATCCAAATTGGTTCAAGTATTGTATATATATGGGTATTCTGTTTGATTAAATGAGTAGGATTAATTAGGACTTGCAGCCTGTCAGGCCACAAATGAATATACTTAATTAATCAACCAATTTTACATCTCTGTTTATTTATTCAGGCTATTAATCAACTTGACGTATTAAAATAAAGATTCACATGATATTCTAATTCTACTCATGCATCCCAAGCATGCATTATTCTGCGTACACAATAATCGTATTGGAGTTGTTTACCAATAATCTAATTTTGTATAATTAATTATAGAAATTAGAGAATGATTAACACAAACCTGGAGAAGACGGTTCCACAGTCACATTTGTATTCTCTAGTACCACAGGTCTTAGAATGAGCTTTCCAGTCCGATTGCACTGCATACTTCTTCGAGCACTTGTCACATTTCCACTTTTTCTCACCATGCTTCCGGCAAAAGTGCTTCTTGATCCCCGTGAGATCTCCCAGTGCCCGGGAGGGTTCATGGTGGACGCATGAGGGTTCGGGGCAGATGTAGACCCGCTTCCGGATTTCGGTGCTTGATCTTTGCTTAAGCTTCCATGGCAAGTTGTGGCCTCTTCGGTGCAATTGGAGGTTTTGGTCCCTTTGGAACCCTTTCTTGCAAATTTCGCACACGAATCGGTTTGTTGCCATCAGGGTCTTTGGTGACAAGGCTATCACTTCAGCACTTGGATCTGCATTAATGTAGAAGTATATATATCATTTTGACATCAACATGATGTAATCAATTGAATCCATTCATTACCAAATTAAACATAATGTGATTATCTACTAGCATTTTGAACTTTGAAGTTGAAAAATGCATACACAATTCATTTAAGTGGTAGCTAGATCCAATTTCAGCCTTCACGATGAGGATTTACACGGGAAAAAAATGTCTTGAGAGATTGAGAATGATATTTAATCGCGTTTTGTAAGCACACCCCACCGTACACATTTTCTTCAAAAAAAAAAAACAACTAAAATGTAAAGAATGTATGGAGAAATCTAACTCCTTTTCAAGTTAAACAGATACTGAAAAACGAAATATAAAGGATATGGGGTCGGAGACCAGTCAAATTAAATAGCCAATAGTTAAGTACAATGATTGAAATATAGAAGCCAATAATTGAATCCTTTTCAACTAGTTACACATCAATAATACACAGTACATTTTTTCGAAAAATGCAAGAAAATCATTTCTCCACGCCTCTCTTCAATCAAAGGTGTTTCAAGTTTATCTAGAAAGAACTAATTATATAGTTATTTCAACACACACATACATATTTATATATATAAGCATGAAGCTTTAAGTTACTGATAGAAACGATTCATTAACAAAAATTGATCAAATATAAGAGATGGAATCTTAATGAAAGAAAAACATACCATTAATGGTGTTTTTGAAATCTATCAAGCTCAGTTAAGCATATGTAGTATACAAAAGCTAACCCAAAATTCTTACTATTGAATCTTCCCCATTTAAAATTTTCATTCTTACTCAATGTAATTGAAAGAACGATATTTAGATGTATTAGTTAGAGACATGACCATCAAATCCAAATATAAAACCTTGAAAAGGGAAAGAAAATTAGTATTACTCATGAAGATGTAGTTTGAACTGTACCTGGAGTTCCTGGTAGGTTTCTTTTCTTCTTGGCTGGTGGAGGTTGCTGTTGTTGAGTTGCAGAATTACCATTGATTGTAATTTCCTGAAGAGAATTGGAGCCATGGAAGTGATTTAGTAGCTCTTGTTGTTGCTGTTGTTGAAGCACTTCTTCAGCACTGGTAGTATTTCCTGAAGAGAAGCTCCTAACACCACTACCTGTGATAGTTGACATGGGATGAAGGAAGATAAAGATAAAAGGGAAAGAGATTTTTATTGACTAGTTTGTCTTTCTTGCAAACTATAACTAGCTCTAAATTTGTTTCTTTCCCAACTCAACTAGCTCTTGTTCTTGCTGCTATCTCTCTCTCTCTCTCTCTCTAAAGGAACACTAGCTAACTCATTATAATTAAAAAAGAAAAATGAAACAGAAAAGATGGGATTTGTTTCAAGTGGAGGAAGACAAAACCCAGAAAATTCTCCTTCAATTGTGGTGGAAGGGAGTTCTGGTTGGCATGATATGAACAAATAAACCAGGTCTTTCTTTGGTTTTGTATTGTAGTAAACTAATAATAATTTCAAGACACTGTTTGCTTTGATATAGATATGCCCCTAGCTTTATTGGATTATAATTATATTGCCATTTCATACCCTTTTTCTTAATTAGTTCCATATTTGTTAATTTTTTGAAGCTCTTCAATTTTCAATTTTCAAATATTAAGCTAACCGAATATGCTAACTAAATATTACATCTCTATTATTAAAGCATTATCTCTACTTTAAAGTCTTAAATTTGATAAACGTCCCCTCCTAATTAGTTTTATTATGCATGTCCAATGTACTCATATCTGTCATTGTAATTCTTCAAAATTTGTATTGACTTGAATATTTTGTTATCTTTATCTTGTATAAGTATTTATTTTCTAGTCGGTGTGGAGTCATACCTGTCTTTTCCCCCTTTCTTCCACTTTTCTTTCCATCCATGGCGATGATTGATAGAAATTTTAATTAGGGCTGTCAATTCTAACACGACTCGAAACTCGCACGAAATAAAGCAGGTTGAACCCGCACGATTAAAAAGCAGGTCGGCTGCGGGTCAATCCTTTATGACCCATTTAATAAACGGATCGGCCGCGAGTCAACCTGCCAACACGAAGTGAACCCGTATAACCCGATTATGCTATATTTCTTCTTAAAATTTTGGACGTTGGGAGTATTTGATCCTAGGATTGGACAATTTGAAATATTTTGCTTCATTATAATTGTTTATGAATTATATATAATTATTTATATTCTTCGTCTTATGGAGTTTTTAGTGAATTTAATCAATTTATGCATTTTTTTAGTTAAATGGTCGCAGTGTTAACCCTTAAATGGGTCATTTTGTCCAACAAGACATGACTTATTTGTTAAATGGGTTAAGCGGGTTAGAAAAAGGTAACCCGTTTAATAAATAGGTTGGGTTTGGGTTTAAATTTTCTATACAATTATTAAATGAGTTGGGTTTGGGTTTGGGTTTGTCTCTTGTGACATGACAAATACATTGACCCGACACGAACCCAACCCGACACGACCCATTGACAGCCCTAATTTTAATTAGCATCTCTTTTCATCGAAGGCTGGAAGTCAAGCATCTCGACTTGTTATTTTCTATCTAAAAGTTGTGTTTATATTAGCAACCAGTCCAACTCAACCCGACACGAACCTAACCCGACACGACCCATTGACAACCCTAATTTTAATTAGCATCTCTTTTCATCGAATGCTGGAAGTCAAACATCTTGACTTGTTATTTTCTATCTAAAAGTTGTGTTTATATTAGCAACCAGTCCAACTCAACTTGTTCAGGACTTTAGGGTTTCATCTTTGTTTGTATATTTATGAGACTGTGGTGCTATATAAAGCGGTTTCAAGATTCTCAATCTTCAATAAATTTGTTATTTTTCGATCAAACAAAAGTAATTAGAAAGAAAAAGAAAGGTAAAAGCAATTTCGTAATTACAAGGCTATTGAGGGGTTTAAGGTGAGTCTAATTATGGTAATATTCTACCAATTTGGGTATATATTTGCTGTCAAAAGCCAGTGGCAGACAAGGGCTTCTCGCCGGGGAATTTGTCCGTTTGTGACGAGATTTTAATAAAGCAATTCTTGTTCCAAAAAGGTCACTTTCAATGAGACAAATTCACACCATTGCCACTGTACAATTTTTATTTTTAGCCGCCCCTGAAGCGTGGGAAATGACCAAAGTAGCCTACCAGTCACGGGTGGGCACTGGCCGGGTCGCCGTCGAAAGGGACCCGACATGGATGGAGCTCATTCTATACTTCACGTGCACTTTGGTGAAGACTGTAGCCACCAAGGTCAATTTACCCAGGGGTATTTTTCATTATTTGACGAATAATTGATGGTCATTTTGGTCATTTTACTGCAGCTTTGCTTCAAAACTGTGATAGGATGATGACGTGTCGTCAACCCACTAATTGTGATTGGTGGGAACTGGGAAACATAGATTAGTGAAGATGGTTGGTCCAAATAAGAGACTAAAAAGAAAATCCAAAATATTTTAAGATCTTTAGTTTGAATTTTTTTTCTCTTTTAAACATGTTGGTCCCCTAAAAACATTTTCTCGGTCGTTTGTAGGGATGGCAATGGGGCGGGTTGGGGATGGGGATCACAATACCATCCCCATCCCCAGGGTCATTCTCTACCCCCATCCCCGCCCCAATCCCCAATAAAAATATATTGGGGATTCCCCGTCCTCATCCCCATTGGGGACTAAGTCTCCAAACCCGCCTCAAATCCCCAATAAGAATTTAATAAATAAAATAATTTTTTCTCATATTGCCTTTTTTAAAATCAAAATCTACAACAAATAAATTTAAAATATAATTAAATTCATAAATCATAATTCAATGAGTGCAAAAGTCAAAACATCATTAAAATAAAAGTGTAGATATTAAAGTAAAGTAATAAATGTATATATTTGCAATTTATATTATAAACAATAAATTAAAATATATATAAGTTAAATACATGTATATATTATTGGGGCGGGTTTGGGGATGGAGATCACAATACCATCCCCGCCCCATCCCCAATCTTAGATAGTGGGGATTGGGGATCCCAATCCCCATTCCCCATTTGTCCCCGAATTCTCCCCCCATTAGGGGCGGGTATCCAATGGAGCTCCGCCCCGCTGGGGATTTTTGCCATCTCTAGTCGTTTGGCACACCATTGGTTGGCTGGCTTAATAATCGTAATTCCATCAGTGATGGTATTTTTTTTTTTTTTTCCGATGATAAAAAAATAAAATTACAAATAGAAGCCTCTAATAGTGATGGTATTTTCATTAGTAACATGTAAATTGAATTAAATTTTATCAATAAATTAGCGTGTGACGGTGTGACTATCGTACCGTAAACAAAGTAATAATTCACGAGCAACAAATCAATACACTGTAACATTATAGATTTATAGAGAATGCCAAAAATTTTAACTATTTTTAATAAGAGACTATAGAGGGAAAACTCTTAAATGCAAAAAGACTAAATTTAGTTTGTCCCCTCCAGCTTTGGGGCAAACATCAATTTGGTCTATGATCTATTTTTTTAATCACGATCATCCCTGTGCTTTCAATTTTCATCATCTGCGTCCAAATCCTCCAATTGTGACGTCACAAATTGAGTTGGCCCCGACATAAGGGCCCACTTTGCAGACTTTGACCTTTAATTTGGACAAAATGTCCAAACTACCCTCCTCTCCTCTCTCCTACTCTCCTAAATCCCCCAACCTTCTCTCTAACCCCAAAAACCTAGATCCCTTCGCAGCTTCGCTCAACCGCCACCATGAGCGCAACCCAACCATCCTTTCCTCTCTTACCTCACTTCCCGCTCTCAATCCTCTTCACCAGTGGCGGATCCAGAAAAGTTTCTTAGGTAAGGCAAGATTCAAGGCAAACAAGAAAAACTCAGCCTAGGTAAGGCAAGATTCATCTGGTTTTGCCCTTTTCTGCTATGTTTTAGGTAGCTTCCTTCAGCCAACATATATAAATCAAGGTAGACAAGAAAAACTCAATCTAGGCAAGTGCCCAAGCTGGCCTATATGTGGCTCCGCCCCTGCTCTTCACCATCAAAATCAGTCTCCGACTACACTCTCTCTATCATCTCCCAATCTCCCCAAACCCACTATCTGTACTCTCCAGAGGCATCCCCACCACCACCCAAACCATCAAAACCAGATTTCACTTCACCTTCGCCACCCAAATCATCAAACCAGAATTCAATTCGCCTTCACCATTAAAACAAGATTTCTCCTCTACCTCCAAGAAGCAACGCGCTGTACACGCCCCACCCCGACAACTCAACTCAGTCACTGGCCATGTCCACAAAAGTCCATAATCCAGATTCCATAGCTGAGCAAACCTGCACAAAAAAAAGGTCATAACCAAAGATTGAAAATTTAGCCAAAATGAAAGAAACCCAGAAGAGAAAGATGAAAGCTTTAGAAATGGATTACCTTGAAAAATTGATTGGGGGAGTTGTTGGGATTTTCGAGGCGAGCATCATCGTCAGTCTGGGTCAATTGGGGTTGCTCGAATCTAAGAGTGGTGGAGAGGAAGACGAATATGAATCTGAGACCATCTTCATCTTATTCGTCTTCGTCTTCTTGCTGTACTGCCTGTACAACCATGGCCGCCTACACTACCACCCCGGACAACAAAATCCCGCTCACCGAACAGGGCTTGGCCCATGCCCAGCTCGTTGGAAACCAACTCCTCCGCGTCGTCTCTGCTGTGACTTCTCTGCTACATCGTTTCCGCTGACAACGATTCCAACCACACAAATCGGATGGTCCTGCTCCTGGATAAGAGAACAAGATTTCAACAATTTTTAGGTGTAGGAGAGAAGAGAAGAAGTTGATCGTCGGCAGGGGAGAAGAAGAGCGGCGACAGAAAACGTCGATCTGATCCAAGACCCATATATTATGGAATTTATTATTTATTAATTTATTTATTGAGATTATTGGGTTTAAATGTCCATTATGCCCTTTTAAATGGTTCAAAGTATGCAAAGTGGGTCCTCATGTCGGGGCCAACTCAGTTTGTGACGTCATAATTGGAGGATTTGGACTCGGGTGATGAAAATTGAAAACAAAAGGACGATCATGATTAAAAAAAATGTCAGGGACCAAACTGATGTTTGCCTCAAAGTTAAAGGGGACAGACTGAATTTAGTCCAATACAAAAGTTGTAGTGTGTTGCGTATAATTATTTTTCATTGTCGAAAGAAATGAAATATTACATTTGAAAGTTGAAGCCTAGCTAGTAGCTATGTATGAGATATTTTGAAATTAATGTTGGACACAATAATTGGAATTTGGCTACAGATCCCTAATGTTTGAAGTAGTCAATGAGCTACTCTTTTTTTTTTTAATAGGTCAATGAGCTACAATTAGGCTAGGCCAAAGAAATATTCTCAAATCTGAGAAATGAGCTAGTTAGGCAAAATCCCTGATATGTTGAAGTACCGACCAACAATAGTTTGATTAGAAATTTTTGGAGGCCTCGTTTTCAAATGAGCTAGCTAGGCAATCCCTAGGGCTTTGTTTTCAAATATTTATGTATAGATTGATTAGACTCTGTAAGAATTAAAAGTATAATATGTATTTTAAAATTCTTTTTATTTCTAATACATATAGAATGTAATCATTTGAACTCGAGATCTCATTATAAAAAATAACTATTAAACTGAATAGATCTCGATATCCATATTTCAAAACTTGAAACTGCAGAAATATATGTGAGTCAATGCGGCAACGCATGCACGTGAGTCTCTCGATCTGTGATACAGTAGAGATTAGTACAGTCTGAAAATCAAGGTTCGAGGGAGCAGGCCATATGATAAAAGTCTGCATTTGGCTCTGTATATTACATATTTACATTACACTATTACTGTTACTGCATATTTAGGGTTCCACATTTCTGCATGCATGTCATCAATATCAGCTGCAGTACGTTCAGTAGTACATTTTACCATCGTACTAATTAGAGATCACTATTCCCTGTGATTTTTTTTCTTCTTGTTTTTTGGGTCATGAATTCACTGTAATTCTAGCTACCGCGAACCCCAAAACAAATTTCACAAACTCTATGATTGATATTACTTGCTTAGTATTCTATGCATGCATGTCGATAATTAATGTGTTTGTCTTTGACCTGATTATAACAGAATTTTATCGTGTATTTGTCTTGCATGTATGTCTGTAATGTAATCTGGTAGAAAGATGAGTCGAACTCAGAGGGGGAGAGAGAGAGAGAGAGGGAAGAGAGTACTGTGGTGTCTCAATTTTTATATAAAAATGGTGGTGACTAGGAGTACTGATTTTTATCATCAATAATTCTTATACTTTAGTAACTGGTAGCTGGCAACTGGCTACCCCTGAAAGATTTTATGTTATTTAGTTAACGATTCACAGATGTGGATATTTTCACCTTTGGTAAATTACGTCCGTACTATATATTCATTATTCAACCTTTTTGTTTAAATGATTGCATGTGGATGATGAACAATCTTGACATGGTGCTCAAAAGTGTAAGGCATAATCAATCCCTCGATCAGTTTTGATCATTGCCCTTGTTTTCTTTCTGTGTGTATATATAAGTTGGTAGGTGCCATTTCAATTTCTAGGGTCGACTGCGTCAACTTTTTTGAATCATTACCTATCACAGAAGAACAGCATATGTAGCAGGCCAAAGTGCAAAGAAACTTTTCCTACCTAATTAGTTAGCTCTATATAAAACAAACCATTGTAATTATATATACCAGTCTCTTCACACGTTTGAATGAGCTTTTGGATGAGTTGTTACACGGCAACAATGAGACAGACAACATAACTACAAACCCCTCCTTGTAACTCGACAATGAAATTTGGAGAGCTTCAAAGTGAAAATTACTGGTGACACGAAAGGCTTACTAGTATAACAAAGTTGAATCATAAATATTTAAAATTCATATAGTTTGATGAAATTTTTTAGTATTTCGGAATATATATGATAAATTTTGAGTCATTTTATCGTTAAATTAGGTGAAAAAAAAAACATATTTAACAACAGAAATTTTAAAATATGCCAATTTCAAAATTTAGTAGAAGATCTTGTAAACAATTATAGAGACTTCATAAAACTTAAGACACATTACTGCTCCCTAGTAAACAGATTATTGCCCCCCAATAATGTAGTCAGAACTACCAAAACACTTCAGAAAATGTAACAAATTTGCTCTGAACACAAAGGAAAAAAACCAATAACCAACAATTATAGAAACTGAATAACAATTAAAACACCTTATAATTTCCCCCTAATAGATACATTATTGCCCCTCAATAACATAGTCAGAACTACAAAAACACTTCACAAGCAGCTCAAAGTTAACACGAAGCTCAGATTCACCAAAATCAATTTGAAGTTAACACATAAATTCAAAACTAACACAATGTACACAAAAAGACCAAGAAATTCAAATCAGAACTACAAAAACACTTCACAACCAGTTTAAACTTAACACGAAGCTCAGATTTAGCAAAATCAGTTCGAAGTTAACACCGCAATTCGTACACAAAAAGACCTAGAAATTCAAATCAAACAAATTAAACCGAGCTAAAATCAAACAATTAGAGATCGATGAAGAAAAGAATCAAACCATGAAGGAGGAATACAAACAAGAGCTCGATCTCGCTCTATGTGATAATCGCAGAGAGAAGTCTAGAAATTGCAGAACTTCTCACTCTAGAAATCGCACAGCTTCTCTCTCTAGAAATCGCACAGCTCCTCTCTCTCTCTAAAATGGCAGAGTTTCTCTCTCAAAATCCGGGGAGCTTCTCTCTCTAAATCTCATTCTGTTACGATTTTTGAACGCTTGACAGTTACAAAATGGCAAAACGGTCAAAATTTTTGAATAAAACATGCCCACTTTGAAAGAGTTTGGCATTGAGGTTTAAAAATGTAACCTGTTGTTTAAGTGGTCAAACTCTTAAAGTGTTTGGGTAAGTGGGGTTAACTGACCCTAAATTTGGATAAATGATTATTTTCCCTACTTAAACATCTCAATAAATGATATGCGTAAAATCAATTTACTTTTATTTTATTTTCAACTGTCCAACTTAATTTCTCCTAATGTTTGATCAATTAGTTGCTTCTAAAGTTTCTACCTAGATTGACCCCTACTGGGTGATGCATAACAGAAATTGTCAATAGTTAACACCCTAGTCGGCTAGTCATGTAGGAAACTAGGAATTGGGGATGAGGTTTTGGCTAGCTAGGCATTACACTTTTTCTCCAAAAAAGTAAAAATTGATCTGCTTTTTTGTGGCCTTTTTGGTATGGGGATCGGTACAATATAGCTGCAAAGCTACTTTCAAAACAGATCCCAAGATTTTGTTGTCTCACTACGGGATGAATTACAAAGTGGGGGTCTGATTCAAAAGGCCAGAAAAGTTTGATTTCGATCATTCACAAATAATAATGTATATGGTCAATTAGTAAACACGACGATTGCCTAGAGTCCCTCCATTCATGCATCACTAACAGTTGCAGTCTACACTGTCTATGAGAAACTAAACACGGCTAATTAGTTTTTTTGTTCTTTTGTTTAATGATATTACGCGCTCTCTATTTTGACTTTTATTTGTTATGTCATTATCTTGAAGTTTAGTAGAAAAGAATACTTCAATTCAGGGTTAATTCGATGATTGGGATGAAGACAATGAGGGTATATATACAAGTACAAAGGAGTAGTCTAACTCTAATAGGAAACAATCTTTCCATAATTACAGGATATCCTAATTAAATAAAAACCTAATTACATACAGATTTACAGCGATTCTACACTCCCCCTCAAGTTGGTGCATAGATATCTATCATGCCCAACTTGTCAACTGAGCTGTCAAATACCTTCCTGGACACTCCTTTAGTAAGAACATCAGCTAATTGCTCCTCTGAGTTTACAAATGGAAAGCGAATAACCTTTCTGTCAAGATTTTCTTTAATAAAATGACAGTCAACCTCCACATGCTTTGTTCTATCATGCTGAACTGGATTATGTGCAATCTCAATGGCAGCTGTATTATCACAATGCAAATCCATAGGCTTTTTAAGCTTGTATCCCAGGTCTTTCAAGACATTACGAATCCACAACATTTCACAGACTCCGTGTGTCATACCTCGGAACTCAGCTTCTGCACTTGATCTGGCAACAACTTTCTGCTTTTTGCTACGCCAAGTGACAAGGTTCCCTCCAACAAAAGTGAAGTACCCAGATGTAGAACGTCTGTCAGTTTTATCACCAGCCCAATCTGCATCTGTGTACCCAACAACTTCCAATTCATCTTTTTTTCTGAAACAGTAACCCTTTACCTGGCGCCATATTCAAGTACTTCAAAATACGAAAGACTGCATCCATATGCTCTTCACTAGGACAATGCATAAATTGACTAACAACACTTACAGCATAAGCAATATCAGGTCTAGTATGTGAAAGATAAATCAACCTTCCTACAAGACGTTGATACCTCCCTTTATCAGTTGGAACTTGATCAGGATAGATAGCAAGTCCGTGATTCATCTCAATGGGTGTCTCGATGGGTCTGCAGTCCAGATCCCCGTTTCAGCAAGTAAATCAAGAACATATTTCCTCTGTGAAAGTGAAATCCCCTTCTTAGACCTTGCAACTTCAATACCCAAAAAATACTTCAGTTGTCCCAGATCCTTCATTTCAAACTCCTTTGACAAATACTTTTGCAATTCATTTATCTCTTTCGGATCATCCCCTGTAACAATCATGTCATCAACATACACAATAAGAGCTGTAATCTTACCACTCTTGCGCTTGATGAACAAGGTATGGTCAGAATTGCTCTGTCTGTATATCCAAAGGCTTTCATGGACTTTGAAAATCTTCCAAACCAAGCTCTTAGAGACTGCTTCAGGTCATACAAAGACTTCTTCAATTTACACACCTTGCCAACGTCACTTGGGTAATTCTTAACACCTGGGGGCACATTCATGTACACTTGTTCTTCCAAATTCCCATTAAGAAACGCATTCTTCACATCAAACTGGTGCAAGGGCCAATCTTTGTTTGCTGCAAGTGAGATTAGAATCCGGACAGTATTAATCTTTGCCACAGGTGCAAAAGTCTCCTCATAATCAATCTCATAGCGTTGTGTATATCCTTTGGCAACCAACCTCTCCTTGTATCTATTAATAGTTCCATCTGCATTAAGCTTCACAGTAAATACCCAACGACATCCTACAGTCTTCTTTCCAACCGGCATAGGTACTAGCTCCCATGTTGCATTCTTTTGAAGAGCTTCCAATTCTTCATTCATCGCCTTTGTCCATTTTGGATCCGTTAATGCATCCTGCACGTTACTAGCTAGGAATAGATACAGTAGATAATTGATCAACAACAAGTGCATGTGACCCAGAAATCCTATGGTTAGACATAAAATTAGCTATAGGGTATTTAGCTTTGGCTTTGATATCTGGTTCATATTGTTTCTTAGGAATTCCCTTGGTAACCCTTTGTGATTTCCTAGGTTCGACACTTTCTAACCCAGAAGACTCATTACAGTTTAGTGGTACCTGAGGTGGATCATTCTGACCGGGATCTTCAGTTGGTGATGCAGAAGGGGAAATATCTTGTGTGTGAGCTTCAGATATGTCTTGATTTTGATTCAAACTATCCAAAAAAGTTGTCTCTTCTGTCTCGGAATTCACAACACTCTGTTCGGCAGTTACATTTCCTATTTCGGAATTCACGACACTTCGTTCGGCAGTCGCATTCTGTTCGGCAGTCGCATTTTCTGTTTCGGAATTCGCAACACTTCGTTCGGCAGTCGCATTGTCTATTTCGGAATTTACAATGCTCCGTTCGGCAACTGCATTTTCTGTTTCCAAATTTCTACCTTCAAATCTATCTATTTCGGAATTTACAATGCTCTGTTCGGCAACTACATTTTCTGTTTCCGAATTTCTACCTTCAAATCTATCCTCCAAATTTTCCAAGTCTTCAAAGACATCAAAATCAAAAATAGAACGAGGATTCCCTTCACAACCTCTCTCCCCCTGAAGGGAAGACTGAGAAGCTCCCCCTGAGTAATAAGGCTCGGATTCACGAAAAGCAACATCAAGTGAGACATGTATAGTGCCAGTAAGGGGATCATAACATCGATAACCCTTCTGGAAGTCAGCATAACCAACAAAGATACACTTACGAGCACGGGGATTAAGCTTGCTGCGTTGAGGCTTGGGAATATGAACATAGGCTGTGCACCCAAACACTCGGGGCTCCAAATTAGGCATAGAAGGGATGGTTAAAAGTGTATGAAGTTTCTGATGAGGATTCTGAAACTCAATCACCCGTGAAGGAGTACGGTTGATAAGATATGCTGCTGATTTTATTGCTTCTCCCCAATAGGACCGAGGTACATTCATGCCAAATAAGGAAGCACGAACAACTTCCATCAACTGCCTGTTCTTCCGTTCTGCTAAACCATTCTGTTGAGGAGTATAAGAATTGGAGGTTTGATGACGAATTCCATGTGACCGGCAAAACTCAATCATAGGGCCATTCACAAACTCTCCACCATTGTCAGACTGAAACACTCTGATGGATTGTTGATACTGAGTTGCCACCATTTTGTGAAATTCGGTAAACATTCCAAATACATCACTCTTATTCTTCAGTAATGACACCCATGTCATGCGAGTGCAATCATCAATAAACGTTACAAAATACCGAGCTCCAGAAAGAGAAGGAATTTTCGCAGGACCCCAGACATCGGAGTGAATCTTCATAAAAGGAACATGACTTTTATTAAGACTTGGTGAATATGAAATACGGTGACTCTTGGCCAGTTCACAGATGTCACAATGGAAATCCAAATCACTAACAACTGAAAACAATTGAGGTTGTAGCTTCTTAAGATAACGAAAGGATAGATGACCTAAACGGCGATGCCATAACCATACAGCTTCCTTCGCATTCTCTACCCCGTTGATCTGATTAGCTTGTCCCAAAAGATGCTTCTGTTTCTTTCTAGTCTCTGTCAGATCCAGATAGTATAATTTCCCCCTTCTAACACCATAACTAAGAATCCGTCGAGTCAGAATGTCCTGAAACACACAGAAAGACGGATAGAAGGTCACAATACATGCAAGAGCTAAAATAACTTGACCAACAGACAGGAGATTATAAGCTAGTGATGGAACAACTAAGACAGATTCAAGGGTTAAGGTATCAGATAAAGCAATAGAACCTTCTCCGGTGACCGGAGTTGGAGTACCATCAGCAGTAGAGACAACGTCTTGAGGGGAACGTCTAAGGTTTTTCACAAGACTTGGGTCATTGGTCATATGGTCAGATGCACCTGTATCAATTATCCATGTACTATTAAAAGTAACCTTACCCTTCATACCTGACTGCGCTACATTAGCGGAGGCATTGTCTAGGTAAACTTCCTCTTTAGTAGCAACAGCGGCCTTGCCCAGATTCTTTCGCGGTTTCTTGGTGAAGTCCCACCAATCAGGGTAACCAATCACTTCATAGCACCGCTCCTTGCTATGACCTAACTCCCCACAGATAATGCACCTTTTGTTTGCATATGGATTTGGTTTACCTAGAGGACGGTGTGGAGAAGGTCTTGAGAAGCTTGGAGGACCCTGTTTGCGTTGAGCCATAACAGAAAATTGGTAGTCACCGAATTCCCCATAGCCTGTTTCTCTGATTGCATCATTGAGGAATTCATGATTTTCGCAGGATTGGATTTTCAAGGGTTTCAAGATGGATACGAATGTTTTTGAAAAAAAAGTTTTTTTTTTTTTTTTTGAAAAAAGGTAGGGTGATGGTGGTTTGAAATTCAGGATGGTTTGATTTCAACGGTGGTGGTACACAGCGGTTTGTGGTGTTCTTCGGGATTCAGGATTCAGGATTCAAAAGATGCAACGCAAGTTAAAAGGATTGAACCTGCTCTGATACCAAGTAGAAAAGAATACTTCAATTCAGGGTTAATTCGATGATTCTATTCATCCCACAATGAGTCTAACTCTAATAGGAAACAATCTTTCCATAATTACAGGATATCCTAATTAAATAAAAACCTAATTACATACAGATTTACAGCGATTCTACAAGTTTTATATATTTCTAAATTTGATAAGATCTTCATCAATAGAAATTCATTTGTTATTTAAATTTGAATTCTGCTTTTCCATACCAAACAAGAGCAAGATCATCTTCATTAACGAGTACTGTGTAAAATATAATCACGGTGCTGTAAATTCTCTTGTACAAACTGAAATCCCTAATTGGTTTTTAACTAGTACAAGTTTATGTTGCCGACAATTAGTGGAGATAAGAAAGGTTTGGAATCATCATCACATCACTCACATGGTGCCTGCCGGATCAGGATTACTTACTAGCAACTTGTATTATTATCAGTATATAAATGATAGTTGTTAAGAAATATGTTTACTTATGAACTATGAATTGGGTCATTTGTCAATCACCTGATTCGCAAATCGCAAGCATATGATCCTTCAGATTCTTATTCTCTATTCTTCCAACTTATTTCAACTCAAATGTGCATTTTTCTTAATCTTGTAGTGGGAAAATCAACTCAAACTCAAAATCTTGAATTTGATTTTGATTTTGGCGCCTAAATGTGAGGCCAAAGATGAAGGATATCTATATAAGATCTGGGTCACATGATTGCAGAGAAAAGGGAGTTCATCCTTCACTTTCTTAAAAGAAACTACAAAAGAGAATATGCTCGTGGGCCAACTGAAGCTGGGTTTGCTAATCAATCACGAACAAACTCTTGTTCCATGGTTTATGTGTAGAACTATTTTTTCTTTTTTCCTGTTTGTCTAATTTATGTCATAAACGTGCATCGAATATAAGCATAGGTAAAACAACTCATTTAGGTCGTAGATGTGAAGGCATGAAAGGAAAAAGGGCACTATTGATGGGTAACTCGTTTCTAGAATAAGTTCAACGAAAAAGAGAATGTTTCCCAATCCTGAACTTGGATATATTTTATTTTCGCTATTTATGAATTTGTGATTCTCAAAAAAGTAAAAATATAAGATTTTATCGTAACACTATAGATGGGCTTCTAGCAGGCTAGTGAGAATAGCTTTGTAACCTTATGGAAGCCAACTCAAACATATACTTCCATAGCAATGGCCCAATTGAATGCATTTACCACAAGGCAGGCCCAGTTTCTTTCTTTCTTTCTTTCTTTACACCAAACAGACCTAGTTCAGCTATGTTGGCCTGGTGGCTGTTTTATCTCTCTAGAACAAACTTCCAGTCATATACGCCACAATATACATTTTATGCTTCTTAATGTATAATAAGAATGATATCAAGACCAATTACTAAGCTTCGTTAAGACTTCAAGAACTATGATGTAAATAGAAACCAACATAAAAATGTCAT
Organism: Rosa rugosa; assembly: GCF_958449725.1. NCBI lineage: Eukaryota > Viridiplantae > Streptophyta > Magnoliopsida > Rosales > Rosaceae > Rosa > Rosa rugosa. The sequence goes on along the minus strand of NC_084826.1, from coordinate 4,691,860 downwards.
TGTGAGGATATCCTTTCTGCTAATGTAAGGTGATAACAATTTTCTATCAGCACTCGATCCACTTCGGTAATAGGTAAACACAAGGGACATCCAAACGAGAATGGGATAACAATATCGAATTACTTGTTCAAACAAAGAAGCAATGGATGATAGTATACCATAAAACCAATATATGATCCACTACAAAGATGATGAAGTCTTAAGAAATAAGAAGAGGCTGTACTGTAGTTATATGAGACAATATTACTTATATAAACTATTAAACTTGCTAGATAACTAAAACAGGTGCTTCTTCTCGGTATTCCCTCTATCATTGAACTACTTTTGACAATCCTAACATGAACATCTACACCTTAATGCGATCTGGAAGACTTGCAGTTACTGCTTTGGCAGCTTCGAGTTCCACTTTTCAAGTCGAACGGAAAGAGTAGAATCTCACCAGGAAACTTCAAGATGAAACAAGTCTTCAAAGATCCGCTAGTAGCTAGTGAGCCACTTATCTGCCATTTGATCAAGAGGTTTCCTGACTGTATCTTTGTTAGCATTGCAAGCTTCATTGATTTCCATTTCTTCCTTTGAAGTCACAATTCCACCGTCAGTATCAGGAGGGCTTGAAGTTGCTTCGACTCTGCTGCGGACCTTGTGGGACTTGCGAGAGGGTCGTGACAATGAGCTTTCTCTCATACCAACATCTTTCTTTTGTCTAGTTTTAATACTTAAGTACCCATTTGCAAGAGCTTCCATTGCTTTAGTGGTTAGCGGTCGGTTCCTGGTGCTTTGCCTCCTAGAACTCATGTTAGAGGTTCTCCGAGAATCATCAACAGGCTTTGTTCCACTAGATGAAAGGCCTGAACTATCTGCATTTGTCTCATGGCTGAACTCAACACATGTATCACCATCTGTTCTATCCACCAAATCCTGAGGTTGGCTCAGGTTAGATGATGTGTGGGCTTGAGAAGTGTGCACGCCAAAACAATCTCCACTGCGAGTTTCCAAACTGCTCTCCTCTTCTAGACTACCTTCAGCCTCAGAAGTACTTGATGATTCCTTTTGTTTAGGACCCACTAGAGCAACAACAAGCGTTCCTGAATTTAGTTCGGTCACTGTTCCATGGAGTCCCACTTGTTCCGACTCCAACCCTTGCGAACAGTTTTCAATGAGGCAACTTGTCTCTGCCTTAACACAAGCAGTTAATTTTCGCCGTTTGATAAGAGGGCCTATGGAATCCAAATGGCTAGATTTAGCTCTCCTACTGAATTTGCTCAATGTACTCTCCTTTGGCTGCTTGTCATCAGACATGCTGGTTTTCTGATCCTGGTGGCTCTCCACTTTTTCTGTAGTAGCAGATGTATCCTCATGGAAGTTGTTATTGAAGTTATTCAATTCACCGTTCAGTGAACTATCTATAGCATCAGCATTACCCTTTTGCAGTAGATCCTCAGAGGAAATTGCTTCAGTTTCCCAGGAAGTACGTTTCGACTTGAGTACACATTTATCTACAGCTGGCAAGCATCTTATCTCTCTCACTGTTGATGATTTTCCTCCAAAGACTAGACTGGTATCAACAACGGTGAACCTCTTCAGATCACTGCCACCACCACCATCCTTGACTTTATTCTTTTTTTTCAATGCCATTTCACCTCTTTGAGTAATATTATTCTGGTACTCCTTCAGTTTATACTCAGACGATTCTTCTTCACTGTCCATTGAGGAATCGGATTGTACTGAATTAGTCTTCACTTCAACTGGTAAGTATCTCAGTTCCACTATGCCACGTGATTTTCCTCCATGGACCAAACTGGTATCAACAACAGTAAACTTCATATGGTTTGGATTGCTTGTAGAGACTCGGGGTTTGAGGTAGCAAGGACGCTGAAGATAAGATAGATCTTCCTGGTCTGATGTCGCCTCTGGAGCCCACCCACCTTCTTCATTCCCAACAGGATCTTCTTCAGCTTCAAGCTGGATGAGTTTTGGTTCAGATGCCACTTTGTTCAAAACATCACTCACAGAATCCAGATAGTGATCTCCCTTTGTCAATTTTCTTCTTGAGTACTTCTTTATCCCAGGCATAAGAAAAACCAAATAATGTTCGGAACTGACATAACCTCGGTCCTTGGGTTGCTCAGAGTGCCATCCATTTGCCAGCAAACGGGGCCACACAGCCTCCCAAAAAATGTCGTTACATCGAGCTTTGCTCAACCGAACTCCTCCAGTCAAAAGCTTCACTATTTCAGTAAATGTAAGAGAAGCAAAAGCTTTACCATTTGGTACTCTTGAAGCTGGAGAAATAGGAGTCTCTTGATTATTCTTTCCAGGCTCTATGGCAAAGCCTGTGAGGTCTTCTTCCCCTTTCCCAATTCCCACAGCTTCCACAAGTACATGAATGCCAACTGTAGATTTTAAAGAGGAGACATATTCTTCTAGCGAAGTTCTTCCTTCTGCGAACGACCTATAGCCCTGATAACAGATCAGATGGGAAACGAGAGTGAGAGACATAACATTTACCTCTCAAATAGATCATGACTATATTTAGAAACATCTGTACAATGTCTATACGTAATTATTTGGGGGAAACACATTCACAACAAAGGTTAATTACATGTGACAGAGAACTACTGAGCTGCTGAAAACAAACTTCCAACAGATAAAATCCAGCAGGACTTCTAGTCATCAATTGTTGATTATGTTGGTGAACAGTAAGGGAGCAATGGAGTGGTGAAACCATTGGTGTACACAATGGTATTAACATATCTTGAGTGCACCATTAAAAGAAATATGTTTATTCTGGCATATATTTCATAGGAACAAAATTCTATCTTATAATTCAACTAGCCTAAATGCATTGCATTTCTAATCATATTCTAGGACAGACACAAAAAGCTGGACAGTGATGAATTAGTAAGTACCTCCAACAAAGTGATTCGTGATTCCTCTTGGACATGAGGAATCATACGAGAAAACAATTCTTGTTGCCTCCACCCCGTAAAAATTTTCTCGCCAATAATGCATTTCCTTTTTCTACCTTTCTGACAATCTGACCATCTGTAGTATTCTTCAGACCTATAAAATATTCCATAGTAAAACGACATTATTTCTCCTGTGGTCTTGTGCTCCATGAATCTCTTCACCTGAATGAAATTCTTCCCAAAAATGTATAAGCCAAGAAGAAAACTATCAGCTTCAGCATCACTCCAGGGTTCCCTAGATGAATCAGGAACTAGAGAACAGCTTTTGCTTCTAAGCAGCTGATGTAAATGCCTTTCTTTCTGCAACAATGTTCTTAAACTTGCTGGTCTTGAATCTTCTCCCTGACCCAACCCATAATCCAAGGGATCAGCATTGAGCTCTGAACTTTTCTTCCTTGATCTCTTATGAATCTTTTTTTTCTTTCTAGCTTCCAGAGACTTCTTTACATCAAGTGTATCATCAGGGTTAGTTGGAGAGTCCAACCCTTCAGCTTCAATGTTATTCACTCCTTTGACCCACGCAATTGGGATGGGTAATCCCATAAGAAAGGAATGGGAATCATTGGCAATTTCTGTATCAGCGGGATTAGTCAAAAGCTTAAGCCGCTCAGATTCCATTGTCTCCACCGTCATAAAAGGAATTTCAACCTGATACTTGCCACCAACTCGGGGAATTATATGTTGATCTCCAAAAACATTGCTTGTAGGAGTATCTGAATTAATCAGATCTTCGATAGGTGTTTCTTTGGAGGAATTACCCACAAGATCCGACTCAGCTGATTCCATCTGCCAAAGAATATAGAAACAAAGGTACAACCAATAAGGAATCGAAATGCCACTAAACCTTCTCTCCTTCATCCTAGAAGCTATCATGCAAAGTTTAACCAATGAAACTCATGTATCATAATAGTTAGAAATTACTTTTTTCATTGAGAAAAATATTTATGCATTTGCAATGGTACTTTCCAACCCATAAAATGCATAACCAGAAAAGAACCAGGTTTCTTAGAGAACAAGCTTGATGAAGCAGTACTAATTTCTCTCAACTAATGTACACCAACAATAACTATATCTACAAGATCTTTGTCTGGACAAGGAAAAATCTGCAAGCCTTTATATTTCCTTACTGAAATATTATACAATACTGAGAAAGATAGAATCAAAATCCTCTCCCAATTAAAAGAAGCAAAACGAATAACTGAGAAGAAATATATTTGATCACCCACAAAAATTCACAAACTGCATGTAAATCTAAAAACCCATTAATTATCTATTCTCAAATAACTGGAAAACCCAACCTTCACTCTAAGCCAGCAAAACCCATCTGTAATACAATCAGAGGATTTCAATACCTCAAAACCAAAATCCATAACTGAACCAGATCCATATTCACATAAGATACAACACCAAACGCCATCCCCCATGTCAAAGCAATAAACAAGACGCTATGTCACAAAACAAAAGCCAATGAAATATCTGAAACCAAACGTTGAGTGTAGTCTCCAAAGCTAAGAGAAGCTAATATGCAATCACAAATTATACAACCAAACCAACACACAGCTTTATGGGATCGAAACCAAACCAACCACAACTCAAACCCCGACTTGTACATATAACCCAAACTTTGATTCCAAAATCTCATACCAACCACCAAAATTCAGCTCATATCAAACAGCAGAAGCACACAAACCATAACAACAATGCAAACAGTTGCCTCACGATGAAAACAAGCATTGACATAGAGAGATAAATTCAGTAATGAACTAACCTCCATTGAAGAGCTCGAAAAACGTCAAGAACCCACGTGAAAGACGAAGCCTGGGCAAATGGGTTTTGGTGTTAGGCTTTGATTCACATCAATTATCAAGCTTTACTATATATGGAACCGCATCGAAACCAAACCAAGTACAAGGCTACAAGCAATAAATACCAACAACAAAACAAGCACTAAACACAAACGAAACATAGAAGAGAGAGATAGAGAGAGAGTACCTGGTTCAAGAGAGTTGAACTCTCATAGGCGTGAAATCACAATCACGAGGTTAGAAGGAAGGAGGAGATGGACAGAGAGGAGAGGGAAGGTGAAAAATCGAAGTGTGTTTGTTTGCATAGAGAGGGAGAAGAGAGGAGACGAGAATATATATATATATGGTCTCGTGTCAACAAAGAGTTTAGTACAAAAGAGAAATAAGATGGCAACATTCATGGAAACGATTAGGTGGTTTTGGCTATTCACACTCCTAAATTGTTATTTTGCAATGCATGATTTATGATTTTAGTAAGAAAGTAGGATTCCGTTACGTTATAATACTTTGGGCGCACACATATAAGTCTGGAGTGTCGATAGTTTTTCGTGCGCTACCAACCTCAAAACCGTAGAATGGTCATTGGCAATTACTCTGACATTCGAGAAAATCAAACCAATTAATGTTGTATACCAAAAATTGTTTTTCTACGATGCATGATTTGTAATTTTAAGAATAAAGAATTTAAAAAGTAGTACTTTATTACGTCATAATACTTGGGGCGCACACAGCTAAATTCAAAGTGCTCGTAATATTGCTCAGAAAAAATCAACGCTACCAAACTCCAAGCTGTAGATACACTTAACTTGTAGCACTTTATTACATCATAATACTTAGAGCGTACACAGATAAATTTAGAGCGCCGATAATATCTCTCATAAAGAATAAACACTACAAACCCCCAAACTGTAGATAAACTTAACTTATATAGGTCATTGACAGTTACTATGGTTTTCGAGTAAATCTCACCTGTAAGTGTTCCATGCAAAAAATTATTATGTGTATGTGATACGTTATTTTTAGAGATGTATTTATTTTCATAATTAGGTATGAAATATAATTTGATGATAATAATAATAATAATAATAATAATAATAATAATAATAATAATAATAAACAACTGTCCAAATAATAAGGCAATTCTAGGGTTTGAAAAGAATCCATTTAAATCACTAGTTGAAGCTGCTATTAGCAACATCATCAAAGTGGTATAATACATCTTAACCTCATGTAATTTCAATATTTCCTGCAATTCCTCTAATATACTTGGTCAGGTGCCCCATTAGAGGATGTTGTATACAACTATTTGCATGTAAATACTTTTTCCCCTCCCTCGAACTTTGAGTTATTATTATGTAAGTATTTTGTATGATTAGTTTCAAAGCTACATGCAATGCGACCTTCAAACTACTCAAAATTAGACTTGTTGGCGTTTTAGGACTTTTTCTTCTCCTACAAATTACTCGAATCGCATAAGAACATGTGTTAGTGCGCTAGGGTTTTAAAAATTTAATTTGGACGGCCGTATCTTCCCCATCCCTGGCTAACAAAGTGGCTTAAGCCAAATGGATTAATGACGAGAATTTCAATAAATTTGTATCACTTATTTCCGGTGGTTAAGATTACTCGTGGGTTGGTAGAAATGAAACTTGTTATATGCAAAATATCTAATGAATTTGTGTAAATATCGAATGAATATTCTTCTTTTTCATCATTTCCCTTAAGTTTTATCCTTAACGGAATACTGAAATCTCAAACTAATTATTTTATGAATTTTAAAAATTGTAAAAAAAGAACAATTTCTTCATATTTTGAGTTCCACTAGTTTCAAAAGTGTTCAAAAACCATTATATGCGGGTGGGAAAATTTTGGTTAGAAAATAATAACGTACAAACATATAATTTTGGCCAAAAATCATCCGTTATAGTCTACAATTTTGGAGAGACATTATAGTCTTCAAGAAGAGCTTTTTTTTTTTTTTTTTTTTTTTTTTTTGAGCAAGTTATGGGTTTAGCTTTCACACGGTCGAACATTAACTAGTAATTAGTGTAAAGTTTCTAATTTTTTTTTTTTAGCAAATTATGGGTCTAGCTTTCACACGGTCAAAGATTAACTAGTAATCAGTGTATAGTTTCTATTATTATTATTTTTTTTACATTGAGAATGAATAAATAATTTTATATTTAATATTATAAATTACTAATTAGAACCTGAGTAAGAGTTAAAAAAAATTAGAGTCAATAAAATGACACCAATGACTAAAATGATGTTATGTAATGTGGAGCATCAATACATTAGAGAAAGTATAAAATTTTCTAACACTACTAAATATTATTTATGAGGTGTGAATTCTACCAAAGACACAAGTTTTATTTAGTTGCTTAGCCTCTTGTTATATATTTTTTCAATGAAATCAATTACCATTTAAAACAGACTCGCAATTCAATTGCTTTATAGTTCATTCACTTTGACAATTTACTCAAGGGTTCATATAATGAGTCTGGTCAAAAAAATTCTACATATATTTAGAATTAGCATCTATACTTAAAAAAAAGAAAAGAATTAGCATCTATATTATTTCTCCATCGGTCTAAATGGCACTCTTGTGCATATATTGAAAGAAGCTAATTCCTTAAATATTACCTACATTTTCATAAATCACCCAAAACTACATCTTAAAATCTGTACACACACATCACAAACACCAATCTTAGAAGGAACAATTTGTGGATATATTTCTTTTCAAATACCAATTTGTGTCAAGTACCATCAATTTTTAATATAAAGGACATTGCATGTGATGATGTGAACAAAGGAAGAGATGTGTCTCGGTGCCAACCCTCCTCCATGGAAATCAAACCCGATCCAAAATGTCACACTCAAAAAAGTTCATCCGGGTCTGACGACCCGACCCGACCCACAGCTATCCAACTGGTCAGTCACCGTTATTTGAGCTCTCACAGTCAACGCCTTTCATACATTAAACAAAGCTCAGATTGCGCACAAGATTTACTATTTTAATTTCTACACATTCATTTCTGATCACAATTTCTTCATGGAGATTCGTGCTTCAAAGTCTCTTGAGTAAGAATCATGCTTCTTCATATATTGAATAAATCAAAATAACATAATTTATTGACCAATTTGATCAATTTTGGCAACTTAGTAAGCTTCAAGATTACGAATTTACAGCTCTAAAAGCTCAATTGGGAAGTGTATTTGGAGTTTTTACTGAAAGATTCAATCTTTTTCTTATTTTTGTTTAGGTTCTTGTGGGAGAGAGTTGGAGTGTGTGTTAAATTTTGCCCAGGAAGATGGGTTTGGCTCCAGCTTGATGCAAGTTCCTGGAGATTCTTCATCTGGGTATGTCTAAATTTAGATACTTGATGTCAATTTTGGTTTTACTAGTTTGTTTTTAGCTCCATTCGCCTTATCTTTCATTTGTTCAAGAAAGGAAGTTTAAGTTTTTTACTTGTGTTTGATTTTGTTTTGGCTTTTGGTATGAAATGGTAGTATTGTAGTAATGGGAGTTTGTTAAGTCCTGAAATTTTGCAACTCCTTCATGTGTTTTGGCTTTATTGAGAGAGAAATTGGTTGATTCTATATCTTTCCATAGATTTGTCAGTAACCGAACGATACATGATTGTAGATGTGTAAATTGCAATGTGGCTTGTAGTGACTTTGAGATATTAATTTCAGTTCATTTCATATAATTGCTGAGAATTATTTTCTTAACCAGGTTGAAGAACTGAGAACAGAGAGGACGGAATTAGAGCTTGGCTGGAGTTTTCGGCTTCATTAAGGATGAGGAGGTCATGCCTTCCCAAATGCAGATTTGGTAGGATAATGGGATGGCTCCAGATCTTATTGGGAGGGCTTGTTATAATTGTCAGCATATCCAGCCTCTTCAAGTTCTACGCTGCTGGATTTTTCTTGCGCAATGAAGACATATGCCGACATGTTTATGGGGTCAGAGATGAATATGGGGGCTTCGACATAAAAGCTCTGTCTGATCGAGTAGGGGAAGTGCTAAACAAATTGGATAGTTTACAAGAAAAGCTTGAGTCAGCTGTGCAGCAAATGGAGAAGAACAAAGATGTCTTGCATACAACTAATATCACAAAACTGGAGTTCAAGAAGTATCTGGAGGAGCAAGTAATCAGGCCTCTTTATAGTGCTCACATTTCTCTGAGACTGATTCGGTTACCTAACCCAGAAGGTGTTAGAAACTCAACAATGAAAGAGGAACCTTTGATTAATACTTTTGTGATTGAAGAGATAAGGAAGTATATAACCCCAAAGGAGAGTAGAATTGGGAAGATTAATATATATGGTACAGAGAGGATATACAATACGATTGGACATGCTTGTGTGTTGTACAAGAAAGAGTTGGAAGAGTACATGAACTATGACATCGGATCTTATTGTAACGATGATTGGAACTTGGCTCAGAAGCTGATGTTTAATGGTTGTGATCCTTTGCCGCGGAGGCGATGTTTGACAAGGGCCTCAAAGGTCTATCAGAAGCCTTATCCGATCAATGAGTCTCTGTGGAAATTGCCGGATGACAGAAATGTGCGGTGGAGCAATTATCAGTGCAGGAACTTTCAGTGCTTGATGAGCAATAACTCCAAGAGGGGCTATTCAAAGTGCGTAGGATGTTTTGAAATGGAGAAGGAAAAGCTTAAATGGATGATTACCAATAAATCGCTACCAGTTGATTTCCTGATCAGTGAAATTTTGGCTATTAAGCCTGGGGAGATAAGAATTGGTCTTGACTTTGGTGTTGGCACAGGAACTTATGCTGCAAGAATGAGAGAAAATAATGTTACAGTAGTCTCTACTGCTCTTAACCTTGGGGCTCCTTTCAATGAAATGATTGCATTAAGAGGTTTGGTTCCGCTGTATGTAACATTGAATCAGCGTCTACCTTTCTTTGATAATATAATGGACTTGATTCATACCGCTGGGTTTCTGGATGGCTGGATTGACCTGCAGTTGCTGGATTTCATCCTGTTTGATTGGGACCGAATTCTGAGGCCCGGCGGATTGTTATGGATTGACCGGTTCTTCTGCAATAAAAAGGATTTGGATGATTTCATGTATATGTTTCTGCAGTTGAGATACAAGAAACACAAGTGGGTTATTTCTCCCAAATCAAAGGATGAGGTCTACTTTTCTGCAGTGTTAGAGAAACCTCCAAGAGCAATCTGATCAATTCATTTCATTGTATGGAACTTTCTTTCTTTTGGAATTTACTTTTGTCTAGTCATTAACATACTGGGAATAGGATTTCACTTAGATGTGACTTGTCTTTGTTTTCCTAATTGACATTTGGTTGATAGCTTGGATTATGAGATGTCACCTAAATTATGGCCATAAAGTGTAAATCAACATGTCATAAGTTGAATTGTAGTACTGTTAAATGCCCATGGTTTCTTATCAGTCCTTTTTTCTCCCCACTGATAAACATAGAAGTTTTAAATTCTTCTTCTTTTGCAGAATATACTTAAACACTAATTCAACATTTACATCCGGGCCAATTATATTATAACAATAGGGGAAGTGGGGAACCTCTTTTTGCACCCTTACAGAAGAAAAGGAGCAGAAAGACTGCAGGAAAATAGACCAAGTAATTCATAATGTATGCTCCACTTATCTTTTCAGTCGTTGATTCCTTTCTTCAATTCATGAGTTGTTTTTGTCATGGATAATACTTGGTGCACAACCGGGATCAAAGCATAATCAATTTCGGAGTCTTGGGTCATGCGTGATCAAAGAAAAATGGTCTTCACATTGGTTTGTACCATAATTCAAACTCTCACCAGTCACCACCATGCTTGGTCAATAGTTTGAGCTATAAATTTTCATTTTCCTGAATTGAACTTTCTCAACATGAATCCTGTAAAACTGATAAAGAAATTCAGTTACGGAATTTGGATGTTGTGCTTCATACCACCTAAGAATTCAAGCATATACTTAAAAGAAACATTTTTTTTGTTTATTGGCAGTGTTGGGCCGGTTTGTTGATTTGAGTTTGTTGTATTTTCTCTAGTTATATATCTCTTTTTTCTGTTTGCCAAAAATAGAAATATACTTATATAGAAACATTCATATAATCATAGAGAGCTAGGATTAATTATTGCATAAGTGCTCAACCAATATATATGCTTTCTTTGATGAACCCTTGCAATATATGAATATAAGCTTTCTAATAGTTGGCTCATATCAAAGTAGAAACTCATAATCTCGGTTAGTAATCCAATTACTTCATCCCCCGATCGAAAGCATACACTCATGTTTTGGTTTGCGTCAAAATGCAGGTACTGGAGTAGGGTTGAATGATTAGGTACTTGTCATGTCCACCCTTCAACACGCAATTGAAGAAAAAATATTATGCTCAAGAAAATGGGACATTGTTGTCTCACTAGTCACTACTAGATGTCTACATGGAGCTTAACCTAGGCAAAATAAAAATATATAGCAGTAGTAGAAACCATCAATTTGCTGTTCAACTTTGATCAACAATGCGATACTTGCATCTTCTGTATTGTAACCCTAACAATGTAAATTTAAGGGCAAAAGAATACATAAATGCCACAGGAACCAATACAACTTACAGAGTTAGAGCACGATGACATTAAGTATCATCATCATAGGAAGACAGTTGTAGTAATGCTGCGGTATACAAATTGGCTAGTATTGAGCAATCGGTTTTGGATTTCGAGAATTTTGGAGTTGGGATTTTCATATTCAAATGTTAAGGAGAAAAGCAATGCCTGCTCCGTCTTGAGAGGCGTAGAATCGATATCTGTGCACAACAGTGTTATTGACCTCCTAGCTAGATGGACCAAACTACTTTAAGACTCAGGAGGCAATTCCGGCAATTCCAAAATTTGTTCAGCGGTTGTTGCAAGGTGTCACATCTCTGAGACATGAGGAAGACCAGTGGTACAACGTGAGGTTCAGGTACTCTAACCTTGCCGCTGCTCCTCTCAATCCCATACCTCAAAACCCAGTCGCTAAACCCCGCCGCTGATACCTAATCTAATCTAGGGTTTCAGAGTCCTGTCATTTTCTGCATGGCATTTCACCGAACTGCTTCCTAGGCAGGTTTGGCAAGCCAAAACTAACCCATGTGAATGCCCTTGCAGGCCCACAAGTTATTAGTGTTTTTGCTTTTGACCCCAAATCCTAATAGGGCATTAACTTTGTGCTGCAAACCTGGCATTTAAGTCCTTCTGATCTCTAGTGTAGTAGGGAGGTGAGAAGAAGAGCAAGACAAAAACCCTCATTTTGACTTCTGAGGGAGCATATCAGAATGCATTAGCTTGGTTGGGATAGCACTAATTTTATTGCTACCGAATGCTATTTGAATTTTATCACTTGTTAAGTTGTTAGTTGTTACTATTATTAACTTTTTCCTCAATCACCACTATTATTCCTTCACTAACGAAGCACATCCGATCCTTTCTATCTTAATAAATATCAAAGAATGACCATCTTTATTAGTAAAATCTCAATACTTGGTTACCTAATTTCTTTATAGCTAGCTAAAGCATAACTTAATAAAAAGATTCATAGAATCATAGCTAATAAAAAGATTCATAGAACTAGTTAATATTGCGCAAGTCATGAGCCCATATTCTTTCTCCTCTGATTAGTCGAGAACATGCAACCTGCGGTTCTAATGTTCAATGAATTTAATTACATAAGCAACCATATCAATCTTAAATTCTTAATGCAGGTTAATTTGATCCATGCATACCATGCTTCATCAAAACAGGACAAGCTAGCTGCGTGTTCCATCAGATCAAACAGAGAGAATAGGAATCCAATCAGGCATCTGATGCGATCGAACATGACAAACACAAACAAACAGCCATGCATGATCTCATTGATCTCTCTTCTTTAGCAAGACTGAACCATTCATGAAAATGGCATATAGATCTCTGCACCTTCAAAGTAGTCTGTCAACATACTATAGTAGTATAGTTACTACGATTATTCATTACAGGTAGCTAGGCTCCAACATCGATCCTGTATATCTCGATCGTCAATTATTACACTAGAAAATGAAAAGAGATCCTAGGGTTAGGGGGGTGTGGGATAGTACAGAAATAATTGATGCATAGTGGGAAAAAAATCGAATTCTTTTGCAGTTCAATAAAACTGTTCGGTTGTCTTTTGCAGTTTTGCTTTCTAGCTTACAGATACAGGGGCGGAACCAGGATTTAAACTTAGGGGGGGTCGAGATAGAAGTATAAATTGTCGCAACTAAATTACTACAAAAATAATTTATTAATAAATAAAATCAACTGTAAAAATAATATACAAACTATATAAAGTATAATTCATAAGCCAATAGTTGACTAAAAGTAAAACCAACGATTAATATATATATATATATATATATATATATATATATATATATATATATATATACTGACTGTTAAAATAAAATTGCAATGAAATTAAATATTAGTGAATTTAATGAATTGTAAAATTGGCAACGTAGTTCTGAGTTCTCACATTCAAAACTTGTCAAACACCATAATGGCTAATATATGAATTAGTAATCACTAACCATTCCTGTATATTGCTTTATGGTTATAGTATTATTATATTTTTATGGTTAGTCACATTAATAAGAATTTAATGTCATGCAATAAAATCCAGTTGTTAGGTTTAGTCAAATTAATAAGAATTTAAGTCTCTTCTAATTTTTTGACCTAGCGCTCTCTGATCTAGGGTTTACTTTCTAGGGCTCTAGAAAGCAAGTTTCAATCTACCATGGATTTGGAAATACTGAGTTGGAATTGCAGAGGGATCTGCAACGACACCACATCTAGGGCTTTGAAAGATCTGATCTCTCAAAACAAGCCTCAAATCATCTTTCTGTGCGAAACCAAAATTAGCAGAATGGATGACTTCATTACTCTCCACCGTGCGCTGGGGTTCTCGCATTCCAAGGAAGTACTGAGCGATGGGCAATCAGGAGGTTTAGGGATGTTTTGGAACGATGAGGTGAAGGTGCAAGTTGGCACTTTCTCTCGTCACCATGTTGATCTTGTTATCGATGGGGGTGCTGGAAACCCTAGGTGGCGACTTACTGGTTTTTATGGTTATGCAAGAACGTCAGATCGTGATCGATCATGGCAATTACTTCGGGATTTGAGAGATTTAGACTCACTGCCTTGGGTCGTCATCGGGGATTTCAACGAAATCCTCAATAGTTCAGAGAAGATAGACGGCCCTATGAGGGAAGAGCGCCAGATGAGGGGATTCAGGGAAGCCCTAGGTTACTGTGAATTACTTGACCTAGGATTTTTTGGACCTCAGTCAACATGGTGGAATTCTATGACGCAGCTCCGCCTGGATCGAGCTGTTTGTACGGCATCGTGGTGTGATTTATATGGATATGCTCGTCTGCAGCATCTACCACCAAGTGACTCAGACCATGTACCAATTCTGTTGCACGCGAGCACATTACCCTTGAACATGAGGCCTCGACATCACCGCTTCAAATTTGAAGCGTACTGGTTGCAACATAGGGAGTGTGATGGGGTTGTTGATGCTGCCTGGAAGACTGATGTAGTGGGTTCTCCTATGTTTCAGGTGACAAAAAAAATAGCTTATACCCGTTTGGCTTTGAATAAGTGGCAAAAACAGGCCTTTAAGGAGAGGCAACACCAGATGCTCGGAATTAGGGCTAGACTTGAGGAGCTTTTGGATAATACTTTGACAGAGGCAGTTCAAAATGAGAAGAGGCAGTTGATGGATAGGCTGCAGTCACTACTATCCCAGGAGGAGTCCTTCTGGAAACAACGTTCAAAGGTTACCTGGTTGAAGGAAGGCGATAGAAACACTGGTTATTTTCACAGGAAAGCATCAAATAGAAGGAGAAAAAACACCTTGAAGGGTTTATTTGATGAAACGGGCAAGTGGTGTGAAGATGATGAAGGTATGGAAAGGGTGGTGTCTTCTTACTTTTCTAAGATGTTCACGGCCTCTAATATTGACCATGAAGCTCTAGCCGCAACACTCGAGGCCATCCAACCTCGCGTTTCTTTGGCCATGAATGAGCAATTATGTGCTCAATACTCTTCAGAGGAGGTAAGAAAGGCTCTCTTTCAAATGTATCCTACTAAATCACCAGGTCCAGATGGGATGCCTCCCTTGTTTTTCCAACATTATTGGGATGCCATTGGTGCGGATATTACTGAAGCAGTGCATGATGTTTTGCATTCTGGACAACTTCTTCGACAGATTAATTTTACTCATATCTGTCTTATTCCAAAGGTTGATAATCCGGAGCATATGTCAGACTTGAGGCCGATAGCCTTGTGTAATGTTATTTACAAAATTTGCTCCAAGGTTATTGCTAATAGGCTGAAGTTGATTTTACCGGATGTGATTTCTCCCTTCCAAAGTGCTTTTGTCCCTGGCCGGTTGATCACTGATAATATCCTGGTAGCTAATGAGCTAGCACATTTTGTGCACAATAAACGTGATGGCAATGAAGGCTTTATGGCACTAAAATTGGACTTTAGCAAGGCTTATGACAGAATGGAGTGGAGTTTTTTAAGGAGAGTGATGGTGAGACTTGGATTTGCTCCCTCGTGGATTGAAATGGTAATGCAGTGTGTTTGCTCGGTCAGATACTCTTTTTTGGTCCGTGGTAAACCTAGAGGCTTGGTGATACCAAGTAGAGGTTTGAGGCAGGGAGATCCCTTATCTCCATATTTATTTCTGATCGGGGCTGAGGGTTTCACAGCATTATTGCAGCAGAAGCAGGTTTCTGGTCTTCTTTCAGGTATTGAAATTTGCAATGGGGCTCCTCCAGTCAACCATTTACTGTTTGCGGATGATAGCATGCTTTATGCTACTGCTTCTTTGGAGGATTGCCATCAGTTACAAGATGTTCTTGACACTTATGGGAAAGCCTCAGGTCAGTTAGTGAATTTTGATAAAAGTTCTGTGGTTTTTAGTAAGAATGTTCCGGGGATCTTGCAAAGAGAAGTGTCTAGCTTTTTGGGAGTTGAGGTGGTGGAATCTCATGAAAAATACTTGGGCTTGCCTACTTACGTGGGGAGGAAGAAAACTGCTATTTTTCAGTATATCAAGGAAAATTTGGGTAAGAAAGTTTCTAACTGGCAAGGAAAATTGTTAAGTGGTGCCGGGAAGGATATTCTCATCAAAGTAGTGGCTCAGGCGTTACCTACTTATGCCATGAGTGTTTTCCGATTGACGAAAAACTTTTGTGAAGATTTGGAGAAAATGTGTGCTCGGTTTTGGTGGGGTAGTACTGTTGATAAAAGGAAGATTCATTGGAAAACTTGGAAAGCCTTAAGTAATCCCAAAGAGGAGGGGGTTTAGGTTTTCGTAGTTTATCTGATTTTAATGTGGCAATGTTAGCGAAGCAAGCCTGGCGTTTGATTAATAATCCTCATTCTCTTGTTGCTCAAATTTTCAAGGCTAAGTACTATCCAGACGATTCTTTTTGGACTGTGGCTCCTCACTCTTCTCCTTCTTTTTCATGGAGGAGTATTTTTTCTACAAGGGAGTTGTTAAGAAGTGGGACTTATTGGCAGATTGGTAATGGAAGGGAGGTAAATTTATGGAGTGATTCCTGGCTTCCTGGGGTACCAGATTTTAGGCCTAAGCAGGGTAATGTTGCGTCGAATGATCTTACTTTGGTGAGTGAATTAATTGGTCAGACAGGTCAGTAGAATACTACTTTGGTCCGTGATAATTTTCCTGTGGAAGAGGCAGCGGCAATTTTGGCCATTCCCTTATCCTCCAGAGAGGTTGATGATAGATTTGCTTGGCATCTCGAGAAGAATGGAAAGTTTACGGTGAAAACTGCGTACAGATTTTCATTCTCTACTTCTTCTTCTCGTAGTCCCTTTGAGCTCACAGTTGGTGCGACTTTCTGGAAAAAGATGTGGAAGGTAACAATTCCAAATTCAGCTAAAATCCATGTTTGGAGAGTATGTCATGATATATTGCCTTCCATGGAACGGTTGGCTTCTCGGAGAGTAGCACTGGAGACCTTGATTTGTCCTCTTTGTTCCAATGCTATAGAGACGAATCTACATTTGTGTCGTGATTGTCCCTTTACTAAACAACTGCTCCAGTCTAATGCTGTATTGTACCAGGTATGCTACAATCCTCATGCTATGCATTACAATATTTTGGAATGGTTCAACTTTTGTGCAAAAGAGTTGTCGTTGAGAAGTCTAGGTGATTTGATGTACCTACTTTGGGGAGTCTGGAAAGAACGTAATTGTAGGGTGTGGGAGCACAAAAGTAGTCAAGTTGGTGAAGTCTTGATCAAGGTAATTTCACGATTGAATGAGTTTCGTTTTCATAACTTGAAAACTGAACCAAGTGGAGTAAGAACACACATGGTTGTACGCTGGAAACCACCGCCTGTGGGGTGGTTTAAAGTGAATGTTGATGGGGCTTACAATTATGCTTCAAGAAGAGGTAGTGGTGGGTTTGTGATAAGAGACTTTCAGGGTACTATGGTTGCTGGAGGGGGTAAGGCGTTGCCTGGTTTGTTGTCGCCAGAAAACGCAGAGGCTAGGGCATGTAGTTTGGCTGCTCAATTTGTGGTTGAACATGATTATCTTCCAGCTATCTTGGAGACTGATTCTCAAATTGTGTACAATCATTTGATTACCAGGGATGGGCGTAATACCTCAACCTTGGGGCGTATTTATGATGATATTGGTGCCATTCTAGATGCTCATCCTCACTTGAAGGTTTCTCACACAAGGAGGTCTGCAAACACAGTAGCTCATCTCATGGCTGCATGTTCTCGTTCTTTTACTGAAGAAACTTTTTATTTTTCAGCTCCTTCCTTTCTTCTGACGGCTTTGGCAGCTGAGTTTTGTAATCTGTAGTATTTTCTATATTTTAATAAAGCGTGACCTCATTCTATCAAAAAAAAAATATTTTTATGGTTAACCAATCAAATGCAACTACTATTTTTGTCAGTAGTCATATGGGTTACTGTGAAATTAGGGGGGGGTTCAGTAGCAGATTTTACTATAAGTTTATTGCTTTCATTATAAACTTAAACGTAATTAAACAATTAAGTATAAAAGGTTGGGGGGGGGGGGGGGGGGGTCAGGCCTGATGCTAGGTCCGCCCCTGTACAGATATAAGAGAGTACTACTAGGATGAGCACGATGGATACCTCTCGGACATTTTAGTGTTTTGTATAATTGGTGATCGACCTCATATACGTCTAAATCTCTTTATAAGATTTAACGTTCATCGCTATGCTATTTCAAACAAACACACTTGACTAATTTTTATCTGATCAATGCATCCAGAATCCTAGCTAGGTTAGTTGGTAGATTCTCACATAATAGTCGGTATTGTATTATACTCCGTCCAAGCACTTATCCTAGCTAGCATGGTTATATATGTATACTTTCAGGGTCCGGATCAAGGAACACTTTATTTTACACATATTCTTACATCTTTTTTTACCCATTATATTTAATTATTTTCAATGGTCTTGATTCATTATAAGCATGATGTGGCAAATGATATGAAAACTTTTATACACAGACACACATTTTCTCACACAAAAAAGAAAACTTTAATAAAATAATTTTATAAGGAAAATCAAATATAGGAGATGAAGACGTTCATCGTTTGGAAAATATGAGAGGTCTTGCGCTCTCCTTTCAGCACCATATTCTCGTTTTTTCTTGAGTTGAACAATTATTTTTTTTCAATGGTACCTTATTGACATCATTTTATTTAGGTTTCACACGATTTTCTGCAATAAAACTTCTCACTCAAATCATTTTGTTTTATTGCAGTTTGTGTTGTGAAAATCCATCCTCCCCAAGTGCCCTTCTTTTATTTCATCAAGTTAGTATTAGTAATTGTACAAGTTCTGTTTTTATATCTCTCTTCTTCTTGGGACGTCAATGGTTTTCATACCCCTCTTCTTTCTTTTAGGCCAAAATCACAACCTATCATTTGATCTAGGTCTAGATGAAGAAGATTTTTTTTTTCTCAATCTGAGCAATCTTACCGAGTTCTGCTGGAATATGTTTAACAATTACAATAATTATTGTTATTGCAATCAACAATAATATACAGTTGGAGGGAGAGAAAGGCTATGCCTCTTTTCTATTTGCGTGAAGAAGAAGATGACATTCATCTTCTAATTATGCTTTGATTTTTCTATATAAAATTATTTTCATTTAGTATAAAAACTTGTCACATCTATAATGAATCAAGACAATTGAAAACAGTTAAATATAATGGCTACAAAAAGGTGTAAAAATATGTGTAAAATAGTGAACCCTATTTTCAGTTGGTAAATTCGCACATAATTTGGACTAGATTTTTTAAAAAATCATAGAAAAAAATTGGGTCGAGATTTTTAGGATTGAAATATTCTGGTAAGTAAATATGCAATTTTGGCGAAAAAACCATGTGCTATAGTCCATAATTATGTGTGCGACAGAAAAATGACCTAAAACTCGAACTTCACAAGTTAATTTTCAAAGCGGAGCTCCGCTCTGAATTGGATCTATATATATATATATATATATGTAATTTTTTTTTTCTGAAAGTTACGGGATGGATATATACTATACAATTTCACATGATTCACTTATTCTTTTTATTTTATGCTGTAATCATTTACTAGCTCAAATTTAAATTTAACAACGAATTATTGGCGAACCACTTTGTCAAAAGCTATGGAACCAAGTCAACCAACTATGCGACATAGTCGAGCCCTGATGGTACCCTAGAGTCTCACTACTGCAAAGGGTGTTGATTTTCACGGCTTCTCTCTTCTGCTTCGCTTTGCTTCAGAACAAGAGTCAGATCTCTCTCCAACACATACAACTTCTCTGTTCCTCTTCGCCAAACGTTTCTAAATGGAAGTATTTGATGAATATAGATTTACGTGCACATTTTTCTTTTCTTTTCCGCCGATCTTGTATATTACAAACTAGGGTTATTATCACAAATGGTACCTGAACTTTTCCTCTATTTTATCGATGGTACCTGAACTTCAATTTTGATCACAACCAGTACCCGAACTTTTCGATTTCATTTTAAATCGTACTTAAGGCCACCTTCGGTTACTATTCCGGCCAAAAAACCCAAATCTAAAAAAATAAAAAACAAAAAAACAAGTTCAAGGCAAGTCTATTACAAAAAAATCATCACTATATATGATCGCAACCCTTGAAATCAACAAAAATCATCACTATGATCGCCTCCCATGCCGTTTTTAGTCGGAATAGTGACCGGAGGTGGCTCTAGGTACCATTTAAAATGAAATCGAAAAGTTCGGGTACTGGTTGTGATCAAAATTGAAGTTCAGGTACCATCAATAAAATTGAGGTATAGTTCAGGTACCATTTGTGATAATAACCCTACAAACTATGTAACCAACATTGAAACATCACAAAGGCATTCTTGCAATTGAAAATTCATTATTTATGGTGGAGTGTCCTTTCTTATTTCATTATTTATGCTGTAACTGATCTCAGTGCAATTACATTAGGTTGAGAGGTTGGTGAGTTTGGCTTCAAGATTTATGAAGGGCCGGTCTAGCTACCATAGAGTTATTTGATGTTCGCAACTTTATGGCCAATTACTATGCTTATTTCCAGGGAGCAATGAGGTGTTCTGTCCTTGCTCTTACATCATGTGACAGTATCGAAGACAAAAGTTGAATGAGGACGAAATGTACTCGCCCATGCATTCACTACTACTGTTGTATCATAAGGCTTTTGAATTAAAAAGATTCCCACAACAATTATCGATCGAGCTCCCCAAACTAGTATATAAAGGACCCTTTGGTGAACCATTTCCCACACCATTCATCCTCTTCTCTTCTCTTCTCAGGCAATAGAGTTAGCTTAGATATATAGAGCGAGTTGAGTTTAGGAGCTAGCTAGAGAGAGATATATATCTCTGTGAGTTGTGAATGGAGCTCCCTTTGGTCCAATTCAGAGGGCTGAGTAGTGGTTAGAGCTGTCATTTCATGCACTTTGGCTACCCTTAATCGTTATGGAAAGTAATGTTAAGGGTTTCCCAGTTGCATGATATGGGAGCAACTCCTTCCGCTTGCTTGGACCGCCCATTGGACTGAAGGGAGCTCCTGCATTAATTCATTCTAGCTTACTTTTCTTAGTTGTTTGATCTCTTTAAACATATCTATGCCGGTTAAATAGTTTGCTATTTATGGTATGCATGCATGTCGATCTGTTCTACTAACTTCTAGCTAGTTCTAAAACAATATTCATATTTTGCAAGGTTTGGTTAAATTATAACTTTACACTTTACAGGAAAGATGAAAGTAAGTACTGATATATAGAAGAAATACAACAGTAATATCTTGAAAATTGGAGCCTCTGATTTCTCTTGTTTATGTTGTTGTCAGAAGTTGATCCAAGTATTCCTCATCTTCAAGTTGGCGAATCGTCGACGGATCACAGATCACTTACCGGCTTACAGAAGGAACATCCATCGCCGCATTAACAAGAGTGACCAAGTTAACTTTCACTGCTCCAGAGACTCTCTGAGCAGTAGCAAAAATATTGTAATATATGACGTACTGTAATGAGATTACTGTTTTAATCAAAAGGCTTATGCTTTGAAACATGAAGCAAAATGTGAGATTGAGTGTTACTGTATTAAATCAGTAGGCTTTAAAACAGGCCAGACAATAACCAAGTCATGGGTCTCACACGAAATTGCAAACCCATATATTCTCAACTGGATTTGAATATGGGCCTGTTCAAAACAATCTAGTTACAAGATTAATCTAATTTGTTTTTAAATTACTTCATCCAAATCATCAATTAGCATCAGATCAGATGCCAATCAAATTAAACAAAGGTATAATATTTATGGCCTACAAAAAGAGGAGGCATAAAGCCCTCAGGAGACTTCCAAGTATCTAGGGTTTTTCTGGATCCTCTCCATTTCATTAATGGTATGTTTACTAACTTGGAATCGGAATGAGAATGGATGGAATGATTCCGGAATAAGAGAATTCCATCGTTTACTTACATGTAAGGGAATCGGAATGGATATGGGTCCCACATCCTTATCAGGAATCAATTCCTGAATACTCAGGAATTCGATAACCTAGGGGGGAGATGGGTTTAGGAATCAACCCACCCGGAATCAAGTTTTTATACCAAAAATACCCTAACATAATTTCAATAACACCAAATTACCCAACCCTAGAAATATATATTAGTTTGTCGACATCAGAAAACATCAACGACAAAAAACAAACGGCTGGACTCCTTTGGTTAGTGACCGATCTTTGTCCTCTCTTCTCTGGTCTTCTCCTTCTTTCTTTTTTTCTTTCACTAATCTGGCATGATAGTTATTGAACAACTTAGAAGCAAGCTTTTTTTAGAAAGAACGAAGTTAGAATTTTTATAGTTTTCCTTCAAATTTCAAAAGTCGAAAAATGGTGTACATATTCTTGTCTGGTGATTTGCTTTTCATGATATATGATGTTTTTTCTTTCTTATTTGTGTGAAAGTTGTACCTATTATTGTGAGTTTACTTGAACCTTTTATGTCTAAAGTTGTTTGCGAAACTGTTTGTTTTTACCTTAGTCTTGTTGCTGTTGTTGTTTGTTTCGCATGTAGCTCTGTTCCTTTGTGGACTCCTCATCCACTTTCTATTTTGTATCATTATTTTTCTTCAATATGTTCTGTTTCTATCAAGAAAGTGCTTTCACTTTTTTTTTTTTTTAATATGAAGAGGTGGAGATTGGTTTTATAATGATATATTGACAATGGCAGGAAATCCTCTGTCCCCAAATGAGATGGGGATAGGTGTCCCTCCTCACTGATTGGTTGATATAGATTAAAAAATTATTATCTTAAACTTTTGTTTAATTTTTTAATCTTTATATTCATTTTTTAATCTTTGTTAACCAATTAGAATGAAGGGACATGGTGGGGATAGGGAAATGGGGACAGAAGATTTCGGTCCATTGACAATTGGTTTTGTTCCAAGTTCAGTTGTTAAGGATTAAGACAACTACATTCCAAGTTTCTATGTTTCAAGACCAAGAAAGTGCTTTCTCTTCTTTCTTTTTTTTTTTTTTTTTATATGAAGCGGTGGAGAGTTGTGTAGTGATCTTGTTTAATTGGTTATAGTATAGCCCCTGATCCCCTCCTCCTGTCTAATTCCTTGACCTTTTGAATTGAATTGTGGGATTTCAGTTTTGCCTTATTTTTGCTCATTTATGTAGTATTTTTTCATACTTATGAGCAGTTCAAATATGCTCTCATGTTACACATATGCACATTGATATCTTGAATGATAAATTTTATGTAATGTAGATAAATGGCTCGTCTAAGTTTGTCCACAAAGAGAAGACTACTTGTCACCATAAATGCATTGCTTGCCTTCCTTCGAGTACTATTTGCTGTATGTGCTGCTGGTTATACCTATGTCAACTTAGCTGTAAAGAAACACCGTCAACCAAGTCGACCCTTAGCCATAAGAGTCTATAAACAAGTAGAGTACTTGTATACACTAGTTTATTGGAGTGATGCTATATGTATCGACCAACTACGAATGGATAGACAATCATTTCATAAGTTGTGTCGAATTCTCATCAATAAAGGCCAATTAAGACCAACCCGAAATGTGTCTATAGAGGAGATGGTAGCAATGTTCTTAAATATTCTTGAACACCACAAGAAGAATCGTAGCATAGCCTTGTATTTTACTAGGTCGGGGCGAACTGTTAGTAAATACTTTCACGAGTGTTTGAAAGCCATGATTCGATGCCAAAAAGACTTCTGGAAAACACCTGAACCTGTACTTGAGGACTCAACAGACAGTAGGTGGAAATGGTTTAAGGTACGCAAGATAAGATTTTATAAAATTATTTAATAATTCCTGCATTTATTGTTTTTCAAAGACTAAAACTTTTTTAATATATACCTTAATGCAGAATTGCTTAGGAGCATTAGATGGAACACATATTAGGGTGAAAGTGTCAGAACGAGACAAGCCAAGATATAGAACAAGGAAATGTGAGATAGCAACTAATGTTTTAGGGGTTTGCTCTCAAGACTTGATGTTTATATATGTTTTACCGGGATGGGAGAGTTCTGCACATGATGCTCGTGTTCTAAGAGATGCTGTGAGTAGGAGAAATGGATTAAAAGATCCTAACGGTAATTTCGAAACCAAAATTTTAACTCTTTACATTTTTTATTAATTAAAATATTGCTAGAGAGATATGACATCCAATTTTCTTTTCGAAATCAGGTTGTTACTATTTAGTAGATGCTGGCTACACCAATGGAAATGGCTTTCTTGCACCTTTTAGAGGACAGCGTTATCATCTAAATGATTGGAGAGATGGATACCGACCTGAGACGGCAGAGGAATTTTTTAACATGAAACATTCAAGTGCTCGGAATGTTATTGAGAGGAGTTTTGGTTTACTGAAAATGTGTTGGGCAATTCTTAGGAGTCCATCATTTTATGATATTACAACACAACGTCGTATAATATCTGTGTGTTGCATGCTCCATAATTTTATTAGAAGAGAGATGGCTATAGATCCTATAGAAGAAGCATTCGATAATCAGCCGGTAGCTGCAATTGAGAACTTGGAAGATGATGACTATGTTAATATAAAGGAAGATGATGTATTGGTCAGTTCTTTATTGGAACTCTACCATGATCCTAAGTGGCGTGCGGATACTGGCTTCAAAAATGGTTACTTGCAGAAATTACAAGATATGATAGAAGCCAAACTTCCAAACTGTGGGATATTGGCAAATCCACACATTGAATCAAGAATAAAGACATTGAAAGGGAAATATGTTGCATTAAGCGAAGCATTATCTCAGAGTGGTTTTGGATGGAATGAAGAAGCAATGATGTTGGATTGTAAAAGAAGTGTATTCGATTAGTGGGCAAAGGTAAACTTTCTCCTTATTATATTTTGTCTTGTGTTTTTTCTATTTTGTATAACATTGAATAATATTGTCTTATGTTTTTTTTTTTTTTTTTCCTGTTTTGCAGAACAAAAAGGATGCAAAAGGTTTGTATGGTAAACCATTTGAACATTATTATGCCCTTGGAGAGATATATGGAAAAGATCGTGCAATGGGAACAAATGCTGGAAATGCGGAAGATGATGAAGAAGAAGTTAGGGAAGAGGATGCAAGCATGAATCAAGAAGGTGTACGAGCTGATGACTTTTTTGAACAAATGAACATGACTACTGATGGTGGATCTCAGTATAGGGGATCACAATTTGAGGGGCTTGGTGAAACGGAAGATGATGATATATCTTTTATACAACCAAGTCCCCCCCCAACCACCAAGTGCCAAGCAACGTGCCAAACAGCAGAGGTCAACTCAAGATGTAGCAAATGCTCAAAATAATACTCGTAGAAAGGCAAGAGCTTTGGATGATATGGCTAAAAAATTTGGAGTGATCACTGAAGCCATTGCAGGAATGGCTCCAAAGTTTGAAGGCTTGATTAATGTTCTCTCAACAGATAAGGATCTTGCTGATATGCAAGGCAAACTTGGTGGTGAGCTGAGGAAAATGGATTTTCTATCTCCATTGCAGGTATTTCACGTTACCAACAAATTAGCTAAAGAGCATGACTTGTTAAGGGTCTTCTTCACCATGACTGATGAGGAAAAGAAGGATTACATAATCAACCTTCTGCAATATGGCCTACAGTGAATGGATGCTTGGACTTTGTTTTTTCCTTTGTGGATGCTTCACTAGTGTATTGGAGATTATAACTTGTTCAGACTAATGTTTCAATTTCTACTTTGAGGGATAGTATGTTACTATGGTTACTATTTTGCTAAATTGGTACTATGGTTGTATTTCAAGTTATTCGAAATTGGTACTCGGTGTAATTTCCTTCTATGGACTTTCGAGCTTCTTGTGCTTTCTATTCCTTATGTTCCTGCTTAGTTTGTGCGTCTTGTAGACTTACAGTTTTTGATCTTATTGAATGATATGCATGGTAATTTGGCCTACAGGGTTATTTCCTGGGAACAAATGATCCGTGCTTGAGTTTGCTGAACCTAAACCTTTTATGATTGCAATTTCTATGTTTGCTTTTATCAAATAGATGTTGCAATAGGTGTCTTGGAAGTATAATTGATGATGTTTGAACTATAAAAATCAGTATTGTGAACCTCAAGTACTATATAATCAGTCATAATTAATGGTTACATTGCAATCTGAATAACAAATATCAGTATTGTGAACCTCAAGTACTATAAACATCAGTCATAACTAAAGGTTACATTGCAATTTTGATGACAAATATGCCAGTATCATCTATCAAATAGACAATTCGTTTGTATTATACATTGCTTTGTTTGTAAATCTTGGTGTTGAGTACTTGTTTGCTGCACATCCCACAGACTCCTGCAAAAAAAACAAATCACATACATCGATCAGGCTTTCTTGCAGAACTGAAATCTGACAAACCAAAATCAACTAGAACAGGAAACAGAAACACTACCTTTGGACTAAGCAAATTTGTGAAATGAAAGCTAACCTGTAATTAGAGGAAACAATAAAGTCTCACACTGATACAAGAGCAATAATAAAAACTATCTTGTAGGTGAAATGAAAGCTTCACAAAATTCCGACAAGTTTAGTTGGGGCTGAGAAGTGCCCCATTTGAGCAACTGAAATATAGCAACTGAAGTATAGCAAGTCCTTTATCACCCACAGACAAATCAATTTTGATCCTTTAAGTGAATAAAATATCAGAGTTAGGTACAAATCCATTTTGATCCGTTAAGCCAATCAAGCTATTGAAGATAGAAGCATGTAGCTTAACAGCTTGCATAGAGTTTTTTTTTGCATAGTAATAGCAGATGTAGCAGCAAGTACAAGAGTTTTGTTCTACCATCAACAAACACTATGTCAAAAAATGCTTCATACCATACCCCTCAGACGACAGAAGACGTTTTTTCTGTTGTCTGATTTTTTTGAACGTCTTCAGACAACAGATTTAACTATTTATGTCGTCTAAATGGTATCAAAATCAACACCAATTCAACTTTTTCAAGTTTGTTATAATTTACAGAATTCAGACAACAGATTCTGTTGTCTGAGTAAAGGGAAAAATTTATCGGGACAAATTTTTTTTTTGGTTGAACGTACTAAAACTTAATGTGAACTATTTGCAAAAAAAAAAAAAAAAAAAAAAAAAAAAAAAAAAACAGATAGGCATATCCGAGTTTTCTCAACACTTAGTCAAAAAAACATAAAGTTTTTTTCTCAACCCTAACCACACGACAGCCGACCTCCTCTTCATCACCCTCATCCTCCGCCTCCGCTCCCATCCTCCTTCTCCGGCTCTGACGCCGGAGCTCCGCGGAACTCCACACTCCCGATCCAGCTTCTCTCTCTCCTTGGAACTTCCAACCCGTCTCGGCGTGAGGCATCTCTGCCTCTCCGGTCTTTCAAGCCCCACCCAGCCCCCACCGCCGAGCTCCTTGCCCAGCAACCTGCAACTAGCAAACCCGTCTCCCGGTCTCCGGTCTCCGATCTCGACCTCCAGCCCTCCAGACTCCGGCCGACTGCATAGCCTGATAGCTAGAGTCTTCTTCTTCAGAGTTCAGACTACCGATTCTTCAGATTGAGTTCTAGTCTTCTGCTTCTTCAGTTCTTCCTCTCTTAACTATGTAAGTATCATGTTGGGTTGCAATTTCAGATTACCAAATTGCTGGTTATTGATTTAATGATTTCAAATCAGGTGAATAAATTGCTGGGTTGCCGGCAGTGTGTGGGTTGACGAATTTCCTGGGTGAGTTACTGAGTTTGATGAAATTGCTGGGTGAATTGGGTATCAAGCAGTTGAGTAAAAGATTGGAGCTTTTGGTTCTTTGACGTTTTTGGGGAGGTGGGTTTGAATTGGTTTTTGTTGTTTGGATCAGTGAGAGGTTTCTGTAATCATTTGAACTTTGAAGACGTCTTGAAGATTTCTTCTAGTGTAATCATGAATCGAGGTTCAAAATTGATTGTATTGAGTGAATGGTTTTGTATTAGTTTTGGAGAAAGGATGGAGCAAAGTTGGGTTGGTGCTTGTTTGGGGAAAACAATCATGGGTTGGTGCTTTTTCTGCAATTTTTCTTTTGTTTTGAAATGTTAGGGCTTTTACTGCAAAGAAATGTTAGGGTTATTATGAATTACTTTTTACAAGCTTGATTTGTAGATATCATTGTGTGGCTGTGAATTTGTACTATTAAGTTGTTGCATTTCTCTGTCAGCATTTACTCACTGCAAACGCAAACTTAATTATTAGAACTGTGGCAATTGCATAAATTGCATTGCCCGTACAATTTGTTCGAGCTATAGACCTTCAAAATTCAGCTGCACCCCAAAAAGCTTGGTAGTCTGTTAACTTTGATATCTCCTGAGAATTCTTTGAGTAGGTGTTGTATATTTTAGAACATCATCCAGATGGATTTGTAGAGGTTAGGTATTGATATCTCTCCTTGCAATTCTCTGTTTTACCCCCATTGCCCAGACAGTCAAACCTCTGCTTGTGTCCTCATGTCTGTAAGTATGTGGATCACAAAGAAATATTGCTCATCCTTATTGCAACTTGCAAGATCTGCTGTCACGGTTCTTGATTAAAGCGTCTCTCGATTCTCACTAGATTCTGGTGTTCGTTGCAGTGGTGACACGTTCTTGGCGGTGTCCGTGGTGTACTTCAATCCGTCGTTGAAGCCGAAGAAGATGAATCAAAGAGAGGTTAGCGGTGAAGTTCCGGTCGAAGATCAGAGTATTGATTTGTTGCTTTGAAGGATGAGATTAGAGATCTATTGAAGTTATCATCTCTGTTATAAAGTACCTTTAATTGTTTGTTGAAATCTATTGGTAGTTTGTTATAAACTCATCCCCAAATTTCAGTTACGTGATTTGAAGGAAGCGAAAGAAGAGGTTGCTAAGTACAAGGTGAGGATACTCGATTGCTTTTTTTCCCCCTTAATGTTTTTTTTATTTATTTATTTATTTATATAATTTGTTTGATATGTTCAGTGTGTATTGACCTTGGATTGTGTTACGATTATGGATATGAATCTTGTTTTGGTTTTGTGGTTTGCAGATTGATGAGAATGTTCAGAAGGAAACCATAAACCACAAATCCTTGAGGCATCCAAATATTGTCAGGTTCAAAGAGGTAATCAGCTAGTATTGAGTTAATTGTGTGCGTACAGGCACTTTGGAGTATGTATGGTGTGTTTGAGTGTTCCAGCTTGTTATTGTGGTGTTTTAACAACCATATTACACTAATCTTATGTAAAGATAACTCCAAGATGATAATTATCAAACTCAAAGTGAGCACCAAGGAGCTAATATAAGGCAGTCTTGAGATGAATGCTTGAAGTATACTTGTTTTGCTGCAGGTCTTGTTGACTCCAAGTCATTTAGCTATTGTCATGGAATATGCAGCTGGTGGTGAGCTATTTGAGAGGATATATAGTGCTGGTAGATCTAGTGAAGCTGAGGTTAGTTCCTCGGTTTACATGTTAGATAGAATCATTACGTTTTTCTGCATATAGGAATTAGTTATTTAGAAGTTGTTGATTCATAAGTATCTGTTGACTGCAATTCCTCCACACAGCAGGTGTTGATTTTTCTTCCAGCAGCTGATATGTGGAGTCAGCTACTGTCAGTCCATGGTAAATTATATTTGATGCAGATACATTATGAAATGGTTTCCTTGTTTAAAATAATATTGCTTCTTTTCTCACGTTAACCTCTTATACATTACAATTACTTTATAGTCTGTTGCTCTCTTACTTAATGTTAAAAAATTAGACACTTTGAGGCTGTGGTTATATCTAAGTGGGGATTTTGAGTTCAGGTATGTAATGCTGCCTATTTGGATATTGTTTATTTAGCACAAGATAAATCAGTACTGACTGCTGCATTCCATTGGTATGCAACAGATCTCCCATTTTCCTTTCTAGGAGCAAATGATTATATATGGTTTACATGCTCTATCCAAATTTTTAGGCTTTCAAATTTGCTGGACTCGGTTTTTCTGTAGGCGTCATTTATTAGAATTTCTTAAATTACTTGTGTAAAATTAATTAGTTGTAAACGTGACTAGTGATTGAAATCTCATTTATAAGGCTAGGCCTCATCCAAATGAATGTTCTGGAAGTGATCTTGATGGAGATATTTACTTTGTTTGTTGGGACCCCGAGTTGATTCCTTGCAATCAAATCCAACCTATGGATTATACCCCAGCACCAACTATAGAGATGGATCATGATGTCACAATTGAGGTATTACTTTGACTAATCATATGTTGTGTTAAACTGGGAATTTCTTCAACTATAAGTTGGATTTTTATTTTTATTTTTATTTTTTATTATTTGGTCTTCCAATTAAGATATTTAAGTGCCAATGATTACTCGTCTTTCCCTCCCTCCCTTCCTCCCCTTTTCTGGAGTGCCAGTATATACTAAAATAGTGCTATATGGAATTTTCCCAGTTGCTTTTGACCATTAAATTTAAGAGTCTTACCCTTTGCTTTCGCTCTTTATTCTTGATTATATATATCAGAATTGATAGTAGAAAGTCTTTGACAGCAAACATGTTCCATAAGCAAGGGGGAGATCAATTGGAGCAAGCTGCTGAGGCCCATGATACTGCAAAAGCCACCTAATAAGCTTGAGGTAGGGGAAAAAATGTTTTTAAGCTATTGGGATTATGTTTCTCTTAAAGAAAATTCATTTGGTGATTTTGTTAAACTCGGTACTTCCATTGTTTGAATGCATTGATCACTTGGTATTGCACAATTTCTCTTTTTCGATATTGAGTGAAAAAAAGAGGCTACTTTATATTGTGATTTATGCTTGCAGTGCCCAATTTACTTCTTTGTTAATCGGATGCAATTGCATGCTCTGTTTCCATACTCCAAAGTTGCATCAAAGTACCCTTCAAGGTTTCTCACAAAGTAATTTTTACCAAAATAAACCAACTTTTAAATTTAAAACTTCATATTGAGATTAAAAACAGCTTTGCTGAATTTCTGAGGAAGCTACTGATCTGTTAACTTCGAGCTCTGTGAAAGAAATTGTGGAGGACAAGAACTTGGAGTTTGCTACCAAGGTAAGAATGATCAACTGCATATAGGCATATTTCAGTTACTGAAAGTTACTGAACCTTATTATGTCCAGTAAATTTGAGAAGCAAATGCAGCAAGTCCAGTATAGGCATAATAAGGTTGATTTACTGGACTTGCTGCAAGTAACTTTGAGAAGCAAATGCAACATAATAAGGTACTGGACTTGCTGCAAGTAACTTTGAGAAGCATATGCAACATAATAAGGTACTGGACTTGCTGCAAGTAACTTTGAGAAGCATATGCAACATGATAAGGTTCATATTATAGGCATATTTCAGGTTTGCTACCAAGTTATAATGGACTTGCTGCATTTGCACCATAATAACTTGCTGCATTTGCTTGTTTCAGTGGGAAAGGAAATCAAATCTTGCTTACACACAGAAGGATATTGATGTGGTTCGAGCTGAATGGGCAAATCATGCTATGAAGTTCTAACTTTGGTTCTGTTTAAGGTAGATGAGTAGCACCAGGAACTGCTTTTGTGCATTTATATATAACTGATGGAAAGTGTTGATGAACCTAAATTATGCATGCAGTTGCTTTGCCTA
Organism: Rosa rugosa; assembly: GCF_958449725.1. Lineage (NCBI taxonomy): Eukaryota > Viridiplantae > Streptophyta > Magnoliopsida > Rosales > Rosaceae > Rosa > Rosa rugosa. The sequence goes on along the minus strand of NC_084826.1, from coordinate 4,660,355 downwards.
GCTACTCTTTCTTTACCTTATAGGTTTTTGACTTAGTGCAATATTAGGTAAATGATCGAGATCGATGATTTGAGTTTTTGGTTCTCTTCATCATTATGTAACTGTTGACTAGGTTTAGAGTTGGAACTATGGATTGTATTTTGGATGATGTTGATGCAATTAATGAAACGTAGCCATCATTTTCAATGCAGATTTTAGTCCAATTTTATGGTTTTGATGATTGTAAATGACTGATGTTGAAATGGTTGAAAGGCAACAGATATATACGGGTTTATGTTGTATCAAGAAAATAGAAACAACAGAAACAAATGATCATCTGTTGTTTCTATCAAGTTCAAACAACAGAAAAGTAGAGTTCAAAGAGCTCTCAGACAACAGAAGTAGGTGATTGATATGTTGTTTCTATCACGTTCAAACAACAGAAAAGTAGAGTTCAAATAGCTCTCAGACAACAGAAGTAGGTGTTGATATGTTGTTTCTATCACGTTCAAACAACAGAAAAGTAGAGTTCAAATAGCTTTCAGACAACAGAAGTAGGTGTTGATATGTTGTTTCTACCAACTTCAAACAACAGAACATAACTAAAACAATGGTTGAAAGTGCAAACAAACAACAGAAAAATGAGATTGAATACTACTTCAGACAACAGAAATTTGATTAAGACTATACTCTAAGTGACATTCAAACAACATAAAAAAACTAAAACTGTAGTTGGAAACCAAATCTAACCACAAGAATCAAAATTATCTGTAGTCCAAACAAATCTCAAACAACATAACTCATGGTATAAATGTTGTTGCATACGAAATCAGTCAACATATAACTGTCATTGTTCTTCAAATCAGACGACAGAAGCATCAACTAAGCTTAATATTGGTTCAATCAAACGACAGAAACAACAAAAACTCCGTCATCTTACATTAACTACATCGACAGTTATTTTTTGAATCTGTTGATGAAGTGAATTTCCAACAACATTAATATGTAGTGGTATGGTGTTTCAGACGACAGATAGACTCCGATTCTTCAATATTAGGTACTTCAGACGACAGAACTTAAACTGAATCTGTCGTTTGAGTAGCTTATAAACGACGGAGAATATCTGTCGTCTGAATGGCTTAGAGACGGCAGCCACTTAGACAACAGATTTTTACTTCATCAGACGACAGATATGGTCTGTCGTCTGAAGCATTTTTTAGAATAGTGAAAACAATGTGTCTCTCCCAAAAAAGGAGACCCAAAGACTGACTCCAATTTAGAAGCAACATTACTGCTCTACAATGTAGGCCATAGAAGTTAGATGAATTCCAACAATGTTCTACCATCAACATTACTGCTCAAACACTCATATGTAGAAGTTACCTTGACCAATTTTGTTTTCCTGCTTGAAAATTCCAAAACATCTTCCTCTCTAATTATCACCATGTAGAAATTCCACCTTAGAAACATTGCAGAAATATTTTTTAAAATAGCTTCTTCTCATCTAATCCTAAAACAATATCAAGTTGCTTCTTCTTGGATTTCTCAACAAATTCATCATTTTGTGCTTTTTCTAGTCTTCACCACACCAAGAGCAGCAACACACATAAATAATATCACATAATGAAGAAGAGTAGCAACAATTGAGATAGCTGAAGAGGAGCAACACCTCAAAGGAAAGAGAATCACATCAACAATACGTCAAGTAAAGATTCCAACATCAAAATCACCATGAAAATATCAAAATGAAAGAACAATAGATTGAGGGGGAATTTGATTCTACACCCAAATTCACACACCCCTTTTAGAATAAACCCATCCATAATAGTGTTTTAATATACACCCAAACCAATTAATTAGGTTTATTCAAAATAAAAAAACCTATTAAATAGGATAAATATTAAAACCCAATGTTGTTAAGAATTACTAAAGTTGCCACTATCAAATTTCATTCACCATTAATATTAAAATCCAGTCTTGCTGCTGATGAAATTACTCAACCCTTGATTCCAAAAATTGAAAACTCTCCTCTAGGTTGGAGGTTATGTAATCTCCACATTCAAAAGTGTAGAGATTCAAAGGCCTAATCTCTACATTCAAAGACGGTATCAATATCTCCACAATCATGCGATTATGTTTTTGATTCCAAATTGTGATTGTGATATAAATGGATCACACAATCAGAGGTTGGTGGGTTGCCTTTGTTCAACTGCATATCCCTTTAATCCGATTGGCACGGTTGATGAGTAGAAAAGAATACTTCAATTCAGGGTTAATTCAATAATTCTATTCATCCCACAATGAGGGTATATATATAAGTACAAAGGAGTAGTCTAACTCTAATAGGAAACAATCTTTCCATAATTACAGGATATCCTAATTAAATAAAATCCTAATTACATACAGATTTACAGCGATTCTACACTCCCCCTCAAGTTGGTGCATAGATGTCTATCATGCCCAACTTGTCAACTGAGCTGTCAAATACCTTCCTGGACACTCCTTTAGTAAGAACATCAGCTAATTGCTCCTCTGAGTTTACAAATGGAAAGCGAATAACCTTTCTGTCAAGATTTTCTTTAATAAAATGACGGTCAACCTCCACATGCTTTGTTCTATCATGCTGAACTGGATTATGTGCAATCTCAATGGCAGCTGTATTATCACAATGCAAATCCATAGGCTTTTTAAGCTTGTAACCCAGGTCTTTCAAGACATTACGAATCCACAACATTTCACAGACTCCGTGTGCCATACCTCGGAACTCAGCTTCTGCACTTGATCTGGCAACAACTTTCTGCTTTTTGCTACGCCAGGTGACAAGGTTCCCTCTAACAAAAGTGAAGTACCCAGATGTAGAACGTCTGTCAGTTTTATCACCAGCCCAATCTGCATCTGTGTACCCAATAACTTCCAATTCATCTTTTTTCTGAAACAGTAACCCTTTACCTGGCGCCATCTTCAAGTACTTCAAAATACGAAAGACTGCATCCATATGCTCTTCACTAGGACAATGCATAAATTGACTAACAACACTCACAGCATAAGCAATATCAGGTCTAGTATGTGAAAGATAAATCAACCTTCCTACAAGACGTTGATACCTCCCTTTGTCAGTTGGAACTTGATCAGGATAAATAGCAAGTCTGTAATTCATCTCAATGGGTGTCTCCATTGGTCTGCAGTCCAGCATCCCTGTTTCAGCAAGTAAATCAAGGACATACTTCCTTTGTGAAAGCAAAATCCCCTTCTTAGACCTTGCAACTTCAATACCCAGAAAATACTTCAGTTGTCCCAGATCCTTCATTTCAAACTCCTTTGACAGATACTTTTGCAATTCATTCATCTCTTTCGGATCATCCCCTGTAACAATCATGTCATCAACATACACAATAAGAGCTGTAATCTTACCATTCTTGCGTTTGATAAACAAGGTATGGTCAGAATTGCTCTGTCTGTACCCAAAGGCTTTCATGGACTTTGAAAATCTTCCAAACCAAGCTCTTGGAGACTGCTTCAGGCCATACAAAGACTTCTTCAATTTACACACCTTGCCAACATCACTTGGGTAATTCTTAACACCTGGGGGCATATCCATGTATACTTCTTCCTCCAAATTCCCATTAAGAAACGCATTCTTCACATCAAACTGGTGCAAGGGCCAATCTTTGTTTGCTGCAAGTGAGATTAGAATCCGGACAGTATTAATCTTTGCCACAGGTGCAAAAGTCTCCTCATAATCAATCCCATAGCGTTGTGTATATCCTTTGGCAACCAACCTCGCTTTGTATCTATTAATAGTTCCATCTGCATTAAGCTTCACAGTAAATACCCAACGACATCCTACAGTCTTCTTTCCAACCGGCATAGGTACTAGCTCCCATGTTGCATTTTTCTGAAGAGCTTCCAATTCTTCATTCATCGCCTTTGTCCATTTTGGATTCATCAATGCATCCTGCACGTTACTAGGAATAGATACAGTAGATAATTGATCAACAACAAGTGCATGTGACCCAGAAATCCTATGGTTAGACATAAAATTAGCTATAGGGTATTTAGCTTTGGCTTTGATATCTGGTTCATATTGTTTCTTAGGAATTCCCTTGGTAACCCTTTGTGATTTCCTAGGTTCGACACTTTCTAACCCAGAAGACTCATTAAAGTTTAGAGGTACTTGAGGTGGATCATTCTGACTGGGATCTTCAGTTGGTGGGGCAGAAGGGGGAATATCTTGTGTGTGAGCTTCGGATACGTCTTGATTTTGTTTCAAACTATCCAGAAAAGTCGTCTCTTCTGTCTCGGAATTCACAACGCTCTGTTTGGCAGTTTCAGCAGTTGCATTCTCTGTTTCGGAATTCACAACACTCTGTTCGGCAGTCGCATTCTTTGTTTCAGAATTCACAACACTCCGTTCGGCAGTCGCATTTTCTGTTTCGGAATTTACAACACTCTGTTCAGCAGTCGAATTTTCTGTTTCGGAATTTACAACACTCTGTTTGGCAGTTGCATTTTCTGTTTCGGAATTTCTACCTTCAAATCGTTCCTCCAAATCTTCCAAGTCTTCAAAGACATCAAAATCAATAATAGAACAAGGATTCCCTTCATAACCTCTCTCCCCCTGAAGGGAAGACTGAGAAGCTCCCCCTGAGTAATATGGTGATACGCTCAAAGCAAGCGCATAATTTAACCCTGAAAAGATCGTTAGTAGTATAAGCAAATAGGGATCGTTCTATTCCGGGGATTGAGGGTACACCTGTCATTGTCAAACAATTAAACAATTAAAATTAAAACAAAGTATAATATTCACAAATGTATTCACAAAATATAAACATTTTACACGAAAAGGGGGGATTTTGTTTTTGGTTTTTTCGAAAATGAAACTAAGTTAACAAAAACAATTAAAATGCAAAAACATAAAAATACGAATGGAATGAAGGAACAAAGATCAAAACCGAAACTTATGATTAAAATTGATTCAAACCCTAATATTGTTCATCTAAGTCATGAGAAAGGAGTTGATCAAGTGAAACATTCGAAAGCAAATGAATTCCCATTTTTTACTTTTCAATGCTAATTAACCTAAGCGAAAGCACCTAGATTAATCCTATCAAACATGCAATCAAACCCTAGAAAGCTAGTCAATCATGTCATGTTTAACGCATTACACATAGAGAAAGGCTATCAACTCAAGTGTACAACTTAGTATGGAAAAGTCCACCTAATTGCAATTCTCTTTAATTAAATTCGATCTTTGTACAAAACCTTTACTACTTTGATTCAAGTTTACACAAAACGAAAAGTCGATTTCATGTTCTTAAACCTAGCACCATTCATATCGAAACCCTAAGTGTTTGCAACCACATAAGATTAAAATACAAAAGTTATCTATAACGCAAATTTAATTAAACAAACCCACATAAGCAACTCTCGAATCACAATATATGAATCTGAAAATTCTCAATTAATCATAAAAATTCCAGAAATAATACTTTGTTCAAACATATATGTCAACTAGTTCATAACCAACGAAATTCAAAGCAAAGGTTACAAAGGAGAATAGGATTACACCGTGGATGAAGATGAGATGGATGATTCACGTTGTGGATTCTTGAAACTCGAAAGCAAGCTTCAAGGATGGCTATGGATGGAAGTGCTCACGGCTTCTCTTCTTCTTCTTTGGCCTTGCTTGAACTCGTGGAGATGACTAAACTTGAAACTAGAGGATGGAAAGGAAAATGGAAAGGAAATGGAGAGACAAAGAAAATGGAATGGATGAAGGAATGTCCTTTCTTCTTTGTTGTAGCCTCTATTTATAGGCTACCAAGCAAAACTATTTGGATTTAAACAAATGATGATATGTTAGGTTTGAGCATTTAAACATTAATGGAATTTATTAGGTTTGAATATTTAAACACTAATGGAATTTGTTAGGTTTGAATATTTAAACACTAATGGAATTTGTTAGGTTTGAGTCACTTTCTACTCATTTTTCCTTCAATTAATTCTCCACCAAGACTTCAGATTTTGCCCGTGACTTCTTCATATGAAATGATCCATCATGAGTGTAGATCATTCTGTAAAATTTTCAGAATTTATCTCCATGTGTTTGGGCCGGAATTTCTGCTGGACTCCTTACAGGTCCAGTTTTCCAGTTTTGCTTCTGCAGAAAATTGGGCTGACTGTTTGAAGGCCTTCCACTTCTTTTTGGCTCTTGCACTCTTCATAAGAAATGTTTCTTAGGATGTCTAGAATGGATCTGGAAGGTTTCAGCTCATTTGAAGTTCATTTGGTCAGGTGGTCGCTCCTTCTTCCTTGCTTGGCTTGGTTTCTCCTAGCCGGAGTAGGAAAATGTGTAAAGTTGACCTTTTTAGTGCATTTCCATTTTTCTCCATCATTTTATGGACCTAACACTTATTTCATCATCATCTACTCCAATGTACCTAAAAATAAAAATTGAATTAAAAATCGATTCGTTAAGGAATTAACTAAGCAAAATGTGAGGAATTAACTATTAAAATACCACATTAAAATGCTCCTATCATATGGCTCAGATTCACGGAATGAGACATCAAGAGATATATGTATAGTGCCAGTAAGAGGATCATAACATCGATAACCCTTCTGGAAGTCAGCATAACCAACAAATATACACTTACGGGCACGGGGATCAAGCTTGCTACGTTGAGGCTTGGGAATATGAACATAAGTTGTGCACCCAAACACCCGGGGCTCCAAATTAGGCATAGAAGGGATGGTCAAAAGTGTATGAAGCTTCTGATGAGGATTCTGAAACTCAATCACCGGTGAAGGAGTACGGTTGATAAGATATGCTGCTGATTTCACTGCTTCGCCCCAATAGGACCGAGGTACATTCATGCCAAACAAGGAAGCACGAACAACTTCCATCAATTGCCTGTTCTTCCGTTCTGCTAAACCATTCTGTTGAGGAGTATAAGAATTGGAGGTTTGATGACGAATTCCATGTGACCGGCAAAACTCAATCATAGGGCCATTCACAAACTCTCCACCATTGTCAGACTGAAACACTCTGATGGATTGTTGATACTGAGTTGCCACCATTTTGTGAAATTCGGTAAACATTCCAAATACATCACTCTTATTCTTCAGTAATGACACCCATGTCATGCGAGTGCAATCATCAATAAACGTTACAAAATACCGAGCTCCAGAAAGAGAAGGAATTTTCGCAGGACCCCAGACATCGGAGTGAATCTTCATAAAAGGAACAGGACTTTTATTAAGACTTGGTGAATATGAAATACGGTGACTCTTGGCCAGTTCACAGATGTCACAGTGGAAATCCAATTCACTAACAACTGAAAACAATTGAGGTTGCAGCTTCTTAAGATAACGAAAGGATAGATGACCTAAACGGCGATGCCATAACCATACAGCTTCCTTCGCATTCTCTACCCCGTTGATCTGATTAGCTTGTCCCAAAAGATGCTTCTGTTTCTTTCCAGTCTCTGTCAGATCCAGATAGTATAATTTCCCCCTTCTAACACCATAACCAAGAATCCGTCGAGTCAGAATATCCTGAAACACACAGAAAGACGGATAGAAGGTCACAATACATGCAAGAGCTAAAATAACTTGACCAACAGACAGGAGATTATAAGCTAGTGATGGAACAACTAAGACAGATTCAAGGGTTAAGGTATCAGATAAAGCAATAGAACCTTCTCCGGTGACCGGAGTTGGAGTACCATCAGCAGTAGAGACAAAGTCTTGAGGGGAACGTCTAAGGTTTTGCACAAGACTTGGGTCATTGGTCATATGGTCAGATGCACCTGTATCAATTATCCATGTACTATTAAATGTAACATTACCCTTCATACCTGACTGCGCTACATTAGCGGAGGCATTGTCTAGGTAAACTTCCTCTGTAGTAGCAACAGCGGCCTTGCCCAGATTCTTTAACGGTTTCTTGGTGAAGTCCCACCAATCAGGGTAACCAATCACTTCATAGCACCGCTCCTTGCTATGACCTAATTCCCCACAAATAATGCACCTTTTGTTTGCATATGGATTTGGTTTACCCAGAAGACGGCGTTGAGAAGGTCTTGAGAAGCCTGGAGGAGGACCCTGTTTGCGTTGAGCCATAACAGAAAATTCGGTAGTCACCGAATGCCCAATAGCCTGTTTCTCTGATTGCATCATTGAGGAATTCATGATTTTAGCAGGTTTGGATTTTCAAGGGTTTCAAGATGGATATGAATGTTTTGGAAAAGAAATTTTTTTTTTTTTCTTTTCTTTTTTTTTCGAAAAAAGGTAGGGTGATGGTGGTTTGAAATTCAGGATGGTTTGATTTCAATGGTGGTGGTACGCAGCGGTTTGTGGTGTTCTTCAGGATTCAGGATTCAAAGGATGCAGCGCAAGTTCAAAGGATTGAACCTGGCTCTGATACCAAGTAGAAAAGAATACTTCAATTCAGGGTTAATTCAATAATTCTATTCATCCCACAATGAGGGTATATATATAAGTACAAAGGAGTAGTCTAACTCTAATAGGAAACAATCTTTCCATAATTACAGGATATCCTAATTAAATAAAATCCTAATTACATACAGATTTACAGCGATTCTACATGATGAGCATTGTGTTTGCTACCTATTCAATAGGTGTGTGTCTTCCTGACGAAGAGGTATTTGTTTTGTGATTTTTCAGGGTTTATGCTATTGAATAGGTATAATAGACTCTACAAGTTCTTGATTGCATGTTTCTTTTTCTTCTTATTGTTTCTCAATAGATTCTACAAGTTCTTGATGGCTAAAGAATACTCCCACATAGAGTTTAGGTGCTATCTAATAATAGGAATATCTCCACAAAAAAAATGTTTGTGAGAACTCTACGAAATCTAATAGGAATATCTACAAAAACATATCTACTAAAAATTAGCAAATATATAGATCAAATCTGAAAGGAAGAGATATACAATAATTAAGGCAATTAATATTTTTAAATAAGGAATATCTACACAAACATATCTCCTAAAATATGGCATCAGTTATATACTATAATTAAGGCGATTAATCACGTTGAGATATCTAATAATAGAAATATCTACACAAACATATCTACTAAAAAATGGCAAATATATAGATCAAAACAGAAAGGAAGAGATATACAATAATTAAGGCAATTAATCGTTTTTAAATAAGGAAAAATAAATTGATTGTATTAAATTCTAATTTGTGTTTATAACTGATGCCATATTTAAATTCAAAAAAATAAAAAAAACAGCTATATTTGAGGAATATTTTCCTTATTCAATCAGAAGGGTAAAATAGTCAAACTAAAAAAACGTGAAAAAACTTAATTATAGACTTAAAACCTTCCTTATAGACTTAAAACCTATAAGGAAGGTTTAATTATGTGAATGGATGTAGATTAAAAGAAAATATAGGAATGAGTTTTTCTTAATAGAATATTCATTTTTTGGGTTTTTTTCTAATTTTCTCTAGATGGGGAGAGAAAGCTTAACATACCATGAGAGAATCAAATCAACTCCTTCTGAAGCCTAAACAAAGCAAACAAAATCCCATCAACATAAAAGACTTGAATTTTTTGGGGACCCAAACAAAAAGGACTAACCTTTGAGAAAGGGAGGAGGAGCCGACGAGGATAGGAGAAGCCGGTGGCTTTTTCTGAGAGGATGCGCTGGATACATTGCGGCGGCGCCGACGAGTTGTCCACCGTCTCATTGTATCAGACTTTCAGTTTGTCGATCTATGGGGTGTGTTTTTTTTTTTTTTTTTGACGAATATGGGGTGTTGAAACCATATAGCTGTCTTTTTCTCTTTTCTTTTTCTAGGGGTATTTTAGTAATCGAAGTAGTTTAATTCCTATTCCTAAATGTAAGTAAACAACATCAATCGTAATCAGTTTCATTCTTATTCTGATTCCACATGGTAAGTAAACAGCATAATGGAATTAAAATATTCTCATACCGATTCCTCTCTTCTTCCATTCCAGCTGTCTCCGATTCATGATTTATTCCGATTCCAAGTTAGTAAACGTGCCATAATATCATTTGTGTTAGTGCACTGTACTAAACCTAATAAATTCCTACCTTAGATTTGTTTAATTGATAGAAAGAACCTTTGTTTAACCTCAATTATTAATAAATATACTTAAAGAAACATTCTTACTAGCTAGCTAGGTTGCGTAAGCTGATATTCTTATTATTTTAGTGAGTTATGAGTACGAAGATTCTAATGTTTAAAGCAAACCATATCAATTAGGCTCAAATCAAACTATGTTCTCTAACTAGTTTAAAGAATGAGTTTACTAAAGAAGTTTACAGAAAATTCTGGGAATAAAGAATACAGGGTATCTGCATACTTAATTTGATGGTAAAAAGCTGGCAGCGTATCTGATCATTTTCGTTAACTAAAAAATGCAGATATGTGATCAATTGGTGGGGGATAGCTTGACTGCAATATTGATATGGACTCCTCTGGAATCTGGATGCACTAGTTAACTATATTAGATCATAAAGTAGAGCTAGAGACTCATGTGCATTAATCTAACTACTTCGGACTGACCTGCTGTTTTGCATTTCAAAACTATAACTGAAATTAGATTATCCATTTACACCCAATTAAGTTTTCAGTATATTCTATTATTAACTGTAAATTTTCAGCAGTTACATTAAAATTACCGTTTTCCTTCCAACTTTTAGTTACATTTCAATCCCAAGAGAGCTAGGTATAGCACTGATGACTAAAAGTTACAGAGACAAAACCATGCACAAAAGAGAAGAAACCGATCATTGATGAAAATGTAAAAATGATGAATATCCCTCTCATATGATTAGATCGCGACGTAAACTTAGACCGTCAATAATAGAATTAATGTAAAATGGAAACTAACATCAAATTACTTCGTTTTTGTAAACTCTAAAGTAGCTTATAATTCCTACTTTGTGTTTTACTCAGATGGGCAAACTAAGTTACAAGAATATATACAAGAGAAGTTATGAGAGCACAAGGCTAGGATTGATTAACGAAACCCAATAGCAAATCCCAAACTGAAGAGTAGCTAGCTAATCAACTTTAGTTAGGTTTTTTTTTCTTTTCTTTTTTTTCTTGCTGCAGCTAATCAGGAGCTTCAAATTCATATTATGAGATTAGGGCAAATCGTCTGTACAGTACCTAACGTTTGGCCCATTCTAAACTTTCGTACCTTACGTTGAGAAAATATCAGAACAGTACCTGAGATTCTAACCCCGACAGAAGATTGGTACCCAGAGCCGTTAGCTCCGTTACAAAAACTGACGGCTGACATATTTTGATCATTAAATGACCAATTTACCCTTTAGTTTTTGTTTTCTTTAGTTTTTTTTTTCATAAAATAAAAAGAGCATTTTTTTTTCTATTAGTTTAAATTATTTTTAGTTTTGAAAAATTATTTAAATGTTTGGTTCGTCAAATTTTATCTTTCGATTCTGTAGGATAAACTAGACGTCGTTACGAGTTCGTAGGAATTTTTGAAGAATTTTTCGGACACCCGAGCTATTTTTAAATGATTTTTGGAAGTTGGTAATATCCAGAAATATAATTAAAAATAGAATTTTCAAGTCGACTACATCTGGACCGTTGATTTCAAATGGCAGAAGATCTTGACCGTTGAAGGAACCTATAGATCGAGACCCAGACCGGGTCCATGCCGACCCGAATATCCACGACGGTGACCCAGCTGTTTCTCCTTTTTCCGGCCACTTCCAGATGTCGGACCGGCCTAGTTTTCTTCGTGTCGGTGTCGTCGTCGTCGTCATCCTTGTGCTTTTGGTCTTGTCAAATGACGTTTGATGACAGAGAATCGAAGGAGAGAAAGTGGCGCCTTCTCCGGGGGGTTTTTCTGATTTCGGCCACGTCGTGGTCTCGCACCTATATCAGAAGGATCCTCTCGATGTTACCGACCTATTCATGGTATTTGTTCATTCAGATGATGAGCCAAGAGAGAGAATCGAGGAGAAGAAGTTTCTGAGTTTTCCGGCAAGTTTGCTATGTTTTTCGGCGAAATTTGGTTTCGACTCAGGTATCAAACTTGTTCCCTTATCGAGCTCTACCTCGCTAATACTTGAATTTCAGTTTGGAGGAGATTTGCAAAAATTAGAATTTTGAGGCGGGTTCATTGTTTCCCTTCCTTGTACATTCTGTTGTTGAGGTTCCTTTGATGAACCTACAATCCAACTGAGGGACGAGAGAGAGAGAGAGAGAGAATGTTTCGATAGAAAAAATAAGGGATTAATACATGAAAAGATGAAAATATTCTCCAACTATCAACTTCCGTAATGGAGCTAACGGCTCCAGGTACTAATCTTTGGTCGGGATTAGAACTTCAGGTACCGTTATGATATTTTCTCAATGTGAGGTATGAAAGTTTAGAACGGACCAAATATCAGGTATTGTACGGACGATTTTCCAATGAGATTAATATATATAGTGGCTAGTTATATATTAGCATCTGATCCATAAATAAAGTCAGCTAGTGAAAGAGTTTGGTAGCTAGGCCATGCATATCGACCAGAACCGAACATATACCGCCATTCACAGGGAAAAAGAAAGAAACCAATTAAATGGGACACTATGCCTCCAAATAGAGTGACAAAACCTTATAATTAAACCTAATGGCTGAGCTAATCAAACACTGATGCTGGTCATCAGTTCTTTTTAGGTAGTTCTTGGTTAGATCCATCCCTAAGCATGAGACGTGTACGAATGTCATCCACTCAATTATCTCACTATATTACGAATTACAAGGACACTTTAAGCTTACATAACTATAATTATAATTCATCCAGAGTACTAATCAAGATCAAGCAGTAGAGGTTTAGTGGGGACCATAGTACTACAATCAAGGGATTTAGTCTTTCTACTGTTTGAGTTTATTGCAAGATTATGTACTATATCGAAGTAGAAATATATCGATATGACTTCTGAAAAGTGTTTCTAAAATTTTCTCAAAAGTTAATGTCATAAAAGATCGTAACATTCACGCGCGCGCACACGAGTGTACGCTTGCGCGCGCGTACGCATAAATATACATAAGTGCCTATAAAAACAGGGGCAGACGTTCTGATCTGAAGCAACGTGTCTGCGTCAGAAAAGATCAGTCCAATAAGAAGTAGATGACCGATATTAGCTAGCTAATCATAGACAATATATAGAATCATATATATAGAGAGAGTGAGAGCTAGCTAGGTATGGTTGATCATGAGGAAGAACAAGATCGGTTGCTGCCAATTGCAAACGTGGGGAGGATCATGAAGCAAATTCTTCCCCAAAGAGCAAAAGTCTCCAAGGAAGCTAAGCAAAGGATGCAAGAGTGTGCAACTGAGTTTCTAAGTTTTGTGACAGGCGAGGCTTCTGACAAGTGTCACAAAGAGAATCGAAAGACAGTGAATGGGGACGACATCTGTTGGGCTCTGAGTGCTCTAGGATTTGATAACTACGCTGAGGCTACAACAAGGTACTTGCATAAGTTTAGGGAAGCTGAGAGAGAGAGATTAGCTGCTAACCAAAGCAATGTTAATATTAATACTAGCTCATCCAGCCCATTAGAGATCAGAGAAGAAGATCAGCCAATCTATTTAAGTGGAACTCAGCCTCCAAATCTGGAGTTTAGGATTCTTGAGAAGGGTGACAACTCCTTTGCCAAGCAATCTTGAAGATTAATTTCTGTATAATTACCATGTTAATTATAGGCGTAATTATCAGTACGAACTGACTTAGTATGTTTGCTAGCTAGCTTGGATCTGAGAGGTAATGTTGTTTCTTTTCTGCTGGTGAAATGTTCATGCTTTTCTTCAACTTTTGGATGTTAATTATGTGTATCTTTTTAGCTTAAGCTGCTCTCTTTTAGAAATTTCTTAGCTCAGAAGGGATTCGCTTGCTTATGGAGAATGAGATGAATTAACATATCAATGTTTGTATTGTATTTTAGCTCAGAATGTTATGCTGGTATTTGAATTTTGAAACAGATCTGAGTTCATCATTTAGAGTGCAAAACTACAACGGCATATTGCAAAATCTCAATTCATTTGAAAAAATATTTAAACTAATTCGTATGCAATAGGTATGATAGATATTGGATACACACATTTCTGACTACTAGAAAAATCTATATATCTATTTAGGGTACTGAAAAATCTGTGTTTCTCTCTTAGTTCAGATCTTAGGTAATCTGGATCAAGACCTACATTACTTGTCTATAGTTTCTTTTAATTTATTTCCTTCATTCCTTCTATTTTCTATAGACTAAAACAGTATATATCTTAATTAATGCAGGTATTAGGAAGATCTAGCTGGTGTTTGTTGTAATTAATTCGATCATGAATGCTTAGCATTTCCCCCAACTCAAAATGGATATATATATATATATATATATATATATATATATATATATATATATATATATATATATATATATATATTTTTTTTTTTTTTTTTTTTTTTGAACATTAACTCCAAATGAAATATATGTGGTTTTGCAATATAACTAGCTAATTGTATTAGTATAGATATACCTAATAATACTTCCAGGCTGATGAGTTCTTGAGACCTAGCCTTGATTAACATGTATAGCGGAATCAATTTCCTCAAACTACCATCTGTAGCTGACTGTCTTAGAATTTGTATGTGTTTATAGACACTGGCGGACCTAGCATAGGGCTAGTGGGGGCTGCCGCCCACACCGCATCATCATATACACATTGATATATATATATAAACTCTGGATAATTTTATGCATTTGAAAGTGTATTATGCAGTTCTTGCCCCCACAAGTGTCATGATTTTGATGATTTCATGCATGTTTAATCTAATATCATAAAAATTTCTCCTTATTTTCATATGTTTTATGCATAAATTGTTTTTTGGAAATTTCAGTTTTTGTTAGCTATTATGGTTTAAATTCGCCCCCGCATAACTAATTTTCTAGGTCCGCCACTGTTTATAGATACATTAACAATATATATGATCGATCAATCAGTACCAGACACATTATTATCCACAAGACTAGCTATGTTTGAAGTAAGATTACCACCAGATGACAAATAGTCCGGCCATACTAGTCTTATACGACAATTTTACAGGCTGATTAATGATTTTTGAAACCTTGATATCTGGATCTATAATCGTTTTGAAGTTAGTTTCCTCAAAGTACCATTTTTTTTTTTAAGAACAGAAATTTTATTCAACTAGAAAAACGATTACAAAACATGAGACTGACCGGTGGTTAACATAATATCCCTACTACTAGAACCAGTTACGGGTCTATCATCAATCATGACATCCATAAGCCAAGAGGGCCCAACCCTTAACCAACTATGACGCCCCTCTAACCGGGCTACACTCATAGCTACAACATGTGCCGCGCCATTTGCCCTCCGAGTTATATAGTCAATACTCTGAGATCCAATTGACAACAACATCCGCAACTTTTCCACCAAAACTCCCTCTTCAGCAAAACAATCATCACTGTCATTCACCAATCTCACAACCTCCAGACAATCTGTCTCAATGCTTTCAGGCTCGCTCCCACTCAAAGTACCATTTCTGAAACTTAAGTTAGTATACTATATAAGCTTGATGATACAATTACGTACCCTCCCAAGTGTATCAGAACTTCTAATTGTATTGGTATATATATAGCTATATATAATTCGTATGTTGTGCCAGGATTTTCAGGCTGGAGGTGTTAATTGCAAACAGCTCTAAAATTCACTAACCGTTTGTAGGTATGACAATAATGGTTAATGGCAATGTGTAGTTAAGGAAAGTTAGGAAATCTTTATTTCGGATTGTAAGCTAATGATCATAACTAGGGGCAGGCAGAAACCGAACCGGGATGGCAAAACCGGCCGAACCGGGCCGAAAATATGGTGGCGGTTACAGAACCGGAAAAAGCAGTGCAAAAATCTTCAGCTTTCGAACCGGACCGGATTGAACCGGGTCGGAACCGGGTTAATACTCTGAACCGACCGGATTGAAACCGAACCGGCCTGTTTATTATATTTATATATATTTTTATTAGTTTTCTTATGTGTCAATTTATGACTAGTGGATATTTGGTTGCACGTAGAACACTCGCACCCGATCACGCCTAAACCTAAGTAACCCTAACCGAGTACGATCTCATTCACTCTCCACTCTCACACTCGGCCTCCCATCTCATTCTCTCACTCTCGACTCCACACCGAGCCCGACTGCACACCGCCGCAACGACAGCCACAACGCTTCACGCCGAGCCCGATCTTGCTGCAGAACGCTGCTGGCTGGCCGCCGATCTTCATGTCGAGCCCGATCTTGCTGCAGAACGCTGCTGGCTGGCCGCCGATTCACGCCGAGCCCGATCTTGCTGCAGAACGCTGCTAGCTGGCCGTCGATCTTCACGTCGAGCCCGATCTAGCTGCAGAACGTTGCTTGCTGCCCGCCGATCTTTATGCCGAGCCCGACCACGCCGATCTTCACATCGATCTGCAGTTTTTTCGCCTCTCTGACATGGACTCGGTAATTCGCTTCTCTGTTTTCACTTTGATCTTCATGGACTCTCTATTGTGATAGGTTTTCTGTAAAACTTGTGAGGATTCAGATTGAACTTGTGAAACTTTGGATTTTAGGGTTCGGGTTAAAATCTTCATTGTTCTTGATTTGATTTAAACTTTCAGATACTTTCACTCTCTCGAGTCTCTGGACTCTCTCATTCTGTTCAATTTTGATGCAAATCAAATTAGGATTTTGAATTAGGGTTTCGGCAAATCAAATTAGGGTTTTAATTTGGGGTTTCTGGAAATCAAATTAGGGTTTCTGGTTAACTTGTTGTTAGCTTGGAGTCTGTTGTTAACTTGTTCATGGTAGGCTGTTTTTAACTTGGAGTTTATTGTTAACTTGTTTATTGGGACTTTGTCTATCTGTTTGTTTTTATTTTGTAGATTGGTGATGGGACGTCACAGACTCCAACTCAGTCTAGCATCGGAACTACACCAGCTTCGGCTGAAGCCGGACAACTCCTCATGTCTCCTCCTGCCGTTGCAACACCATCTTCTGTTGCTGTTTTGATTGGTAGGGAGTGTCATAACTCAGGTGGATGTTTCTGTAGAAGAATGAATGATGCTTTAAAATCGAGAGATGCATGTTATGCTGCTGTTTTGGTGTTGGCTGCAGATTTGCATATCTGCCTTTTTATGTTTTCATGAACTGTTTTTCAGTTTGAAACTCCTTTGTTAGTTAAATTTGGGTCTGTAATAACTAATGGACTAGCTATCTGTTTCTGGACTTGTGGTTAACTGGTTGTTATGAACTTTGCTCTATGGTTTATGACTTTTAAGCTTGTCGGATTTTTCTGCCTTTTTTCCTTTTCGGACTTTATGAAACTGTGTATTGAACTGCATTTTTTCCTCTTTATGCTTGTTGTATTGAGCATTTCATGGGCAGGTTGTGTTTTGCATGTTTATGCTTGCTGCAAATTATTCATGGATTTGCTTTAACTTAATATTTTTGTATTAATGGATTTGTGATTGGGCCGTGAATACTGAATAAATAAAAAAAGCCCATTTAGAACCGAACCCGACCCGGGCCGAACTGAAAATTCGGGTCACCGAATATTTCGGCCCAGCCCATTTAGAAACAGTTGTCGGTCCAAATTTAGGCCCAACCGAGGACTCCGGGTCGAAGTCGGGTTCGGCCCAAAACCGAGCCGGGCCGACCCGAGCCCATCCCTAATCATAACCCTCATATATATATATATATATATATATATATTTTTTGAAATACATAACCCTCATATTTTGAAGTTAATTATTTGATTATCAAATAACATTTCGACAACAATTTAGTTGAATAAGAAATTGTTTAATTATGTCATTATTTCACAAGACTACAATAATTAATTAAATATACGTTGAAGTGGAGACATTATATGTGCTAAAGCCATCAATTTTTTCGACTAGAACACTTGGTTTTACCAAGACAGTTTTACTGTACTGCAGGTTGGACAGTAAGACTCAAATATACAAGTGAATTTTCCGTCAAATTGTAGTAAAAGATATTAACAATGTACTATAACTAGGGTTTGGTTAACCCTAGAACCGAGGACCACCACAGTTGTGACTCTAGAGTCTAGATATAACATGAGTTACCATGAAAGAACTACAATATAGAATCTAAAGCATGCTTAATTAAAGTAGATTACTATATGAATGTTTGTGGATATTAAAGGATTAGTGTACTTAAGGTCTTAAGCCCTACTAATAGTAAACTAGAAGTTGTCAGAGTTAGGGTTTCAACATAATGCAACACCTAGGGTTTCTATATCTAACTTAATCAGGTTCTTGCCTCTTTCGGGACCACTTCTCAACTAAGATGACAACTCTGATGAACTCTTCAAAACAAATTAATTTGGTAGAATTGAGAAACAAAAAGCTGAAAAAACTCCCAAGATTTTACACTAATCTAGTACCATGTGATGATTTTATTGATATATAATTTCAAAAAACCTTAAGCTTTAGTACCTAACCACAGCAATGTAGTACCGCGCGCATCAGGCTCTTATATATAAAATTATACACACATTTCGGATGTTCAAATTTGTGGCACCTACTTTCCTGATACGGTACTGGCCGGTGTGAAGGTAGGTTTTCTTTTCGAAAAATACTTAGGTGGGGGGCTTCCCCACCACGTGGCCTTACGGCCACCCAATCAGAGGAAAGAAAATTTTTCATCTTTTCCGAAAATGCCCCTGCTCCCTAATGTGCAATACCCAAAACACCCCCCCTGCTGGGCGGTGATTGGCCCTCCCCACCACGTGTCCCGTGCGGGTGCCCTACTCAAGAATCTCTCTTTCTTTTCTCGATTAAATAGTAAATGGAAGAGTGCTGTGCTGTGGGCCCCACAGACATCGATAGACTACAGTCACTTTGCCTGTAATTGGGTGTCTAGACGTGTGACTCTAGCATTTACCAATGTCAAAATACTAAAAAAAGAAGGCATATGTGTGTGATGGTTTGGTTTTCTATATGTATGAGACAGAAGTTGCTTCAATGAACTCGAACATTGAATCACGGCATCGAGCTTCATAATAGTAAAACCCAATGGTCCGGATGGAGTTTATTATTGTAACAATACCCATTGCAATGGATCTGATGAACCCCATTTTAGGCCACAACGCGTCAACATGGGCATGGATCCTTTTTAGATGGCCGGAAAGATTTTCACAATTGTGAGAAAACCCAACAAGGCCCAAGAGATTCAAATTCTCCTCCTCCCCTACTCCCATTTTTTTTTTTAAATCATCAGGGATGTTATGATGTGGTAAAATCATAGTGTTCTCTATATCCATCAGCTCTTTATTCATTAATATGTTCATAAGCAGCAAGAAAAGCTAGCTAAATAGTGGATTCTCAAGTAATTTGATTAACAAAAGCTTCCACATAGCCATAACCATCATCAATATCAGGTCCTACCCAATAACCAAATATGATCATGTGGCTACAGGATTCTATATTCCTATGACAATACAAGATTTCGAAGAGAGGTTTTGAGGTTGTTGTAAGAAGATGTTGACAGCTTTGATTCAAAGATGATACGACTCCATTTGTATTGCATGAGGCAGAAGGCTTTGAGGCTGCAAATGTAATTCAGAGAGGTCAGCAATATAATCAAGAACAAAATTATCAATGTAAATATTCCTAATGCATTCAGCCTTATAGATTGCATCTTTGATAAGCATTTTCTTATTTACTTTAACAACAAAAATACCTGAGATCTACAGAGAAACTTTAAACACTGAATAATGAACAAACTTGGACTAAACTTTCAACACTTCACGATGAACTCATGTTGGAACACCCCAAGGTGACATACTCTTAGGAAGCTTGAGGTAACACTAATTCAAATACAGCCTCACCCTAATGTAATTAATGCAGTGGATCACTAGGTGCGCTGAAAGCCTATAAACATTGACATGGCATCAGACCACTAATCTTTATATGTTGTTTCACCTAAACATTTCACTAGCTAAAATTTCAACTTTAAGACAACAATGAATATTAGAATGAAGATCATCAGATTCCTTTGTCATAACAAAAAGAAGAGATTGTATCCTCAAAAACAATATGGATTCGATCAATATTAAGTAAATCTGATGAACAGACTATTAGGTTTCTAGTCTTGCTACATGTTTCTTTTATGAAAAAGAAGTCTTTGAATAAGATCATATCAATATAGAAGAGCCTGTGCTCTCTAAAACCAGCTCAGTAGATTTTAGGTTTATTTGTTCTATCCATCTCTTCCTCTTCTTCTTTCTTCTTTCCATTCTCTCAAGCAAGACTAAATATGGGCATATTTTGAGAAAAAACTCCCATTACATCTTTACCTCCTTGTCCACTCATTTGCTTAAGTTCTGTTTGCATTTGCAAGGCAAAATGCATTCTAGACATGTCTTATTTAGGGAAATTATTGTCAAGTCACTAAAAAGACCATCAATCCGCAGTATGCGGAAACTCATTCATATGATGCAAACTTTGCGTCGAATGACGCAATTAAAAGGCAGGAAAACCTTCTGCTATATTAAACTATTAGACCAAAATTTCCATGACAGTAACATGCTGTCAAGTGGAAGAGAATCACACAGAAAACCAATACCGAAGCATTTCAGATTACTAATATCTTCATAAAAGGTTACCCAATTTTCTGAGTGTAACTGGATAGCAAAACATGAATTGTACAACCTTTTATCCATCTAATAGGTTTAAGTAAACTTCTTTGGACAACCACCAGTATTGCACTGAAATACGACTCGATGCAAAATTTCAAATGCTACATTTAGAGCAAACTAAAGCAGTAAATTTCGACGCAAAATCAGTGAGACAATTAAACAGGAAGTTACTGAATACAAGAACTAATCATGTTTGAAGTTCCCTAGTAAACACAGTGGAATCTGAGATAACGTAGGTCAAAGAAGTAAAACCTGATCCCGAAATTCTTCGGCTTGAAACTCTAACCAGAGCTGATTTTGCCAGAGGTACTTCCTAAAGTTCAATAATGAGCATCAGTAGTAAACACATTACTCATTTTTACAAAACAACCCAAACTATGCAATCAGGGCATCATTATCTAAATACTAACAGTTTGCATACAATTATTTCTCATAAACAAGGAATACCCAGAAACTAGATTGAATCATTGGTTGTGTTAACATCAAAACCCAAGTGTTCTAACATATTTCACAGCAGCCCAGATAGTGGTTTGAAGTAAATTTGGGGAATGAAAGCTAAGTTTTTTTTTGTTGGGGAAGAGGTTTGGGAATTGAATACTTACATTAGTGAAGGTATGTGAAGCAGAGAGAGGTATAGAGAAGGTCATGGAGACGAGGCCCGCCATTCAAGCTTTCAAGTTTCAACTTTGAGTCTCGCCCTTTCTGCTACTCGGGGTTTACGAGGATTACAGGGTTTAGACTTTAAGAGCTTTAGTTACGGGACCAAAACGGCAGCGTTTTATCACTTTTTTCTTGGTCAACTGTCTAATTGAATCCCCTTTTTTCTTTTCTTTTCATTCTAAACAACAATCGAGTGCATTCTCCAAAAAAAAAAAAAAAAAAACAACAACAATCGAGTGAAATTGACTTCATTTTGCTTTCGGGGGTATGTGCCCTTTTAGAGGCAAGAATTTAGGGACATTCTTAGTGCGACTTCACTGTAATGAACAAAATAATCACACCAATTGCGGTTAGCTTAACTCATGTTAATCACTTTATGCCTGGCTCAAATCTAGAATCGGCCTTGATTTTGTTTTTGAGATGATATCTGATAGTAGAAACTAGTAGGGGTGGGCTCGTGAGACCGAAAATCGAAAAAAACCGCACCGATACCCGAACCGAAGCCGAACAAAACCGCACCGAAAAGCGAAAAACCGCACCGCACCGAATCTGGTCGGTTCGGTTTTCGGTTTCAGCCCGGCCGAAACCGAAAAACCGAATGTACCTAAAACGACGTCGTTTTGTATATGCAATATGCGGAAACCCTAAAAACCTAAAATCCTCAATCCGCCTCTCTCAGTCCCGAAGTATCGACCCATCCCTCATTCCCTCTCTCTCAGACCTCAGTCTCTCTGTCCCGAACTCGTTTCCATTTTCCAACTCAGCCCCGACCCCCGACCTCTCCCTCTCCCTCTCTCTCTGACCCCTGTTAGGCTAACAGCCCCGACCCCCGTCGCTACTCAGTTTCGAAGACGCGAAGCCTCACCTTTCTCTCGATCTGAGGTTGACAGCCTGGTAATCAAATCAACACATCTGGAGTCTGGACGATCTCGTCATCTCCCTCGCACACATCTGGTTGTCGTCTCCCTCGCTACTTCGCCGGAAGTCGAAGCTCTCTCCGGTAAGCATATTACTAATTCCCTTCTAAGCTAACTCTAATTTCACTTCAGTCTCTGATTGCTTTTCATCTTCAGCAAAACCCCATCGATCTGGGTTTTTTGATGTGTGTGGATCGTTTTGCTGGTCGTCGTCTCCCGCGCACCTTCGCCGGAACCAAAGCTTGGAATTGAGTAGTTTAGTTTCAGGTACACCTCTTTGATAACCGAAGCTTGCTCTCTGTCTCTTATGGATTCTTGTTTCTTGATTCTTTTTTATTGAAGTTGTTTCTTGAAGTTTATTGAAGTTGTTTCTTGAAGTTGTGGTGGCCGAGTAGTTCTTTGACAAATTTGGGATATGGGTTTCAGGTACTCTGCATTTGTTTTGGCCGAGTAGTTCTAGACTTGAGATTGCTGAAAATGAAGAGGCAAATGGAGAAATCTAAGTCATGTGGTACAATTTCGGCCTCAGCCCCGAAGAAATTGGCATCTTCATCATCTCAGGTAGCATTTTTGAGCTTCTTCTTCAGTTCTTCAATTTCAAGATTTTCAATTTTGGGTTGCTTGGTTTTCTTCTTTTCATTGCTTTGGAGCTTTTGTTGTTACCAGTCACTGCTCCATAGCCTTTGATCGATAGGTAAAAGACTGAGTTTACTAAGGTGAAAAAGAGAGGGGATATCTAGTTCAAGTAAGGGTCTAACGGAGTTAGAAAAGAGATTGAAAGAGAAGGAGCAAAAGAGAAGAGCAAAGAAAGCCGGGATCGTAAGCAACGATGTAGATAGATATCTTGGAGATCCTATTGAAGGAGATGGTGAAGGCTTTGACTTGTTGAATTGGTGGAGGGTGAATGGAGTTTGTAAATATCCTATATTGGCACGCATTGCAAGGGATATTCTAGCTATTCCGGTGTCGACCATAGCTTTGGAATCTTCCTTTAGCACGAGTGGGAGGATTATTGATCAATACCGTAGCTCCCTAAGTCCTAGAATGGTGGAGGCATTGATATGTACACAAAATTGGCTTAGGAGTGAAAATGTGTATCTACATCATATGCCTACTGTTGAGGAGATGGAGTTGTGTGAAGAAGCGGAAAGAGGTAATAGTTTCTATTTTCTTTGTTAAAGTTTTTTGGGTTAAATGAAGTTGTAATATTTATGTTATATATGATTGTATGTATTTTAATTCTAATGTTGTTCTTTTTATTATTCTCTTATGTTAATGTAGAGATGTTTAAGATGCCATGTGGAGCTGCAGTGGGGAGTAGTCGGAGCGGAATGTTACCTCCAAAGTCGAAGACTTCATCTTTCCGAGCTTGAGATCATGCTATTGCTCTCCTTCATATGTAGATGTTGGTTCATTCTTTTTGTGATGTTTAATATTTTAGTGAACTTACACATTTTTAATTTGTGAGGTTAGTGACTTAGCGTTGATGTAATTATGGACTGTTATAAACTTTGGACTCTATATTTTTTGACCATTTCATATGTTGATGACTTGATGCTAGAACTTGATGGACTATTAGATTATATGAATTGAATTATATGGAGTATGGAATTATAGATTATTGTCTATTGAAGTACAAAGCATGCATTAGTAAACTTGTAAACACGTTGTGATAAATTTTTAT
Organism: Rosa rugosa; assembly: GCF_958449725.1. NCBI lineage: Eukaryota > Viridiplantae > Streptophyta > Magnoliopsida > Rosales > Rosaceae > Rosa > Rosa rugosa. Next base: position 4,636,373 of record NC_084826.1, on the reverse strand, counting down.
TACAGGTTTGAAGAAACAAAAACTTCTCGAGTTACAATACCAAAGAAGTATGAAGTATATTTGATTAAAAAAAAACGTAAAAAGTAAAAAAAAAAAAACCGCACCGAACAGCACCGATTTTAATTTCGGCGCCACCTTCTGAAAATAAAAAAACCGCACCGATTTTAATTTCGGTTCGGTTTTCGGTTTTGGGTCGGAACCGAACCCGCCCCTAGAAACTAGAAAATTCGTCCTCCACCAGGAGAGCTTTCTCTTGATAGATTTCATCTTTTTGCTAATTTTCCTTTGTGGTAATACGGAGGAATGTGATGCAAGTCTGATAACTTTCTTGGCAACGAAATTGATTTACATCAGTGGGATGTGCATCTTCTAAATGCCATAGATATAAATATGAGTGAATATATTGCATCCAGAATTCGTTTCTCCCGCTCAATCTTAACTGATTTAATTGATAGTACAACAATACAAAAGTGAAATGGAAGTGAAGGGCGGGTATTTAGAGAATGTTAAAATTTTCTCTCTTCTGCAATCAAATCCTTGGAGTGGAGCGTCTCCCCGAGCAAGACAAAACAGTACGATGTGAAAGACTGAGATCAGGAATCAGGAATCCTATACGACAAGAACAAGAAATTGCTTTGGAAACTCAGGCGAATAGTATGTAACATATGCTGGTATCCAAAACTGAACCACTAAACAGGGGCCAAACCCACAAAAGAACTCCAATCTAAACAATGTCAGAAACCAACATACATTTCAAGTTACATTTTGTGCTTCATTTGAACCCCTCTTGGACTTGTGCTTCGATTTCTTATCCCGTTTCTTGCTTCTGAAAAACAATCAAAGTTTTCATTAGCACAGAAAGGAAAGGGCACCACATTAAACACCATTATTTCCAAAGAAGAAAAGGGCAGAGAAAATACTCGTCACGCGAACTTTGACCCCAACAAGATTTCAGTTTCCGATTGATGTGCAGGATTTCCTTGTCAGAAGGAAATTTGTATCTCCTTACCTATACAGAGAGCCGTGAGAAAAGGCAGATTAGTTAATGAAATATGTGTTTTTACTGGCTTGATAAGTAACATCAGATAAACTCTTTAAATCTGAGAGTTTCTTATTAGACACTTAAAATCTGAGCTTAATTGTAGAGCTATATCATGAATAATCTTCACAAAATTCTGTGCTGCTATATTAAAGTAGAATTAAGTTTTCGTCAATATTTTATGTAGATTGCAACAAAGTTATATGAATTTATACCCAAGAATCAATTGCATTAAGGGATTCAACTAGCTCTGAAATGGTATGTGCAGAACTCTTACGAGAGAGCATGCTCTCCAGGTATCTGAAAACGACGTACATGAAAAAAGGTTTATCAGTATCAAACAACAACAAAATCCAAACCCCTCCCTATGTATTTGTTTATAAAGAGTAGAAACAGGGGGAACTCATCAAAGGGAACCTACATGGAAAGTTCAAAATAAGTAAACAAAACTCCAGAGATCCAAGTTTTAAATCAAAACCTGTCAAAGTCAACAACTCTGTGCACCTGATTTGCACTACGCAGCGCAGCCAAGGCCAACTGCATATAATTTAATTGGGAAAGTTAAAGAGGATGCATCTATATTTATCTCTGAGTGTACACATGTCTTTTGTGGGGAAAGAAAGAGCATGAGACAATATAAGTGAAAGAAGAAAAGAACAGTGCAGGTCACACTCTTTTACTTTGTCTTTCTGCAATATTATAATCAACATTTAAGACATGAACGACTTATTCCCAACTTTTCTAAATCACCAACTGCTCCTATTAAGTATCCCTTTCCAACAAAAACCTAACACTCAAAAACCTGAAGGGATAGAGTTTTCTGGTTTAAAGCAAAATTCACCAGTTCAGTTGCAAAACGTTAGATTTTTTATGTTTAAGAAATAAGGAGCCAGGATATACCTGCCCAGGAGGGAATAGAAGTGGTGCATCTGTGAGCATGATTTTATCAACATCCATCTTTGCAGTGTCCCGCAAAGTCTACAAATCATTATATCATACAGATAATTAGTTGGTTAAGCAAAAGCTAAAAGACCCACATAAAACTGAAGTTTACATTCCCAATTATTAAGAACCATTATATTGCACCCATTATCAGATACAGGTGTTGGAACTTTTGTCTCTGACAAACCAACATACAACTATTACTCTTGAACAGCAAAAATTTGAAATCTCAAATACAAGAGTTACCTGAAGCATTGGAAGCTGGTCATCCTCTAATCCGCAGGATTCCTGAAAATCAACATTAACAACTTCGTAAGGAAACTATAATGTATAGGGAAAATTATCAACAATGCACTACAGAAAACCAAAAAAGTCTGTATCTGAAGAGCAGGGACTAGAGTCAAACCTCCATATCATGGATAAAACCTTGAACTGAGCGATACGGTGCATAGACAATAAGATCAAATTCCAAACTCTGCAAAATAAAAGCATATTATATTGTGAAACTGGACAAAAACAAAATTGAACCAAAAAGAAATGTGTGGCACATCCATGCCTGATAAACTATCAACTCATTATTGAGTATCATTTGATGATCCTGTGAGATCCCCTTACCAAGCTCCTCTGCTGATACATGGCTTTCTTCTATCTTACAAGCCGCATATATACAGGTTAATCTGTGAAAAAGTGAATTAACTTACGTCAATCATCCACTAATAGTACATTAAATTAATTCTTGTCATCAAAGATGCTGTGAACAAATATAATGAAATGTATGATATCAATATTACTAACAATTATTTCAATGACATGATTATCTACAATGTCTCAATGTCTAACTAGATTTCTACCTTGAAGAATCAGAATTTTTATAGAATAACCTATGCATTAAACAAGGATATTAATGAATACAACCAAACATTCTTACAAAAACCATGGATATATGGCAAACTTACATTATATTTTTTGGTTCATGTTGCATAACTGACCATCTTAGATAAAACCTTTTAAAATATATGAGAGCTGTTGCCTGCAAATAGCCCATTGGACAGCGATAATGTCAAAGCTGATCGCATTTCTACTTTTCATACTGATCAATCTATTATTTCTTTTTTCTTCTGTAAAGAGAGACGACGTACCTGAACTTTATGAGGGAAATGAAAGTTGTTACACACTTCTTGAAGTTTAGTTTCATAAAATACTCTCATCAATTGCTCCTCTTCAATGGTAACCGCTTTTGGACGAGAATGCTTGTCAGCTGACAATTAGAGGGAAAAAAAAAATCAATGCCACTTAAAACAAGTTAACTATACTGAAGCAGAAAAAGCTAACTAACTAGTAAGAACCTAGGAGCTAAACTCAAAGAGAGAAACATTGGGGAGTTCGAACCAGTCACCAAAAGAGCATTACCATTCTCTTTTGCAATTTCGGGGTACGATAATGACCCGTCATCATTTACTTTCGCTAGTGCTACTCCATACTTCACCAAAAAACAAAAAAAAAACATTTCATTAGAAGCCAAGACTCGACAAATATGTCCTTTCTAGTCTTTCTATGGAAAAAGACAATGAGTATTAAAAAAATCTGAAACAACTAAGATTAATTAAAGGCCAAAATCAGTAGAAAAGTCTAATGTTATCCTCAAGCAAATAACTATAGATACTTCCCTGATTTCAATATAGCCTCTGATTACCTAAAGATCATCTCTTTACTATCTATAAGCGATTAAATGTGCAATGAATGCATTATTATATATGCTCTCATTCCAGCAACTAAGACAACATCATAAACCAAAATGGCTTGTTTCAAATAGACCACAATTCACGTGAATGCACGAACGGATAGCCATCTACACACAAGCAATGAAGCAAGACTCTGAACATACCTTTTCCAATGTTTTTATTGCTTGTTGATTCGCAGCCTTGTATTTTTCGGCCTGTACAAGAGAAAAAAAAAATGAAAATTTACCATCACAGACGAGTTTTCAAGTCATCTTCCATCACTTCCAAACATCAAAACCCAAACTCAAATAACCCCCATACCAAAAAAAAAAAAAAAAAAAAAAACACAAAAACTAACTCCTACACCCAGCTGCTTTTCCCTCTCGATTCACTTTCGCATTCCGCAAATTTTACATGACTAAACCAAAACAGTTGCATTTTTTTTTTTTTTTTTGCTTTGAATCAAACACACTATCGCAAGCAAGCAACTTTGATAAGCTGTCTATTTGGGTTTTCGTTCAATTTTCGCTTCCGGCTTAGTTGAAATAAAAAAAAAGTAACATCTAATAACCTTACAATCAAAACCCTAACAAACCCGAAAAGCCAACAACAAAGACGATCAATTACCAGCTGTTCGGGCGTGAAGATCCACTTGCTTCGGTGAGTCGAGGTCTGGAAATCGGCCATGGCGAGCGTCGGAAACCCTAGCTCAGTAGCCCTGCAGAAACAATGAGAAAGAGAGAGAGAGAGAGAGAGCGCCTGGGGGTTTATTTATAATTTTCAGCTTTCCTCCAAAAACGACATGTCGTTAATACTCTCCCCTCCCTTTTTCCCGCCCTTAAATTTATTTATTTATTAATTCTTTTTCTTCCTTTGCGGACCCCCTTCATATATAGTAGTAGTGATGAGAGAGGCCCCAAAAAATCACAGTAGAACGCAGCAAAATTGAGAGATCCCCGATTTCTGAGATCCGGTAGGTCCGAGATTTCCATCTCCTTCTTCTTCAAATTTTTGTGTTTTTTGTTCTTCAGTTTCTTTGAAATTTGCATTATTTAGAGCTTGTGGCTCTGTAGATTTTTTTTTTAGGGTTTCTGGGCTCTTGTTTTTGAGCTGTATGAAATTCTGGGTGTGGTTTGTGAAATGCCCTAATTGGAAGTTTCTAGGGTTTTGGTTGAACTATGCGGGTTTGGTTTGGTTGTAAATTTCCTGAAATTCGTCGAATGTGGTTAGAAATCTCTAATGAAGTGAATTTATGAAGTGGGTTCTCTAATGAAGTGAATTTATGAATGTGGTTAGAAATCTCTTAAACTCTATGGTCTGTATCAAAGTGAAGGAATTTACTAAGATCTTGCTTGATTGATGCAGATTGTTGTGACAGGGTTGTTTCTGAAGTATTGGAAGATTGAAGTGAAGTGTGCCGAAGATGCAGTTTATACAACTTGATGAAGGGTTGGTGATTATAGAAGAGGCGTTTCAGAAAGCAAAGAGGATTGTGGAAGGATACCCTGACACAAAGTTCACCTCTGAAGAATATATGAAGTTCCATGCGTATCCTTTATCGCCTGCAAGTTGTAAACCATCATGCAGACACATAGCAATGTGTATTTGTGTGTGTGCCTGTTTACTGGACATAGTTGCATGCATTTATGCAAAGGAGTTAATATAATTTGAAAATGATGGTTGAATGGTGGATATTTCTTTGACTCGTTCTTTAGATGTGTTTATACTTTGTGCTATAAACCTGGGGATGACAACAAGGCGTTGCTCCACGAAAAATTTAAGAAGAGCTTGGAAGAGACCATTAATTCCACGGTATGTGGTATTCTATTTCTAGTTGATTCATGTTATTATAGGTGTAACTATTATTTGGCTTTATGTTCTTCAGGAGTAGTTTCTTCTTTTCTCCATATAAGATTCCTATTCACATTAAATTTTAATTAGTTTGGATAGCTTAAAATCCCACCAAATTCAAGGCATTAGCTTTAGTTAAACAACTTGTATGGAATATCAACTTTGATCCTTTGTTTTATCTTTTCGAAACTTGTCAGTGACGTTGCTGAATAGTTAGTTCTTAATTACCTAGGATGATATTAAAAAAAAAAAAAACCTAGGATGCTGGTGGAGTCCATGAGTAGTATTGCCATACTAAAAAGTAAGCTCCAGAAGTTTCTATTAGAATAAATGTGGATAGATACTATTTTCTTGTAGCAATTTCTTTATTAAAAAGACAGAAAAATAAAAAGAATAATTCAAAAGGTAGTTGATTGATTGTTGTCTTGCCAACTTCTCTGGTTATCACTTGTGCAGTAAGAGACCCCTGTCTATTTCTCTACTAATTTTTCTCTTCTCTTTTAGGTACTGCCATCTTTAGCAGCCAAAGAAAATGAACTTCTGTTGAGGGAACTTGTGCTGATGTGGTCAAATTACAAGTTAATGGCTAAGTGGTTATGTAGATTCTTTGAATATCTTGACCGCTATTATAGCAGTTTTTGTTGTGGTGTTTCACTTGGTGAGACCTCGATTGATTGCTTCCGCAGTATGGTGAGTACTTACTATACGTTTTAAAGCAGTTCCCTTTTGTTGATGCATAGCATAACTCTGCATACATTCCTTCTCTTTCCTGTAGTCTAAATTGAACTGATTGGATGCCAGAAGTAATTCTCTTTTTCTTTCAGGTCTTCAACGTGTTGCATAGTAGAATTCAGGCAGCAGCAATGTCTTTGGTTTGTTTATTTGCTTCTAATGGTTTAATAGCTTAAGTCATATGTTTGGAGTTGTGTTTAACTTATATTTGCTACAGATTAATGAAGAGCGTCATGGGAAGCAGATTGATCCAAAGCTGCTGCAAGATGTCATGAGTATCTTTATGGAAATTGGCGAAAACAGATCAACATCATATTATGAAAACTTTGTACAGGCTATGCTTGAAGAAACTGCCACTTTCTACTCCCAATCATCTTCTCAGTGGGTGGTTTATGACTCGTTGACCGATTATATTCAGAAGGTTTTTCTTTTGTTCAATCCTTAAGGGTTTAATAAAACTATTGGATACAGTATATGTGATGGTTTACCCTTTATTCTGCAGGTGAACTGGTGCATAATGCAGGAAAAAGAAAGAGCTGGCCACTATCTACATCCCACATCCGTGATAAAATTAATACAGGTACCCCCTTTTGCTTTCTAGTGTGTGTTAATTCTGTGTTGGACTCCATAATTGAAACCCCTAGAACAGCTTCTTCATTTTACTATTTGGATTTTGGCATACTATAAATAGTGGTTTAAAGCATCACAGGGAACTAACAGGACAGGGTTCATGGTTATGAACTTATGATATTCAGTTGTGGTTATAGAATTGTTGCCATCTTGTGCTTATTCTAATTCCTAATGCAGGTTTTGCAATGCCAGTTGCTGGATATGAACGCACTTAAATTGGTTGAAAAGCTACAGTCTCAGAACTCCAGTCAACTGGATTATCAGGTGTGAAAAAACCTCCTAGAATTTCATTGCCACTAGTTGCTATGATTTGCAGTTAAGGAACTTTGCTATATTCTTGTAGCTGGCTTATTGCTTATATAATTTACTATTTGGATTTGCATTGATGTCTCATTTGTTGCCATTTAAGCTTAACAACCTATATAAAGGCCCCAAAAACCATAATAACTGATAAAAAGAAAAGGTGTCACTGACCCTTTTGCTCAAGCAGCGATCACCTGAAACAGATAACTAAAGAGCTGCTTGCTTATTTAACCAAATGGTTGTTACACAATGTGTTAGTATCTGTCTCTTGTTTACTCAGATAATATGCTGAACCTCGACCCAAAAATTTACCACTCAATGATCTGCAATTGATGCTACTGAGCTTGATTCTATCAGATTGATAAATTTTATTTCAGTTTCTGTGATGAATTTTTTCATCACTCATGTTCAAAATTGAGCATTGTTTACTGTCCTCATCATCATTAGTTCAAAGTACCTTTTTTAAAATTTTTTATTTTATTTTTTTATTTCAATCAACGCATAAAGTTCCAGAACTAATTATCTGTTTCTTATTTGCAATTGGGGATCATTTGTAGGAGATATTGTCAAAATGTGCCTGCTTAAGTCTCGGAGAGGAAAGCTCTGCACCAACTCTCGCGGAACATCTTTCTGCTTTAATGGCAAAATCAGCTCATATTCATTGAGTTTGTTCAGAATGACTAGGATACGGGTAGAACCGTAGAAGCACTGATATTATGGGGAGAGGGCAAACAACCCCTATTCATTTGTCAGATGTAGAATGGTTTTATGAAACTTTTGATCTTGGAATAAATTATAGCTCTCCTTAATCAAATGACAACGGTAACAGCAAGTGGGGTGTTTATACTGCTGCAGTGAATTTATTTGCCCAGCAAATCACAATAATCAAAATTCATGCCTGTGATTAATATAACTTCTTGTTAAAGGAATGGGCCGGATATCTGACTAAAGTCTTTCGGCTATCCAAGACTTTCCCATTGTCATAGCCCGTGCTTGCCTATTTCTGCCCAAAGACATGTCTTTGTTCTGTGATGTTCTGGCCTGCCCAATGTGAGACCCACTATTCTTATACTTGTGCCAATTCGTTCTTAAGCATTCACCTCAAAACCAATGAAAGAGATGAGACAATGATGATTATTGATGAGTGCGTCATATGTAAGCTCGAATCGTAAGTGGTTTAGATGTTGCATTTGAGATGACACTCCACCTAAATATATCATCTTTGGATACTATTTTGAGTGCATGGGAATCGGATTCCTTAACCGCCGACAGAGGTCTAACATGTAATCCCATCATGTGTGGTAGGTAACAACTATGAATCATTCTTTCAAGGCATGTATGAAAGCAACAGCAAGTTCACAACGAGATAGTTTCATCATGAGATAACAAAGTAAACTAGAAAATAAAATAAAATATCCCAAACTATAGGAGTAGAAAACATTACGAAAACCTAATTAACATGCTTACAAATTGGAACTACAGTGAAGCTTATCTCCAAATTAATTTACAATAATAATCAGCCTGCAAGAGGATTGAGCACCTGCCCCATGAACATGACCGTTCCGGTCAGGTAAGAGAAACATGAAGGGGTGATCAGCCACGAAGTCTTCTTCCTCTTCAGGCTTAGGGCTAGTTTGGGATTGCTGTGACTTTTAAAAAAAAACTGCTGCTACTGTGTTGTGAAAATAATCAGTTGTGAATTAAAACAGTTTCGTGTTTGATAAATAATATTTTTTAAAAGTGTTGTCAGTACATAAAACAACTGCAGTGTGTTTCGATCCACAATAGCTTCTAAAAGCAACTTCTAGGCTGCTTCTAAAATCTGCTGCCAGTGACCTATAACTTTCAATTAAAGCTGTTTTTTATTTATTTACCAAACACAATAAAATCTAAAATTTTGAACAAAAGCTGATTTTTTTAAAAGCTAAGCAATCCCAAATGGGCCCTTAGAGACCTCACCATCGCCAAAATACCTACGAGCACAAGTAGCAGCTGCAGCTGTTGTGCCATTTTCATCGACTTCTATTACAGCCTCATGAAATATGGCCATTAAATCACAACGCCCTAGTTTCTTCATAGCACTCGAAGCTTCAAACCCGGAAGACATCTTAAACTTTGGGATCAAGAATTTCCCAACCCCAACACGCCTGCAACCATTAAGATGGTGATCTAGAAATCCCAGCTCGGACCGGACTCTCTCAACCAGAGCCGGCAGCCAATCTCTTGCATCCGGAAGTAACCAGAACATGGAGAAACTTCGGGGGTCGTATTTATACGTGTCGGCCTTGAAGTCTTCAGGGCATCCTCTCTAAAACCAAGTCAAAAGACTTTGAAGCCGGCGAGAGAACCGATTGAGTGGTAATGACTGCTAGTCATGAAAGGCACTCCCTTAACTGAGTCCCCATCAGAAGGTGAAACTCATTGTTGATTGTTTTCGATGCATTGAAGTATCGATCATTCCACGTTGCTTTGAGTATAAGGCGTTTGCAAAGATGATCATCGTCGCAGTGTTGACTGATCCGGGAGGTCTGAGGGATATGAGGCCATTGGTCTCTTTCTCCACCCATGAATCCACTTTTTTTCTGACTAGTTCCGGATTGGTTTTGAAATCGACTTCATTTAGAGCAGCCTTGTAAAATCCAACACCACCTTTTTGTAACATTCTTGATGACAATATGGTCGACCCAAACACTGTTTGTGAAGTTCAAACGTGGCCCACCTCGGCTGGACGAATCGGCCAAAACCGGAGTGAGGAGATTGGAGGCGAGGGAGTTGAGGTCGTCGATGGACTTGGACTTTAGAAAAGAGAGAAACTGGCCATATGTTCTATGTTCTATGTTCCAGCCACTGATTTGGCACCCATATATAGTCATTATTGTCCTATGTTCTACATACTGTTTAATTATACTACACACTGATGAAGTGATGATCAATGACAGAAAAAAAACAAACCCACCAAATTTTCAGATCAGTGTGATACTATTCAGTATTGGCACTGATAGATGTGTGGTGGCTATTGAAGGGGTGCTATTGGGGAAATTTCTAGTAGTGTGGGAATGACTGCTAGGGTTTAGGGAGGCTATTAAGCTCGGGACGATGTGGATAGATAGCGGTGAGTAGACCATGTTCTTGTCCTTGAATTCTGTCTGAATGAGTTGCTTCGTTGGCTTCAGTGCGACGTCGGTTTGGTTGCTGATGGGTTCTTTTAAATTTAGATATTTGAGATTCATTTTGGCTGGGACAGTAGCGGTGCTTCGATCGATTTTTTGTGTGAGTTGAGCGACTCTATATATAACAACCCTAAACTTATGAAGGAGTATATATCCTATGTTTTCAGTAAGGAATGGAAATACTACTATGGATTCTCAAAATCAAAATTAACCATTAGTTTTTCACAAAAAAAAAAAAAAAAAAAAAAAAACTTTTCTTATTAGTCACGTAATACATACATTAATTTTTTTTTTTTTTTTTCGACAGAGTAATAGAGATTTCATTTAATCTCAAAGCCAGAACGGCACATACAAATAAACCCTATATGCTTGTACCCTAAATCAGTGGTCAAGCAGGTAAGGGAAAACGGGTACCATCTACTAGTACAATGATGCTCATTTGAATTTTACGAGCCTACACAACTACAAATCTCAGCGTACACTAAGAAAACTATTTCGAATCTCCCTTCGTCAATGCACTCAATTGTGGTACTCCAGGAGATTCATTAACTTGGTGTAAGAAGAAACCATAGCAATATAGACTAAAGCCCAGTAATAAAGCAAGCCTAAACTGGGCCAAAACCCACTACTTTCCCCGAACAAACTAGGGAGTTATTGGAATTAAAAAAAAAAAAAACCTTAAAAAACCCTAAAGCCCAAAAGAGAACCCTAACCCAAGGTCCAGCAGTACTGGAATGATCCAAGCCCAAAACGTCATCACGCCCTCACATTAGGAGATGGCACCGCCACTCGACCTCGCCGCCATCGCGTCTTGACCCGTACCGCCACGTCCCATGCTGCCTCAGCCTCCGCGACTCGTACCGCCATGCTGCCATGGTACCACGCCACCTCGACCCAAGCAAACCGGCCCGCACCACTACGAAACCAACGACGATGCAGCGCACCAGATCATAGCCTCCACGAGCCAAACGTCTAACGCCGGTCCTGGAAACCCACGACGAAGCACCAATACTCACTGTGATTCAGAGACGACGGTCAGAGACTCCACCAAAACCAACATACCGCGACCTCAAGCGGAAACCTCTCTCCCAAGAAAGCTCCTGGGCAAATAGCATCAATATCTCGTCCGGCAGCAGACCCCGACACGTCCGCGAGGCCAGAGGCCAGCGAAGACGTCCGGGTGCCACCGAACAGTGCTGATCTGCACGTACACAGACGCCGCCGGCCTTAAGAGTTTTCTCACGCTAGAGAGAAAAACATTTGAAGAATTTTTTGAATAATCACATACATTAATATATTAGGTGCTATAGCTGGGTCAAAAATTAACATTTAAGAAGTGTAGGGTTGAGTGCTCTTCAACTTCTTGAGCTATTACTGAACTTATAACCCCAACTTTCTTCTTGAGCTATTGAGAAAAGTATGTACGAAGAGGTTCAAATTGATTGAACATAAACCTGAACTGTCATGCCTGTGCCTAAAGCCCTAAATCATGGTGTGGTTATCCATCTTTCATTGTAAGAGACCAAACCGTTTGCCTCTCACAAATTGACACCTAAGCACCTCTGTCATGTTATCCAAGCAAGCCTGTTGGTCTTTATCGTGACAATCCTCAATGATTTCTTCCTGAATAATCAATCCCTTTCGTTGAATGTGCTGCAGATGTGATTTTGGTATAGCTAGCCTCGTAGAGTCAGCATGATGTTCTAAGGCGGTGCCAATTGCACGGTCTTTATGTGTCTAAGGTGGCCGGCTTGCCGGAGGAGTGCGGTAGCATCTTTGTTCTCTCTCGCAACCTCTTGAATAATTCTGTGCAGGCGGATGTAGACATTTGGTGTGGTTGCATTTAGATTGATCTCCTTTTCGAATAGGACTGTAGCCCATGTGAGTTGCATCAATAACTTGAGAAGAAAATAGCTAGCAAGCAGAGGAGGAGCAGCATTTCAAGGGAAAGAGGACCATGCTTGACCATTTTCCTTGGGTGAAGCCATTTACATTGAAGTTGAAGTTTTGCAAATGAAAGGTAGACTGTGATTTTAAGTCGGTATTTAAAAATACTCGCACTACAATTAATTGATGGAATAGTAATTCCTTCCTGGCTATATTGTTTCTATGCAAGCATTCCTATAATCAGGTCCTTCCTATAAAAACATTTGATATCTCTTAAATATACATCAAAGCCTTAATTTCAGATAGCAGCTACCATTTCTAATTGCACTGTTTCTAGCTATATGCATCAATACCTTATTCATGGCATCTAAAGCCTGGCCTCAGTATTGTTTAATTTTGATGTATCCAATTTAATTGGAGAGAGAGATATAAAGAGAGAGGTGGCGGTACCATGCGCGCCGAGAGAGTTTGATCTCAAAGAAACACGTTGCCGATGAACTCAAATCATTTTCTGTTTTTAGTTTATGAGTAATTATTATATGGTTTAAGATCAAGATCACTAAGCAGCAACACGTGAATATAAGGGTCAAAAATAATTGAGGAAAAATAGACCAATACTAATCAAAGTAAGGTCATATAGACCAATTAAGCTATTTTAAAATACGGACACACGTGATAACTTAATAATTTTTTTGAGATTATAAGTAAATAAGGGCAAATTGGGTAAGTTACAAAAGAAACTAAAGAAACTGTAGTTCGACATAATTGCTGACATAAATGCTTTTCTGCCACAAAATCCCAGTACAGTTTTTGTTTCTGGGATGAGTCTTTGTATGGCTAAACTCCCCAGATAATTCTCGGAAAGGAGAGAGATCCTTTTCTTCTTTGGGCCTCTGGCAAAGGGGACTGGAAAGTAATTTCACATGGCTTTGCGCAGAGAAAACAGTGTTCAAAAAAAAGAAAAAGAAAGGGGGACTCCCACGGTGGCGGAGGATGACTGGCAAATGATTGGCGGGCAGGAATGGACCCACTCTGATGGCAGTGATTCTGTGGGCCCCACAGACACATCACCTCAGTCGTCAAATCGGAGGATTTAACCCAATACCCGACGGAAGGTCCCGACCCGTCAGATCTCATTTGAAAAACCAGTCCATACTCCTCTTGATTGAATTCATGAAAATTGAACGACACATGTTTCCATGTTTTCATGTTTTTTTTCTTCTTTTTTCTCAAAATTTGTCTTTTTCCTTTTGGTTCGTGGTACTGTAGTGTAATTCCGACTCTAATTGGTTACGTAATTTTTATTTATTTAAAAGCTGTGAATTGTGATCCGTGTAATGGCGCGGTTTTGTTGTGTGAAAGCGGTGAAGATTTTTAGGCTTAGGAGTTATTTTAGAGTTTCTTTCATTTCTCGTGTAGATTTTGATGAAGTTCTACTAACGTCATCGCGCATTCTCTTTTTCTTTTCACTATTTGTATTGTCTTTTATGAAAATAGAAAGTCATTGAAGTTGATTTTTGTACGTTGAAGTTAGTGGAGGCACATGACACGACATGATTGTAAATGGCTGAGCGCCTTTTCATCGTCAAGATTAGAGCCTTATTTTATTATCACATTTCATTGTAGATGATCACAGTTTCTGACTTTTTTCTAATTCTGGCATTAAACTTGACCTTCTAAATAGCATATCAGTAGCTATTCAAAGATGTTGATTGATGCCAACTCAATAACCCATATTATTTCGTTAATGAAAATTGCAAGATTCTTTTGATACTAAAAGCGATCAAACATGACCTACTTTTACTCATGAGTTTATTCGATGTCATTTAAGTGGAGCACAGATCTCGAGAGAAATCGGTTTTTCAGTATATTTAATCTATTCGTTACGCAATTCTCTTAATGAAAAGTCGTGATGAAGAAATAAAGTTGTCACGTAATGTCCCCACAATTTTCAATTTCAGTCTCTTTCCCTTCAATTGCACATAAAAGTTCCCTCTCTAGGCCAACAAAGGTTGGTTCAGTCGTCCTTACGTGTTGGAGCTCCCATCCAAGTTCAAATCCCGCTGCCGACCATCCTTTATTAGTGGGTAATCTAGAAAATGTCCTGCATAATTCCATACCAATGGGCTGAGCTAGGACACTGACCAGTTTCATAAGTCCTGTTGGGTCAAGGTCGTAGGTTTACCCTGACCTTAGTAGTGTAGGAAAGCCTCCCTCTTACCTGAACTTTTCTTATAAAAAAAAAAACAAAAAAGTTGTCTCACTAGTCTAGTCTTCTTTCCTCATCATAAAGAGAAAAAAAGAGTTGACAACTCAACAAAAAAAAAACAGCCTCATTTTGATTATAGTGATTAGTTGATTGTTAGGTTTATTACTTTTATCCAACAACAGGGTAAAATCATATTCTTGTTAACTTGAAAACAAAATTTTCAATTTTCAAACAGGTTCATTCTGCAAAACACTTGATACTTGGAGGATGCATTAGCCAATGTTTGGTCCTTTTGGAGTGAAAAAGGACACAAATGCTGCTTTAATAATAATGGGTGTTCTGGAAAAATTTCTCTTTTTTTGATAGGAAGAAATTTGCCCTTTTCACCACCAAAGAAAAGAAAATTTCTTCTTTTTGTGTCACCATCATTAAAAACTAACCTACTGCCACCATAATAATTGTCCTCTCTGTTTTTTTTTTCCTCTCTTTCTTTTGGGGTCCTGTTTGGAGGTTTCCCGTAAGATTCTTCACTTAGAGGACACTTTTGAAGATCCAAACCAATCCCATAAGGCCATAATAAATGCATACCCTCTTTCACAGTCTTACCCATTCCTTCACAATTAGGTTTTCTTCTTCTTATTCTTCAACCATGTCTCTCTGTTTCACAAGCTATTGCACCTCACCCACTTCCATAGTTGGGTTCTGAACCAAAGTTTGCGTCTTGGTTTGGATTTGGTGGTAAAGTTTGAGTCTTGGGGTGGATCAGGGATCGAATCTGGGGGAGATATCAGAGGCGTTTTGTGAAGGGTTTTGTTGACTTTTTGGAACAGAGAGTTCGATCAGTGAGAAAAGTTTTCAGATTTCGTGGAATGGTGCATGAGGATAATAACAGTGTGTGTGAATTAAAGTGAAAAGCTTTTGGGGTTTTGGGATTTGAAGTCTGGGGTTTTGGTTTTCAGGGTACTTGCATGTGTATGCTTTAAAAGGGTCCTCTGCTCAGCTGTGGAGCATCCCTATTGTACTAAGCAATACAAAAAAAAAAAACAGGGGTTGGGGATTTGATGTTGGATTTGAAAAGAGATAGTGGATTGTGATAAACAGTAAGTAATTGGTTGGTGGAGTTGGGTTTTGAGTTTTTGGAGTCTGTGGATTGTTTCTGTGAAAACATTATAGTAAGGTTTATCTAAATTGGTGGGAAATGTTTGGTTCTGGTCACGGTACGGCATACCAGAGCAGTGGACTTCAAGGACCGATTTTAATTCCGACCCGGTTCGTCTGGCCTTATGGGGGAAGAAGGGTGTTTCTCAGTGGCTCTTTTACAAGGTGTGGGATTGCAATGGTTTTTGTTTTTGACTCAAAATTTCACTGTTTGTTCATGTTGTTTTGTTTCCCTTTTCATGTCAGAGTTGAATGTATGATTTAGTATGTGATATCGGATTTGCTGAACCTTACAGGTGGTTAGAACATATACCTATGTCTCCAATGGAGGGGTGCCCAACTGCGTTTCAAGTTGTTTGGAACTTAACGCCTGGATATCACCAGGTTTTGTATATGCTAATTAATTGAAGCTGTTATTACTAGGACAAACACTGTTCTTACTGTCTTAGGCTAGTAGTACTGTAATGATTGGCTTTGCTATGAATGTCATTACGAAACAGGATGCCGGATTCATGTTCCAACACTGTTTATTTGTGTGCTCATGATCTGGTCTTTAAATTCGCTGAAGTGGAATAAGACACTGTCTCTTTACTAGCGCGTGATATTTTATGAAGAAGTCTTGTGCTGATATTGGGATCTGTTGTTTGTTTCAGTACAAGTTCTTGGTTGACGGAGAATGGCGACATAACGAGCAACTGCCTTTTGTCACTGGGAATTGTGGAATAGTGAATACCGTCTTTCTAACTGGGGAGCCAGATACAGTTCCTACTAGTTTCAGTCCCGAGACTTCTGACAGATCCAATATGGATGTAGATAACGAAGTCTTTACGCGTATGGTAAGTTTCTGTTTGCGTGTACGTCAAGGACCTATGAACTGTCCTGTTTCTTACTTCCTTTTTTATTGGGTAACCAATGCTGTCACCACTATAGTGGATGTTTCCATCACCATCACTCATCCACACACACACAAATAGAAAGATTACTTGATAGAATTTTGTCAAAGATGTGTAAATAGGACATGAATCCTTCCAAATAGATTAATAGGTTATGTGCCCTATTCTCTGATGGAAGTCTCTCATAATGATATTCTTTAGTTCATAGAAATGGATTATTGTAGAGAGATTGGCAATGTTGACTATCTTGATAAAACTCGGATATGTGGTAGGCTCTCCAATTTCACCAAATAATTAAGGAACAACCATGAAGAGAAGGCCGTATCTAATTAAATGACTTCATTTTTTATAGATCCTTATATTTTTATTTTTTTAAAAGTACAGTAGTTACCTCTGTTTGTTCTATAGAAAGTTATTATAGATCAACTTTCTTGAGAAACGGTACACTATGCAAGAGGTAGTATGAGTTAAGTTCAGTGTCTGATTGGACCTTTGGACAAGGATAGAATGCCAAAATGGTGATTTAAGATTTTAGAAGCATCATCACAATACTTAGATCTCACATTGAAGGATCCAAAATGTTAACCTCTTACAAGACAGATAAAATGCTTTGATAGGATAAAAGACTGATAGGTAATTACAGAGAACTTCTGATGCTATTGTTGATATTTATCTTTGTACTTTCTTCACTATTGTTTTGCAAACAGAGTAGGTCATGCTGTTAGTTGGTATCTTGCAGGAAGTAGCTCCAAGGATCTCAGCGGCTGAATTGGAGGTCTCTCGGCAGCGTATATCAGTATTTCTATCCACACATACTGCTTATGAGTTGCTTCCTGAGTCAGGCAAGGTTTGAAAGCTTTACCCTTCTTTAGGCTCTGTTTGTGGTCCTGTATTACGATTTGACCACTTTAATAAAGTAATTATCATTTTTATTTCACTTGTCTTAACTGCAGGTCATTGCCTTGGATGTCAATTTACCTGTGAAAGAAGCATTCCATATCCTACATGAACAGGTGAGTGTCTTATGCACAACTTACAGTGCTCCCACACAAAACCACAAAAGACAGGACAGAACTCCAAGTCCCCAGCTGTCCTAATTTAATTGTCTTCTTCTTTTCACAAAATTTTCTTGGATTTCTGTGCTGTTTAAAGGATTGTGGCTTGTACTATAGTTTTTGGTTTCTAATTTCATTTATCTTCAGGGAGTACCTGTGGCTCCTCTCTGGGATTTTGAAAAGGGACAATTTGTAGGAGTTCTTAGCGCATTGGATTTCATCTTAATATTGAGAGAGGTGTGTTTTAATTAAATTTCTGCCATTCCTTTTTAATTGCAAATATATACTTATGCCAGTATTAGATGAATTCAAGAAAAATTGTAAATACATGTATATGTAATCATATATGAAACGGGCATCGTGGGTTGGTCTCCAGAGTAACTAAGATGCTTCTGAGCCTCATCTATGTTTGAAGTTGAGGATATGCCACTTTCTCTGTTGCAAACCCAAATGACAATTGCTTTGTTGTGAAACTTTCTTTATTGAACCTTCATAAATTCATCTATCATCTGCCTGGCACCACCAACGACTAACCTAACAAGGGATCTATTCTCTCCTTTCCCAAATCTTGCTAGAGTCAAATTATATGAAAATTAAAAGTTAAAGAAGAGTCAGAAAACTAATGCCACCTTTCCATGTACCTTACCTTTTCTCAGTTACACATTTCCTTTACCACATAAACCACTCTTCTTAAGTCTCCTTACCGTGAAAAATGTTTATAATTTGTGCACCTATAGCTTGGGAATCATGGGTCAAATTTGACGGGGGAAGAGCTGGAGACTCATACTATAGCAGCATGGAAAGAGGGAAAATTAAATTTGAACAGACAACTTGATGGAAATGGGAGATGCTATCCACCACATTTGATCTCTGTAAGTGCTTCTCGAGGTCATATTTTAAAATAAACTGCTATCCCCTGCAATTGAATCATTTTTTTATTTATGCCATCGAAAAAAGAAAAACTTATTGCTATATGCTGTCTATCTTTTGAAAAAACTGGAAATGTTGTACTTTATTTTGTCTGGATTCATATGTGGAGCAAATACTTCTTTTGACAAGTCTCAGATTTTGATATGTGCAATACATATGTATTAAGGCCCTGGAGGGTAGTTAGAATCTGCATTGTCCTTTCTGATTGGTGCTGAATTGTGAAACCTGGAGATCTTTGTTTCAAAACTCATATATGTAGTGCTTTGCATCTAGGCCGGGCCTTATGATTCTCTCAAAGAAGTTGCTGTCAGAATTCTGCAAAACAAGGTGGCCACAGTTCCAATTCTTCATACTTCCTCAGAGGATGGTTCATTTCCACAGCTATTGCATCTTGCCTCCCTTTCGGGAATATTAAAATGTAAGCTTTTCTCCATTACTTTAGTCAAGGATATATGAATATTAATTACTAACCTGTGATATAATTTTCAGGCATATGCAGGCATTTCAGACATTCTTTAACCTCCTTGCCAATACTCCAACATCCTATTTCAGAATTCCCTATAGGTACATGGGTTCCAAATATTGGGGAGTCAAATGGAAGGCTGCTGGCTATGTTGAGACCAAATTCATCTCTTGCTGATGCCCTGTCTTTGTTGGTACAAGGTTTTTCTCTCTCTATATGTCTTCTATCTTATCGCAGATTTGTTATCTTGAATTGTTATTCTAAATCTTTCATGGCTACTAAAGTAGTTTCTGTTCTTCCCGTCCCTCCTCCCTCCTTATCTGGCGGCCAGTCCTGGTCATTAGCCTGTTACGTTATTAGGTTCTGTTTGGGAATGTGCTACTGGAAATTAGGGAAATCACATCCTGTTGAGGTTGTGATACTTTATGCTATTAGGTAGATGGAATTTTATGAAATGTACATCTTGATTACGGTTTTTATTACACTTCGATTCTAGAATTAGACACATGTTTTTATCTACAACCAGTCTTGGTTCTACTTGGCTAATACTATTGCATATTCCTTTTGCAGCTGAAGTTAGTTCAATACCCATAGTGGATGACAATGATTCGTTGCTGGATATTTATTCACGAAGGTGATTTGATGTTTTCATTTACTTTCTTGACCAAGTCTTATGTACATGTAGTTACTTTGTTCCTTGACTAATTGTGGGATGTGCCATATATATTATCCTCCACAGTGATATTACTGCTTTGGCAAGAGACAAAGCTTATGCACAGATTCGCCTTGATCAATTGACTATCCATCAGGTAATTGCTAAATACAAAGGACTGATGAGGCTTTTACATGTGGGATTGTGGTGATCAGCCTTTTCAGTAGGATAAAAAAGTAGTATACTTGAAAGTGCATGACCAAATTAGGTTTATGTGGTTCTGTAAATGATGGAATTTCAGGATGGAATTCTAGTTTAAACATAAAGATATCACAACCTACTGCCAGGGACTAGGGAGATGCTATATAAGTGAAGAGTTTACAAGAGTCTAAATACCAATTCCAAAGACAACATTAATTGCTGCAAAAAGTTGGTAAACTTTTGCATCATTAGAACTGTGCACACACTTGCACAAACTTTGAGAATATAAGTGCTTGGTAATAGTAAACTTTAGGCACAGTATTGAAGGTGTCTGCATTTCACTTCTCTGAGAACTCAATGTGCTTGTCTGCATTTTGTAGACCTTGCAACTTGGGCAAAATGCAAATTCTCCTTATGGCTTCTTCAGTGGTCAGAGATGTCAGATGTGTTTGCGATCTGATCCTCTGCATAAAGTGATGGAGCGGTTGGCGAATCCAGGTATACTGCCGTCTCTCATCGGCTTTTGCTATTTTAAGACCCCTATCTTTTGATTAGCCTATTAGACGCAATTTTTTCAAACTCCTTTGTGCTTGAAATGCTTTCAGGTGTGAGGAGACTTGTGATTGTGGAGGCCGGAAGCAAGCGTGTAGAGGGCATCATTTCATTGAGTGATGTGTTCAGGTTCTTGCTAGGTTTAGCTTGAGTCTGCTCTGCGACGGTGAATTTGGAGGCCATTTTTTTGTCCTCTGGACACTTTTTATGTGTTACACATGCCAAATGGGTTCCTTTAATCCCTCAAAAGTTATGAGGCCTATGTTTCTGAGCCCCCCACTTTAGGATAGGAATTTCAAGGAGAAAAAAAGAGAGAAGAATCTGTAAATTGTGAGATTCAATTTTTTTCCCTTTCATTGGTTTAAACCTATAATTATCAACTTGGGTGTTAATATCTAGTTTGAATGTCCTTTTTCTTTTTGGGCAAAGTTGAAGTTACCCTAAAGGAAAAAGAGATGAAACCAGTGTTGTGCAAACATGCTTCTAAACTAATGTCTTATATTCTTCGATAGTCACTGCAATTGCCACTTTTCAAAAAAGCTGTAGTATTAAAAAAAAAGGAACTTTTAGTTGTAAAAGTGTTTCACATAAACTGAAAACTCAACTTTCCTCCTATTGCATTATGACTTACGAGCAGAAGATGGTTATAGTTGAGAACGGACTTATGTATTATAATGAATGACATTTGGCGAGGATAGAATGATTTTGCAGACGACAACTCGTTGGGAGAGATGCTATTATCGGTAGATGTATATATATATATTTTTACGTTTTAATAATGAATACCATAGGTAGAAATGCTCTCATAAAAACACATTTAAAAATGCAAAATTTCCCAAAAATCAGACAAAATTTGAAGCATAAGACAAAACACAATTTTGTTGCAAAATGAAGTTTTTTAAGGCTCATATAAGAATGTAAGATATATTGTGACCGAGTTGGGCCATCTTTCTTTTGTATACTCAGACATCACAAAATGAGCTTCTGAAGGCTCCATATAACTGAGTGACAAATTGAGTGACAACCAAACACCAAGATGAGAAAACCACAATTTATATTCAAAAGGAAAGAATAGATTTCAACATAACTGAATTACAGTTATCAATGGCGGGATGATTGCTCGCATCGATATCATCACCTTTTTATTTTTGCCCAGGGCATATCGCATACAAGTTACAGAAGAAAAAGGAAAAAAAAGTTGAAAACCGAGATGTAAGACCGATATTCTATAGTCATATGTATATACAGGAAGGGGCTTCTAATTCACAGGTTTCTTGGGCATAACCAAGCAATTCTCGAGTTGCTTTTGGCAGCTGGTAATAACTTAGGGAATCAGAATGACTCCAAGGAATCGATGGGAGTCTAATACTCAAGTTGGCACGAGGGCTAATATCTGGGTCTTGATTCTGCCCATGCACATTTGAATTTCTCTGTACATTCCAACATTTTGGGGACAACGTGGATGCAAGCTTGTGACTGCATAATCTAATACTTGAGCCACAACAGCCGGAGGATATTGTCGTTCAGTACATGTCTGCAAATAACAAGTGACAATTTCAGCATAGTGAAAGATAGAAACTTTACCTTTGGAATTTAAAACCAGGTTGTCAGACTAGATTTTTCAGTTAGTTGAGTTTCATTATGAAAAGTGATATATTGAGTAGATAAGGCCAAAGAGAGACTATAATTTCTCAAGTTACCTGTATCATGTGCACAGCCATGACACAAGCAGTGATAACCTCCGAAAGCATCTGTGATTCATTTTTATCCGTCTCAGTATGTAACTTGGGACCAGATGCATCATTACTAAGGTTGGGCTCTGATGCACCAGAAATCAACTGATTGCGATGGCCCAAATTGCCATTGACCTGCTCTTGAGTCCTGCTCACTGCTGACCTAGAGTCTGATGTCATATTCTGAATATCGATGGAATCTAGAGCCCTTCTTACCCTTACATAAGCTTCTTCCCCTTCCTTCCTTGATGACATTGCCTGTAATGATT
Source organism: Rosa rugosa (assembly GCF_958449725.1). Taxonomy (NCBI): domain Eukaryota; kingdom Viridiplantae; phylum Streptophyta; class Magnoliopsida; order Rosales; family Rosaceae; genus Rosa; species Rosa rugosa. Next base: position 4,613,983 of record NC_084826.1, on the reverse strand, counting down.
TAATGCATTATTATGTTGAAACTATATTTATTCTCACACCAAAGAAAATGGAAGAAAAGAGATCTAACTAATTACAGCCAAAATACTAGAGGACCAGCTGAAAAAAGAGTATGGTCCACAAAAGTGGATACACAAACCAAAAATTTTGACATCCAATTTCATACTGAGAGACCCCCATACCTGAACAGCAGCATTTACCAATGTATGTGCTTTCAATCTTGAAACTTCGACAATGTCAGCAACGCTGGATCCTGACTCTTGAGAAATAGATATATCAAAAGAACTAGGAAGACCGCCATAGACAGTGGAGTTCGTTGGGTGTTTCATCGAAGGAGGCAAGGTATTTCCAGGGTAGGTATTACGTTGCCTCAAACTAAGCAAAGCAGAAGAAACCTGCATATGAAATAAATCATTTTAAGACCAATACAAAGTCATACCAGAGTACGGTACACAAAAAAAAATGGTACACCAAAAGCTTTATAAATTCATGGAAGCCACATGCCTGGCCACTGGCTTCCTTTAGCTGTACAAGTACTGTGGCGTAATGCTTCTTATCGCAATCTTTTAAAGAGCATTCTCCACTGTTCTGGTTTTCCAGGATGTTATTAATTGTGCTAAGCTCCATCAACAATGCTTTCTAAAATCCAAAAACAAACCCTTTTCGAGCATCATTACTAATGCAATTGAAGGAGTATATTAAACAAGATTATCAAAGAGGCTTGATGTGGAGAGTGATTGAGTAAGACATAACAAGAGAGTAGATCTAGGTGACAAAGGATAAGGCAGTGGCTGATTCCAAGTAAATGCTGAATTTTTTTTTATTTTTTTTTTCCTCCAGTGGGTTCATCAGTTTATGCAAAACCACCAACAGACCTAGATCTCTGGTGTCCAGCAGGTGAGTGGTATAAAAGTCCAAAACACTGATGCCACAAACTTATATATGTGAGAGGGGGTTTAAACCAACAGTTTCATTAGACTTGCATTACCCATGGTTAGGGGTTGGAAGGCTGATGTGTTCTTAACCAAATGAAAAAAAAAAGTATATAAGAAAAAGACAGGTTAACCAACTAAAGTTACAAGCAAAGTGCATAGTTTAGCACCATTGCCAACCCAAATCTAATACAAATTTTGTACATTTATAATCAACTGCAGGGATACAAGGCTAATAACCTTTTTATCAAGAGCGCGATTCAGGTCTGAAAGAGCTCGTATATCAGCTTCCCTTGCTTGATTGTGTACCACCACACCAGGTTGACTACTTGCTGTCTGTGCACCAGCAATATCAACAGATGCTGCTTTTGGTTGTGAAATTATATGGTTTGTATCCCCCTGTGCAAATTTAAAAGAAACTTGAGTTTATTAAATGTTTAAAATTAGCATCTAAAGTTCAGTGAATAATCTATGTCACCAGGATCCCTGAGACAGAACCCTTGAGAACTATACATGATCCACCCATTTTTAAACAGTGAGACACACCAACTATGCAAGAAAGGAAACTTGTTTCAATATAATTTTCCTCATATATATTCTTTTTTTTTTTTCCCCTAATCCATGAAGGGAACATGCCAATTAAAAATCAAAATGCACATAGGTAGTACTTCTCTGAATTGCATATCCATTGAAAAAACATTCAAACTTTTTGCTTAGCATGAGATCTGACCTTTCCCTGCTGTAAGGAAGTATTCATGGGGCTGGGTTCTTTCTCCAAATGCCCACTTGAAGCATTCATCACAGGTCTTTCAAAATTTAAATTCCCGTTCAGATGGGGTAATGTGAGAGGGAATTTGTCAAAAGCAATATTCTGTCTCTTAAGTGCTTCTGGCATGTTATCCAATGGGTTTGAAGGCATACAATCCACATCCTGCAGTGAAATTTGGTCATGTCATATCTCAAGTAAGAGAGATTATTGTGATGTAGGTGTAGCTGAGTTTTGCTAGAGTGAAAGTAGGAAACGAAAACAGTTCAGAACAAATAAATCCATCAATCAGCAGAACAAAGAAGAGAGCAACCTGAACTAAACAGTATAATTGAAGTTTGCCTTTCTACCTTTTTTTTTTTTTTTTTTTTTTTTTTTTTCTTTCAGCAGAACAAAGAAGAGAGCAACCTGAACTAAACAGTATAATTGAAGTTTGCCTTTCTACTTTTTTTTTTCTTTTTTTTCTTTTTTTTCTTTCATACCTATGAACCTCCTCAAAACCCTCTTCGTGGAGCCCAACAGTGGAACCTCCAGCCAGGGTTCACCTTTCTATTTGTTACTCTAAATTCCAGAATCAGTGTAACTTTTGCATTCTAACATTCATGATCCATAGATAACAAATCCCTATCTATCATGTCTGTACTATATTTCACTTGTTATTTGCATTACAATGAGATAGCATCACCACACAGATCTATTAATAAAAAAAGGAAAGAATAAAAAAGGGAAAAAAAAAGAAAGAAAAAGGGAGATGAACACAAATGAATCATTAGATATAAGAGTTAAGGGGAAACTGTCTACGTTTTTTTTTTTTTTTTGGTTGGAGACAGGCCATTACTGGTAACTATTATAGTCACAAAAGACGCTAAAAATCTGATATGTATGTGGGTGAGAGTCACAAATACAGGAGAGAATGCAAAAAAAAAAAATAATAATAATAAATAAATACAGATTGCTCAGATAATATGAACATAAAATGGAAAAGAAAATGAAATGAAGACAGGTTAAAAAAAGCCCAATACCATGACGAATTCAACTCCTATCTCTGGACGATCAAACTGAACCCTGCACTTATCATGATCAACGGTGAGCACACTTCCATCGTGAACTTCTCTTGTTTTTGGATGAAGAGCGATGACACGTTGTCCAACTGATAAAGGTCTTGCCAGATCTGTTGGGAGTCCCTCCCTAACACCACTGCGGAGTTCAGCATAATGTTTTCTCACAGATTCCCGATATTGTTTAAGTTTCTCTCTTTCTTCACATAGGAAATGCTCAGAAAACCTCCGAGGTTTTCCCAGGGAACTGTATTAACAAGAATTCCAAAAAAAAGAAAAGAGATATTATATTACATGTTTCTCAGTACCGATTTCTAACTGTGAATAGTAGATAGAACAGAGACTCAAAAAAGTACCTTCTAATCACACCCCATTCAACGCGAGTTAGCCTCGGAATGTGTCCAAGTCCAACATGATTTAAGTACTCCTCAAACTCTCTTTTGGCAAACCAAGGGTAATCAATCGCACTATAAAACCACTCAAACGTACACCATCTACGTACCAAATGTGATGACAAGCAACAAGACATCTTCTCCTGTGTTTATTGAGAGAACAATATATTGGTTCTAAACTTAATATAGCTGAAAACTATTCATATGAATATAATGAAAAATGCATGAATTTACCTTTAGATAGAGAACTCTGTCCTGCACTGAGTTGGAGTGTTTATGAAGTTGAGTTTTTAATATGTTCTCAGATGACTTGGGCACTGCTGCTCTGGGTAGATACTGTTTACGTCTACTTCTTTGTTTAGTTGGGGAATGAACTTGGTTTGCAGTGGGACCCTCTGCTGTTACTGCCATTAAATCACTCACTGTTTGCCCAAAATCACTATTCAAAGAGCCGTCCACTGGTCTGACCGATTTCCATTGTTTTGAAGGAGTGGAGATTTGACCGGTACGTTTCCCTTTAACCACTGGTTTAGTCTCTTCTTGACCAAAAGCCTACAATTTATCGCAAGGAAAATGAAGTAAAATATTAATAATTTCCACTGGTTTATTATCTTCAGAATGTATAAAATTCATGTTTTCTATTAAACAACCACGCTCTGAAACCACAGTAGAATCCTAGTAATTGATGATTAAGGTTATATGCATATTAACAACTTACCAACTTTGGACCATCCAAAGTGACTGTATGAAACATAATAGAAGTGAACAACTTAATTGAAGGAGCTTGACGACATTCGACCAACTTACTAACAACTTAATATGAATTATTAATGTCCATATCCTTATATGTTACTCTTTCAAGAATTCCATACTGTTTTATCAGTGCCATATTTTGGTCCATCTTCCTACACAATACTTGAAAGCAACAGAATGGAGGTGCGATATCAGTTCAAATCATCTAAAGTAGATAATCTCCACAGAGTGCCAGAATTTTTTTTTTTCTTTTCCGGACACACCTAAGGAGAGAGAATAGGGGGTGGAAGTTGAAATTTCTTTTCTTCTGAACATGGGAATGTGAGGAGAGAGAAAGTGAGGGAAAAGAGGAGGAAGTGAAAGAAAAAAAAAAAGATAATTAAAAATTTAAATTATTAGAAAATTACTGTAATGGCCTTACTTTATTTAATTCGTTTAAATGTGAAAAGGGTTTGGGATTAAATGGAAAAATTTGGGAGACAAAGTCTGTTCTCTTAATATATAGTAATAGACTAATCTTCAAAAAGACCACCTCCTTGTCATCAACGTATAAGATGATGTATAAATCATTAACAATATTCAATGAGATATAAACATACGTAGAATGATCTCTATACCTCGGAATTTGAAGGTTCATTTACAGTAGAATCAACATTTGCTTCGGCATTTAATATCTGCAACTTAAACAAACAAAAAAAGTCGTTTATCAGCAATCAACCCAAACATTAAACTAAGATTAAATGAGAGAGAGAGAGAGAGAGAGAGAGAGAGAGAGAGAGAGAGAGAGAGAATGAACCTTCATTTCTATGTTTACCTTTGACACTGAGGGTTTCCGCTTCCTTTTCAGTAATTTATTAGTAGGCTGGAGCTGTTCTGATTCGGAGACAACATTGATATCAATGGGTGTCGAGTCCCTTGCAAATTTGGACTTTTTGGCATTAGTACCCTCAGTTCGAGAATCTGCAACGGGTTCTCTCTGTTTCCCCCCAGGGAGTTTATTTTTGTTTCTAAATTGGCTGGTAGATGTGGATTCAGGTATATTAGATTTTTCTTCCATTTCAGAAGTTGTTCTTTCATCCTTCAACTGCAAAGAGGATCCTACATCCAACAAAAAGAAGAGATGTGATGATTTGACCACACATGATAAAAGTGTAAATTAGCATGCATTGAACCTATATAAAGCATTGAATCCTGAAAAGCAATTGTAACTTACAGGCTGACTATATTTTTATGTAATCATAATCAATTCATCTAATTCAATTTCCTAAAAAAAGATTTCACCTCTCAGAAGTTATTGTGAAAATAAATGTGAATGGGTGTTCAGCACAGTGAAATTCAAAAAGCTGCCCCCTTGTTCCATTTCATTCTATATATATATATATATATATATATATATAGAGAGAGAGAGAGAGAGAGAGAGAGAGATTTCGACTGCATTGCAAATAAACCCATATGATAGAATAGAACCACAAAATACTTACCAGATTCCATTGTGGATGCTGGCATCATCAGTGACAAATCAGCCAAAGTTTGCAGAGCATCCAGTTCTGCGCTATCATCTACATGAAGGGCAGTTGCAATATCAATATATTGTAAAATATTGTAAAAGGCATACAGAGCAAAACCAGAATTCACATAGTAGGTTGTTTACCCATAGCTACAGAAGCTGAAAGGTAGTTCTTGACTTAAAAAAATAAAAGAGAGATGAAAGATAAAAAATATTGCTACCTTATTGTTGTTCAATTGATGTTTTATCCAAAAAGGTAAAATCAAATATATACAGAAAATAAACTGCATAAAAAAAAATCCAGAAATAAATAAAATAACACATTATATATGGAACTCCATGACTCAAAATTGGCCAAACAAACTAAATAACCTTATGTTTACAGTTGCATAGATTCAACCAGATGGTCTAGTCCACTCAACACACAAAGCTTCTCGATAACAGATTAACACAATCCAAAAAATAATTCTGAAATTTTCTCAAGGTAAATTTTGTAGGTAAATATCGACGACAATTTCCAACCATCACAAATGCTCAAGACTCTAACCACAGTTTAATTCATAATATTCATCTCTAGGTTCTACGATGATCCAGACCTAAACAGAAACACAACTGTTGTAGTTTTAAGAAAAGGAAAAGAAAAAACCGGAGTACTAGTTCTTTTTTCAGTTCCTTATCTTTCTTCCAGTTCTGGTCCTCTGACATTAAGACCTAAGCATTTAAGTTCAATAGTCTTCAACAAAGAAGAAAAGAATATCATGGTAAAATTCCTTAACAAGAAAAAACTCCAAAAAAATAACATCACTCCAATTATTTCAACTTTCAATTTACCAAGAGACAAGAATAAAGGAACAATCATATGGTAATCTCCCTCTGTCCTAAATGTAGGACAGGAACAATATACTTATGTGCAGTACCAACATTACCTCCAAAATATAGTTTCTTGCTTTCATTCCTTTGAACTTGTGAGGAAAACCAATCTCCTTTTGCATCTGAAACTTCAATATCAACTTTTCCCTTGGCACTGACATTAAGTCCTCCTTCAGTGCCACTACATGCTTCACCACCATCATCAAATTGATGGTTTCGAATGTCTTTAACTTTCTCTTTCTTTCCATAAACTTTCTTCCCCTTCCTATTAATTTCTACAGTACCTACACCTTCCATGTCCATCAAGGAACTACTGTCTCTGGCATAATCTCCAGTTTCAGCCCCTCTACTTCCTATACTACCTTCCAAATAGTCTTCGTCCATTGAAGCATCACGAAGGTTGGCTTGAAATTTCCCTGATGGTGGATGCTACAGTACAATAAAAAAATTGGTTCATTTTTGCAAGATATAGTGAAAAAGGTAGTGACACAAGAAGTGAAGGCATAGTTATGTACCATTCTTTGCGAGCTCTGACCGGAAGATCTTCTGTATGGTGTTTGAGAAAGTTGGGGAGAGCCTCCTCTGTGAGAAGCCTCAGTCAATAATGCTGCAACCTGGGCAACATCATAATCATTATCTGCCTCTGATTTCCGACCCCTTCTAATTGGAGAAGCATAATTTTCTCCATCATCTTTCTTAGATGAATATTGAACTGGGAAGCGAGGTGTCCTCTTCCCAACTGCACGAGGCTGATTACCTAATTGAAATTTGAAATCAGACGAGCAGAACTCAGACTTCAGATAATAACCACTTTTAATATGTATAGCACAGGCAGAAAATAGTATCCAGCTAAATATCCACAATCAAAAAAGACATTCAGGTCACAGTTATTGTCAATTGTAATACTTGTAAGCACTGATGTTCAAGCATAACTGAACATTTCTATGCTACTCTAAATCGATACGAGTATGATCATAGAAGCCACAGTGAAAAAGAAATAATCCTTTTCCAAAAATCACTTGGATATCAGTTGAACAGCAATAACATGTTCCGTGTGAAATGGGCACACATCTTTTTGCACTCACTCTATACATGATGCTCCTTTTGATTTATGGACATTGCATTATATCAGAAATCCAACTAAACAGAAACATTTTTCTCAAAAAAAAAAAAATACTAAACAGAAACATCAGTATGTCATAGAAAACAATGACTGTGATGTCTTCATGTAGAATATCATACCATCAAGTCTTCTCCGTTTTAAGTATGATAGGCATCCATCTACTGAAGCCATTGAATGAGACTGGAACACGTCTTTTGAGACGCTATCTTTACCAAGCTTACGTTTCTGGGGTCTCCGGGAATATCTTATAGCATCATTGCTCTCCCGTTCACTTTCACTGCCTTCCTGTCAATTGATAGACATGATATCAAGTTACAAAGAGATCCCTGGTGAATACAAATATTTGAATTCATGCTAAAATAGCACTATACATCTATCATGCAATTTTTGTTTTGCCAAGTTTCTCTCTATAGTAGTATCACATGTTAACTCATGTTACCTCAAAAACATTGATATCAGACATACAAGCAAATAAAGACACAGACTCAGTCCGTCACACACATGTGCGCATATACACACGCTTGACATAGATTTAATATGTAATCTGAAACAAATAACTTAATACATGACTCCTCTCCAAAACAAGTGAGGAAACACATACAAACAAATGCTAAAAAGGGACACAGATTTAGATACTAGAACACCATCTCCAAGTACATAGCTCAAAATTAATTCTGGATAGAAGCCAAAAATAATAAAAGTTCAAGGGATAACATGAAATTGTAATCCAATCTCACCATAACATTATAGTGGTCTGTCATCATCGCTATAAGGCCAACAACAGAAGCTGTGCCCTCTGGCAATGACAAGTACGCCTGACATCAAATGAATTAATGATGGCTAGAAGTCAGAGATGCTATAAGATCACCTTATAGTCAATGTTCAATAGGGTTAAGGTAGCATAATGGACACATACTCGGTTCATATTGTAAAGAGCCTCCACCATCTCAATATTTCTGTTGCGCACTACAGCAGCCACCTAGAAATCCACAGAACTCAATATTCAAAAACTTGCACTACTTTATCTAGAGGCTAAAACAAACAGATTATAAACCATGAAAGGGCAAAGCCAACTGAATCAGGACAGCATATAACGGCCTACCTTCTTCCAATTTTGCCCATATTTCCGGTAGGCTTCATAGAATCGCTGAAGCTCTCCCTTGCTCCACTGCGGTCCTAATTGATCGGTAAACTTTCTCTTCTATACATTGGAAAGTGGAACAAAACATCAAGCAATTCACATAATACCGATTCACAAATACTAAAATGGAAAACCAACATAAGACTCACCCCTTGCTTATTTTTGCCACCATGAGAGGCCTCACTCAAATTTGAATACCGTTTCACGGCTTTAGCTTTTCTGGTGGGTGCCATTGAAACTCTTCACCTTATCTGAAACACAATAAAACAGCAAACTTTACTACCTGAATTTCCAGGACTGAAATTAAACCAACTACAACACTAAGCACTAGCACCAACTAAAGCCCAAAACGATAAAGTAATCCTCACAATAACAACCCAGAACACATAAAACCGCATTCATCCACCCAAATTAAAAACCCAACAAGATCTATAAACCTCAAAACACTGATCAACGACTACACCCACCAAAGCCCTTTCCTTCTGCTCCTCCCTATTCCACAAAACCAAAACCAATTTCCACAGCACCCACAAAAGTTTATTCTAGTCTCAAATTCAAAAACTCAAACCATGAAATTCAAAAATCAAACCTCACACACCAAATTCAAATTCCTCCTAAAACCGCCTAATTCCCCCAAAAACCAGACCACATTTCAAGATCTCACCCCAAATTTCAAAACCCCACTCTCCCTTCAACCACTCCAAGCCACCAAACCCGGCCGCCGACACCTAATTCCCACAGCCACTCCAATTCAAGCAAAACACAACTCCTCCACAGCAATCAGCACCAAAAACTCAACTCAATTCGACCAATCCCGGCCACCTAAACCCTAAAAATGACAGATCGGAGGTACTCACTCGCCGGTAGGGTTTATGCAAACCCGAATTGAACCATCAGAGGGGGCACAGATGGAAATACCGAAATAGTGTTAGAGAGAGAGAGAAAAAGTGGATTTCTAGAGGGAGAAAGGGGTGGAAAGAGAGAGAGAGGAGGCGTTGCCGCGAAACTTGAATATAAAGGAGAGAGGGTGGGCCAATGAAATTTCACAGAGCCTCAGCAATGTAGAAGATGAGGGTCTAGGAGGGAGACTCCAGGGTTTGTAATTTTTGGGGGGGAGGATCGCCGTACACGTGGAGGAAGGGAGGGAGATGGACGGTGTGAGTTTGGTGGGGGTGTTTGGTAGTGTGGGGGTGAGGGCAGGGGATTGGATTTGAAAATACTCTGGGATGTGGATTATTATATTAGTGCCCCGTGTGGTTTTTGAAATGTTTTGGTGAATTTACGGGGATCTCCTTTTTGGGCAAGTCGGTTGGCTCGGGATTTGGGCCAGGCCCAACTTGGGATGGTATCACGAATTTGGGCCCAGGCCCAAGGAATGATTTTTATTTTTTTTGAAAGGTGGCAAAGATGATTTTTTTTTTTTTTTTAAGAGGTGAATGTGAAATTTTATTCACATGAGATAGAAGTACATAGGATATAAGTGCTTGAGTGTCTAGGGTTTAGATAGGAAACAATGACACCCAACAACCTAATAGGAATTATGAGAGTCAGGAAACAATAGCATACTCACTATTAATTAGTTGCGTTGCTTGTATCTCTCAAGAAAATACATTCTTATAACCAGAAAATGGATGAAGTGGAAAATTGTCTTCACTTCTTCTCTAAAACCTATTATGTAAGCCACTTGGTTGAAAAAAACACAAACGGTGGTGGTCTCGTTAAAACCTTGCTCAGATAAAACCCAATACATGCGAAATAGCAGCATCCACACCCATTCCTCTATCTCTTGAACAACAACACTGCCCGTGTTTGGATTTTGGTGGAATGTCGTAGTCCAATATGAGTAGGTTGTGGGTCATGGTGGGTGTTAGGGAGATGGCAGCAAGACGATACAGAGGGGCTGGTGCAGCAGAGTTGTTGATATGTTGGTGGTGGCTATGCATAGATTGGACTGGGCCTAAAGCAAATGAAATTGCGCAGATTGCTAGTATGACAAACCTTACTAATTGGTGCATATTTGAATACATAATATTAGATTATTAGTATATGTTCTTGCTATTATTCTGGATGCTTTTTTGTTGCTCATTGTGATTGGGGTTTTAGGCTTTATGTCCCCCCGCCTATCATATTCAACACTTCCATTAATTAAAACTTAAGGACAACGACACCAGCTCTTATTTCAAAAAGAAAAGAAAAAACAATATATAGTGGTATTAGAGTGAATGATAGTTTGAAAAGAGTATAAGATCGAAACTAGGATCGGAAGGAAAGATGAATCTGAAATTGTTTATTTTTAGAACGGCTTGAAATCGTATCTTATTTTTTATTATTATTTTTTTTTTTTTGAGGGGAATGAAAGACTAATTCATTGATTGAGCATCATTACAATCCGAGATTAATATAGCCTCCACAGACAGAGGAATATTTGAAAAGAAATCTATCTGAAAGTCAATGTTCTTGGCTTCCTGAGCCAAGATGTGAGCCACGTGTGTCTTCCAACCTTGAGGACACGAGCATCCAAAGCCTCATCCAAAGCCTTATTGATGTTTAATATTAGAAACATAGTAATAAAAAATGACACAATTTAAGACTACGAGGCCGTGGCTTCTAATTAAATGTAGAAACGTTTATCCTTAACCACAACAATGCATATTCTCGATTATTCAAGTTACTCAATACTCCTTTGTCAAGGAAAGAACCATATCGATAGACTGGCACTTCTCCTTTTCCATGTAATCAAGAACATCTTTTTCGAACCTGCGAAACAAATCTTCCATGACTCCCTCTCCAAAGTGACTGACCAGAAAAGGCTCCACCACAGACCTAATGTGAGTGGAGAATATACCCGCCCTTGCTTTCTTATCGAGACCACTATCAGCTTCCTTTATAAAAGAGTCCCAATCATGTTTAAAAACTTGAAGGTCCTGCAACCTAAAGGATCCTTCGGCCTCGATCAGCTCCATCAGTTCCTCCATTGTAGGTTCGTAGTATGGAATATTGAAGGAGTCCAAGTTTTTCTTTTCAATCAAACCCTGAGATTCATGAAATTAGTAGCAAATAAGAGAATAATAATTAAAACTAAAAGGTCAAATAAAAGACGAGAATAATAATTAAAACCAAAAACTAAAAGGTCAATTAATAAAAGACAACGTACAATGCCGTTACTAAGTCACTTCTCTGTATGTATTCCTATGGACTTTTTGTATGGAATGGTGAAAATAATAAAAGGGTGTTCTTCGATCAGATCAGATCAGTTGGAGGAGAATGTGAAATAATATGGAGGAGAAGGTGCAGTACACATTAATGTATTGATATGCCAAAGATGCATGGTTTAAGAGCAACCATCTGCAAAATACACGCACTGACATACCTCTAAAACCATATCATTGATTTTCAATCCAAGACATTCGCATATAGAGTGGGGTTCATGACTGTTTATGCTGCCCCTGATTGTGAGGACCATTCCACCCTGAGGGACCAACTCTTCTGCACGAGACCTTAGAAACACTGTGAAGTCGTTTTTAAATTGTTCAAAGTATTCATTAAACACAGAAGGTGGGCTTGTCTTGGCTATGCATATGTTTCCCTCGTTGAGTCCTTCTGTTACCAAACCTTTTGGAACCTGCAGGCATTCCACCAATATGATCAAAGCTGGGAATAACTTGAAGACGAACTACGTACATAGGAGTAAAATTTTCATCTGATGCTTTCAGTGCTTGTGAAAGGCCACTAAATTCAGAAGGAAAATTTAAAGAAGAAAAGCAAAGCTGGAGTATATGAACTAAAATATGCAAAAATCGCAATTCTGATTGAAATCATGAATACCAGCACAAGTTTCCATTCTATAGGTTCCAATGATAACCAAATTTTAGCAAGTTTTTTATTTGGACCGAATATTTTTGCTTAAACGCACGCATCATAACAATGGGCTAGAAATACATCTCAATTCTCAAGGCTAGGGAAAAAAAAAAAACAATGGCCTAAAAACTAATGGTTGTGATCAGCAAAACATATGGATCGGAGACAAGTTAATAAAAGAAAATAAACATTAATTATAAACCTTAGAGATCCAGTGCAGAGAGTAAGAAGAGTGAAAAAAGTTGACAGAATTCTTAGGAAAGAGCCTGCCATAGAAAGAACCGGGCATTCCTGCAATGAAGCATGGCTCCGGCCACTTCCTTTCATCGAGTTTTTTGTAGAAGCCTGGCAATGATTTGAATACTGTGTTAAAGTCGTTTTGGGGAAGATCATTCAAAAATACTTGGAGCGATGGAGGTCGACGGTTCAAATTTTGACACATATTCTGGATCTTGTCTATGACATTTGATACGACTAAAAGGGTGTTTGGTCCTGAAGAACATCCCAAGTCAGCTATCCTCAAACACTCTGCAGGGAGGTTGGCGCAACACAGCTTCTCTATGCTTGCATCTACAATGGGCTTCGCCCATGAAATCACTGCTCTCTGAAAGGAACACGTATTTACGATATTAATTATATCTTAAGAAACAAAACGAGAGAGAGAGAGAGAGAGAGAGAGAGAGAGAGAGAGAGAGAGAGTAACTTGAAGAAGCGAGTTGTTTGCATAGCTTGTTCTCCCATCTGCGCCATTCATGTGAAGGACTTGCTCCACCTCCATTGGATGTTTGCTTTCAAAGTTTCAAATGCTCTTCCTCTTTAAACACGAATTCAGCTGCTAATTAAGAAGACTCCGGTCCATATATATACTAGTTAAGGTGGCACGGGAAATAACAAATAATGGAAATAAGAAAATGAAAGAAAAGTATGCAACAGTTTACGTATTTTGGTTTTATATAAACACTGCATGGGCGTGAAAAACATGTGCGATGAATGTCCGTATGCAATTGTGCATGATATAATTGTACATGCATGTTTTTCATTTGCATGTGTGATCTCTATCAGTACGGGTTCAATGTATTTGATGCATTGCACGTGTTTTTCACTATCAGCGTGGTCTGATGGGCAGCAGTACTGCAGTAGTGGGGCCTTTTGTTGGGAAATAAATCCCCTCGTCACGCAAGTACTACTAGTAGAGATGGAAAGAAGAAATAAGCAAACCAATAAGACAACAAGATTTAACGAGGTTCGGCCAATTTCCTTGCCTACGTCCTCAGAGAGTTTTCATCTTCACTATTGAGAGAATTACACAAGTACAAGATTACACCGCTCAAATTTATACACAACTTGAGCACTCGTGTTTATACCCAACCCGAGCCTTGTATCCAATCGGATACCCCTTGTACACCCTCTCTCAATCCTAGAAGATTACTCTACCGTACCCCAAGAGCTATACACGCCCTTGAACACACTCCCCCTATCTTCTACATCTTGAAGACCCTTGGAGTTGCTACTGAAACTCTCCCTATCTGGAGTTTGGGCTCTCTGCCCTCTCTCATCTTCTTTGTTGTTGCCGATGGGGATTATATACAAAACTCTGCACCTCTCTCTCTCTCTCCAGCTCCAAAAGAAGAAAGGGTGAAAGGGAAAAGAATAGTTCTTTCACTTTCCACTTTTCCTTCTTTCCTTTATACTTTCACTTTCCTTGTTTGCTGGCATGTTTTCTGCCTTGTCTTCTGCAGGTTTTCCACTTTCTTCTTCCTCCAATTAAGGAGGGATCCCAACACCTTTTTCTTGATTTTTATCATATTTGCACAATTAATTTGTTGCAGACTTTCATGGTGACTTTCATGGTGATGAGCCATGTCGAATGAGCTAGCGGTTTTCATATCGTCGTAATTTGTTGCAGCAATAGCCACGAAGCCACCGTTCTGTTCTGTGGTGGCTGAGACTTATGCCAACAAATGCCATCATTCCTGAGTACGATGAGTCTTTTTTTTTTTTGTTACAAGTAGGCCTGGCAACAGTGCGGTCACGGGCGGGTTACGGGCGGACTTAATGGGTTGGCGGTCTTAACGGGCTCAACCTATTATAACCCGTTATCTTAACGGGTTATAACGGGTTGAGCCCGATGGGTTTGCGGGTTACCTGTTGGAACCCGCCGTTAAGACCGCTAAGGTTTTTTTTTTTTTTTTTTTTTAAAAAAAATTTAAAATTCTTTTCTAATCAATTACCCACTAAAACCGTTAATACCTGTTAACAATAAATTGGCTATTGAAACCCGTTAAGACCCGCTAACATAAAAATGAATTTTTTTTTTTTTTTTTTTAACTCTTTTTCACACCCATTATCTATTAAAACCCTTCTCAAAAATAATAAAATTTTTATTTCTTTTTTTTTTTTTTTTTAAACCCTCTTCCAACCCATTACCCATTAAAACTCTTTTTCATTGTTGATTTTCATTAAATCGAACTATCAAAAGTTAATACATATTGGGCTCACAATTCTCAAAAAAAAAAAAAAAAAAAAAACTCTTTTTTTTTCTCTTCTAACCGGGCTCGATGGGTTCCGTTGTGCAGCCCGTTTTCGCCCGTTAACTAACGGGTTGTTAACGGGTTGGCAGCCCATTAACACGTTAAGTTATCGGGTGGAAATAAATAGGTTTTTAGCGGGCAATTAATGGGCGGTTAACGGGTCATGGGCTGAATTGCCAGGCATAGTTACAAGGAAGCCCGAAAGGGCCAAGAAAGAAAGAAACTAACTAGGGAACAAGAAGTTAGAGCCTACAACTCTAGTATGGCCACTGCCAGTAACATCATCAAGGAGAGTCTGAACTGTATGAGGGGGAGGTTGATCCCAGAAAGTTGTTCCTGTAGAGAAGTTGATACTATCCTTTGCCAAAATATCCGCTGCAAAGTTCCATTCCCTATGGATGTGGTGGAAAGAACAGAGATCAAACTCTTGTATCATGTCTCTGCAATTGGCAATAAGAGTCCCAAGAGGGTGACTATCAATATTTCCAGAATTTATGAGATTAACCACAATGGCCGAATCACTTTCAACTTCCAATCTTTTAATGTGGAGATCAAGGGCAAGCTTTAAGCCAATGTAAAAGTGTTACGTCCCGAACCCAAATTCACCCGTTTACTGATCATTTGGACGGTAAACGACAACTACTTTCACTTTGACTGTCGTTTCAGCACTTTTAGTGGCCCTAAAAGTTGACTTTTTGTTCGGGTCAGAATTTGAGAAAAGTTTCTTCACGAAAGTTGTAGAGGATGTTAAACCGAGCGCGTGCATATGTGGTTCGTAAAATTCGGAGCTCATATGCGAAAGTTATAGGCGAAAAAGGAAAGTTACTGTTCATGGTAATTAATATATATATGGAAGTTACTGTTGGTAGATTTCCATTTTCGGAAAATCTACCTAGCCCCCGGTAACTCTTTCTTCTTCTCCCCCCGACCCTTTCCTTCCCTTCGGCCCGTTTTTCTTCCTTCAATTTCTTCCTCCTCCGGCCGACCCACGACGAAGTCCGGGCATCCCCAAGCTCGTCTCCTTCCCCTTGTTGCATATGTGGTGGTGTTTTGCAGAAATTTGGCCGGAGGAGCTCGATTTTGAGCTGGGAAGGTTACTGTAGCAACTTGTGGTTTTTGCCGATTTCGGGCGATTCCGGCCACCTCCGGTCACCATCTTGCCGTCGAAGCTTGGGTTTTCCACGAAGATCATTTCCCCTAAGGCCTTGCATTCCAATTTGCTGTGTGGAGGCCGAATCGATGAAGAACATCTTTGGGTCCGAAGCAATTTTCTGGGCAAACTTCATCAGCTTAATCCGAGCTCTTAAAGGTAAAATTGTGAGATGTTGTAGTTGAATGAATGGTTAGTTTTGTTGAGTAGAAGCTACTGTCCAAATTTGGTGGCCATCGGAGGTGGTGGCCGCCGGCGCGTGGGCCCCACTCGCCGCCACTGTGGGTGGCGCGTGGTGGCGCGTAGGGCTGACATTTAATTCCAATTTTTAGCCCATTAAATCCTATAATTTGAGTAGAGCTTGTTTATGAAGTTTGGTAATTTTTGGAGGAGTTTGGAATTGTTTGTGAATTTTGAAAGTGTGGAGTTTCGGTTGGTGATTTGTGGGAATCCGGCCTTCGGATTTCCCTTATTCCGTCATGGAATACCTTAATCGATGGATTGATATAAATGGTGAAGTTTGGCTTGAAGTCGAAAGGAGTTGGAGTTGCTAGTTTACGTGGGGTTTTCGGGATTCATTATAGAATCGTATTGTTTTATCGAATTGTTGTTTACGGAATACAATTGTGTACAGGACGAGATACTGACTCATCGCTCGACGAGGATCCTTACGCTTGGATACCACGCTAGCCGTATACTGTGAGTGGACGTTTGTTTTTGAATATTGATGCATGCATTTATTTCTCTAAAGTAATGCTTTATTTAATTATCATCTTTTATATTTTGAGCATATGATGATTTGCTATCCTTACTGATTTTGGTTTTCGGATTCTGAATTGATTTCAGATTTGTTTGGGTTTTGAGATTTATGAAATATTATAAAGTGATTTCGGAAATGAATTGGTTTCGGATCTTAATTTGGATTTACGAATTATGATGATTGTCGACGAATCATTTTTTTTCCGAGGTGACTTCCGGATTTAAATATTATATTTCTATTCGTCGATTTGAGATTTTTAAAGGATTTTCGAAATGGGATTTCGATGGAGTGATATTTCTTCTTTATTTACCGACTTTCTATTTTGGCATTGGGAATGCCTTATTGATAATCTAGCTATTCTTTTAGCGTGTGGGACACGCTGTTGCTTTATACAACTTTTACGAGAATTTTCGGGTACGGTTGGGAATCGTACCCGTGTTTTCTTTATTCGTGGGACATGGGGAAGCCTTATAGATTTACTGGATTTTAATGGTTTTTACCCGCCATACCTGGGTCGTCATATTTATTGCTAGCTAGCCTATTAGTACTCCTCCCTGCTTACTATGTGTTTGTGGGTGAGTAAGAGCAGAGCATGGGATGCTCCAGAGTGTGGGACACTCCGACCCGAGCCTGGGAGGCTCCCTTCTCGTATGGTGATAACTTCTTCCCCATACTTTTTCGTGACCAGCGGGGCTGGTGTGTTTTCACGAGAATTTTGGATTTCGGTGTTATCGTAACCAGCGGGGCTGGTGTGTTTTTACGAGAATCTTGGATTTGTTGATAAATGTGTTTTTCTTAAATGTTGCATGCATCGGGTTTTTAAAAGGAATAAATGTGGAAAAGCACAAACCCACTTTTCTTTACAATTATTTATTTATTTATTTTGTCCACTCACGCTAACGTTTTATGTGCTTTTCCCCTGGGCCCTTCGGTTTCAAATGCCCAGTTTGCAGAGTAGCTGGTTCGGCATAGTAGGATTCGGGGCATAGCATCTGCTGCTGTTGTTTTCATTGTAGGTTATCTGTTGAACCTACCTGTATTGTTATTTTCTTCTTCCTCTTTTAGATTGCTCTGATAACCTGTTGGGGATAAATAATGTAAAGGTTGGAAGATACTTTGGTGTAATTAAGAATATGTTATTTTCGGATTTCAGTTGCTTATTGTGAAGTTGTTGGATTTTGGGGAGCAGGGTGGCTCCAGGATATTATGGATGATTGTTAGAAGTGTGATTGTAATTCTACAGGTTGGGTAGTCCATTTTTAGGGGTGACTCTGCCGAATTTTCGGTAGAGTTATTCCTAAGGTGGGCCCCACAGGGCCACCTCGGAATTCAGGGTGAAATTCGGGGCGGGTCCTGTCAAAAAGGCCCCAAGCTTCAGCTTCAACAATCTCACCAACCCTCATACTGTGAGTGAACCCTTTAATCCAAACACCAGAACTGTTTCTAATGAGACCACCAACTCCAATCACTCCTGCATAAGATCTGGAACCATCAATGTTCAATTTGAAATTGTTTGCAGCAGGTTTCATCCATTGAAGGGTTACAATTCCTGATGGGGCCTATTATCAATACTAGGCTTGGAAGCAATAGAAATCTCAGTAGCATACTGAAGAATAATTTCTTTAGAATTATGAGGAAAAGTGAAATGAACCTCAAAGATGCCTTTGTTCCTCCATTTCCAAATGTACCAGCAAACAATGATGAAGAATTCATTCCAATCAAAGGAAAGCCATTTACATCCTTTCTGGAGAAGATTAGCAGCAATCCAGTCATTCCAATTGAGCCAGAAGGTACCTTTCATTTTAATAGGGATAGCAATGCTCTTCCAAATCTTAGAAGCATGGGTACAATCTCTGAGAAGGTGGAGCATGGTTTCAGGGATACCAGGGCAGAAGTGACAACTCTCATTAGTAGTTAAATGTCTTCAAGTCTTTGGGAGTTGGTAAGGAGTTTTCCTTGAACAAGAATCCAAGCAAAGGTTTTGAGTTTGGGAGGGATATTAAAATTCCATATTTTCTTCCAAAAACAATCAGGAGTAAGATCAGAACCAATAGAGCACATGTACGCACTTTTAACAGTAAATACACCATTAGAAGTATGCTTCCAAATAAGATTATCAGCAATAGAACCATTAACACAAATAGGAACTTTACCGATAATATCAATAATGTGATCAGGGAGGCATACCTTTAGGAGATCAAAATTACATCCATTACTGAGCCAAAAATCATGGACAAGAGCATTGTAGTCAACAAGATTAGCATCAGAGGCAAAGGAAGAGAGGGATCCATGTCCAGTCCAATCATCGATCCAAAACTTAATAGTATTCCCATTCCCTACTTTCCAAAGTAAACCATCTCTAAGAAGTTTAGCACCATGGAGCACACTACTCCAAGTGCTAGAACAATTAGGATGGTGTGTATAATTCTTATCAAGAAAGGAAGCCTTTCGAAGGTACTTTTGCTTAAACATCTTGCACCATAAACCACTATCACCATTGATCATTCTCCAACTAGTTTTAGCTAGCATAGCCTTATTCATCTCAGCAGATTTTTTAATACCAAGACCAACTTTGCATATGGGTTTGCAGACTGTATCCCAATTCAATAAGTGAATTTTCTTCTTATCAGTAGAATCACCCCAAAGAAAGTTTCTATTTAATCTATCAATATCTTCGCAACCTTGGTGAGGTAATTTAGCAGTCTGCATGGAGTACACAGGAATGGAAGAAGTGACAGCTTGTATCAAAGTAAGTTTGACAGCCATGCTTAGGTGTTTACTCTTCCAGCTTGAGAGTCTTTGCTGCACTTTATCAACTAGGTTAGCATAAGTTCTGGTGGTTACCCTAGAATGGATCATAGGCATTCCAAGATATTTTCCCAAGTCTTGAGCCAAAGGAGAACCACAAACTCTACTGATTTTCCTAGCATGCCTTCTCTTAATATTGGGGGAACAATAAAGTAGAGATTTCTCAAAGCTCACCAATTGGCCAGACAAGTTGCAGAAGATATCCATGCATTTTTTCAGGACACGAGCTTGAGAGGCGGAAGCTTCAGCAAAGATAACCAAGTCATCTGCAAAAAAAAAGATGAGAAATAGCTGGACCAGATTGTGAGGACTTAATAGGTTTCCACTCACCAACATCTACAGCAGAGCATATAAGATGAGATAGTTTTTCCGATCCATACAAAGCACAAAAAGATAGGATCTTCCTGCCTTATACCTCTTTGAGCTGTAAAAGATTCAGATAAATCACCATTTAGAACAACTTGGAAAGAAGTCGAGGTAACACAACTCATGATCAAGTGAACTAAATTCTCAGGTAGCTGAATTTCAATTAAAACTTTCTCAATGAATTGCCAGGATAGTTTATCATAGGCTTTAGAGAGGTCAACCTTCCAAATCATGTATCCCTTCCGACTCTTAGTATTTCTGCACTTATGAAGAAGCTCATGGGCTATCATTATATTGTCTAAAATGTGGCGACCTGGCACAAAACTAACTTGGTGAGGACTGATAAGATCGGGTAGAAGAGGCCTCAGTACGATGAGTCTTTCCTTTCATTTGTGAAAATGATTTACTTATTCAGACTTAAAAACAAAAGAATTGAAATGAAAATGTGAATGAAATGTGTTGTCAGTATCGCTACAGAAGTCATCGTATTGGATGACGTTGATGGGAGTTCCTCCGGCGTTTAGATCCGAAATGATCATGCGCCTGATAGGCAGCACGATCGGGGAGTTCATGGAGTTCGACCGGACGGCTTTCTGGACCAGGGTGCTGCGTATCAGAGTAGAGATCGCCTATACGACGCCATTGCTGCTCAGGCGTCGCTTCTGGGTTGAGGACGAGGTCCAGTTTGTGGTGTAGTTCAAATACGACAAGTTGTTTGGGCGATGTAGTCGTTGTGGGTTCGTTACCCATGTGGGATTGCCATGCTCCGGGCCTGAGTTGATGGAGGATGAGCAGGGACCAGTGGGGACGGTGGAGCCTCCGTCAGCCTTGGCGGTGATGCGTGGAGGGCCAGAAACAAGTGCTACTACAACTAGGGTTTTGGCAAATGGTCAAACCCTAGTTTTCCAAGCCCAGGTTCCCCGGTCCATTCCTGAAGCTTTTCTGCCGCAACATGTGGTGAATATGCACCTGGCTAGAAGACAGGTGCAGATCAGGAAGCTTGAGGAGCCACAGCAGGAGGTACCACCTATTACGGGGGTGCGTCGTCATAGAGAAGGTGATGAGGTAACCATCTCCCCTAAAAAGCTTCGTCTCAGTTTGGCTGTGGGTAAGAGAACTCTAGATGCAGTGACTATGGGCCTTATTGAATCACCTGGTGGTGCTAATGAGCAACCAAAGCGAAAGCGTGGTCGTCTTGTAGGAAGTCTCAACAAAATGCCGTATGGTACTGCAGGAAAGAGTAAAATGGTTAAGAGGGATGATGACCAAGGTAAGAAGACCAAGAGGAACAGCAAGAAGACCAACCTAATGTCGAGGTTGTTAGCTACTGCAGATGGAGTTAATTCTGACCCTAAGGGGAAGGAGTTGGCCCTTGTCTAGGTTCTCTTATCAATAGACATTCTGGATGCAAGTCTTGTTTCAGGTAGGGTTTAAATCTCTATATGCTTTCCTAAGATGTTTCTAGTTTGTTTTTGTACCACAATTGCGTGTTGGCAAAATAGACTAGATGATTGATTTTGCCTTAGAAAGCGAGGTTTGTCTTGCTTAGTTAGGCTTGCTTGCAGCGAGCGTCCCTTAGTTATTAATGAGTTTAGCTCTGCTTAGATATGTTTCTGGTTATCGATCAGTTTACTTATGTAAGTTCTGTGAACTCTGACATCTTTCTATGACTTGATTATTAATGCAATCAATTCCTATTCAAAAAAAAAAAAAAAAAATCCATTTGTGAAAGGGCTACCTATGTTTTTTTTTTTTTTTTTTTTTTTTTTGAAACAGGGCTACCTATGTTTTATATAAACGCCATTTTACTAAAAAAATCTTTATTTCATTTTTCATTGTATTACTAAAAAAAAAAAAGGTCCGCAAACAATCTTTACGTGTGTTCTCTAGGTGAACGCCACTAAAATTGTGCTGCATAAAAGATGCATCCAATGACTGAAGATGATCATCCAAAAGGTCATGCTACGGAAATTTGGAATAAGATACCAAGTTCATTTGCAAAAATTTCTGAAGAACTTGGATTGATATTATATATGAGACATAATGCTATAGTCTGAGGAGGCTCAGTCTAGATGCCGGCTAAAGCAAAACTACTAGTTACATATCCCAGCCCTGAAGAGATCCTGCCTCGCAATGAAAATGATTTCAGAATTCAAATCCGTAAAGGGCAATCTGCTCCGTCGTGTGCTGCCAGTCTTAAGGGTGAACTAACCATACATCCTCGTGTCCTCAGTAACTGTTCCATTAATATGAGAGGCAACTTGCTGCATCACCACAGGAACAAACAATGGCGGTTCACCACAGCAATTCTTATCATGGATCTATCTTTCAATAACGCGTCGACTATTGCTAAAGTTACCAAAGTCCCTGTCCTTGTCCCAATCATTATTAAATCTTTCACGCTGCTGCTTTCCAAATCCTTCTCTTTTAGGTCCCTTAAAATCATGTTTATCAAAGCCACGGTTACTCATTCTCTGCCCATCAAAGTTGTTTTCCCGAAATCCTCTGTTATTACCACGAGATACTTGTTTAGATCTATCAAAATCATCACCAAAAGAGTTTCTCCTACCACCATTTCCAAATGCTTCTCTTTTAGGCCCCTTAAAATTCTGCCTATCAACACCTCTGTTACTCATTCTCTTGCCATCAAAATCATTCCCTCGAAATTCTCTGTTATCACGAGACCCTCGGGTTGGTCTATCAAAGTCATCATCACTGAAAGAGTTCTTCCTGCCACTCTTCATTCCGCTGGATTTAAATTGTGTACCTTTGAAACTGTTTGGTTTATTTCCTCTGTGCCTATTTTTATGAGAATGAAAATCATCATTCTCTGATTCTGAACCAGACATTGAATCATCTTCCCTATCAAAATTTCTTCTCCTCTGAAAGTCTTTTCTCCCAGAACTCAATTTGTTCAGTTTACCTTGTCTGGATCTAATATTTTGATCTAGATCATCATCCACATCAGAGTAGAGCCCAGCTTCATCATCAGATACAAAGCTTACTCTCTTTGATGGACCAGTTGAGTTTCTACCCCTACCTCTTGATCTAGAATCAGCAACATGACTTGATCTTCGGTTGGGAAGAACTGAAAGGTCTTCGTCAGAATTTAAATCAATTTCATCATCATCTGAGACAGATAATGCTGCCCGTCGATGCATAGACTTAGATGGCTTATTGTAAGATGGAGAGAGTGTTTTGCGAGCATGCAAATTATTGTCGGGACCTTCACTGTTTTCTGATTCAGATCCCTCCAATTCAGAAAAATCAATTGAAGAAGTGTTCTGTGCTGAATCTTTAGGACGAGTGTCCAACTCGTAATTGTCAATATCATCATCTTCATCATCAAAATCATCAAACCCTCTGCCTGGCTTAATAGTGTCAGCATCAGAATATTCTTCATTGTCAACCCTTGACACTCTCCTATTTTTACTGAAATCATATTCAGGACGTCGAAAATTTTCCCCTTGAGCCTGGGTGTCAAGAGACCCTTCACTCATTACTGGATCCGCATACTCAAAAGCAGCAACATCTGCCCCATCTGACTCATTGTCATCAAAATCAAAATTCCAGGCATTAGATGCCTCAGGCCGAATCGCAGTCTTATCCATCCTAGTCCTAGGGCCACGTTGCTTTTCTTGCATGTTGTTCTCAATATATTCATCAGGTGGGCGCTTGCAATCACAATGAAAACATGCCATATTTCTCCTGTAATTTAAAAAGTTGCACCTGCCATATAATGGAAATACATAAGCAAAAGCAAGCATCTTGTAAACCAAAATGAGCTGAAGTAAAGATGTGAATGTGTCTCTAAAAGGCCCATATAAAAGATCATGTAAAGATGTGAATGTGTCTCTAAAGTGCCCATATAAAAGATCATGGGAGAGGCCGAGAACCAACATATGCGAGGTTTGTAAAGGATGTCAGCCTGTGGGACAAGTTTAATAGCCATCAAGTAAACTTCACCTATTCTGCTAAACCAATAGAATCTAGATGTAAAAATGCTTAATTAAATTCCCTGATGAACATAAAATAAAATAACAAGCATTACTACTATAATTATAGGACAACAGCACAATCTAAAATAACATCCCACCGTAGGTACTATGAACTCAGTGAAGGCATGAAAACTACAACTATTCATCATCTATTGTTGTCTCTAACAGAAAATGAACAATCCCAAGAGGGAGAAAATGTAAAGTACTAGAACGATATCTTACTCTGGGCACTCCCATTCTCCTGGAAGCAACTGTCTCTTTGGACGCTTGGCATCACACTGCAGGCACAGGCTGTTCTTGGCAAAATTCATGAAGTCGCACCTGATACCAATATTCAGCATCCTTAGCAAATTGTAGAAAACTTCCCAAAATAAAAATTGACTGACAACATAATGAGCTCTTTAAATTCATCTATGCTTCTTAATAACACAGAAAACTTAACAGTATCAGTTAGTTAAGCATTTCTCAAAGAAAAAGGGGAAAATTGTGGTGGTGGAGGGTAGCAGAGCAGATTTTACATCATATCATAGCCAAGGCCACAATCAATAAATCATTGCTATTTGACACTTAAATCTAAGTTGTAGATACTTACAAGGGTGCTTTAATGCATCATGGGTAGAATAATTTAAGTTTCACCTGGCAGCTAGGAAAGGAACACATAAAACTGAAATGCATCATCAAGTACATTACTAAACACGGTACTAATGATAGACGAGAAAGAAATTGGCCATGAACAGAAAGAAGAAAATGAAAGATAATTAGCAGAAGCATACTTAGAGCATAGCCAGTCCCCTTTTTTCATCTCAATGTCATCACGTCCAACTCGTTTTCTTGGAGGGGGAGGAGGCTGCTTCACTTTTGGGGGTGGCTTTTTTATCACCGGAGGAGGTAGACTAGGATCTATTGGAACTGAACTCAGCTTGACAACCTGATGAAGCAACTTACGGACTACAGTTTTAACGGTTTTTTGTTTTAGAAGTGACCTGTTTTGTACTGATCCATTTATAGGATCAAAGCCATAAGTCAATAAAACACGCATTATATCAATAGTCCGCGCCTCATCCTCTTTGTTAGTAATCAGATATGCTCTTTCACAGGAATTCCTTAAACTGCAGGAACTACAAACCTGGCATAAAAAGAAAATCTATTACTTGAAATGCCAAGTCGAGCAACCATATGATAGTAAACATGCAGATTCCAGATTGGATTCAAGAGTGATCGATTAGCAAATAGGCGAAATGCAAAGCAACAAGGAATAAGATGTTGGTGTTTACTCGTTATATCACTTATATGCAATCTATATGAGCAAGCAATACCAGGAATTAGTCTAGGTAGCACTCACATCTCCTTCATCAAGGTGGGTGTGCTTCCTTAACAGCTTCGAAGAGAAAACCACCTTCTTGTCCGTACTCGGGCATCCAAAACCCACCAAAATTTGAATATCCTGTCTCGACAAGGACCTGAAATTACTTATACGACTCAGAATCTACCAACTACACTAACACTAAACACAACAAATGCTACCCAGCACAAGCATTAGCAACAGCTACTTCGACAACAAAATGTGAAATTGCAAAACTCATTCAGTAAATCAATCTAAAACGAACACACTCACATTTTCAAACTACATACATTTCGGAACTACACTGATACTTCAGTAATCCAATGCAAGCTAAAGCATTCATATTTCATTAGATGAAACAGTAAACATTTCTACAAACCTGAAAATATCAAACCGGTCCTTCCCGAAATTAAGACAGGCAGTATGAACAGCCTTGAAATCCCTGAAATCCAAACCCTGGGAATCATCATGGATTTCAGAGGCATTAAAGCCCATTTCTTGGACCATTCTGTCCTCGTCCTTCCTCCTATGGTCAAAGTAGTTCTGCTGCACCAGCCTCTCCATCAGTTCAATCCACTCCGGCCACGGGTGCACCACCTCCACCTCCTTCTTCACCGCCGCCGCGGAGGGACCAATCGAATCGAGGTGGGCATTTTCGAACCCTAATTCTGGGGATTGGGGGTTTTTGGATTCGCGCCAAGCTCGGATCTTTTGGAGGGTTTGGTCCTTGTCGGAGCGGTCTTTCTCGATGGCGTCGATTTGGTCGAAGACGAAGCTGAGGCGAGCGGAGAGAGAGGAGGGGTTTGGGTTCGAGGAGGAGGTAGAGAAGGGTTTTAGGAGAGAGAAGAGAGGCGGAGAGGGTTTTGGGTTTAAGGAATAGCGAGAGATCAAACGCCTGAGGAGGAGTAGAGAGTACGGAGATTGTGCCATTTTTTAGAGAGAGAGGAAGTAACTATGCTCTTAAACCCTCCATGGTTCTCATTTCTCAAGAAGGGTTTAACCCCTAGTGAAGTAAAACTACTTTGGGAATTTTGATTAATTGAGCATTTCCCCCCCCCCCCCAAAAAAAAAAAAACTATAGGAATAATGGATAATCAATCAAAGTAAACTATAGGAGGTGGTGTCTGGGCCTGGCATGGGCTATCCTGTTTGGATCTTGGGCTGGCTCTTTCTTTTTGGGCTCTAAGTTTTTGCTTTTATGATTCTGTTTTTTACTTTTCAAATAACTCCCTATTTTTGGGGAAGATAGTGGGTTTCGGCCCAAGTTAGACTGGCTAGTTTAGACAGCATAAGTCTGCACTGCTATGGTTTCTTTTTACACCAAGTTAATGAATCTCCTGGAGTACCACAATTGAGTGCATTGACGAAGGGAGATTCAAGGTAGTTTTCTTAGTGTAAGCTGAGATTTATAGTTGTATAGGCTCTTGAATGTTTGAGCGAGAATGTAATAGTGGATGGTACACTCTTTCCCTTACCTGCTTGACCACTGATGTAGGGTACAAACATATGAGGATTATTTGTAAGTGCCGTTCTGGCTTTGGGATTGAATGGAATCTCTATAACTCTGTCAAAAAAAAAAAAAAAAAATTCCAATAAGGCCACATAATTGTCATCACTCATCATCTTTTGGAGAAAGAACCACCACATGTAGTCGAGTTGGTAAGAGCCTTCAGGTGTGGAGCCCTCACACCCGGGTTCAAATCCCGCCGACGCTTATTGGAGTTAAATCCCAATATATTCTTGGTGGCCAGGGGGGAGGAAGCGTTCTGACAAGATCCTTCGAGCACGGATTAGTTTCTGGGCCTAGGAAGCCTTTGAGGACACTGTGTGATTGACAAATAAAAAAATAAAAGAAATCTTTTGGAGAAAGAACAAAAAACAATTACAAAATAAAAAGAAGTTGATTGGTAGAAAAAGATGACCGGGGTTTAGCATGAGGCAATCAATTGAGGACGGCAAAACTTTTTTTTCTTTTGTTAATTACATAACTATTTAAGTGTAAGAGTTGAAATCACGACATTTCATTTATAAAGAGGATAATTTTGTTATAGACCAAATGGTCATGGGCTGATAATAGACACCGATGAGTCGATGACAACTATAACAGACGTTGAGACCGACGACCAACAGACTATGACGACGACGACTAAAGAAATCGAGATATCAGATTCTCTTAGACGCATATGAGGAGCATTCCGAGAAACAAAAATATTACGCAAACAAATTGGTTTGTCATGACTTCACTTCCGTAAATTAAACGGGGCCAGACTTAACATGCATGCCAGCCATTTCCTTCCAGCCATTAGGTCAGTACTATTCAACAATGACGTTTCCTAACTATCTAGTTACTTACCCGCCACCTACCTATAATAATTTCCATCTCCAGGCTTCTGAGTTGCAGTTCTATATATTTCCAGCTTCTTTCTTTCTCTGTTTCTACATAGTAAAGCTTAACGTACTTTCATGGCTGCAGAGGGAGCTCGTGACCAAACTCCCATTGACCCCGGCCCCTAGAAATTTCAAGTGATGGAAATGAGGTAACGGGCCGAAATAGACGAGCAGACGAGCCTGAACATGATCGATGACGCTAATTTCGACTACTCCAAAAGAACGCAATGGCTTCGAGCTGCCATTTTGGGAACCAACGATGGTCTGGTTTCGGTTGCATCGCTGATGATGGGCGTGGGAGCTGTGAAACAAGATGTGAAAGGCATGCTCCTTTCCCGGGGTTGCTGGGCTAGTAGCAGGGGCATGCAGCATGGCCCTAGGGGAATTTGTCTCCGTGTACGCTCAGTACGACACGGAGATCTCCCAAATGAAGAGAGAGATGATGGAACAAAATGGCGGAGATGAGAATACGTACTGCAGAAGAGCAGGCAAAGAAGAAGAAGAATATGCTGCCGCGCGAGCCCGGTGAAAGCAGCTATAGCATCGGCCATTGCATTTTCTATAGGTGCAGTGGTGCCTTTGCTGGGAGCTGAGTTTATATAGGACCACAAGATAAGAACGGCTGTGGTGTCTGTTTTGGCAAGCGTTGCATTGGTTGTGTTGGGAGGAGTAGGAGCAGTGTTGGGTGGGACACCAGTTCTGAGGTCTTGTGCAAGGATATTCCTAGGAGGGTGGATGGCTATGGCTATCACTTATGGACTCACCGATTTAATTTGTTCTTCTACTACTATATACTAATTAATAATGATTTATAAGTTGTTTCTCTTCGTTTATGTATTCTGTGAGAATATAACGTCAATGTATTTCCTCAAAAACCAATTCATACAGTCCTAGAGGGAACTTGAGTGGGCGGCCGCAAACCCAATCTCGAGTTCCCTCTCTGAGTTCCACGGTAATCTCCTCATCATATTGCCGAGCGTTCGTTGCTTGTCACAACAACTCTAGGGTCTTCAGCGCTGCATGCAGGTTATTTAATCTCCGCATGTGGTGCAGCTCATAATCCTTGTAAGGGTGTTGTCTCATCGACCGCCAACCTTGTGGGATTTGGTTTCATTAATCTGGCACAGGCTTCAGGTGGCCTTGTGACTGGTGTGATGTGGTGAGGTTCTTTCATGTCCTTGTTCTTATCGGCAATGTTGGAGAGGTGCCCTGCATAGCCTCATGTTGTGCTCAGCCGCTTCAGACTCAGAGGTTGCGGGTGTAGTGCAGAAAGTAAAACCATGCATCTAGCACATTACACTTGAGTTAGTTTAAGATATGTTACATTTGCTATAAACGTTAATCACTGTTCAAAATTCTACCATCTAGCACATTACACATGAGTTAGAATATGTTATATTTGCTATGAACCGATGAACGTTAACCATGCTCAATTTTCTACCATCTAGCATACTTTTTGAGTTAACTGTTAAAGAATATATCAAACACCCTTGGGGGTTAGGGGTGTGCCCAATATTTGAACTTAATTTGGTAGGATGCGCCAAACCTTGCAATAGTGCAAGACAAGGATGACACATGTAAGCCCCAATAGCAAGCTATCGTAGTGAACTCACCCCTTAAAAAAATTAATTTAATATCATGTGAACCATTGGTCCACGTATCAGATATTAAACTGATAAGAACAGATACTACACTTGATCTTAGCCAAAAGGCCGAGAAAGGCATGCTTAAATTTGTGGTGGGCTTCAGTTTTTATAGTCAAGCTCACTCACCTCAGTTCTATTTCACCACAACAATAACGATGTGGGAGGCACAACGTTTACAAAGAGCAAACTGCACATTTGCCTACGTTTATAAACCTGTGTCCCTCAGACCTATTAATGATACTTAAATCTCAGGCAAGCATGGCGATTAATTACTACTCCACCCCAATTCTTAGCCTTGTAAACCAATAGAATCCATGGCTGTTTAACCATCTCTTCTGTCTGCAAAGAACAGCTGCGGATGCTTGTTTTACTGTTACCATAACACAAAAGTGATTTCAACTCCTCGCTACCGTAGAAACCAAAAGATTGACTGTTCTGGGCAAGCAGCTTAGCAGTTCTTACAGAAACATGAAGAATTACTATCAAGGTTTTCATGTTTCATTATTACACTACCATGCTTTTTACATCTCACTGAGTCACGAAGAAAATAGTGTGGATATTATTGGCTATTATATCTTAACAAGTTAACATGTAGGAAAACCAAGTTCATTAGAGCAGTAAAAGGTAATGAAGTTAACGAACCAAGTGAATTTTTGAGATGGTATTTGAGGCAGGGGCTGCGCGAACGCAAGCCCCCACAGCAAGAAATTATGACGTTGGCTCTCCTACTATGAGGAGACCATAGGCGAGCACCCCTCCTAAGTGCAATGGAGGTCACAAACCTAGGCCATGAACCTTCTTGATCGTCCATTGACCCCGTCCAGGTAAGTGCTTTTTCATGTGCATCCTTGCGATTTTTATACTCGTCTTTGAACCTTCTCAGTCACTTGACACCGATGTGGAACACAACCACCACTGACAGAACCCTGTTTGGGCAACAAAATATATGCTTATGTCGCTGGCTATAGACCCCAAATATCGAAAGCTAAAGCTTTGAGTTCATCTTCTTACTTGGAGTGGGATCCCAATAATTATCCTTTACCCTTTTGGTCACAGATTGAATACCCATGCAGTGATTGAGCCACTTATAATAGCTGTAGAGCCTTGCCATTTCACTCATCACTGGTCTATGCATTCTACTGATGGACTGTTGGGGACGAAATACTCAAATGAGCAAACTTCAGATACTAAAACAGTGGAAGCCTCGGAGAGATTCAGAAAGAAACTGGCTGAAAGGGATCACAGATTTGACTTTATAAGCATGAACACATACGTTGGACCAGTGCATTTTCTACTAGTGAAGGCGGAGTTATTGCAAGGGGATTCCGAGTTCTCAACGGTCAGCCTGAAGCTACTTTAGTTAGAATTGGAATTATTTATATAGATAAAACTCAAAAGTTAAAACCATGCAAGCTGCGTATTAAGATGGCTGCATAAATGGATAAACTAAAGCAAGATTGAAAAACTGATATTAAGTTTGAGCTACAGAAAAATCACTGATGTAGGGAACCTTTTCTACAAACTTGTTAGCTGCATTTTGCCAGCATTAGTTAAATATGCACTAGCTCGAGTTAACACAAACTCTGAGCATATCTACTTTGTTCATTCGATTGCATTTACAAGATGAGGGAAGTGGAAGAACGTAATAATGTACATCTAAGCTACTATACACCTTTATACAACTATACAACACCACCTTTGGAAAATTTCATCAGGGTAGTCTTCAAATTTCAGCAATCAAGTCGGGTTTATTTGTAGTCTTCAAAACCACTCGACCAAACATTGAGGGTACAAACCTGTTTCTGCAGCAACAGAAGCAGTTCCCTGCAGTTCTTTCTGAACTTTGCGTCTCTCATAAAACACTGAGCATGCAAGAGAAGTGCATTTGATGCCATTTCCTTCAAGCGCGTCCCCACCTCCACAATGTCGACAGATCTGCAAGACAATACATATTAGTAAAACTGATGTCATAACAGAGCAGAGAGAGTCTGAAAGGAAACAAGTTGCATGATCTAATTTCGTTCAGGACTTCAGTAAAGGATAAATCAATGAGAGTGCTTACAGCAGCAAGGTGTTGCATCTCTCTCTCCAGCTTTGAAGTTCTTCCGATTATAGCTGCTGCTGCAGCAGTTTTGTTTTCAGCACATTGATTGCATAGATGGGCTGATCCCTGGACCAACTCACCACACAATATGCAATGCCTTGAAAGATAGTAATAGTCAATTCTGGTTCGGTGTGGATTTGAAGCATAAGAGGGGCGTTTTCCAAAAGCTTCCCTTACTGGGCGGGGCATATCTGAAAACCACTGCTGCAGGTCGGCTCCAACAAGCCCAAACACTCGCTGCAAAGCTGGGATTATCTGCTTTTGGATGTAATAGAGATCATTTAGTCTATAGGGTGAATCAGTGGCCAGGAGGTTCAAAGGATCCACAACCACATCAGCCAGACGGGCCCCAGGCTCCCCATGTATTACAACGTAAGGTACCCTCTCTGCATAACGTGGTTCTGCCCTAGGGTCAATTCTCATAGCTTTTGTAGCAACAATTGCAGCTGGTGGAAGTGATGAACCACTAGCACGGTAAGTTCCTAGACGAACCTCTTTTGCAAATACAAAATCCTGAAGGGACACTCTTCCAGAAAGAATTCGCTTCCACTGGCGCTGTAAGTATGCTTTGACCTGTGCACAAAAACATAGGTGATCACCCAAACAAGTAAATGAAGCATTTACCCTTAGAAAGAGCCTTAACGCATGCACCTGTACCTCAGGCATGTCTTGATGTTCAAAAAAAAGTCTCAGAGACTGCTCCATTGTCTTGGCAACAGCCCCACATGTATCCCTGCGAACTGTCTCAATGCCTTTAGCATCAAAAATAGGTTCACTCTGTCCAGGGCTTTCATAACTGTAACCAACATATCGCTTCTTGGTAAGGAGGAAGCATGGCTGATAAACTTTTTCCATCTTCAAAGCAACTGGAGTCGGACTCATAGCACTGATTTCAGATGCAATCTCCTGTCCAATCTGAAAAGACTCTTCCCTAGTGCGGCCTTTTAGAAGGACAAACATGCTGCAAGGCACAACGCCAGTAACAAATTTACTAATCATCAAAAATGTGCAAGAGCAAGAGAAACAATTGATTAACAGAAAAATCACCCAAATAGACCACACCCAAAAAACAATCAAGTCTAAAGACTAAACTATGATATGCTTTGTTGCTTAATATACAGAAAAATGGAAAATCATGAAAATTCCGGATTGGCTCTAGATTTTTGTCCCATTTCTAATAACAAATTTACAGCATACCTGTCTGTGTCGCCATAAATAACTCTAGCCTTCCACCTGTCATGTGCATTTACATATGAAATAGCCTTTTCAAGTGTGCTACGGCCACACTGAACAATACTGTCTGCAATCTCTGCACAAGGCATGCGGCCACTAAATCCAGCAGCTGTATAACCATATGTCACGTTTGCTATCAGCTTTAGTGCAAGCTGTCTTGCATTAAATATCTGGAGAAGAATACCTGGTAAGTAGGATGACTCAAAGCTGGGGGATACTTAAAAGAGCAAGATCAACAATTATTGAAAAATAAGGTCTGTTCTTTGAAGAAGTGTTATTACAGATAAAATCATTGAAAGACCAATGTCCATTCTTTCAATAAGCATTATTAAAGATGAAATCATACTTTGAAGCCTCTTACATACATTAGGAAACAATAATCTTGTAATTCAACTGTCTCCTGTGTTAAGAGAGGATGATCAATAATCAACCTTAAAAGATATACATCTAAGCTTCAAAGGTTTGGTCAACAAATTGATTGCATAAATTTTAATGCAAGTAAAGAAAGATTCTAACGACGGAATACGATAAGAATGTGAATAAGTAAATAATCCAAGCATTTGCATATGATATCCTTATCCAAGAACCAGCGCCGAGAAATTACGATTTAAGAATGTACAGAATTATATAAATTTTTATTCCATACCCTGTGAAGAACTTTCTGTGATGGAGACAATTTTTTCATTGCTTGTTTAACCATTATTCTGGTTGACAATATTTCGTCCAATAAGTGTGGCAGTACGCCTTTACGGACCTGTATCACATCAAGGAAGGATGTCACTCTATCTCATCTCTCTTCTGAGTGCATGCTAACATACAATGCATGCTTTTTATATGCAAACAAAAACTGTAAAGCATAAAACATAGAATAAGAATACCTTTGCTGGCACACACATAACACCATTTGGAGTAAGCAGTATTTGATCTTTTAAATCATGCAGATCATGTGGATCTGGTGAAAATGAACTGACACCAAGTGTATTTGGCTCTGAAGGCGCAACTTTTCCAAGGCATGTAGAATAGCAAAGGTTGTATGCAATTATCATTGATGGATAAAGAGACTGAAAATCCAAAACAACTACTGGATCTGCATAAAAACCAGATTCTGGTTCCATTACAAGAGGGATGCATTCCATTGCTGGCTGCGAAGCTACCTACATCAAATAAGTCATCATACAGTCAATCGCAAAACTTAATGTAGAGATAAGTGCATTATGCAAGTATCATCTCACGCACTAGAATCCAATGGCAAAGCAAAGAAACTAATGAAAAATGCTGAGAAATTCTAAAGAATTTGCAGAATGAAACAAATTAACCAAGTGACAAAAATCCAGTTACGAAGACCAAATACCATTCATATAACAAAATACAACTCAACATCATGCATCAGTCGAGAGAGAGAGAGAGAGAGAGAGAGATTGAAATTAACTCAGTGCAACCTGTTGTTTCCCAGGGGAAATGGCAAGATAGTTTTGTGTATGTGCCAGTCTCAGAACCATAGATTCAACACGGTATTGGGAGCCTCTAGAGAGAACAGAAAAAAAGTCAATGCCAAAGACACGTGCAAGTTCTGATGTTCGATTTATCTGCAAAAGTAAAGTCATAATGAATCTCATTACAATCGGAGCAATACGAAAATTTTTATAGAAGAATACATGATACTGTCAACATCGAAATATTGTATTGACTGATCCAGGGCAACAGAAATAGCATCACGAGTCTTGTCAAGACAAACGGAAGAAAGATCAGAACAATTAGAATACTTTTAGTCATGCTTCAATAGAAAAAAAAAGAAAAAGAGAAGTTTTAAAAAACGGCACTTAAAAGACAAGCAACCTCATATCTCACTTGACATCCAAGTGTACGCACCTACAAGGCATAAAATTCACCCTAAAGTCCAAACACACACACACACACAGAGACAAGAAGCAGGTGACAAAGCCATATACATTCCAAAAAGAAGTATATTATCATACCATATCTAATTGATTCATCATCTCAAGGTTTAATTCTGCCCTCTCCTTCACATATTCGATACATCGGTATCTTGCTCTTCCAGGACCACTTAAAAACCATTTTGTGAGTAGTTTATTAGGAATATATGGGACTTTCCGCCTCAACACAACTTCAGAAACAGCTTCAACTGTGTACATATTAAGCTTCACTTCACTGCGCATCAGCCGCCAGACATTAAGTACAATTCTACCACCAACATGGACACCGCTGGAATGAGTCCGTCCCCATTCATCCTCAATTATTGGATCTTCTAATACAACTGAATCAGCAACGATTGAGTCAGCAGCCAGGTTATCTTGTAAGACTTTCTCCGGAACTTCTGAATCCTCAGCCACCATCTTGGCTTCAGATGGTGTTCTAGATATCTTGTTGAGTAAACCTATACCAAGATGTGAAGCCCTTTCAGCCAAAAAACCAAGGGAACCACCTTGAATATCCCAACCCATTAATATATCAGGGTCCAACGAGCATACAAACTTGATAAAATGATGAAATAAGTACTTCTCTTCATGAAACACAAACAGCTTGCAGTCAGAAATCCCGTCATGACTCCTGGAAAAACAAGCATAAAACTCTTCTGTAAAATGTCTAGTAATAATACCTAGAAAACATCTATTGCTCCTTACTATCTTCAGGGATCTTACATATTACAAAGGTGCTTATTGCTTTCCAGTGATTACATAATATTTTTCTCAAAACTAGATAATGTAACAAATTACTCAATCTTGAAAAGTACATTAGATCTTCAATATAGGAATAATGATTTCTACCTCTGACAATTTTCAGCATCGCTGCGCATAAGTACATGAACTTCAACGATGGAGTCACAATCATTCTGAATAGCAAGCAATACAATATTGATAGCATCAAACTGAGGATCGGGTCGAAGATCACCTCTAGATTCTGCTTGAACCTGTCAAACAATGTTCCACTTTCAAGCTGGACTGTGTAAATGTATATAAATTTGAACCAAGTGATTTTAATTGCAGCATATATTCATATAACTTTCCAGAAAAAGCGTTGCTTTAAATTACTAAATTAAAATAAAAAAGAAGGAAACAAAATTGGTGGAATATACCTCTATACTTAACAACGTCAGCTGCTGGCCAATGCCAACACTTGCCGGGTCTCGAAATCCAGTTTGACTAAGCGGAGTGGATTTTGATCTCCCATCTGGACCTGAAATCTGAGAACTATCTTGTGAGCGGTCAGGGTATGTTTTAACTCTTATAACATCGGCTTCTCTTTCCAATACTTCTGTCATGTCATTACAAAAAGGAATCCTTTCTGCTTCAAGATTTCTATTATCTACTTGAGGTCCTTGGGGTAGATTAGGTTGCACATCACATACAGAACAATATTTGAGTGAAGGCTCGTTCAAATCATTAGGCAAAGAATTCTGTGAACCAGTCAGACTCGCAGAAGATCCTGCATGATTTATACACACTTGGTAAGAAATTCCTACTTTCCAAAGTGTAAATTTTATTTTCCAGGAACACATAACTAGTTTACTATTTTTAGATTCACACTTCTGATGGCACTGCTTTCTGAAGTAGTACCTAGAAGTCAATAACCAAGTCTCAAGAGTTAAAAAGTTCCAAAATGTAATAGGCCCAACAAAGAAATGTCTAGCAGGTACCTTTGTCGCCTCTTGACAGCCAGCGGTATACATTTTTGGCAGAAGGAGGTGAAATTGCAGGTGTTAACAGATACAAACAAGAGCCATCAGCTTGATAGTGAGTAGGGACACCTAAGGCAGATTCTTGATGAGAATGAGACTCACTATTTCTAACACAGTTGTTCTCGATGTCTGTCTCATTTTGGCAGTCTCTCACAAAAAATGGGAGAATATCATCCAAAGCTCCTTCTAGAATAGAAAAAATAAATGCTCATCAGCAATAATTTCAAACAAGCGTTACAACATGACACTGGAGCAATAACAAATAAATGGAATAAGGTCTGATATTAAGCATGTTTAACCAATAACTTAACGTGAAAGACAGAACCAATGGTTCAAATTTTTTAAGGGATGCATAACAAACACTAATGCAAATTTCATGGGTAAAACACTCACAAAGTTTTCAAATTCCATTCCAACGATTTTAGTTTATCAGATTTCAAAAGCTAGTAAATTACCCTCTTGTAAATATGAAGAACTCAGAAATCCCCCATCCTTCCAGTCTGCAATTGGGGGTTTCCTAGAGAAGGTCATGCCAATTAAGTCCTTATCATCAGACTGGATGATCGAGGGCAACAAGTTACTAAGCCCAGATAAAAAGGAATCTCTCCCCAATTTCTGGCTACCACACCTTTCATTGTTTAAAGCAGTTTTGTCAGTTGTGACATTTGTGCCAATCTCAAAAGGTATCTCGGATACTCCACTTCTGGAAGATAAGCCATCAATGCCCCTTCCAGTGTGACCATCTCCACAAGAAACTTCAGGGTCAGCAGCAGAACTATGAAGACTCTCATCAACAAAAAAGTTTTCCTCAGCACCTGACTTGGAAGTCTGAGCATTAGATTTATTGAAAGTTTCACAACGGCCAAGGGAAGCTTCAGACTCGAGCTTGTCAGGCTTTAATTGCCAGAATCCTGTATTCACAGGTGGAGCTTCAGAAGAGGCTGTGAAGATGTTCCCATGTTGAGCAATTGCTCCAGTGCCAACTTCCGCAGCAATGTTGATATTCGTGTCAAATTTTCCATCTAACATACTTGCATTTAAAGAGTTGACACTGCCAGACAAAAGTGGAAGTTTACCATACAAGGAACAGCCAGAATTGGTTGTTTTAACATCATAAGCCTCATGACTTGCTGAGTGTCGGGCTAATGATAGCCTGTCAGCTAAAGAATCACGAGACTTCCCATTAAGTTCGTCAAAATGCAACATTTGATAAAGTGTATCTTCTTTTTCAGGTGGCTCAATTCGATAAGATCGCTTTCTCCTCATCAAGTCCCGCAGAGAGCATCTTCCCAACGTACTATCACAAGCATCAGTGCCTGCATGTTTTCTCACTTCACTTTCAGAGGAGGCACTTGTACCAACAGGATCCTTAGTTTCCTTGTACAAACTGACAGGTTCACTCTCAGTCTTCAGCTTTTGGGCCGCAGACAAAGGTAAAGAGCCCCATAATAATTTTTTCCTTTTGTGTTTATGATTGGAGCTTAGACCATCTTTCGTAACCTGGGGTTCAGGAGTCCTAAGTTCATTCTTCATCTCTACTTCAGAAATATTTTCGATTGATCCGGCACAAGGAGATGGAGTTGAGAGAACATCATCCCCAGTACCATTCACCTGGGGAATCATACATGCAGGTTCACTTTTGGAAGAACAGTTCCGATCAGTGGGATAAGAATCTTTTTCCTTTGATCCCTCAAAGTCGCCAACTGAATCAAGGATGTCCTGACATTCCTTTTGGGATTCACTCTCATAATCCATATTAGCTTTCTCCAGAACTTTGTCAATAGTTGTTGCAGGCAACAAAGGACTCAGTATTGTCTCCTGAACAAGTTCATCATCGGAGTTCAAATCATCAGCTGCCTGAGAAGTGGCAAGCCATCTAAGCAGAGCTAGTGCTTCATTATCTGCAGCCTGAAAACATATGGCTTATCAATGCAGAAGACAATTTCAATAACCACATTCTTAATTGTTGAAAATAGGAATCAAAGCTCCAAATAATTATCTCCATGACTCCACCACAGTAGAAACTGTTAGTTAAAAGTCCATTAAGACTACTTATAGCAGTAACTTCAATAAGGAGCAAACCGCTAACTAGCCAGAGCTAGTTATATACCTTCATATTTAAGGTCTGAATCGCTTGAGATGCTGGCAGTTCTTTATTCAGTTTTGCATCCGTCTCTTCAGTAGAACCTTGTGTCAACAGAGATCCCATCATCTCTCCATAATTGAGATTATCAGTTCGAAGTCCAACAGAATTTCCTCCATCTTTTGGAGAGGTCATTTGGTGCATAGACTTTACATCTTTCTTTAATTGAGTTAAAGGCAAAGAGTTTTCTGTATCAAAATGCAATTTGACAAGTTTCTCATTAAATTCTGGACCAAGTGATAAAGTTTTCAAAACATCTTCTGGAAGTGGTTTAGCAGGATTAGAAGATATTGCTGCCTCGTGTATCCCATTTCTCTCAAACTCCTAAAAACCAACAGAAAGCCGTAACAATTATAATACATCTAAAAACACATGGAAAGATAGCAAATAAATGATGACAACAAACCTCCCAAATTGGTATAAGCGATTGAACCATTTTCACGTCAGAACGAGTTTGCGAGAGGGATGTATACATTTTGAACTGCTGATTGAGTATCTCTGCAAAACCATAAATCATCTTGATCATATCAGAAAAGAAAAATAGTAATTAAACTAAGAAGACACCATTTGTGCATTTAACAAACCATCTACAGTAGCATCCCCCTCGAGTTCACAAATACTTTGTCGTTTAGTGCAGTTAGCATCTCTATTTGATGAAGCCTCAACATCACCAGAAGAAAGCCATGTCCAGTCTACTGGAATTGTGGACGATATCCAAACCGGTGAACCAAAAAGCAGATGGTCACTAATATCTGCCTAAAGCAAAGTTCCCAAACATCATTCAACTAATGACACATAATCCTCATTAAAATATCCTAGTGAAGAGAACCAGCCTGCTAATGCTTATCAAAGTCATTTGGAAAGGGAAGAAACAAACTTGACCTGGACATCTGTAGACATCCCAGTTAAATTATCTATGTCCTGACCGGGCAGTCCATTGTAAAAAGATCTCCTAGGGGTAAAAGCATCTGGCATTGGATGACGAAACTTCAGTTTTGATAGATGCAGATGACCCATCCCATACAAGTTGTAGTCAATCTACCAAGAAGAGAAGCTTGAGTCGGGACAGAAAAAAGATCATTCTAATGATACTCTTGATAAGAAACATGCAAAGATATCCCAATAACTAATGCGCAAATCTCATACCATAAATTGGAGAATGAAGGGAATGTGTGATTCGTGGGGCTGTAAGCATTTATCAAGAACTGCACCTCCCTGAAAAGCAAGTAATGGTATTCATGCATCGACTCGGTTATGTATTATGTAAAAGCTAAACCAAGACCATAAAAAGAGTGATTCACAATTTCATATGCATATATCCATATATGATAACTAAATTTCAAATTCATAATAAGGAGGCAAGAAGTGAAAACGTATACAAGAACTAATAGGAACTTTATGCAGCGGATTTGATAATGATGATGTCATTCATCAAAAATTCAATTTTGGGTTTCTAAAGAGAATCTGCAAGTTTGATTGATAAGAGAGTTTTGAATAGCAGGCCAAAAAAAAAACTATAAACTTCTAAAAAGTAATAAATAAAAAGAATCAGAAGCTTCGAGTCAATCCTAAGAATTTATGACCTCATGTCATTCAACGTGATGCTTCCAGAAAAATAGAGTACCAAAAAGATCTTTAGTATGTTACTTAACAGCCAAAAGAAGAAAAAGACCACAACATGCAAGCAGAGGTAAAATATAGTTCAAACCCAATATCAACTAACAATAATTGATCTCAAACAGTATTTAAAACATAAGAAAGATGTTCAAGAACAGCACCAGAAGAAGATTGGCGGCGCGAGTCACATCATGTGGATAATAGCTTAGTTTCTTGTCAAGGTGTCACATAAAAAACCCCTGGACCGCTAAGAAAATAAATCAAGAATGACCGAAGGATACAGGTATATCTTCACAAACACCTCCTCTGATGAATGGTAACCGTAAAGCTTCCTTGCCTGGACAAGGCTGCAACCATGTACATGTTGTCGCTTTGAACCAGCACTGCTTTTGAGCTGTAAGTGTTCATACAAAGTTCATTGATTCATACTTTCAGTACCAGCTATGTCAAGCAGAACACCACAAACACATATACAACATTATTGCAGAGAGCACCCTCTCTACAGCAATGAGCCATACCTTCAAAGCTTTCTCTAACGCAAGAGATATATCATATGTGTACGAATCACCTGCACATTTAGGGGAAAAAAGAGAGGAAGCATTCATGCATCACATCTGTTTTCCAAAACAAAGGTACCTAAATCATAATCACAGCAAAAATCAAATAAAAGAGCTTCAACTTCAATATAGAGGAATTATCAGAATGCCGACGGGGCACATCCTAGGTACACAAAATAACTCAACAACTCCATTACAGAAATTTGCAAAAGGACACTAAGCCTAATCATAAATACAAAACTTGCATTATCAACCTATTAAGTCCTTAACCCCTTCTTACTAGGAGTCTACTCAATCCATTTTTCAATATCACCCTAGTTCTAAACATGCTATATACCTTTCTGATGTGGTTGAATCGGTAAATCTTTGCACGGCACAAATAGGTATGGTAATGCCTGCAAAATAAACAACAAAAAATTAGCGCCAAAAAAAAAAAACTCAATAAAATCACACCACAAGTGCACTACTTTTATTTGCACTACTTCTTAACAAAGATGCTGTATTTCTCAACCATTTTATGCAACAGTAAACTAGAATTAGACCTAAAAAAATAAGAATTTTTCAATGAAGAAGAAGAAAGTAACAATCTTACTCTGTGAATGTGCAGACAAGCTTTCTGACCGGCCGGAGTAGAGCCGTAAATTCTTATTACAGGTACCTCATTCACCTTCCCACCTTCACAAATATTTCAAAAAAAAAAAAAAATTAAAAGCCATAATCACACTCACACTTGTCACTTGTCACAACGAACTATCAAATTCCACAATTTTAAGAGTAAACAACTGGAAATCCAAGCAAGTGAGCTAGGATAAAAATCTAAGCGAATTGAGTGAAAAACGGCGTCGTTTTGGGTAGGGATTTCGTACCGTGGAAGCTACTGTAGGAGATATCGAGGCCAGGGTTGGGCGGCGCCATGTAGAAGTCGACGGAGACGATGCGGACGCTGAAGCCGTCGGAAGGCGGCATCGGATTTTGTGCGAAATGACGGAAATGGACCACAAGAGAGAGAGAGAGAGAGAGAGAGAGTGGAAGGGCGGGGCGGTTATGGAAGATTTTAGAATTGTTTTGGAGGGGGTTTTGATTTGGGCGCAACGAAGAGGGCGGTTACCCGACCCGGTTTATTTTTGAAAGAGTTTGGTGGGTGGGTCTTTTGCAGATTTGACCCGAAGAAAGTGAGAATAGAGTTTTCAATTTTTATATCCGATTTGGATGGAACTAATCGGGTCGACCCATCTCCTCCAAAGCTACTTTGGATTTCAACAACTTTTAGGCCCAATTTCAACTTTTTGAACCAAAAGTTGATGTCAATTGCCAATTTGTCAATTCACTGTTTATCCAAAAAATTGGTAATTGCCTTCAATTTTTCAAGAAATTGTGTTGTCAATACAATATTTAAAGTTATGATTAGAAAGAAATTCGTATTTATTCAGAATACGAATTCAATGATTAGATTTATTTAGAAAAAATTGGGTTAGCGTTGTAGCCTACATACTGGTGGAGACCATAAATTAATTAGGCGAATTGACAAGCAAATTAGTTGTCTAGACAATTAGTTGTATCGGGTGGGGCCAATAAATTTAATGGCAATACCAATTGATCTTTTCACACCAAATTGGTAATTGGCACTCATCACTCCATATGGGTGCATTTTCTCTTAAAAAAAAAAGGTTTTGGGTCATGTAGTTCATAGTTTTTTTTTTTTTCTTCTATTGAGAAAACTAATAGTTCATATAGTTCGTAGTTCTGCTAGCGGAATAGATGTACTTTCTAATCTTAATGTGTTAATGTACGTGTTTATAATAAGACGAGTGAAGTTGCTTCGAAATTGAATTTTCTCGTGTCTTGAAAGGCATCTCATCTCTACTTTCCTTATTGCACTTTTGTCGCTTGTCACATGATAAAGCCATTTTCCATTTATTATGGGCCAACATGAAAACTTCCTGGATATTATTCTCAAACCAATGCAATATCTAAGATAGTCATGCTAAGAAACTTATGTAATAACCACACTACAGGGCACTAGATTGAGACACTGTTGGGAATTCCCTTGCCGGTAAGTCCAGGTTCGCTGGTAGGATAGAGCAGAGTGTAAGGCATCTTGGCCGGTCCAGTCCGGTTCTTCAACTTGTCATCCTTGTTCATCTTTGTCACTCTTTCCTCAAGTGCTTTGAGCTTGTTTCTGAAATTCTCGGATGCTTGCAAGATTTTGGTGTCTGTTGTCCATTCTTGACTGTCTCTCTGCCCCAAGTAAAGCTCATCAGCCGAGTGCCTTGACAATATCTCAATGGAGGCCATGCCAAGCAGGGTCTGAAGCTGAGGTGTAACTGTTTCCAAGAAAGCCTTTTCAGGGTTATTCTTGAGTTGCTCGTACTCAGGAGTGCCTTCCTTAGGCATGAACCGCCGGCTTATGCTGGGGCGGTTTGCAGGGTATCCTCCATAAGGGTACTGCCCGAAATTGATTGCAGCATGGTAAGCTGAAGCAGTCCATATGATGATGGTGCATGATTCTATCAGCTCTTCAACAGTCTGCATTTTAGGCCACCAAGGCTCATCTTTCTTGTCGCCATGACCCTCTTCTCGGAGTTCCTTCCACCAGGACTGGAGTTCCGAGTCCTTTTGAACCATTTCATCAGTTTTGAAGTAGAAGGAGCAATACTCTTCCACCCATGTTTTGATTGCAGACCAGATTTCAAGCCCATCAGCAGCATATGGATAGTCCTCTATTAGTAATCGCACACCGTGTGAGGCACTTGAATCCTCAACTGCCATTCCTCTGAACAGAGAAAAAGGAAAGTTATCACATTGTCGTAGTGTTACTTTCTGTAAATAAACGTCTTCTATGATAAGATTTTTACCTTTTGATCAGATCCTTGGGGAGTGCTTGTTCAGGAAAAACCCAGCTGTCCTTGTACATAACAGATGACCATTCCATGGAATACTTTGCAGGAAAGACTGTGTTCTCTAGCACTCCACCAGAATTAATGAGAATCTGTCGCGCTACTGCGTTTACATTCATAGTGTCACGAAAGTGAGGATGCAGAAGCTTGTGAATCGGGTGAAGCACGCTCAACTGCCTGTTTGTTGCTATTATAACTGGCTCAATCACCGCATGAGTTCTCAACCTGCAACAAAACTCGAAGATATTCAAGATGAATTTAAGAAAAAGGGAACAAAGAAGTTAATGATCTAATTTGCTAGGCTTTATTTGACAGAGTTATACCAGTGGCTGACGAGCTGATGATAGCCTGAGTCGTTTATAGCCACATAAGCTTTCGCGAGCTGCCAAATGTGACTCTCAACGCCTTGGCTAGACGGAGTGTAGACTTCACTAGTGCAACCGACTCCACCAGGATGTGGCAAGCTCAGTTCAATAGCTATTGGCTTCAAAGTCCCATCGTTTGTTAAGAAAAGGAGTGTCCTGCTTGCATAACCTTTTACCAAATCAGTTGAGTTTATACGCTCCAGGTAAGGCATCAATG
The DNA here is from genome assembly GCF_958449725.1 of Rosa rugosa. Taxonomy (NCBI): domain Eukaryota; kingdom Viridiplantae; phylum Streptophyta; class Magnoliopsida; order Rosales; family Rosaceae; genus Rosa; species Rosa rugosa. The sequence continues at coordinate 4,569,766 of NC_084826.1, read as the reverse complement.
AATCATGGTGGTCTAGTATGAATAGCTTGTTCTTGTTGATTGCCTGTTAAAGTAAATACATTTCAGTAACTATGGGACTAGTTGCTTCAAGCTCAATAGTGAAAGAAGTAAGCAAATAGTATTACCTCATCTATGCTGAGTCCATCTAATTTATCTGCTATGTGTTCTTTGGTTATTTTACTGGTTTGATCTCCATATACACTTCGGTCTAGCTTGCTAGCTGGCGGAAATTCCTGTAGTACATGTCGAAACAATTATGACCAAGGATGAATAACAATGACACTAGCTATAGCACTTGACTGTTGCATAAAAAATGTAGACAATAGATAATGAAAGCTTCAAATTACCTGGAGACGACGTATGCTGACAGGGTTTAGACCAGCCAACATTTCTCTTGCAAACTCCTCATCAGTTCTCCATGCCGACTTATCCTCTAATCCAAATTATTAGAAGACCAGAGTCAGGTAAAACAATTACAAGTATTGTTCTTAAAATGATGCCAACAATTAAAATTAATTAAGCGGCTGCATTACATGTTAAGTACACACCTTTGATCACTTGAGGCACTGGAAACTTTAGTAATCGTTCACCATCAGTTCGGAAAAGTTCCTTGACCGTCTCAGCAGGGGTGGTACTCCTAACAAACTTCAACAATCCGTTTGGCAACTCTAATCCTCCTTCATAGAGTTTAAGTACATGTTCCAAGCTGTTAAACTCTTTTTGATGGCCAAGTAGAGTAGCTAGCTCATCAGGTTTAAGTATCTGAGATATGGATTTCAGGGCATATGCAATCAAGTCTGACATCTTTAAGTGACCAAATCTTTCGTCTCTTGGAACATATATAAATAAGCTCTCAATAAGAGGCAGAGGGCTCTCACTGTTGGGATCTATGAAGATAAAAGCACAAAAATTTCAATGACTACAAAAACCAAATTTTCAGTAGTAACTGAGTACAGACAAAAATCTCATATAATCAAACACCAATATCAATTGACTGACCTTTCTTGGTTGCTGGTCTTCCAGTTCTTCCTCTTCTAGGATAAGGGAACTTGGTAGACCCTCCGAGAATTGGGCGGGCATATTTTTCACCCTTATCTGGACTCCCCAAATCATTGTAGGTTGCATAGTCATAAACCCTGTCCCATGTCTGAAGCTCTCCCTTTTCAACACCATCACCTCTCAAGGTCACTAGCTCTTCTTCTCTAAACTTCTTTAGTCCAACCGGCGTCTCACTCGAAAGATATGTCTGCACATAAGTAAAGATCAACCTATCAACAAACTTGAACAGAAATTTACAGTGATTTCGGCATGCTAAAAAGTCGAAACTGTTACCTTGTTAGTGAAGAAAATGCGGTCTTTCTTGTACTTGTCAGCAGGGTACACCCATGAGTTGCAATCAAAGTGGACTTTTCCTTCTCCGGGAACGTTTCCGAGTGTCAGAGACTTCAAGTAAAACTCACTGCTATGTTCATTTCTTATGATGAAAGCTCCTGGAACTCCAATCTTCTCATCCCAATCAAAATTAACCTCAAACGCACACTCTTCTGCTGTCAAGGGAGTAAATTTGGTGATCCAATTCTTCAAATAAGCGGGCTTCCCAACTTTTCCCTGATTCCCATTTCCTACAAAAACACATCAAATTCGAAACCAATTCAAAAACGGATCAACTAGCCCAGAAAACATTGAAATAGTGAATGTGCAAAAATCGAATAGCAGAATAGTATTCTCACCAGGGTCGGTGTTAACAGCACTGATGAGCTGGACAGAAACAGATTTCCCGAAAAGCTCATGAACACGGTCGGAGAAAGATGCTATGAGGTCGTTGAGCTCCAGAAGATTCTTCTTCATCAAAACCACAGTCCCTTTGATCTTCGTGTCATCACTTGGAGGATCAATGGTGGTGGTGCTCTGGGAAGACTTGGCAGCTGACACAGTCAACGGCCGAGATCGTCTCACATTGGCCATGAACAAGGACCCAGGAGCACGGAATAAGAGCGCTAGTGGTCTGCCATTAACTGCAACAGCTGAGCTCAGGCGAGCTCCACATGGAGATGGAGGAGGTTTGGTTCTGATCAAGTTGAGAGGAAGAGTATGATGACACTTGAAATGAAGCATCTTTGTGTCTTTTAACTGAACTAAAGTTCTATTCTTTGGAATTTATTCCAAGAACTAAAAGTTAGTTTTGAGATTGTTTTGGAATCCCAGTGAGTTTGAGGAATGTGAGGAGAAGGGTGTGTGGTATTTATTGGGACTTGAACAGTGATATTTACAGTGTCCAATGTTCAGTATTTTCCCTTTTTCTTTTTCTTAGAAAAAGACTTGGGGAACTAGTCGCCACTGGTCACTTTTTATTCTTTTATGATTTGGGGTTGGCTTGTCTAAAGTATCAAGTAGGAGGGTCTTCACCAACTTATCAATGTACGTACTTGTTTTGTAGGGGGTTGACTTGAAAGACCTTCACTTTCAAGGTGAATTCAAAGCCCTGTTCTTCATAAATCCTCACCACTTTCAAGGTAACTTCAAGGTCTCTTCCTTATACAGAGATGTTTACCAAATCAAAGGATGTGTCCAAATTCTGGCAATTTGGCCATACTAGATTTTGCAAAATTGCAAAGCAGCCACTTGACTTGTATGCATAACCATCTTCTTCTGCTTTGCTAATACCATCACATTTCTTTACAAGTTCATTATTTGCTGACATGCTAAAGTTAAAAACTTGGAATAGGATATTGAATAGACCGGGTCAACTCAATTTAAGAAACTCGCAATATTTAAGATTCAAATCTCCTATGAATACGATTCTAATTCTATGTTACGCCATTATGATACTAAAAAATTTATACCCGAATTGAGTTCATAAATTCGAGCAAACAAAAGGAACAAATCCCCAAATTTTGCACCCTATACTATTAGGGCGGTGCTTTAAATTTCATTATTCTTCTTGTTCATTAGAAAGAATAAATGGGATTATGATCCAAGCAGGCCCCATAGCTTTTCATCATATAGAATTAAAAATGTCCAATTCAGATAAGTAGGTTCTTCTGGTTTATGCCCCAGAAACATTATTATATGCAGATTGTTGGTAGTGATCAGATGGTCAATGAAATGGTGGAGAGAGTTTACACGGTTACTGGGTATGAACAAAAAGCAAGAGTCTTTCTTTTATTCTCTCTTTTACAGATCTGTCGGTCAAATTTGGTAGCCAAGTAGACACAGTCTTCAGAATATTTACAAGGAAGGTGCTTTGGCCTGGATGCGACATTTTCTTAATTAAACTAGTTGCTGATTAAAATTGAAGATGACGGAGCACCTTCATATTTCACATTGAAAAGTCAGCACTCACATGGTAGAAGACCTAGAAATAGCCAATAGATCTCAAAATACAAATCTTTTTTTCTGTTTTTGGACAGGTTTAGGTTGCCTAGCTAGGGATGGACTACCAACTATTGCATCTAAGAGGTCTTGCATAGTCAAACCTGAACAAATAATTCTTGTACAAATGGGGTGACACAAAGTTCTTCTATTGGGATTTTCAGACCCTTAAATGTGTATGGCACTCAATATGGTCCATCTCACATTATGCGCAAAAGTCTTTAACACATTATGTTAAAACGTATGCAAGTTTTTGACGAAATCTTCAACTTTATGGCACCTAATTTTGCATGTTCAACCACAAAAACAAGAAAAATTTGAAATTGAGAAGAAAGGCAGTCATGGAATAGACTTGTTCCTTGTCTTGGAAACAGATTCATTTGATTTGGTATTGTTAATGCATATAGCTATTCTATTGATAGTGTGAAATTGACATTGACTTTAAAATTTCTTGCCATTGGTACACATGGTCATTTAATAGATAATGAAACCCTTCATAAAAAAATGAAAATGACACAATACCTGTTGATTTAATATATCTATTATATTAAGTGAAAGTACTAGAATGGCCTAGAGGGGGGGTGAATAGGCAATTAACAATTATTTGCAATCAATTTTCCTGGACGTTGTTGAGGGATTGGAAAAACCTATCTATCCCTAACCAACAGTATAAAGCATTTACCATATGCAAGCATAAGAATAAATAACAGAAAATTAAAGAACACAGGAAAATGTTTACGCAGTAAAACCCTCAAAAGTGAGGTAAACAACTGCGGGCCTCGGGCCAAGTGCTTAAGCACACACTATAAAATAGTAAACAAAATACAAGGTACACTTACAACCTCTCGGATAACTCTGGACTCGGTTATCTCTAGCTAAACTCTTTTAGCCAGTTGAACTACCTCTCAGTAATTTGTCTACAGCTTCTAAATGTGCTCCACTTGTCTTGAAAACATCGGTCTTGAAAACTCAAACATAGTTGATTTTCTCAACTGAACTCATCGGTGTTTAATACAAGAGAATATCAAGAATGAAATATACTCATGACTAACTTAATCTCTTGAACTTTGAACTCAAACACACACCCTCAAAAACCACAGAACTCCTATATATATAGGAGGAACAATAACCAAGTTTCTTCAGCTTGGTTGGAGTAAGACCACGAGGTCCAGATGCACTTGCTCCCTACTTCTATCTTTGACAGCAAGGTCTTCATGATTGCACTGAGTGGATATTAAGATTAACAACAAGGCTAGATCGAAACCTTTTCTTTAACAGCAAGATTTCCATGATAGAAAGATGGAGAACCTAGCTGCCATGTCCTTCCCTTTTCATTTACGACAGCAAGGTCTCCATGATTGAATTAAGTGGGCAGCAAGGAAAAGATATGGTTGCTTTCACCTTTCTTCTTCACTCGGATCCATCTCAAGGGGATATTAATTACCTCTCCAAGATTTTCTTCCTCACCCGGATCCATCTCAAGGAGATATTAATTACCTCTCCAAGATTTTCTTCCTCACCCGGATCCATCTCAATGGGATATTGCCTCTCCTTGCCAATATGTTAATACTAACAAATCACCAGAAGATCACAGCGCACAACCCAAATTTCGTATGAGTGAGTGGGTCCTTGTCATGTGTTACTGATCCAAATGCTTAGATTAAATCACTCACACACTTTTAGCTAGAAACACTCTTAGGCATGGGGCCGAAAGCAAAAAGTGAGGCAGTCATGCAATGATGCAGCCGAAAGCAAGCAAGGGGCAGCAAGAGGGTGACAGCAAAGCTGAAGGCATGTTGAGTCGCAGCACATCTCCGACAGGTGGATAAGTTTTGTATAAGGGGAATGCCAACATACAATTCTTATACTAACAATCTCCCCCTTTGGCATTCCTATACAAAACTACGCTCTGCTAATCCTAGACTCTCAGAATCTATCTTCCATCATATCCAACACTTCCATTGCTCCTGAAACAAACAAACAACATACCAAGTAAAAAGCAACTGAAATTGAATTAACCAAAGTTCAAAAACGTCAACAGTTAACATCCAACAAAAGTCACAAAAACATCAGAAACTATCCAGAAATAGCAGTCAACATCTTCTCCCCCTTTTTGTCTAGGAATGGCAAGGGGGTCCTACTCAATATACTCAATACGGACACCAGCTGGGAGAGAAAAGTGATAGCTTCCCATGTCAACAGAGAATGGAACACACAGATTAGCAGTATCTTCTACAACATTTTCAACAGGCTCAGTATCCTCCACACGAACATTCTCATCAGGAATAGCAGAAGTAGAACAAGGTAAACAAAAACAAAAAGAATAACAACAACTTCCCCTCAAACTACTATATTCTGAGACAACTCCCCCTCAAACTGAGCTAGTAAAAAAAATGAACTTGAATGTGAGGTAGGCAATGAGACATGACCAGATCCCTTATGAAAATCAGTGATTAACAATGAAACGAGCAGAAGCGAAGATTTTAACAATTTACTCACTTACAGCGTTAGATACAAGAAAAATGAGTACCATGAGTAGCCAGCCAACTTAGGGAATGTAGACATGAACAAAATTGGTGCTCACTTATCTTGAATGAATAGTGAACAAGAATCAATGTGGGGTTGTAATCCAATCGAAGTAGCCGAACTGAGGTCATAAATGAGAACAAGTTCATGTGCAAGGAATCAACTATAACATTTTTTTTTTTTTTTTTCAACCTTATAACACCCTTTTTTTTTTTTTCTTTTTTTTTTTTTTTTTTAAATAGAAGCACAAACTTAATGACCCATGTAGCGAGTTTTACGCCAGTGACTCTCAGACCAGGTGGTCTTAAGGCACTAAGTATAACAAGGATACTCCAAGGACTTATCAACTCGAGTCACAAGTTATAATATCAACAACCACCGGGAGACCAAACCATTCCTGTTTCTATCCCAAAATCTCATATCGTTCGTCACGACCGAGACCTGTTTACTTTGGGAATAACCTGGCCAAACTCCTTCAAGAGAATATTTCTTTCATTTTAATATGGAAGGACCAAGAAAATGCACACTAAGATAATGAACTTAGAAATTTTAAACCTCAAGTCCAGACAAACTTTTGACAATATGTAATCCCCACAAGAGATTCAAGTGTGCATGTGAGTAGATCAAGGAATAAGAGTGAAACACAGACCTTGGATCATACTAGACTCCCAGGTTGGCTAGGTAACAAGGTCGCACCACTTAACATTGTTTTACCAGTAAGCATGAAATCAGGAATCATATGCTTTAGCTAGATTTCAAATTCCTCACGACCATCACAGGGATTGCAGACAGGCATGCAATCCTTTCACTAGAATTAAGAACTAAAAAACTCCTGGACAAACCATGCATCTATACAAACTAAGTGAAACACACAGAGCATGATGCATATGTAATCAAGGTTTAGCACAGACCCCAATAGCTTTACGAAGTGATTCGAAACGAGTGTGATCAAGGGGTTTAGTAAGCAAATCAGCTAATTGATGTTCAGTGGGCACAAAATCAAGTCCAAGTATGTCTTTTTCAACTAAATCACGAATGAAGTGATATCTAATATCAATGTGTTTAGTACGAGAATGTTGGACAGGATTCTTTGATATGTTAATATCACTTGAATTGTCACAAAAAATGGCAAGCTTACCTTGATTGAAACCGTAATCCCGGAGCATCTGTTTCATCCATAACATCTGTGTACAGCAACTTCCAGCTGCAACATATTCTGCTTCAGCAGTGGACAGAGAAATGCAGTTCTGCTTCTTGCTATGCCATGATACCAGATTGTTTCCAACAAAGAAACACCCACCCGAGGTGCTGCGTCGATCATCCAAGTTTCCTGCCCAATCTGAGTCCGAGTAACCTGCAACTTCCACGTTAGTCTCAAAAGTATAGAAAATACCAAACTCGGACGTACCTGAGACATATCTGATGATGCGCTTAACTGCCTCAAGATGAGATACCTTGGGATTTGCTTGATGTCGTGCGCACACACCAACACTGAACGAAATGTCTGGTCTACTTGCAGTAAGATATAGTAGACTCCCTATCATGCTTCTGTACAGTGTTTGATCAACACTTTTTCCAGCAAGATCCTCACTGATTTTTGTGCTGGTGCTCATGGGTGTGGGGATTGCAGATGCTGTTTCCATCCCAAACTTTTTCACCAAGTTTTTTGCATACTTGGATTGTGACAGAAACATACCTTCTTGAAATTGTTTAACTTGCAAACCCAGAAAATAATTCAATTCACCACACATGCTCATTTCAAACTCACTTTCCATCGCAGTTGTGAACTCTTTCACAAGAGATTCAGAGGTAGACCCAAATATGATGTCATCTACATATACTTGGGCTATCATTATGTGCTTGTGAATTCTCTTAACAAAGAGAGTTTTATCCACTGCCCCACGCTCATATCCTTTGCTTAGTAAATGAGCAGACAGACGCTCATACCAAGCCCTAGGGGCTTGTTTCAATCCATACAAAGCTTTCTTTAGTTTGTAAACATGATCAGGATTGTGAGGATCTGTGAATCCCTGTGGCTGTTCTACATAAACATGTTCATGCAGAACACCATTTAAAAAAGCACTCTTAACATCCATTTGATAGACTTTAAACCTAAGGTGACAAGCAACAGTAAGCAAAAGTCGAATTGATTCTAGTCTTGCAACCGGGGCAAAAGTTTCATCAAAATCAAGACCTTCTACTTGAGCATATCCTTGAGATACAAGTCTAGCTTTATTTCTAGTGACAAACCCTTTCTCATCAGTCTTATTTTTAAAAATCCATTTAGTTCCAATAACATTGCAATTTTTAGGTCTAGGAACAAGAAACCACACATCATTCCTGCTGAATTGATTAAGTTCATCATGCATTGCATTAATCCAATCATTATCACACAGGGCTTCTTTAACATTTTTGGGCTCAATTAATGAAATAAAACCAATATGAGAGATTTCATTGATCCTATCAACATTATTTTCCACGAAACAGATTAAGGCAGATTCACATACCTTATTTGTCACTTGACTCCTGGTTTTTAAGCCATCATTCAGACCACCTATGATATCTGAAATAGAATGGTCTTTTTGAACTTGCTTATGCCCTTGTCTATGTACTGAAGGAACACCAAATAATTCCTCATTTAATTTATTTGTCTCTTGGTCACTTTCACTCCCAGGTTGTCCTTGATTTTTGCTAAGAGAAGAGTAATCATCATCTGCAAAGAAAGGTACAGAGTGAGCAATAGAGTCATCAATAGTTACATTGATCGTTTCAAGAACAGATTTTGTTCTTCTGTTGTACACTCTAAAAGCTCGACTATTTGATGAATACCCAAGAAAAATTCCATTATCACTACGAGCATCAAACTTTGCAAGATATTCTCTATCACGAAAAATGAAACAAGGACTACCAAAAGTTTTCAGATGACTTACATTGGGTTTCTTACCTTTCCACAGTTCATAAGGAGTTTTATCAGTACCTGAGCGAAGAAAAACACGGTTTGTGGTGTAACAAGCTGTGTTGACAGCTTCTGCCCAGAACATGTGAGCAATTCCAGAACCACACAGCAATACTCTTGCCATTTCAATCAAAACCCTGTTCTTCCTTTCAACAATACCATTTTGTTGTGGTGTGATAGGTGCAGAATATTCATGCATAATTCCATGTTCATCACAAAAGTTATCAAAAGAAGAATTTTGAAATTCAGTTCCATGATCTGTTCTAATCCTAACAATGCTAGTATTTGAAGAGCTTTTCTCATTTAAAATCCTTTTGCATAGCCCTTTAAAACTAGTGAAAGCATCAGATTTTTCTCTCAAAAAGTTTACCCATGTGAATCGGGTAAAATCATCAACAAGGACAAGTATATACTTCTTACCTCCTATACTTTCTGTCTGAATAGGTCCGACTAAGTCCATGTGCATTAGATCCAAAGGTTGGGAGGTTGTGATTTCATTTATTACACGGTGTGAACTCCTTATTTGTTTACCAAGCTTGCAACCTTCACAGACAATATCTGTTTGTCCACTTAATTTTGGTAAGCCACGTACACCTTCCTTGCTGGACAACTTCACAAGATCTTGAAAGTTGATGTGCCCCAACCGTTGGTGCCAAAGTTCCAAAATATCATTTGTGGTTTTGATCTTCATGCACACCTGAGACATGTTAGTTTCATTTGCATGTATGCAGAAACAATTATCTTTGGACCGCTTTCCTCCCATGATACTTTTGCCAACATTATCAAGTACAACACAGTTATCTTTGTTGAAATAAACACCTTCATAATCATCACACATTTGACTCACACTGATCAGATTTGAATGCAACCCTTCCACATATAAAACATTCTGTAAGTTGGGAATACCTGGTGTGCAAACACTCCCTTTACCGATTACCTTTGCTTTCCTTCCATCTCCAAAAGTAACAGATCCACATGTGAACTCATCTGAGAAAGAAGTGAACCAGCTTTTGTCACCTGTCATATGTCTAGAACAACCACTATCAATGTACCAAGTATCAGCCCTTCTTGCTGCTAAAACAGTTAAGGCAACAAGACACGTTGCTTCAATAAAATCTGAATCCTTTTGATGCAAACAAGTATTATCAAACACAGATAAATCAGAGGAAGGAATATTTACAGAAGCAACATGACAAGAGTGTGAACCTTTTTCTACCCAGACTTGTTTTGATTTTGGAGTTGAAGACTTTGGGATTGAAACCAGCTTTGTAATCCTGTTAACTTCTTTCAAATGTTCTTTCAATTTGTCATGCAAGGACATGTTTTGAACTGACCTTTTAGACACACTGGATACTTGAAAGTGTTTCTTGAGACGATTACACCTGGGTCTAATGTGACCAAGTATACCACAGTAGTGACATACGGGAACAAACCTTTTAAAAGGAGGAGGAAATTCATTCTTAGGAGTCATTTTTTCTTTCACAAACCTGATAGGTTTTGAGTCCTTGAAAGAAGTGCTGTCAGAGAATCCTATTCCCTTCTTGTCCCCTCCAACTTTTCCAATGCCTATCATTTTTGAAACTTTGTCAGAACTTATTGAAAACTTTAAAAAATTTTCTTGAGATTCTTTCAAAGAAAGTTCTAGGCTCAGTTTTTCAGAAGACAAGGAGTTAACAAGACTAATTTGAGTATCCAAATTATCTTGTAAGCTCTTTATACGCCCAACATACACTGACTTCTCGATCTCCCAGTTTTTTGTGCAAGATTGCATGTGCTTAGCAATCCCCTCCTTTTCTTGTTCTACCAGACAAAGTTTTTCACTCAATGATTGATTTAGCTTCAACATTTTGGTCGAGGCTCTACACATTTCTTGGTATTTGTCAGCCATGGCTTGATCATTTGTTTCTTCATCATCAAGATCCTTTTCTTCATACTCACATGAGGATGAAGGATGAAGAGCAGCAGTTAAGGCAACGTTGTCTTCACCACACTCAGATTGAGTGTCAGACTCAGAGTCACTCCAGGTTGTGTTCATAGCCTTATTTGAACGAGCCTTGAATCTCTTATTTCCACAATCTGCCGCAAGATGTCCGAAACCCTGACACTCAAAACACTTAGGTTTATCAACAGAAGGTTTCTTATAGGTAAACCTAGCTTTAGTGTCTTTTTCAGAAGAATAGTCACCGCTCATATTTCTCCTAGAACTAGACCCAGAGAAGTTCTTGGAATTTTGAAACGAATTACCAGATCTTAAAAACTTTTTGTAATGTTTGGTTAAGAGAGCAAAGTCTTCAGCAGTAAAATCGGAGTCACTATCCTTTTCCTTTACTAACTCTTTTGGCTTTTCATCCACTTTTCTAACAGCATTCAAGGCAATGGTTTTTACTTTCTTATCTGGCCTGATTTTCATTTCAAAAGTTTGAAGATTCCCAAGAAGTTCATCTAAGGTATAGGTATCTAAATCCTGAACTTCTTCAATGGCAGTTTGTTTATTTTGAAAACTCAAAGGTAAGGACCTAAGGAATTTCTTTACAATCCTATTCTCAGCAATAAGATCACCAAGACTATCACACTCATTCGTCACATTTATAAGCCTAGAATGAAAATCATCAATGGACTCATCATCTCCCATAGTCATTGTCTCAAACTCAGAAATTAATTTCTGAAGTTTCTGAGTCCTAACTTTCTTGTTTCCTTCATAAGTCATTTGAAGAAGATCCCATGCCTTCTTCGCAGTCTTACAAGTTCCAATACGCTTCTTTTCTTTCATAGAAAGAGCCGTATACAAGCTGTGCCGTGCTTTAACATCATTGTTAAAGTCACGCACTTCAGCTATAGACCAATCTTGCCTAGACTTAGGTTCTTTTACGAAAGCAGAACTCTCACTCTCTTTAGACTTAGTTTCCTTTGTGGGAACCTCCCACCCAAGTTCAACAATATTCCAGATATGTTCATCCTGTGAATGTAAGAAGGCTTGCATCATAATTTTCCACTGAGAATAATCATTCCCATCAAAAAAAGGTGGACAGTTTATAGAACCAGAACGTTCTCTATCTCTATCCATTCTAGACACCCTACGGATCTCACTAGGAGAACTAGTGACCTGCTCTGATGCCAAATGAAAGTACTAGAATGGCCTAGAGGGGGGGTGAATAGGCAATTAACAATTATTTGCAATCAATTTTCCTAGACGTTGTTGAGGGATTGGAAAAACCTATCTATCCCTAACCAACAGTATAAAGCATTTACCATATGCAAGCATAAGAATAAATAACAGAAAAGTAAAGAACACAGGAAAATGTTTACGCAGTAAAACCCTCAAAAGTGAGGTAAACAACTGCGGGCCTCGGGCCAAGTGCTTAAGCACACACTATAAAATAGTAAACAAAATACAAGGTACACTTACAACCTCTCGGATAACTCTGGACTCGGTTATCTCTAGCTAAACTCTTTTAGCCAGTTGAACTACCTCTCAGTAATTTGTCTACAGCTTCTAAATGTGCTCCACTTGTCTTGAAAACATCGGTCTTGAAAACTCAAACATAGTTGATTTTCTCAACTGAACTCATCGGTGTTTAATACAAGAGAATATCAAGAATGAAATATACTCATGACTAACTTAATCTCTTGAACTTTGAACTCAGACACACACCCTCAAAAACCACAGAACTCCTATATATATAGGAGGAACAATAACCAAGTTTCTTCAGCTTGGTTGGAGTAAGACCACGAGGTCCAGATGCACTTGCTCCCTACTTCTATCTTTGACAGCAAGGTCTTCATGATTGCACTGAGTGGATATTAAGATTAACAACAAGGCTAGATCGAAACCTTTTCTTTAACAGCAAGATTTCCATGATAGAAAGATGGAGAACCTAGCTGCCATGTCCTTCCCTTTTCATTTACGACAGCAAGGTCTCCATGATTGAATTAAGTGGGCAGCAAGGAAAAGATATGGTTGCTTTCACCTTTCTTCTTCACTCGGATCCATCTCAAGGGGATATTAATTACCTCTCCAAGATTTTCTTCCTCACCCGGATCCATCTCAAGGAGATATTAATTACCTCTCCAAGATTTTCTTCCTCACCCGGATCCATCCGGATCCATCTCAACGAGATATTAATTACCTCTCCAAGATTTTCTTCCTCACCCGGATCCATCTCAATGGGATATTGCCTCTCCTTGCCAATATGTTAATACTAACAAATCACCAGAAGATCACAGCGCACAACCCAAATTTCGTATGAGTCAGTGGGTCCTTGTCATGTGTTACTGATCCAAATGCTTAGATCAAATCACTCACACACTTTTAGCTAGAACACTCTTAGGCATGGGGCCGAAAGCAAAAAGTGAGGCAGTCATGCAATGATGCAGCCGAAAGCAAGCAAGGGGCAGCAAGAGGGTGACAGCAAAGCTGAAGGCATGTTGAGTCGCAGCACATCTCCGACAGGTGGATAAGTTTTGTATAAGGGGAATGCCAACATACAATTCTTATACTAACATTAAGCCAATTCCTCTAAATATGGTTAAATATTTGAAATCTTAGAATTGCCATTTCCCTAATACAAAAACAACTTTAGATTCCACGGACATAATAGTACGTACATCAACAAAATCAATTTTTTTTCCGCAAATTTTCAGTTTTTTTTTTTTTTTTTTTTTTTGTATAATTTTTTTGGGTATGAAAAGGAAAACGAAATTGATATTGAAAGCAAATTAGCACGGACATAGCAGGTGCTAAAAGACTAGTAGATAATGATATTGAAAGCCTTCATGCTAAGGTTAGTATGAAATGGGTAGGTATGCACTATCATATTTAGACCAGAACCAAGCTGTACGTTGAAAACTTGAAATAGTAGCATTGATGTAAAAGCAAAGACCATACATGACAATGTATCACACCATACAAAAGGGAAATGAAACCAGATTGGCATTGATTCCGGGTTGAGTTTAAAGACACATACAAGGCTAGTTGACAACTTGAAATCTTTACATCGTTTTTGTTGTTGTAATTTCATCTCCAGGATTGGTTTTATTAAAGAACAGATGAGTTCAGATGATCAATGTAGTCTACGTATTTGTTGATTCAGAATTCAGATGACCAACCTAACACCTCCCATGGATATGTACATCAAATAAGTTTTTTTTTTTTTTTTTAATTTGTTGGGGTAAAATATATATCCATATTACCTCACCAGCTCACCTGCATCTTATGGTAAATAGCAACAGGAGGATCCATATATGAGCAAATTAAGAGTATATATTCCATAGTTTCTTAATTGAAAGGGGACAATTGAAAAAATGCAGCAAAGAGTATATATTCCATATATTATGTTGTACATTAGTAAAGCTCAGTACAGCCTTTTAGCTTCTTCTGCTGCAAATCGAGTTATTAATTTACATGGCATTATTAAAAAACTCATTTGTAGGTAATTCTCAAATCACAGTAGCTTGATTTAAAGATATGTTACTAGCTTTTCAAAGGCTTCCCCTTTTCTAGTTGAAAGGCTTTTAGATTGAGACACTGTTGGGAATTCCCTTGCCAGCAATTCCACTTTCACCAGTGGGATACAGCAAAGTGTAAGGCACCTCCACCTTTCCAACCCTATTCTTGAGATTCTCATCATTGTTCAAGTTTGTAATTTTCTCTTCGATTTCAGCAAGTTTCTTTCCAAATCTATCAAAAGCTTCCAATGCTTTTGCGTCTGATGTCCAGTTAGGAGTGTCCCTCTGGCCCAAATACACTTCATCAGTAGAATGCCTTGACAGAATTTCAATGAGGGCTATGCCAAGCACTGTCTGGAATTGAGCAGTGATTGTTTTCAAGAAGGCCTTATCAGGGTTGGACTCAAGCTCATCATACTCAGGAGTTCCCTTTTCAGGCATGAATCTTCGGCTTGCAGTGGGGCGGCATGGGAGGTAGCCTGCATAAGGGAACTGTCCAAAGTTGACAGCTGCATGGAGAGCAGAAGAAGTCCATATGATGATAGTGCAAGTTTCGATTAGCTCTTCACAAGTCTGCATTTTAGGCCACCAGGGCTCATCTTTTTTGTCACCATGACCCTCCTCTACTAGTTCCTTCCACCAGGATTGGAGTTCTGTGTCTTTTTGAACAATGTCATCAGTCTTGTAGTAGAATGAGCAATAGTCTTCAACCCAATTTCTTATCGCAAACCAGATTTCGATCCCATCAACACCATAGGGGTAGTCCTGTATCAGTAGGCGTAGACCATGTGGGGAACTCTCATCCTTGACTGCCATTCCTCTGCATTGATCAAAGACATAGCAATGTCATCAAAACAATAATGTGAAGTATGCTTACATTTATGGTCACATACATCTCATTTTGAAGCACTTCTAGTCCCTTCTCAAAGTTTGTGCTTACCTCTTGATAAGATCTGCAGGGAGAGCTTGCTCAGGGAAAACCCAATTCTTGTAAACAACTGATGACATCTCCATGGCATACCTAGCTGGAAACACTGTCGTCTCCAGAATGCCACCAGCATTGATGAGGATTTGCCTGGCTAGTGCATTTATGTTCATGGTGTCGCGGAAGTGAGGATGAAGAAGCTTGTATATCGGGTGAACCACACTCAGTTGCCTGTTTGTTGCTATTACTACTGGCTCACACACAGCATGAGTATTCAACCTGTGACCAAAACACATAAAATAAATACGATCAGAAACCGATTCCAAAGTATAGGATGAACTTGTTCCCTAAGGATTGTTTGAGAGAGTAATACCAGTGACTGATAAGTTGATGAACTCCAGAGTCATTTACAGCAACATAAGCTTTGGCCAGATGCCATATGGAGCTTTCTACACCCTCCTCAGCTGGTGTGAATACACTGCTAATGCGACCGAGTTGATCTCCATCAGGATGAGGCAAGCTTAGTTCAATCACCAATGGCTTCAAAGTTCCATCACTTTTCAAGAAAAGCAGTGTCCTGCTAGCATAGATCTTTGAGGAAGTATTTGAGTTTATACGCCTCACGTATGGCATCAATGCATCATGGTGGTCTAATAGGAATAGCTTGTTGCTCTTGAGTGCCTGTACAACAAAATCCATCATTATTAATGGTATGAATCAGCATAAGCTAATTGCTAGGTGACTGCACACTATGAAATATCTTCCGAAGGAAATGAATCGAAGATATTACCTCCTCCACTGTCAGTCCATCCAAGTTATTCTTGATGTGTTCTTCTGTTATTTTACTGGATTGATCACCATAAACTTTTGGGTCTAGGGTGCTTGCTGGCGGAAATGTCTGCAATTAAGTTAGAATCATGTATCAGTAAAGATGAAAGTATTGATGCTTCATTTGGATTTAAAGAAGGAAAAGGAAAATCAGTTTGACACTCCTTCAAGTCCTGTTTGTTTCCTGTCCACTATAGTGCAAAAAAAAAATAAAAAAAAAAAATAAAAAAAAAAAATTCACACAAAAGTTATGTTGAAATTACTTGGAGGAGACTAATGTTGACAGGGTTCACTCCAGCTAGCATTTCTCTGGCAAATTCTTCATCTGTCCTCCAAGCCAACCTATTTTCTGCTCAAAACCATTATAACATCACAATTAGAGAAAATATCAAATAATGTATGATATTTTAGGGCCATAGTTAAGTTCAAAATGTTCTCAGATATAAGTCATACTTTTGATCACTTCAGGCGTTGGGAACCTGAGCAACTCTGCACCGTCAGTTCGGAAAATTTCCTTGATCATCTCTAGAGGGATGTTATCCCCAATGTCCTTTAAGAAACCTTCAGGCAATGGAATTCCTCCTTCATAAAGTTTAAGTACATCTTCGAAGCTGTCAAACTCGTTAGGAGTCTTATCAAATACAGCTTCTAGCTCAGGTCTGATGAATTGAGCTATGGATTTCAGTGCATAAGCAAGGAAATCAGACATCTTCAAGTGTCCAAATCGTTCGTCTCTTGGAACATAAATGTCTAAGCTCATGAGAAGAGGGATCCTACTCTCACTGCTAGGATCTGTTGGTAAAAGATCAGAAAATATTAATGGTCATAAAATGTTAAGTTAATTAAAACAGCACGTGAGTAAATCAACTATGATAACAACTTAGTTCACATAAATGGCTAACCTGACTCGGTTGGTGCACGGCCAGTTCTTCCTCTTCGAGGGTAAGGGTACTCACTAGACCCTCCCAGAGTTGGACGGGCATAATCCGGACCCTTGTCTGGATTTCCCAGATCATTGTAGTAAGCATAATCATAGACCCTGTCATACTCCTGGAGCTCTCCTTTCCCATCTCCTCTCAAGTGTACTAGTTCGTCTTCTCTGTACTTCTGTAGTGGCAATGGTGTTTCACTTGGAAGATAAGTCTGCACAAATATATAAACTTTAGCTTAGTATGCAAGTCACAACCTCAAAATACTACCAGATTTGCCATCTCTATCTTCAGGCATCATTACCTTGTTAACAAAGAAAACGCGGTCTTTCGTGTATTTTTCTACAGGGTACACCCATGAGTTACAAACAAAGTGAACTGTACCCTCACCAGGAACATCTTCGAGTGTGATGGTCTTAAGGTAGAACTGACTGTGGTGATTGTTTTTTATTAGGATTGCTCCTGGAACTCCGATTTCATCTTCCCAGTCAAAGGTAACCTTGTATGCAGAATCTCCTGCTGTTAAAGGAGTGATTGTGGTGATCCAGTCTTCCAAATATGCAGGCTTTCCAAGTTTCCCTTTCAATCCATTCTCTATAAAAAACAGGATCCAGATTCAAAAACTGTTTCTACAAATTCTAACTTGCAAAATTTTATGTTATATGTCTTTTCGCAATTAACTGAAACTATTATTGAAATTTGTACTAACCACCTCAAGTCACTCATGAACACAGTTTTCTCCATTATTTGAAGCCACTTGATAAAGGATAGGTTAATTTTCTAAATTTTTACTAAGAACAAAGAAAGTTAAAAGTAAAGGATTTTGCATCCGACTGAAAATATTGATATATCATAAGAGAGAGAGAGAAAGCTATTCCCAACTGCTTGTTTCCATTTTCAGGTGAAACTGGTAGATAAATAGACCAGTAGTTGAGACTGGGGGTTCAAAGGATTTGTTACCTGTCTTAATCAATTTCTTTCAAGAATCATCATGAAAACCCACAAGTGGCTTATCTCATATTCATTATTTATCGTATCTTTCAGAACCTATGAACCAAACCACTTTTATCTCTTTTGCTATCACTTTTATCTATTTTGCTATCAATTGAAAAAGATGCATCTATATAACTACCACTTGATCAATTATAAAATGCTTCCTCCAAATGATAGAGAGCCCCCAAATTGGAATCCTTATTTTTTCATAGAATAACTTCTATAAGCCGCTGACGGCTTGACTAGAAACAGACCAAATTGTTTTAGGCTATTAGTTTAGAGTAATGTATTTGAGTATATGAACCCAGTTGCGTGGCTGCTTCAATCACAATAATAAAAGTGGAGCAAATAATAGAACTACAAGTTGGTTAGTCAGAATTGCTTCCAGGATCTGATCCCCCAAGCTCAAAAAGGCATGAAGTGCATTACTGTGAGATCTATCTTAGTGTGTATGTATTTATCTATCCCACTATATACTTGTGACTTCTGAGGGTAATGAATGGTAAAGTAACTCCCCACTTTAACTTTGAAGTAGTAAAAAGTAGGGTTATAATCTAAAAACTAGCTGGAAAAGTGATAGAGTTAATTGTTTCATGATCAGGAATTCATGATTTTAATCATAGTTTCATTAGGATGTGATCAAGCCCCAAATGACTAGCTAAACCAATCTATGAACCCACCTCTAAACTCAAAATGCTTGTGACTTCTAAGGATAATGAATGGTAAAGTAAATCCCACTTTAAGTAATAAAAAGTAGGGTTATAATCTAAAAACTAGCTGGAAAAGTGATAGAGTTAATTGTCTCATGATCATGAATTCATGATGTTAATCATAGTTTCATTAGGATGTGATCAAGCCCCAAATGACTAAACCAATCTATGAACCCACCTCTAAACTCAAAATGCTTAACAGGAAGTTATAAAGACTAACGGAGTCATATCAGATTAGAATAAATTACCAGAATCGGCATTGACAGCACTGATGAGCTGCAGAGAAACCCTTTGGCCCAACAATTCATGCACGCCATCGAGAACAGAAGCATTGAAGTCATTGAAATCCAACACATTCTTCTTCATCAGCACCACAGTCCCTGTGATCTGTTTCGTACTACCGCCATTATTATGGCCTGTGATTGCACCAAGCAAGTTATGCAACATCTTGAGTAAGCTTGCTGGATTCCAAAGAAGAAAGCAAATAATATGTTTATGTATGAAAAAGTAGTTTATATGAGAACTTTGATTGAAAGTTGGTTTGGTTTGGAAAGAGTGAAAGAGGGGCTTGGGGTATTTATAGGGGGGGGAATGTAAAGTGGGACAAATATTCATAATTCTGAGGAGTTTCAGGACTGCTTCTGGATATTTGCCACGTTCCATTTAGCTAGCTTCAATTTTCTTTTTCTTTTTCTTAGGATATAATCAAGAAGCCGAGTCATATTCTTCCATATGGTTAAAGACAAGTCTTCCTTAACTTATCGCCAATGAAAATCACTGTTGGAAAGCCTTCTGGGGACGACTTTGTAATGATCACGACTCCAGAAGACCAGATCCATATTCGATCACTTGTAAAGATATTTTCAAATACAAGAGCAACTCGCCAACTCTTGTGAAAGATATTGAAAATAACTCTAAAACTTCCATAAGTAAAAATGTAAAATAATTTACCCATATCCACAGTACGTATAGCATTCCTTGTTATATGGAACTATTACTTGAATTCTTCTTGGGACGACTTTGTAACGTTGACCGCCAGCCCATTTGAACTGATCAGGGGCTGCAAGAATACATTTCTTGACCATTTTCAAATACAAGTGGCCCTCGCGAAACTGCATGTGAAAGTGATGTACAATTTTAAATTGGCCAATACCCAAATAATAATTTTTTTGTTTGGACGAAAAGTAAACCACCGTTACAAGAAAATAGAAGGAACCAACTTACCGAATAAAAGAAAGGGTCCTTGACCCAAAGCACCAAAATTGGCTATAACTATCCCACTTACCCCAGCCAGAGATTTTTATTCTCACTAACCCAGTTTAAAAGGAAATGACAACTTTGCCCTTAAACTAATTAAAAAACTACATCATGCCACTCTCTCATCTCTCTCCTCCCTCGATCCGGTTTCTCTCTCTCCCCCCAATCTCCAGTTTCTCTCTGTCTCTCTCCCCCCAATCTCCGATCCGGTTTCTCTCTCTCTCCCCCCCCCCCCCCACCTCTGCAGAGAACAGAGAACAGAGATAGAGATGGTTCGCGTCATCAGAGCTCAGCGTAAGGGTGCCGGGTCCGTCTTCAAGTCCCACACCGACCACTGCAAGGGTCCGGCCCGATCTCCGATCTCCGATCTCCACCAGTTTCTCTCTCTGCCCGATCTCCTTTAAGGCAATCAAGTTCATGGACGGAGAGAAAACGGCGATTCTGCTGTCGCCTCCGCCTCAGCTCCGCCAAGAACTTCCGCGCTTTTCTCAAGGACATCCGACGCGTGTCGCCTAGCGTGGTGGTGTTTGTCGACGGCGAGGGGTTGGCCGAGTCGGGAGCGACGTCATGCAGGAGGAACTTCGTGTCCGGGCTCGAGTTCTTCTCTGTTGTATTGGAGTCGCTGGACGCGGCGGTGCCGGGCAGCGACGTGGTGAGGAAGAGCGAAGAAATTTCTGTTGAGGCCGAAGATCAAGGCTCGGCGGTGTTTTTTTTTTTTTTTTGTCTATTTGGATGGAGCTTTATCGATGCAAATCGAAATGGTGCTAGTGTGCAACTTCTGTTTTTTTTTTTTTTTTTTTGGAATTGTGTGCAAAACAAAAGTCCCATAAGGAAAGAAAAAAGAAAAAAAATGCTCTATTGCCCCTCAATAGTAGTCTATTGGGGGGCAATACATGGCTGATAGTCTTCTATTGGGGGGCAATACATGGCTGATAGTCGTCTATTGGGGGGCAATATGGGGCAATAGAGGTCTATTGGGGGGCAATACATGGCTGATAGTCTTCTATTGGGGGGCAATACATGGCTGATGGTCGTCTATTGGGGGGCAATACATGGCTGATAGTCGTCTATTGGGGGGCAATACATGGTTGATAGTCGTCTATTGGGGGGCAATAGATGTCTATTGGGGGCAAAAAAACTTTCCCGTGAGATTTTCAGCAAATTCCGGTGGGAGGCAGCCGGTGACCGGAATCCGGCGACGGTGACCGGATTCCGGCGAAAGTTGGCCGGATTCCGGCGGCCGGTGACCGGGCTCCGGCGAAGTCTCCTATGGTTTCTCTCTCTTGCATTTTCTCTATCTCTCTCTCTAAGTAACAAAGGGGTGAGGGGTAAAATGGTATTAAAAAAAAATTAAAAACAAAAAAAAAATCTTAATGGGGTATTAGGGAAGACTCCCTTAGAGTGTATTGGGTAAGAGAGAATTAAAAAAACTTAATGGGGTAAGTGGGAAAAAAATCTCTAAAAATGGTGTAAATGGATAAAAACCCTAAAAGAAAAGGTTACTAGCAAGCAACACGATTATTAACATAAGGGTGTGGCTATTGCCACCCTAATAACTACTTTATTCACTCTACAAGTTTCTGATTCATTAAAATACTAAAATATCTTAATATTTATTAAAAAAAAAATCTTAATATGAAATTACAATAAAGGACAATATTAGATTAAATATTACAATTCATTTTTCTTATTATCCCTGCAGAATACGTACTTAAAATTACAATTAATTTTTCTTATTACCCCAACAGAATACGTACTTAAACTTCATTTTTAATCTTTTCATTCATCATTAAACCGGGTGAGATTGATTGACTAAAACCATTAAAAATTACAATTAATTTTTCTTATTACCCCTATAGAATACGTACTTAAACTTCATTCTTAATTTTTTCATTCATCGTTGAACACGGTGAGACTAATTGACTAAGATTCATGAGATTGACTGATAAAAACGAGGAGAAAGCCAAAAACAACTGAGAGAGACACTGAGGAAGCCAATTAGAAAAAGATTTCGAGCTAAATCCTATATTGGAAAAGAGCATTTTGGGTACTGCAAATGGGTGAACAAAATAAACATGAAATTTTAAAAAAAATTGTAGGGTAAGAAGAGAATGTAGGGTGAACAAAATAGTTAGTAGGGTGGCAATAGCCGCATCCTTAACATAATGTTTAAGGACACCTAGTTTGTGTGTCTAACCCAAACTCTGATTACTTGTCTGAGTTGTAATAGGATTAGTCTTACAGATATTCTCATATATATCTTATTCAATGTACGGTTCAGTTTCCTTATAAGACTTTTATTCTCTGGTTATAATCCTCTATATAAAGAGACCCCTATTATCAATGAAAGACACAGCTTATTCTATCCCAATTCAGTTTTACTAAAACATGTTATCAACATGCACGAAACCCTAATCCTGATTCAAGAAGCCAAAACCCTAAATCCGAATACAAAACTTTGAAACCTTTTCTGCCTCCGCCACAAACCTCAAAGCCCTCGATCCCAGGAGTCCAGAATCTGCGGTAGAACCACTAGAATCGGCTTGAAAACTACCGAACCGGCCTCCGGAAGCTCCAAACCGTCCACCGCCAATCCTCTGCCGATTCGCCTCCTTCCAGACCGTCTACGGTTGCCAAATCGGTCACCAGTAGCGCCTCAACGCCAGGACTCAGAAACCAGAAGCAGAATTTCAAGAACCGGTCTAAAAGTGACTGAACAGGCCACCTAAGTGACTGAACCGCAGGCAGAAAAACCAGACAGAAACTATTTTGGGCAGTTTCGGCCAGCCGCCGGCCAACCACCAGCCAGAAGCATCTTTTTCAAGCCAACTTATGGCCAAAAGTTCCGGCGACCCCCGTTTGTCCTTTTCAAGGTGATTTTTCATTAAAGTTCCAGCATTTGTGTACTTTTCTTTAAGATTTCAATTCCTTTTCTTTTTCTCGAGGACTTGCAACCTCCCTTCTTCTACCCCTCTTCTTCTTTCGTGGGAATACTTAAGCCGAACTATGGGGGTTCGTGCTATCTCCAAGTTTGGAGCTTGTTAAGATCTCCAAACTTAGAGTTTGTTGAGAATTTATGATCGACCACTTACATCATTGTTTCAATCTAATCCAATATCTCTTGGAATCAAATTTCTTAGGAGCGATTACTCTCATAAATTCCTAATTTCTTGGGAGCAACTACACTCAGAAATTTTTATTGCTTTTGTGGTAGCCTTTTTGCTCCGAAACTAACCCTTTTTTCTTATTCTCTTTCAGGATGAGTAAATTGAACAAACTGGACTTTGCTCCATTGGGAACAACTGGCTCTGGATATCACAAGTGGGTTCGTGATGTCCGCCAGCATCTCAAGGTCCAAGGAATCCTGGATACAATTCTTGAGCCTAACCAGGACGTGCTAACTGTTGAGCAAGCTCAAGCTTTGGAAGCAAATAGAGCATCCTTGGGGAAAATCAGGCGAAAGCCATCATCTTAATGACTCGACATATGAATGATTCACTCCAGTACGAGTATCTGAATGAAGAAGACCCCAGAAGGTTGTGGGTCACACTCGAAGAATGCTTTGGCAACGTCCGTGACTCCTTGCTTCCTGACCTAGAAGTGAGATGGCACAACCTCCGCTTCTGTGCTTTCAAGACAGTTCTTGATTACAACTTGGAAGCACTTCGCATTAAATCCTTAATGGAATTCTGTGGTAAAGAGATCACAGATGCGATGTTGATTGAGAGGACTCTCTCTACATTCCCCGTCTCTGCTTTGATAGTTGCTAAGAACTATCGAATCGATGTTATTGCAGGACGGGTCACAAGATTTCATGAGCTCATTCGAGCTATGAACATCGCTAAAAAGTATGACAACATCCTTGTGAAGAAATATAATTCAAGACCTGTGGGAACAAAGCCTATTTCAGAGTCCAACTATAGTCGCGCCCCTAAGGGAGGGCGCCAAGAGAGAAACTCTAAATCTAAGGACAATTTAGGCCTATTTTCTCGCTCTAATGAGGAAGGTAATCGCCAAAATAGGCGGACACAGAACCGAAGAGGTCAACGTGGAAAGAGAGAGGGAGGCAACGCCTCTGGCCATATTGGTGGCGCCACCAACACTAAGAGCCATCCTAATGACGCTTTCAAAGTGCCTCAATCAAGGGAGCATGAGCACAGAGATGCATGTTCTCGATGTGGAGCATCCGATCATTGAGCACACATTTGTAGAGCTCGTGAAAATGTTGTCACCGCCTACAAAGAATATTGTGAAGCAAGAGAAGCTCACTACATGGAACAAAAAGATCAAAAAGGTGATCTCGAACTAAGGGTTGAAGACTTTAAATCAGGCCAAGATCAAGAGACTGGCGATTCTGAATAAGTCTTTATTTTTCAAAGAAATGTAATAGGCAATTGCCATATATTTTGTACTAATTAACATTGGTTTAGTTTTTCTTCAGCTAGGCTCATCCAAAGTGAGTATGATGTCTAGGAAGGTTTTGAGATAAGTGTTACTTAAGCGAGCTTTGCTCCACCGACATCTCTCTACTCACTTGGTCATATTTGTTTTGGAGTTACCGAAAGAAATCAAACGACTACCTTTGTTTTGCATTAGCTAGTATTTGAATTATATTATTTTAATGGTTCAGAAAAAATGATGTACTCCGTTGGCTTATGAATAAAATTTTGAGTTCTTTTCATTATGACTCCAATTGAAATTCTGAGCATATTACTTTGTGACTACAATGGCTGGGCCATCAGAATTAGTTCAAGGACATGGGATGGCCCAAATTCCTCCTGCCAAATGGTACCCTGATTATTGTCACAAAAACTCTATATGCTCCTAGGGTGAATCGAACCCTATTGAGTTATTTGAGCTAACGGATTCCATGCAGAAACGTATGTAGAGAACAGAAAACAGTTCCTTTGCAATACCTCTAATGATTGCGAATAAAGGTGCATATTAGAGAAACTTATGTGTCTCTCTAGTGGATTTTATGTCACACTATTCGAGCTATTAAATCCAATAGAGTTATGAGAGAAGATCTCTTGGATTTAGACATATATTGGCTTTGTCACGACATGATAGGTCATCCTAGTCATGATATGATGATCCGTCTACTAAAGACTTCACACGGACATCCATTCTTTCGAGCTAAACGAAGCAAGAATCGAAGATTGATTCCTGGACTAAGTATGATTGCCGCCATCCACCGCCAGCCTAGGGCTGCCGCAGTTCATATCCATGACTCTATGGATGGATGGCGTCCATCATGGTGATGGCACTCCAGGTGATGCTGCAATCACCAACTTTGCTTCCAATAGCATTTCAGACGCTCAGGCCCAACCAAAATCCTCATTGGTTGTTTCTAAGGCCTCTCGCTCGTTCTACAAAGCATGTTCCTTATGAAAATTAGTACTGAGACCGTCCTATGCAAAGGATACGAAAATACTCATTCTGTTCTTACATAGAATCCGAGGGGATTCTGTGGATCGATTCAACCAACTTGCGAACGTTTAAATATTTCATGATATTGGTTGACATGCAAACATGCTGGTCACATGTTGTGCCATTGTCCACTTGTAATGTTGTTTATACTACACTCCTAGCACAAATTATATGGTGACGGGATCACTCCCCAGATCATCTCATTTAGTCAATTTTGACTTGACAATGCTAGAGAGTTTACATTGAAGATTTTCGATGATTATTGTATTGGGACTAATGTTGGACATCATATTCCCATGTATACACCCAAACTGTATTCCGGAAACGACTACGATGGTAGCCTGGACATTGGTAATCGGCACCAATCTCCTTATATCCGCTTGGGGTGATGCAATATAGCATGCAGCTATGCTAATTCGTCTACGACACACAGCCACTCAAAAAATCTCTGCATTACAGCTAGTGACTAGGTACAAGTATCTTATACTTACTCATATTTGAGTGCGCTATTTATGTGCTTATTGCACCGCCACAGCGCACTAAGTTGGGTCCTTACAGACGAATGGGGAACTACGTTGGATTTGAGACTCCAACTATCATCCTTCACTTCATACCCTTTCTAGGTGATCTCTTAACCGCACGCCTTGCGGATTGTTACTTTGATGAGACAGTCTTCCCGTTGTTAGGGGGAGATAAGAACACGGATGTTCAGCAGGAACGACAGGAATTGTCGTGGCCTCGATCGCCGCTAAAGTGACGAGATCACACATAACTGCTGCAAACATGCCTGCAAGGATGCACGTTCCTATGAGAGGACATAGCGCCACCCTACACGAAGGTAGGTATGGCACCAACGCCATAGAGAGTGGCACTCTAGCGTCATAGGCCATGGTCCCAGCTAGGATGCGTGGGAGGCCTGTGGGTTCGAATGATACTTTGGCACAACTCGATCCTTTGATCATCGACACTCAAAATCCGTCTCATGAGAATGTTCCGGATTATGGTTATCATTGGGGGATGCCTCAACGTCAGTTCGTGAATGTATGTGGATTGGATCCATAATTACGCATGTTCGAAGCAATTGTGGTTAGAAGTCTACCACAGATGAGCCTACGAGCATTTATGAGGATACTGTTGCTTGTTTTGAACAAATGAAGCAAGACTACATCAAATGCGACAACACAAAGCATCATCAACAACAACAAACTCTCCTCAAGATCAAAGTGAACAAGGTTCGATCTGATGACAATATGGCAGACTTGTTTACAAAATCATTGCCTAAATCTACTTTCGAGAAACATGTTGGTAGCATTGTTTGCGGAACTTATCCGAACTCTCATGATCGTAGTCATCAGGGGGAGATGCAGACATCAGGGGGAGATGTCCACATGTATGGTCTCGAAATGTAAAGGGTGTGTTGTACTCTTTTTCTCCTCCGACTGAGGTTATTTTTGTCCCACTGGGTTTTTGTTACTCGGCAAGGTTTTTGACGAGGCAACGAGAGGAGCACCACGTTTGGGCGACACAAGGGGGAGTGTTTAAGGACACCTAGTTTGTATGTCTGGCCCAAACTCTGATTACTTGTCTGAGTTGTAATAGATTAGTCTTACAGATATTTTCGGAGATATTTTATTCAATATATGATTCAATTTCCTTATAAAACTCTTATTCTCTTGTTGTAATCCTCTATATAAAGAGACCTCTATTGTTAATGAAAGACACAGCTTATTCTCTCTCAATTCAGTTTTACTAAAACACATAATAGTTTTAAAGCCAAAAAAAAGTTTCAAATAGCACGTACAACCCACATATAACATTTTCCTCATCGAATACTCATGTTCTAAATATTCCTGTAATTATATAGTGGAATGTTCCTAATTTCATTAATTGCTTCAAATTGAAACGAGAACTATTTGGGTCTTCCAAAGTTTAAATTTCGTTAGTTTTTTTTTTTTTTTGTTATTTATGTTATTATGGAGGTTTTGACTTTTTTTGTTTCCCTACATTGTAACTTTTCTTATTCTCTAATAAATTTTTGAGGTGTCAGGGTCCTTCCCTCACCCTGCTTCTGTGCTTTAGCCGAAAAAAAAAATGGAATGTCATAAATTGATATACCACGTTCCATGTCATCACTAAGAATACCTTCTCGTGACGCCAAAACCGCCATTAATCGACATCACCGACACAAATGACCCGTACCCACATATTGAAAATGAATTGCACAATAATGGAAAGTTGCAAGTTGGGCAATCGTTAGGCTAAATTTGGTTTGCATTATTGACCATATAGGGATGAAAAATTACTAAAATTGCATATTCAATCTGCCATATAACATAGTCAATGGAATAAAAACTATGTATAGTTCATATGCAGAGATTGGGACGCAAACGATTATACTAATTTAGAAGATAGATCAATTACTTTTCAAAAAAAAAAAAAAAAAGATAGATCATTTATCTTCTACCTCAAGAAAAGTCACCGTGGCCAAATTGGAACCGCAGCTGCCAGCTTTGGGCGTTTGGCTTTATATCAGAAGCAAAAAACCAAAAGGGTTAGCTTCAGCTAGCAGACTGCAGGTATTTTAGCATTTTTGTTAAAAGCTAAGCATAGTGAAGAAGCAGCAGCCTCATTGGACCTATTCATCTACTTAATCTCTCTAATAATATTGACCCAGAAAAGATAAGTTTTCTGTAATAATATTCTTCTTCCAACTATGCTATTGCTTTAATATATATCTATATTATATTACCTTGTGTTTCCTCACTTTTCACATGTGGGAATCCTTTATTTTGTTCTTTCTTTAACATCACATTCACAAGATTTTGTTATAGGGCGAGTGTGGGATTAGTGTTGATTAGTTTAATCGCCAGAGAAACAGACACTAATTATCTGTAGACTAAAACAACAAATCTAGCACTTCAAGATCATGTTTATAAGCAAATTAAACACAAGCACAATATAACTAATTAGGGTTCCAAATTACTTGAATCAGAATTTTAAACCAACAACTGTTTAATCAAAATTGGAAAGGATCCTTTCCAAATATTAAATTTCCTTCATATTTTACGGAGAGTCAATAATACTACGAACAAAAATCTGAGTTTATCACACTTAACGTTTCAATTTCACACCAATATATTCTTGGTGGCCAGGAAGGAGGAAGCGTTCTGACAATATCCCTCGAGCACGGATTAGTCTCTGGGCCTAGGAAGCCTTTGAAGACACCGTGTGATTGACAAATAAAAAAAAATAAAAAAAAAGTTTCAATTTCACACACTTTTGATTATGTCAAGAGACTGTGGTTACAGTACTTCTATTTATGTTAATCATCCACTGAATCTGTGAAGATCTGCTTTCATAAAAGTAGATTATTTCAATTTCAAGTGATCGAGGTTTGCAAAAATGCCCTAAACTACAGCTAAACGCAAGGAAAGTCGGCAACCAAAGTTCTAAATAAGCTAGGAAGTACATTTCATCCACACAAGAAAAAAGAAACAACATACTACCACAAGGAATTAAGAAGAGGTAAGTTTTTCATAATGATAAGACGTGAAGTACTTTTCAGTAGTACGTACTCAATTAATTAACATTGGGATTTTGCTTAGATGAGTTCAAAACAAGTACGTTTTTTATGGTTTAGCGGTATGACCGTACGAAACTGTGAAGATTAATTAATGTACGTGGTTTTTCAATGCAAAGTGCACCAGAAACAAAAGCAATCAAGGACAACAAAAATGAAGATACGGATAAACTTCTCAGCCGCCCTACTAGGGTTTAGAAATGTATTAATAGGCATGAGGTAGCTAGGGTTTATAAACCTAATCAACTACAAGCCAACCATGTATTTATATTTTTGAATAAACCTAGCATTATTCTTTACGATATAAAAAAAAAACCATGTATTTATATTTGGATCGTACGTAGTTCTTGACTTCTTGTTCTTGATTTCTTCACGAAATAAACTTACTCAAGAACAGGTGTGAGGTCGCGTCTATTTTCAAAAGATAGGATCATAATAGTTAGAATTAAGAAGCTAGCATCAATGAAGCGTGTTGTAGAAACAAAGATTGAATAAACCTGAGATAATCGTGATGATCGGATTAACCACTAATCAAACCACGTCAATAAATGATTAGCAAATAAATGACTGGCGCTAAATGATTAGCAAACAAACTTCTAATGTACGTCTATACCTGTGATCACGTTTTTTCCCTTAACTATTATCCCGGTGTGATTAGGTTTTCTAAAGATAATGTGAAAGACGTATGAGCATGAATACTTTATTTCAAAGAAGCGGCATTGAGTATCGATATTTGAATACCAAACGTCTAATGTATTGTTAGATATATACGCACTCTTAATCATGAGAGTTACAAATATTTGTTGTTAATTTCTTGCTGAAAGAGAATAGAAAATGTTGAAGTTATATAAGATTTCTCATGCTTTGTAGTGGTCTTTTACCGTTGCATTTAACTATGAGATATAGACTCTAGTCTGGTGATTGATGCACACAAAAAAGTAAGGATTAATTTCAGTTTATCCCCTGAGGTTTGGGGGTGTCATCATTTCACCCCTCTCCTCTTAATTTTGAATTTTTACCCCCTGAGCTTTTTAATTTTGCTCAACTGTGTCCAATGTCTCATTTTCCGTCCAAATTGGACGTTAAGTCCGATAATGAGGCCCACTTTAAAGGCTAAAAGGGTCATTTCAAGACAAAAAAAATATAAAAAAAAAAAACACTCATTCTAACATAATCCGACGTCGTTTTGGCCCCTTGCCCCCTGCTCCACCATCCCCATTATCCTCGTCTCAGCCCTTTCTCTCTCTCTCTCTCTCTCTCTCTAAAGCCTCCTCCTTCTCTCTCTCTGAAAGGTTTCGATGATGGTGGCAAAGGATGGGTGGACGAGGGCGGCGATGACCGACGACGTCCTCATCGTCGGGCTATTGCTGCAGCTGAAAGAGTCGCGAGCAGCGGCGTCGTCGTCGTCTTCGCTTCTCCAGTATCCTTCACTGTCAAGTCCGTGATTCCGCTGTGGGGGACTCCGGCTGCCACACAGCAAGGCTTCGACGTCGGCGGCGGCCCGACTCCACCCTGACCCGTACCCGACTCCATGGCCTCCACCGCCAACCCCTTCTCCATCTCCCTCTCCTCCAAGCCCTCTGCCAAACCCTCGGAGCTCTCTCTTCGGGTCCAGACCCCTAGCCTCGCGGATCTCCGGTCTTCCTTCGCTTCCAATTGCTCCGTTAAGCTGAGCAATTGCTCTGGTCTTCCTTCCTTCGCTCTCCGGTCTTCCTAGCGGCTCCGGTCATTGTTGGCATGGATTTGGGTAATCGAAGCTACCCGATTTACATTGGATCGGGACTTCTCGATCAACCTGAGCTTCTTCAAAGGTTTCAATTCTGAAATTTCACTTTAACTATCTACTATGTTGTATACTGATTAATCGTTGCTATCAAAATGCTGTTGGAATTCATTTTTTTTCACTGATTTGTGATTATTTGGCTGAGATAACTAAATCAGAAGTGAAAAAATTCATCTCTTCTGGAAAAGAAACCGTTCTCATGTTTTTTTTTTGTTATACCATTTTTGGGTCTCAAGACATTATTGGTGGGGAGAGGACTGATGGAAGAAGAAGAAGATGAAGTTTTTTTGTTGCAGGGGCAAGGCGGCAAAGGCCAAGATGAAGAGGAGTCGAGCAATGCGGCTTCTGCTACAGGGGCTGAGACGAGGATAATGGGGATGCATGGGGCCAAAACGACGTCAGATTATGTTAGAATGAGGGTTTTTTTATTTTTTATTTTTTTTGTCTTGAAATGACTCTTTTAACCCTTAAAGTGGACCCCATTATCGGACTTAACGTCCAATTCAGACGGAAAATGAGACATTGAACACGGTCGAGCAAAATTAAAAAGCTCAGGGGTAAAAATTTAAAATTGAGAGAAGAGGGGGTGAAATGATGACACTCAAAACCTCAGGGGAGTAAACTGAAATTAATCAAAAATAATAATAACGTGGAAGACCAAATCCTTCTTTGAAATTCATTTGATTGATTATGTGATTCCTTTTCAATAAACTAAACATGTCTGCTCCAAGAGGATCATAACTATGGAGTCATCGAAAGTGACATCCAAACAAATAAAATGATAGGAACGGAACTTATGGGTCGAAATGAGAAAGGTAGATATTGAAATGTTGCTAGAACGTGCAATGATCATGTGAGTGTGTGACCCATATTGTCTAGTACAGTAGTACTTTACATGCAGAATCAATTTCGGTTGGCAATTACATTAACAGCAGTAGAGATTCGATCGAATTGGCATCGACAATTATGAATTCATGCAAAAGGACAAAAAATATTGGTGCACTAGGCAAAGTACCAATAAGATTGTTAATCACCAAACTTTTGAACTTTGAAGTTTGAACCCTAATGTTTGTGTTTGTGTTTGTGTTTGCCGTACTGTATTCGATCATAGAGAACCTATCTTATTTTTATATATCAAAAATCTTAATGAGACGTCAAAATAAATCTTCTTCAAATTGAATGATTTATAAATATTTGTACAACAATTGATACACACCTACGTACATAATTTGTACAATATACAATGCGCTATATTGTTATTATTTTGTGTGTTACTGTCAACATAGGATCAGGGAATTGTCACTTTACAATCATTTTCTGGGATAGCATGGGGTACCCAATGGAATATTTCTTCTACTATATTTTAATAAAATATCCATGTAAATTTGTATTTTGTACAATACAAATTGGTAGTCGGAAACGTGGTTGAAGACTTGAAGGGTTAGGTACGTAGGTTGAAAGTGGCCAAGCACTTGCAACCTTGATAACTTGTTTGACGTGTTACAAGATCTCCACGCATGCATGGCTGATCGGTTTTAATTTTTTTTTTTTTTTTTTGGGGTAAAAATTGATTTCATAGATTATGAAACTCTACAGTCAAAGTTTAACGCCTCCTCCATAAACGAAGGGGGTTCCAACAAGTGAATAAAATCAACACTACATAATAAAGCTTCTTGAGCTAACAAGTGAGCAACTTGGTTGGTAGATCTCCATGTAGGAGGCGTTTCGTTCTTTGATTCTATGACTTGCAGTTATTTTAAATTAGTTATATAGTTTTGCACCATTATTTTCTTTTGGTTCCTGTATATATATTTCAATGAATGTATGACTAATGAAAGTACTTTGTTTGTAGAAAGAATTGGAGTATTGGCCGATGGCGGCGACCTGTGGTGGCGTTTGGTGATTGCTGTGGATTGCACGTGTGTTAATCTAGCTCCATTATATAATATCTTGAAAGTTGATTGAAAATTGTTTGATCGTTTTTTTTTTTTTGGAAAGAAGCAATGTACGTTGCTTGATTATATTTCTCCTAGAAAAAAGAGATACAAATTGATTCCGAGAAACTAGATCATATTTTGTAGCTTTTTAATTGCTATTTGCTAATGCAGTAAGTGGACTAACTGGGACTGTGTTGCATTGTATGAAGTTACAAACTACAGAGTCTATGATAAAGACAATGGAGAAATTGGGCTGATGCAGTTGGACTTGAAAGAAATTCTAGCAAACAGATTCACAACATTTAATACGGTTCAAAACGTAGTCTAGCAAACAGATGATTATAACATTTCAAAACAAAGAAGAAAAAAACATGATCATAATCTATTTATAGCGAACATATTTTAACATTTGGGGTTTATTTATTTATAGACCTCCCAAACACACTAGGAAAACCAAGCGTAGCAAACAACACAGTTGAAGAAGCTTCAGATCGAGATACTGTTTGGAATTCCCTTGCCAGTAAGTCCTTCTTCACTAGTAGGGTAGAGCAAAGTGTAGGGCATCTTCACCGGTCCAACTCGGTTCTTCAGATTCTTATTCTGGTTCCTAATTTCAATTCCATTCTCTATTTCAGCCAGTTTCTTCCCAAATCTCCCAAATGCTTCTAACACCTCCTTGTCAGTTGTCCACTCGAGACTGTCCCTCTGCCCCAGATACACCTCATCACTAGCATGCCTGGACAGAATTTCGATGAGGGAAACGCCGATCAGGGTCTGAAGCTGAGCAGTACGTAATTGTTTTCAAGAAAGCCTTATCAGGGTTCTCCTTGAGCTCCTCATATTCAGGAGTTCCTTCTTCGGGCATGAATCTTCGGCTAACAGTGGGGCGGTTTGGAAGGTACCCTGCAAAAGGGTACTGTCCAAAGTTGACAGCTGCATGGAGAGCTGAAGCAATCCATAGGATGATAGTGCATGTTTCGACTAGGTCTTTGCGAGTCTGCATTTTAAGCCACCACAGCTCGTCTTTTAAGTCACCGTGACCCTTCTCTACAAGTTCCTTCCACCAGAACTGGAGTTCAGGGTCTTTTTGGACCATGTCATCACTCTTGTAGTAGAAATTGCAATACTCTTCCACCCAAGTTTTTATTGCGGACCAAATCTGAAGCCCATCAACAGCAAATGGGTAGTCCTCTATCAGTAAGCGAAGACCGTGTGGACAACTTTCATCCTTGACCGCCACTCCTCTGTATATAATCAATAGATATAATGTCATTGAAATGTAAAAGATCGGCTTAATGTGTCTGTACGTAGCAGTTTTTCAGCATTTTGTTACCTCTTGAGGAGATCTGCAGGGAGAGCTTGCTCAGATAAAACCCAATCCTTATAAACCGCCGATGACATCTCCAATGCATACTGGGATGGAAAACATGTCATCTCCAAAATCCCACCAGCATTGATGAGGAGTTGCCTGGCTTGTGCATTAATATTCATGGTGTCACGGAAATGAGGATGTAAAAGCTTGTAAATTGGGTGAAGCACACTCAGCTGCCTGTTGGTAGCAATTATAAATGGCTCGATCACTGCGTGAGTTTTCAACCTGCAACCAAAAGATGAGGGATACGATGAATGTGAACTTTGTTTAATTTAGAAGTTGATATATTTATATGTTTCTTTGTCCATTATAATTGCAAAAATTTCTGTGAAGATTACTTGGAGACGCTGAATGGTAACAGGGGTAACTCCAACCAACATTTCTCTGGCAAATTCTTCATCAGTCCTCCAAGCAGTCTTATCCTCTAAAAATGAAAGAAAACAGTATGAAGCCTCCAACTTCAAAAATGTACACATACCATTTGAATGTATGTTCCTAACATGCATATACACACATACATGTACACATATATGATATATCATACCTTTGATCACTTGAGGCACTGGGAACCTGAGGAAATTTTCACCATCGATCGGTTCGTAGAATTTCCTTGAGCATCTCCACTGGGATGTTGTCCCCAATATCCTTTAATAAACCTTGAGGCAAAGTAATCCCTCCTTCATAAAGTTTAAGCACATCCTTGAAGCTGTCAAACTCGTTGGGAGTATCATCAAACAAAGCCTCAAGCTCTGTTCTAACGAACTGAGCTATGAATTTTAAACCATAAGTAAGAAAGTCTGCCAACTTCAAGTGGCCAAATCGTTCATCTCTCGGAACATAAATGTTTAGGCTCAGAAGAAGGTTCAACCTAGTCTCGCTGTTTGAATCTGTTAGAGTTAAATGATCAGAAATCTATGATCATAACTATATAAAAAGTTCAACTAAAATCCAGACGTACATGGCTAACCTGTCTTTGTCGGTGCTCGTCCAGTTCTTCCTCTTCGAGGGTAAGGGTACTCTCTAGATCCTCCAAGAATAGGACGGACATATTCTTCGCCCTCATCTGGATCCCCGAGATCATTGTAGTAAGCATAGTCATAAATCCTGTCCCATTCCTTGAGCTCTCCTTCCCCATCTCCTCTTAAGTTTACTAGTTCGTCTTCTTTGTAACTTTGTAGTGGCAATGGTGTATCACTTGGAAGATATGACTGCACAATCAATATATATATAGAGGATGTATATATGATCTTTAAGTCTTTAATTAGCTTAGGATACAATACACAATTGAATCACAACCTTACACATAAACCCTATGTAAGAAGTTGAAGTGAAGTAATTTACTTCACAGTGGAAGATTGATTACCTTGTTAACAAAGTATTTGGCTGCAGGGTACACCCAAGAGTTGCAAACAGTGGATCCTGCCCTCATCCGGAACATCTTCGAGTGTGACGGTCTTAAGATAAAACTCACTGTGATGATTGTTTCTTATCAAGAACGCTCCTGGAACTCCGATTTCCTCTTCCCAGTCAAAGGTGACATTAAAAACAGACTCTCCTGCTGTTATGGGTGTGACTGTGGTGAACCAGTTTTCCAAGTATGCTGCCTTTCCAACTTTCTCTTGCAACCCGTTTGCTACAAAATTAACACAAGCTAGCTCATTAATTAGTAATTTGTAACTCTTGTGCTACAATGTACCTAATCTTTAATGAACTGAAAGTTAAAATAGATGAGAAAACTGACCAGATTCAGCATTAACAACACTAATGAGCTTGAAAGAAACCCCTTGGCCTAACAACTCAAGCGCGCCATCAGCATCCGAAGCAATCGAATCATTGAAGTCAAAATTATATAGGCAATATTAGGTCGAGTATGAGACAATTAAATCAATCTTCCAACAAGCCTTTGATATCAAGCCTTGTCTTTTGGGATTTGATCAATATATACTCTGCAAGTTTGTGATTTTACTCAATAGGGGTGTCTGCTGGCCTATTGACAAAAAAAAACATATGCAGGTAGATGACCCGTGTCCGCTCTCACCGCTTCAAACTCCCAAGTTCTCAAATCTCAAGTCTTAACCCATCACTATTCACTTCTACAATTTAAAAAAGAAATAGAAGCCCATATTTGGGATTTAAGATGAGATCGTAGATATCAAAATTAGATTTTGCATATGCTTTGAACCAATTCTTCCCTCTTAGATCCAAAATCTCTGGCTTTGCTTTTAATCTTCCACATGTCTTTTTGTTAGTGAGAATTCGAGTTGGGATAGCTCTCTGTTTTCTCATTTTCTTTTTAGTTCTTCTCTATCTTTAATAATTATATGTTAACGTGAAATTTAGTATGCACTTATTATTTGTTTCTGGATCTAGCCGTACTATTATTGATGGGTGAAAGAGGTGAGAAGCTTTGTGGGTGGTGCAATGAGATTTATCTCAAAGTCCTTAACAAATCTGTGGTTTCTAGTTTTAGATTCTCACCATCTCTCTGAAGCAAGATGATTCATGAGAGAGCTGCAATGTGGTTCTTGACAAACTTGGTCAAAGAAAGAAAGAAATAAAGTGACAAACTAGAATCACACGTGGGCTTTCAAGTGAGCCGTTGAAGTTCGATTACACCCATCCAACGACTGATATTTGGAAGATTGCACTTCGAAAAGTCCTTTGCGGACATCTGCTGTGTGAGAATTACAAGTGGGTGTTAATATGCTAGATGCAGGTATGCTTATTTATGTAGATTTTATAGTATTCATGTAGTTTCACTCAAAATGAGTATTATTCTTGTTTATTGTCAAGTAGTATCTCTAGACATAGATCGACTATACAATTATGTCTTTGATCAGAGGATTTCAATTTCATTTTAAGTGATTAAAAGAATACTAATTATACATTGTCGATCAATAAGTACTAGACCAAATGGTTATTATTGGAATACTTGTCTCAATAATGTTCTGTAGGGTGAAATGAGGGATTGTCAATCACAGGCCTCTTGTTTCACTGTTACACACTTCTTTTGAAACAATAATTATTTTCTAAATTTGATAGGAAAGATGTAATAAAAAACAAAACAAACTAAACAAAAAAAGAAAAGGAAAAAATTTCATAGCCTGATCATCACTAGTGACTAGTTCCTAGCATCTGAACTTATTCGATCTGCAAGGTTATGTTTACTAACTACAGTGGTGAGGGAGCGGGTGCCATAGCTGATGCAGTTGGATAAGAAGGGTACATAGCAATGCCACACAAACCTCCTGGAGGACCAGCATTTCGAAGAATTCTCATGTAGCCCTTTTCACCCCAGGTTTCGCCCCATGAATTCTTCACTAACCAATAGTTGGTGCCTTCTTCAGTCGTTCCGTACCCAACGATTGTAACAGCATGGGTTAGGTTTGTCCCGCAATTACCAGAAAATACCCCACTTGCGTATGCCCTAAATTCACCTCCATCGGCATCAAGGGCGACTGAGACTGGTTGCTTGGCCACGGCCTTTAGTAGATCATTTTCGCTATTGGGAGGAACCATTTCATAACCGTTTATCTTGGCAGCATATTCAGTCGTCTTAGTAGTGTCACATGTCTCTTCTGCACCCTTGTATTGGTAGTTTTCTTCACTAGTGATTCCTCCGTTGTCATTTATGTATTTAAAAGCATCTTCCATATTACCACCACCGCAGCCCTTGTTAATTTGATCTCTGTTACAGTCCACAAGTTGTTGCTCGGACAGTGAAATCAATTGGTTACTTTTGATTTTGGTAATGCCCTCAATTGTTGCCACTGCTGAAAATGCCCAACAAGAACCTGCATATGTGTTCAGAGAATTTGAGAAATTTACGTGGAAGAAAGTCATTAATATACAAGGAATTGATCAAGGTTTGAGATTTGGTGGTTCTTACTGCATTGTCCTTGTTCCTTGACGGGGGTAACAGCACCTTGTTCCCTCCAGTCAATTCTAGTCGGAACATCAGTTTCAGACAGGTCTTGGTACCTAAAAGATTTGATATTACGTTGTCCACGGAATGAGCTTGAGTTCAAGGTGACGTTGGGAGCTTGAAATCCAGTGTAAAGTCCGAGAAATTCTTCATTGCTCATATCAGAAAACAAGTTGACGCTTAACTTGTAAGTCTTATTCCCTTGGCTGTTGAAGTTATTTACAAATAACAAGTTCTTCACGAATATGGTGAGACGCCTTTCTTTCTCTGCATTGTCACCGTAAGTGCGTCCGAACTGTGCCATCCATTGCTCAAATGTTTTCAAAAATGTAGAGGGATCAACTTCATCGTTGGACGTGGCTGGGGGTTGTGCCATTGCCCCCAAGATGATAGATAAAATGGCAATTATAACATGGTTCTTTTGAAAAGCCATTGCAGTACTACACCCAGTATATATCAATGACGGCTCTCTGATACTAAATGACTTTGATTTAGCAAGCTGTGAAGGAGAGAGCATGATATCATCGGTTTATATAAAATGTGAACATGTCTCACATACTATGATGATAGACGTACAGGAATTTAATTTTGGCAGGTTTAAAATTTGACATTCTTAAAGTATCACAATTATGAATAATAGTTATTCATTTGGTGGGTTTAATTCTAATTAATATTTGGTAATTTTCTTTTATGTTATATATAGTGAAGAATCACAGGGCTTTTCAAAAATGTACCTGTAATACTATTAAATGTACCTGTAATTTTTGTGGTCAACGTACCATTGAAAAAAAAACCATTACATAGTGGGAAAGCCATTACAGGTTCTTTTGAAAAGCCATTGCAAAATTGAGGGCTTTACAGGTAATTTAATGTCAACGTACCACTATTAAATTTTCTCAAAAAAAAAAAAAAACGTACCACTATTAAATGTACCAGTAATTTTTGTGGTCAACCACTATTAATTGTACCTGTAATTTTTTGTTTATGTTATATGTGTTACAATTTAATTTAGTGGTTTCCTTACCTGTAATTTATTTCGGTTTTTTTCAATGGTAATGCCCTCAATTTTGTGGTAAAGCCATTACAGGTTCTTTTGAAAAGCCATTGCAAAATTGAGGGCTTTACAGGTAATTTAATGTCAACATACCACTATTAAATTTTCTCCAAGAAAAAAAAAACGTACCACTATTAAATGTACCAGTAATTTTTGTTGTCAACCACTATTTTTTTTTTTGTTTGAGAGAATAAGTGTCAACTCCATTAATAATAAGAAAGGTTACAAAATAGAGATGTAGATACTACATCGTAAATGAAAAGTACAGAAATAAAACAATGAACATAAAACCTAGTAAAGATACGATTGGATGCAAAATTGCATCTGAAGACGCACCGGGTGTAAACCGTGCTATGTGAAAAGTTACTAATAGTATGACCAACCATAAAAGGCCAATCTTCTATCAAAGTAACCGGTGGTATGACCAACCAAGCATATTCCTCGTACAACTTACGCCGAAAATAGAACAATCTTCCACCTATGTTACTGATAGTGTAACCGACCATGAGAGGGCAATCTTCTAACAATGTAACCGGTAATATGACCATCCAGACATCTTCCACGTAAGAAATACGCCAAATAGAGATCAATCTTCCACCAAAGTGACCTATGAACCAAGAAAATAAAAACCAAATGAAAATTAACACCAAAGACCAAATCCACGCCCACTGTCAAACCCAGAACCAGATCCTACCCGGATCCCAGATCCGACCCAGCATCCAAATCCAGACCCAGCCCCAGGCCCAACTCCAGATCCGACCCGGATCCTAAATCCGGATCTTCAGACCCGTCGGCACCACGTCGTCGAGCGACGTTTTCAGCCCAAACCAGATGCGGACCCTCGACTCAGCATTTGGCAATCTGTCGACTGCCGAACGCTGCCAGACGCTTTAAACCTTAAAATCCAGATGCGCCTCACAGGGCCACGACCAGGGAAGAGTTGCCCTGCCCCCGCCGTTGGCTGACAAAAGCCCAACCTGCTCGCTACCGCATCCACCTTAGTACCCCATTCCACCACCGATCTCGGATGGCTATTCCACCACCCGATCCTCCAATGGCGTCGAAAATCACAGAAGTGACTCCGCTGCAAGGAGGAAAAACGGGGCGAGCAACCTTGACCACTACGCCACATCCCCTCCGCCACAACAGAAGCACCCAGATACTCCATATTCATGGAGAAAATTTCAGAAGCAGACTGCAAGAGCGGCCGCTCTCTACCCTAGCAGAAAGCACTAGGTTACTCTTGAATCGATTTTTGTTGTCAACCACTATTAATTGTACCTGTAATTTTTTGTTTATGTTATATGTGTTACAATTTTTTTTGAGAATAAGAAACCTTTATTGATAATAACCAAATTACACCATACGGGAATGACCGGTGGTGGACATGAACTCCCCACTCTCTTCCCTAAAACCTAAACCAGTTATGGGTCCGTCATCAAGAATGACTTCCATGAGCCGAAGGGGCCCAACCCCTAACCACCTATAACGCCCAACCACTCGGGCTACAAGAAATCCCGAGAATCTTGATACCACCTCATAGACAATCGCCAGAAAAACCAACGCCCTCTTCCACACCGTGTTCCAAAGATACCAGACCACGTGCAAGGATCGCTCGTTAGCACATTGACCATAAGATAACACCGAAATTAAACCAATTCGTCCCTAGGAATGACACCACATCCATGGCACCTCAAATTGACCCAACCCTAGCTCAACAGAGTAGGGACATGCGAATGACCAGAAAGACCTAACCAAAATCCTAATCAAAAACCTAACCAAAACAATTACTCTAATTAAAAACATGAAACAGCCCCACCTACAGTCTTCCTTCTCCTTAGGTGGCCCGCCGGCAAGCCACCTCCATAACACTGCCCCGTCAAACTCACATCGCCAGAAAGACACAGTCCGCACAGCAAGCCACGCCGACCTCAACTGTTGTCGGCCGAAACCAGAATTAAACCCAGATCCCGACGAGTCCACACCGAGATCCAGTGCGAAACTCTCCATGCCTTGCCGCCCGGCCTTGTCCGTCCGCTTGATCCGCCTATCAACCCATCTCAGAGAGATAGCCAGCGCCATACAATCCATGGCATACCGCCGCCACGATCTGGCCTCAGGCCACCTGCTCCAAGCCTGCGTCGAATCCCAGCCACCCATCCTGCACGCCTGCGCTGCCATCCGAGAAGAGAGAAACGTCGTATACAACCCGGAAGGATGAATCCGAAACCCGATACGAAGCCCCGAGCCCCCACGATCCCGTCCGGCAACACCCGCCACTCGTCGATGAGGCCGGAACCCACAGTCGACGCGGAGGCGCTGCCGGACAGGCAACAAGCTTTTCTTTGCGATTTCCAAAACCCTAAAAGGCTTCCCTGTAATCTCGGAGCAAAATTATTTTTACAAGATTATGTGTTACAATTTAATTTAGTGGTTTCCTGTAATTTATTTCCGTTTTTTTTTTGAGAGGGATTTATTTCAGGATTTAAAATGTTAAATTAATTACGAGGAGACTCACAAAATTTCCAAACAGTGAAGAACAATGAGCCTGATCGAGCATATATTTATTACGAAATATCTGGAAATACCATTGGAATTAATAACAAGCGCTAAATTCTCCATTCGATCTTTATTACAGCGAAATTAATGAAGGCAGATAAGTAACAGAAATCGACATATAAACTACTCCTTGACTTGTTTGAAGGAGGTCAATATCTTATTGTTCAACCAAAGCCTCTCCCACACAACAGCCTCATATTTCACAGCCGAGGATTTATCCTTGACAGCAATGATGAGCCGGAAGTTTTCGCCGGCGACCACCTGAGTCTCGCCTTTGACGACGCTCTGGAACACCAACTTGTTCTTAGATTTCTTGTTGTACTCCGACACTGCGAACTCCGCGATCTCCTTCACGTGGGGGTCGTTGATGTTCTTGATCGGCTTCCAACCACCGAGCACAGGGCTTTCTGGGGCGGCGGCGGAGAGAGAGAAGAGGAGTGCCATGATTGCGAGGAGGAGGAGACGCATGGTGATCGACCGCCGTTGAATCTTTGGATGAAGTTTTAGGGAGAGAGATGGTGGTGAAAATTATTTATATCGAGGTGGTTATAGAGGTTCTTTGGCAAAGCACCTGGATTTGGTACTTATTACGGTAGTGGCACTGCACTTTTATGAGTTTGGGCGGAAAGTCGAGGGGGTAGTTTAGGGAAGGTCAATCTCTACACTATCTTAGCTTCTCTTCAAAACCCTAATGCAGAGAGTCCGAGACAGTATTACATGAATGTACACCACGTGTACTTATCAACCATTGTATGATGAAGCTAAGCTGATATATTTACACGACTGTATCAAGTTGAACTAAAGCAAGTTTAACCATTACCTTCTTTGTGCTGAAAATTGGTTCATGAGGTACTACAATTATGGACAAAAATGACAATGGTATGCGAAATTAGTAAAAGAGGATTTCCCTTAATTTGCTACCATATCATTTTCGGTGTGGTTAATGATTTAACTATTTTCTATCATATGTGCAAAGTAGTCATTACCATCTGAGGCAACTAATTTTGTGGCGTGTAATTGGGAGGCTAGTGAAAGGAACCCTTCCATACCTCCTTAATTAATTAGAATCTAAAAAAAAAAAAAAGAATACATGTTTTTTGTTGAATCTAATAGAGAAATAACAAGAATATACGTACGTACTCCATTGAAAATTGAAACAAGAGAAATATTAATAACAGCAGAACAATTATATGACTGGCATATCTTATATAATTAAGCCAATTCTTGGGAATTGTTAAATTTTTGAACTACCATATATGCCCTCACATAATATAGGTATTAATAAATAAATTATTTCTAGATGAGGATAGGATAGTTAATTGACTATATCATAATTCATATATCCCACAAAAAAATGAGAAACTTCCCTAAAATCAGGAGAGATAACTCTTTTAATTTAAAAAAATTAAAATAAAAGGCAATTGACATGTGCGAAGCACATGTTAAGGGGCTAGTTTACAATTATATATACATGTATATATGAAAAAGGTAATGAATTGGAGTAGACATTAATTCCACATAACTAATATATAATTGTATATACAAGATGATCGAGCAGACGTGATGTAAGTGGTGCAGTCTAGGGAGACTAGATAGAGGTACGTCTGTGAAGAGATTGAAACGTTGTGCAAACCAAGACATGGCATTGAATGGTGCTAATTAAATGAGGTAGTTCAATAAGGCTCGGGTGGAACTGATGATCCGACCATAACCGATTGATCTTTATCAGAAGGTGATGATATCTCACACTATTGTGCATGAAGGGTCCAGTGATGAGGGACTATAAATTTGCAAGCAAAGAGTAAACATTGTCTAGCTCGACTCATTTCAGAAGATCATGGAGAAAGGCATCGAGCTCACACCTCAATTTATAATTTCTTTTACTTCCAAGTTCCAAAAAAAGAGTTGAGGATAGGTACCCAGAGGCCAGTAACTGCCATGGTTATGTCGAAGCTGGGATGATGATGAGTAGTTCAGGAGGTGGCAAGGAACTATATACACATAATCGGAAGAGCAACGATGTTTACATCCTCGGGTATCCACTGCAATAAGGCCATGCTTTGCAAATACATGTTGATGTTGCCACGGAAACCAGATTTTCCCATGAAGCTTAGGGCACACATGCACACGTGTGAAGTTCCATACCCTTGATGTTTAATTATTGATTTTTTCAATTTCAAGCCTCTCTCCCATTCCACTCTTCAATAATTAAATACTGTGAACAATGTGAATACGTGTCTTTCCAATTCTTTTATTCAATTCTTTTCAATTTCTTTCAGCAGAGCTCTTAAAGAGATGAAATTAGTACAAATTTTGTTTTGAATGATGCTCAACCTGGCATATAAATTGGGATAATTTACGTACTGTACTAAACTAGCCAAACCTAGGGTTTTGAGTATAGAGAGCGACGACGACGGCTTGCTCCTCATCGTCGGTCTAGCAGAGGCGCGATCTATCGTCGTCGAGCGAGTTTCAAAGGTGAGGCAGGGGAAGTAGGTTTTGCGGCTTGGAGCAGGTTTCTTTTTTGCTGTTTGGAGTAGGTGTTGGGGAGGAGCAGCCGGCGGTTTTGCAGCGGCGATTGAACTAGGTGCGGTCTGTGTAGCGGTGGTGAGCGAGGATTGGCTGAATAAGAGGCCTCTGTTGTTGTGGCGGTGGTTGGTTCGAGATCGGAGATCCTAATCGATCTCTCGTTTTTGGCCGTTTGGGTTTCAATTTTGTTGTTCTTCTCTCCCAGTTCCAGCACCGATCGGGTTGCTGCTAATCTGTGCTAGGTTGCTAAGAGGAGGTGACACTTATGCTGCGTTGGAGGGGACGTCCGCTGGAATCTGTGGCGGCGGCGGCGATGATTGGCAGAGGCAGACTAAAGTCTGCTATGGTGTTGTTTTTGGTACCCTTGG
Source organism: Rosa rugosa (assembly GCF_958449725.1). Classification (NCBI taxonomy): domain Eukaryota; kingdom Viridiplantae; phylum Streptophyta; class Magnoliopsida; order Rosales; family Rosaceae; genus Rosa; species Rosa rugosa. The sequence continues at coordinate 4,525,288 of NC_084826.1, read as the reverse complement.
GCCTGGGCCTGGGACAAAGTCTTTTGGGTTTGGTCTCAATCTCTAGGCTAGTTTGGTTTGTTAAGAGGTCTGACCCTTTTACAGGACAGGAGCCTATAGATGTCTAGTTGGTTTATTTGCATCTATGTCTATGCTTGTAAGAATGTCTCTATGAGTATTGTGGAAGTACTTAGCTTTAGCGTACCACAATTGCGTGCTCGACATTTAAGGTTAGGTAGAATAGATTGCCTACAAGGCGAGGTGTTGTTATTTGGCATAGACTACTCTGAGCATAAATGTATTATTAGAGTAGTCTTCTGTACTATTCTTAATCTATGAACCGGGGCATACTACTAGTATGTTTCCATAATTCAAAAAAAAAAAAAAAAACCTGGCATATAAATTGAGAGCTCGAATGTGATTATTAATTGTTGAAGAACATGTTGAATCTGGCAACAAGTCCAACTCGAACAGGCTCTTCACGACATAATGTTCAAACTAAGTTTTGTTAGAGTGACTTAGAAAATGAAGAACCTAGTGGATAAAATGTTTATATCCGGTCTCACATTAATTCTGTTACCTTCTAGTATGATGAGGGTGACACAACTTTAGAACATGAAAGCTCATTCAGACTCTACCAAAAACTCAAAGGCCAAACATTGTAAAACTAGTTCGCAGATCTCTATCCTACCCACAATCGAACACCAACTATGCGTCTTAACCTTTAATTTAATTGGTTAATTATGCCTTTTTTTCGTAAGTGGTCTTAATGTGCCTCCTTGTTGTTCTCTTTCTCATCTCAATAAGTCTAATATTTTTTAGCCAAAAAAACATATGTTGTGAATATCGGGCCTATGCCGAAACTAGTACGGCCCAGTATCGTACCAGTTTTTTTTTTTTTCTGAGCTGGGGTGACCCAATTCATTGAAAACGATTGCTTGTGGTCTCCACTGCACCGAATCACTAGTTAAAGTCTCATACTTTTCAACCACCCATTATTCTATTTTCTTTTTCTTTTTACCTTTTCTACACGTTTTGCGCGCAAAGCGTTCTCCTTCAGTTTAACGGTACCGCCCCGATTCCCTGCACAATCTTCATTTACGTTCTTCTTCTTCTTCGTCTTCCTCTCTCTCTCTCTCTCTCTGAATCCTAATTCCGAAGCATACATATACTATTTCATATATAACTACAGCGTTAGGTTTTTCGCAATGGATCTCCCTGATTCACCCCCTTCAAATCCATGGATTCGCCCGTCTCCGGTGAGTTTATATTGTATTTCATGCAGTCTTATTCGATCGCTTTCTCATTCGTTTGATTTTAATATGCAATCCGATTGTTTATGCTTGTGTTTGAATTTTTGCTGAAACAAGTCATATGAATATTCAATCACTTTTTTATTTCATTTTCATATATGAAACCATGAGGAACTTTCCTCAGTTGAGCTTATTTTGAAACAATAATTATTTTCTAAATTTGATAGGAAAGATGTAATAAAAAACAAAACAAACTAAACAAAAAAAGAAAAGGAAAAAATTTCATAGCCTGATCATCACTAGTGACTAGTTCCTATCATCTGAACTTACTTATTCGATCTGCAAGGTTATGTTTACTAACTACAGTGATGAGGGAGCGGGTGCCATAGCTCATGCAGTTGGATAAGAAGGGTACATAGCAATGCCACACAAACCTCCTGGAGGACCAGCATTTCGAAGAATTCTCATGTAGCCCTTTTCACCCCAGGTTTCGCCCCATGAATTCTTCACTAACCAATAGTTGGTGCCTTCTTCAGTCATTCCGAACCCAACGATTGTAACAGCATGGGTTAGGTTTGTCCCGCAATTACCAGAAAATACCCCACTTGTGTATGCCCTAAATTCATCTCCATCGGCATCAATGGCAACTGAGACTGGTTGCTTGGCCACGGCCTTTAGTAGATCATTTTCGCTATTGGGAGGAACCATTTCATAACCGTTTATCTTGGCAGCATATTCAGTCGTCTTAGTAGTGTCACATGTCTCTTCTGCACCCTTGTATTGGTAGTTTTCTTCACTAGTGATTCCTCCGTTGTCATTTATGTATTTAAAGGCATCTTCCATATTACCACCACCGCAGCCCTTGTTAATTTGATCTCTGTTACAGTCCACAAGTTGTTGCTCGGACAGTGACATCAATTTGTTACTTTTGATTTTGGTAATGCCCTCAATTGCTGCCACTGCTGAAAATGCCCAACAAGAACCTGCATATGTGTACAGAGAATTTGATAAATTTACGTGGAAGAAAGTCATTAATATACAAGGAATTGATCAAGGTTTGAGATATGGTGGTTCTTACTGCATTGTCCTTGTTCCTTGACGGGGGTAACAGCACCTTGTTCCCTCCAGTCAATTCTAGTCGGAACATCAGTTTCAGACAGGTCTTGGTACCTAAAAGATTTGATATTACGTTGTCCGCGGAATGAGCTTGAGTTTAAGGTGACATTGGGAGCTTGAAATCCAGTGTAAAGTCCGAGAAATTCTTCATTGGCCATATCAGAAAACAAGTTGACGCTTAACTTGTAAGTCTTATTCCCTTGGCTGTTGAAGTTATTTACAAATAACAAGTTCTTCATGAATATGGTGAGACGCCTTTCTTTCTCTGCATTGTCACCGTAAGTGCGTCCGAACTGTGCCATCCATTGCTCAAATGTTTTCAAAAATGTAGAGGGATCAACTTCATCGTTGGACGTGGCTGGGGGTTGTGCCATTGCCCCCAAGATGATAGATAAAATGGCAATTATAACAAGGTTATTTTGAAAAGCCATTGCAGTACTACACCCGCGGCCAGTATATATCAATGAGGGCTCTCTGATACCAAATGACTTTGATTTAGCAAGCTGTGAAGGAGAGAGCATGCTATCATCGGTTTATATAAAATGTGAACATGTCTCACATACTATGATAGACGTACCGGAATTTAATTTTGGCAGGTTTAAAATTTGACAATCTTAAAGTATCACAATTATGAATAACAGTTATTCATTTGGTGGGTTTAATTCTAATTAATATTTGGTAATTTTCTGTTATGTTATATATAGTGAAGAATCACAGGGTGACTATTAAATGTACCCTGTAATTTTTGTGGTCAACCACTATTAAATGTACCTGTAATTTTTTGTTTATGTTATATGTGTTACAATTTAATTTAGTGGTTTCTTTACCTGTAATTTATTTCCGTTTTTTTTAGAGGGATTTATTTCAGAATTTAAAATGTTAAATTAATTACGAGGAGTCTCACAAAATTTCCAAACAGTGAAGAACAATGAGCCTGATCGAGCATAGTTCATAGTAGTTCTTACATGTTACATTATGAAATATCTCGAAACACCATCGGAATTAATAACAAGCTAAATTCTCCATTCGATCTTTTATTACAGCGAAATTAATGAAGGCAGATAAGCAACATAAATCGACATATAAACTACTCCTTGACTTGTTTGAAGGAGGTCAATATCTTACTGTTCAACCAAAGCCTCTCCCACACAACAACCTCATATTTCACAGCCGAGGATTTATCCTTGACCGCAATGACGAGCCGGAAGTTTTCCCCGGCGACCACCTGAGTCTCGCCTTTGACGACGCTCTGGAACACCAACTTGTTCTTAGATTTCTTGTTGTACTCCGACACTGCGAACTCCGCGATCTCCTACATGTCGGGGTCGTTGATGTTCTTGATCGGCTTCCAACCACCGAGCGCAGGGCTGTCTGGGGTGGCGGCGGAGAGAGAGAAGAAGAGGGCCAGGATTGTGACGAGGAGGAGACGCATGGTGACTGCTGTAGACACAAGAAATTTAATGAAAATAAAATTCATTAAATAAATTGGTCAATCTTTGAAATTTTGACTAAAAGGCTTAGTTGGCACATGAGTCCTACAAAAGGTACACGTGCTCATACGTCACCAAAATTATGTGAGCTTCGAGGATGACGCATGTCAAAATACGAGTGATCTATCGGTTGAATGACGCGGAAACATCAATTTATCGCTGATTGATTGTTGCTCGAGTTAAGCATTTAAAGCGGATCAATCATATTAAACTGATTGATCTCAATGAAAATCAAGTATTAAATCACTACTAGAATTATGGCCTCAGACATCGGCCAAAAACCGATGAGAAAAAGAATTTCGACCGATGTCTTAGTGGGTGATGAGAAAGCTAGGTCCGGAAAATCCAGACATCGGTTTTTAGCCGATGTCTGGTATCATTATATACATCGGTTCTTTATTATAAATCGATGTAAATACGTTTAAATGATAACAAATTTGTATGTTTATATATTGTTAAACCCTCATCTTTTTGCCTTTAATGCTTATAGAAATATAGATCCTACAGCCCAACTATGCATTTTAACATCGTTATTTATTTAAAAACGATGACTAATATTGTTTCACACATCGGTTTTCTTGTCTTCACCGATGACAATACTTATACTAGACATCGATCTCTATCTAAAACACGATGTGCACTAGTTTGTGGCACATCGGTTTCAACATAGTAATTCGATCTCTTGTGGTTAATGGGACATCGATTTTTATTTTGAAATTGATATATTTCTCTTAATAGACATCTTTTCTTATAGTTATAACTGATTTAAACTTTATATATAGACATCATGTTATTTAGATGAAAATGATGTCCACAAAATATGTAGCTGCTGCTATAAAAGGCAATCTATAATATTTGACGAAAGTAATTTGAATATTGGAGTATTATGTCCAAAATCATTATCCTTGACGGTTCACAAAATAGGTAAAATAAAACCCCAATTAACCTACTACAAGGCTAGCCTAGCAATTACTATTGCAGTTTTATTCACAATTGCTGTAGTCACTTCATCTACCACAAAAGGTGCGAATTGGGTGCGCTGCAAGACTGAAGAAATCATATGGATAGTTCATATTGTCTAAAAATTCTTGAAGATCTTCCAACTTTGCACCAGAGAAGCCTGCAAAAGAGAGTATAGACAAACATGGAAATGCAATGTTTCCTGTTAAATTTCACTTGCACCACTGACTATCATGAACATTTTATAGCTATTACCATTACTATCATTCATCACAGATGAATCTTTGTATCAGTTGTAGATCTTATCTATCTTATTCTGTTTCGCTTCTTCAGCTTTTCTGGTCTTCAGCTTTGCTGTTTTCGTCCCAAGTTGTGATGATGTTTTAACCATCTCTGCACAACACAATAATTTACAATGAGTTTTGATATAAAATTCATCAACGGATACTACCACCCAACAACAAAAGATAGATACATGCAAAACAACTTCAATATGGTAATTGTAAGGATTTTCCTATTCATTAGTCTTCAATCAGGAAACCAGATACAGTAAAATTGCACATAACAAAATATAAGCTTGTCTGTTGAACAAATATAATTGTACAGGGCCAAAAGAAAGAACTACCACTTTTGGCAATTTGGGGACTAGCAGCTAGAAAATTACTCTCCATGTTAGATCAGTAAATTATATCTCATGAGAGCCAAACAATGATAGAGGACAAGAAGTCCTCAATTAAGCCTAGAAACACTCAACAGTAACAAGGAAAAAAAAAACACTCAACAGTAACAAGGAAAAAAAACACTTCAAGATAACGACATTAGTCAAAGTAATAGCAGTTTTCCAATCTTATGATAGGGCTGATAAGAAGTAATGTCTAAACTCTAGAGCGACTGATGCCCATAGAGCAGACCAAAAAATGATTCGATCCCAAAACATAACTACAAAACGGAGCACTATTTAAAACTGATGTGCAAGCCTAGATCAGAATGTTACCTATGGTGAAACATAGACTTTGATTAACAACAAACTACTCACTGTGATAAGGAGCTTGCCTTTTTCAAAAGCTCTTTGATCTCTCGCCGCAACCAAGTTTCCGCAGCAATCTTTGGTCCTCTCTGAGACCAACAAACCCACCCAAACCAGAAAAAATTCTTTTCACAATCAGAATTGAACCTTAAAAAAACATGAGAACGAATCCAATTGAAGCATGGAAGCGTCGAATTGCATGATTAAGACAACGAATTCTGAAATCTATGCCATAGGGATTGAGCTATGCCATAGGGGTTGAGCGACGGTACCTTCTTTCAGTAAAGAAATTCAACATGCGAAAAATCAAACTATCCAAAAGTACTGGACTCTAACTTACCTAAACCCGTAATGGGACATCACAGCAGCAGGTTCTCCTTTTGCCAATGTACCTCGGGGAAAATGTGGTTGGCTCCATTACACAATGGTTCAACTTCAACCCAATGGTTTATGGTCTACTGGTCTGCTTGTCTGTATCAATATAAAAGTAGGATTTTCCAGTATTTAGTCTTTAAATTTCCTTAGTGCTACAAAATTTACCGTAAAAAGGACATTAATCCAAGTATGGGCAAGGAATTGACCACCTCTAGACTTTAAGCAAGAAAGGAGCACATCACAAGATCCTTGATTAGCAGGTCTGGAAGACCTAGTTTACTTCTTCACACTATTGATTTTCACTGCAACTGGTTCTGAATAGTATGGACAACTTCCAAATAAAACATCAAATGACCTGTAATGCAAGTACAAAAAAAAAATAAAAATAAAATAAAATTATTTAGTAACCATAAAAGGAATCCTATGTTCACCACTGTAGGTTTTGACTTGACATGACTGACAGATGCAGCCCAAACAATTCTCAATGTTAATATTTTCAAATCATTACACTAATTGTCATGGTCAATTGAAGAGATTGTTTGAAGTAGCTTAAGAAGTAATGGAGGCAGTACTAATGAGAACAGGTTAAGAAGCTATTCTATATGTCCCTTACAGTTCCTTTTAGGATACCTATATGTTTTTCCTTTATGATATAGTGGAAAACTGGAAATGCACCAAGTCATTGAATGTTAATGTCAAGTTCAAGCCATGACTCATGAGTATGCTAGATAATTATACATTCTACACCTACAATTTCTGTTACAAAATATCAAAGCAAGTAAAGCTATAATATATTCAGTGCAATAACCAGTGGAAAGATGACAGTGATACAAGAGCCTTAACATACTGCCTTGTTGTGGTAATGGAACGCAACCAGTCCACGAGACATATGCTATGAAAAGCCCTCTTGCAGCTGGTATTATCGCATGTATAGTCAGAGGTAATGGATCTACATGTTGCTGAGAAGGATCCAAAATGAGCGGTGTGAAATCTTGAGAACCAAAGCAAAGCACTAAAGCATTTTCCTTCACTTCCCTAAGAACCAAAGCATCAAACACCAAAACACTAAAAACCCAGTAACTCAAACTCCATTACCTTTATCATTCAAAGACCAACACAAGCTCAGATTCTGAAACAGCAACCACACAACGGATCCCCACACAACCACCACACCCACAACCCCCAAAGGGTCTCTAAACCGATTGAACCTCCACTCATCCTTCATCTTTCTCAAAATCAAAGCAAACCCAATTAACAAAACAATAACACAACCAAAACACTACAACTTTATCTCCAAAAACCAGAGTTGAAAAGGCAGCAGATGAGTAAAGATCAAAAAACGTGTACTAGTACTAGTTGCTAGCTAATAAAGGCCCCCCAGAAGTGTTTGAAAACGCGTTCCACTACCTCAGATTACATATAATCTAGATAATAAAAAAATCAATGTAAACAAGTCAGAGGAACCCAAAAGATTCATACTTTAGCCTAGTCGGAAAAAAAAAGGTTCATACTTTACAATCAACCAACCCAAAACAAGAAGGGGTCTAAGAACTAGAGCGCACGGCAAGCCTGAGGTAATTTGCTGAGATCTACATGTTGTTGAGATGGATCGAACTGGGTTTTGCAATTCTTGCAAGTCCTAAGATTCACAAAACCATACACCGCAACAAAAATGCCCCAAATGTTGAAGATCCCCTCGATGCCGAGAACCCAACCTTGTGAGTAGCGAATTCGAAACCGGATCGACCTGTTTAACAATGGGCTCGCCCGAGCCAGTGTCATATTAGAAGAGAGAGAGAATCAGTATTGGTGGTGCAGAGAAGAGAGAGAGAGGACCTACGCTGGTGGCGGTCGGAGAAAGAGCTCGAGGCGGCTCCAGGCTCCGAGCTGAGGTCGAGGGCGCGAGTCAAGTCGGAGAACGAGCTGAGGTCGGGAGCGTGAGTCAGGTTGGAGAAGGAGCTGAGGTTGGAAAAGGAGGCAGTCAAAGTGAGAGTATCAATTAGGGTTCGAAAGTTTCGGACAAAATGACTAAGTGTTGGGGGAAATTAAAATTTTAAACCCCCGCGTTTCTCAAACTTTTTAAGTTAGTCCCTCCGCGTTTTTTCAAAATTTTTGAACGAGACTTTACACATCAGTTAATTTAACGACCGATGTTTATAATCACAATAGAAATCGATATTTCATAAACCGATGTTAGGATGTATTTTTTACATCGCGTGCAATTCCGACCGATTTAATAGTGGTGATGTCTGATGGCATAATTCTAGTAGTGAATACAAATATCGATCAGATTAAATTGTTTAATTCTGATTGAAATCAAGTATTAAATACAAATATCTATCAGATTAAATTGTTTAATTCTGATTAAAATCAAGTATTAAATTCAAATATAATCAAATTAAATTGTTTAATTCTGATTGAAATCAAGTATTAAATCAAATCATATTTGATTGGCATATTCCTTAAATAAAAGGTAATTAAATCAACGATCGCGAATTTAAACTGATTGATTTAATTACATATTTACGGAATGTGATTAATGCTATGTCATCAATGCATTCCAAATTGAGGGAGGTGACAACACTATAAATACCCCCTCTCAAATCAAGATGAGGGGAGAGGACGATAGACAGAGGGACACAAGCCGACTGAAGAAACCTCTCCAAAGCTCAGAAGTCTCCCAAGCACATGAAGAACCATCAAGCTGCCAAATAGCCGGTCTCTTCACCTCACCAACTTCAGACAAACAAGGGAAATCACCTGCAAGCTCAGAAGTTGTCAAACTCGCGGAAAATCAACAAGCACCAAGCAAACGTGCCGATTCATCCGCCATCAAAGCAATACACGCCACGTGACACTTCTCGTGGTTCAAGTCTGATCAAGATCAAGCCTCTATAGCCCTTGATCATTCGTCATCTTCAACAAAGTAAATCCTATACAAGTTCTTCTTCAAGCTCGTGGAGAATCAATAAGCACCAAACACACGTGCCGGTTCGTCCCCTACCAAAGCCGAAGAACGCTCACCACGTGATACAACTCGTGGCCTAAATCCGATCAAGATCTCAACAAAGTAAATCATCTACAAGTTCTTCATCAAGCTCGTGGAGAATCAATAAGCACCAAACACACGTGTCGGTTCGTCCCCTACCAAAGCTGAAGAACGCTGACCACGTGACCCAACTTGTGGCCTAAATCCGATCAAGATCAAGCTTCTACAGCCCTTGGTCAATCGTCTTGCTCAAATCATCAACATAGCAAGAAGTTGACACTACAACCGTTCGATTCAAGATCAAGTGCTCGCCACCCTTTGATCAAATCAACGTCAGAGATCGAATCAGAGGAGATTCTTGTGAAAGAGCATCTACAGAGATTGTAACCCTCAAATTCATTAATATAAAATATATTATTTTGTACACGTGTCCTTCTTTCATTCATTGCAGAATTTTCGTGTTTACAACCGCCGTTGAATCTTTGGATGAAGTTTTAGGGAGAGAGATGGTGGTGAAAATTATTTATATCGAGGTGGTTATAGAGGTTCTTTAACAAAGCACCTGGATTTGGTACTTATTACGGTAGTGGCATTGCATTTTTATGAGTTTGGGCGGAAAGTCGAGGGGGTAGTTTAGGGAAGGTCAATCTCTACACTATCTTAGCTTCTCTTCAAAACCCTAATGCAGAGAGCCCGAGACAGTATTATATGAATGTACACCACGTGTACTTATCAACCATTGTATGATGAAGCTAAGCTGATATATTTACACGACTGAATCAAGTTGAACTAAAGCAAGTTTAATCATTACCTTCTTTGTGCTGAAAATTGGTTCATGAGGTACTACAATTATGGACAAAAATGACAATGGTATGCGAAATTAGTAAAAGAGGATTTCCCTTAATTTGCTACCATATCATTTTCGGTGTGGTTAATGATTTAACTATTTTCTATCATATGTGCAAAGTAGTCATTACCATCTGAAGCAACTAATTTTGTGGCGTGTAATTGGGAGGCTAGTGAAAGGAACCCTTCCATACCACCTTAATTAATTAGAATCTAAAAAAAGAAGAATACACGTTTTTTGTTGAAGCTAAACGAGAAATAACAAGAATATACGTACGTACGTACTCCATCGAAAATTGAAACAAGAGAAATATTAATAACAGCAGAACAATTATATGACTGGCATATATACAATTATATATACATGTATATATGAAAAAGGTTATGAATTAGAGTAGACATTAATTCCACATAACTAATATATAATTGTATATACAAGATGATCGAGCAGACGTGATGTAAGTGGTGCACTCTAGGGAGACTAAATAGAGGTACGTCTGTGAAGAGATTGAAACGTTGTGCAAACCAAGACATGGCATTGAATGGTGCTAATTAAATGATGTAGTTCAATAAGGCTCGGGTGGAACTGATGATCCGGCCATAACCGATTGATCTTTATCAAAAGGTGATGATATCTCACACTATTGTGCATGAAGGGTCCAGTGATGAGGGACTATATTGTCAAGCTCGACTCATTTCAGAAGATCATGGAGAAAGGCATCGAGCTCACACCTCAATTTATGTCGAAGCTGAGGATAGGTACCCAGAGGCCAGTAACTGCCATGGTTATGTCGAAGCTGAGATGATGATGAGTAGTTCAGGAGGTGGCAAGGAACTATATACACATAATCGGAAGAGCAACGATGTTTACATCCTCGGGTATCCACTGCAATAAGGCCATGCTTTGCAAATACATGTTGATGTTGCCATGGAAACCAGATTTTCCCATGAAGCTTAGGGCACACATGCACCTTCGTAGCATATATTTGCAAAGCATGACTTTATGGGAGAGGATTACATTTTTGGGTATGTGAACATTGTGTTTAAAGTACCGAATTTACAGAAGACGTAGTAGATTAATTACGGTGCCACCAATGGCAACTACATCAATTGTGGTGGAGCGCCAGCCGCCACAAGGGTGTCGGGCCATTGACGGCAATAATCTTTCTCTTTCAGTCTTTTACTAAACTGTTTGATAATATGTGTGAAGTTCTAGACCCTTGATGTTTAATTATTGATTTTTTCAATTTCAAGCCTCTATCCCATTCCACTATTCAATAATTAAATATTGTGAACAATGTGAATACGTGTCTTTCCAGTTCTTTTATCCAATTCTTTTCAAGTTCTTTCAGCAGAGCTCTTAAAGAGATGAAATTAGTACAAATTTTGGTTTGAATGATGCTCAACCTGGCATATAAATTGAGAGCTCGAATGTGATTATTGTTGAAGAACATGTTGAATCCGGCAACAAGTCTAACTCCAACCGGCTCTTGCACGACATAGTGTACGTTCAAACTAAGTTTTGTTAGAGTGACTTAGAAAATGAAGAACTTATTGGACAAAGTGTTTATATCCGGTCTCACATTAATTCTGTTAGCTTATAGTATGATGAGGGTGACGCAACTTTAGAAGATGAAAGCTCATTCAAACTCTACCAAAAACTCAAAAGCCAAACATTGTCAAACTAGTTTGCAGATCTCTATCCTACCCACAATCGAACACCAACTATGCGTCTTAACCTTTAATTTAATTGGTTAATTATGCCTTTTTGAATTACATTTTTTTCCCAAGTGGTCTTAATAATGTGCCCCCTTGTTGTTCTCTTTCTCATCTCAATAAGTCTTTAATATTTTTTAGCCAAAAAAACATACGCTGTGAATATCGGTCGGGCCTATGCCGAAACTAGTACGGCCCAGTATCTTATTCAGCTAATGGACTAGTCTTTTTGTTTTTTTTTTTTTTTTCTGAGTTGGGGTGACCCAATTCATTGAAAACGATTGCTTGTGGTCTCCACTACACCGAATCACTAGTTAAAGTCTCATACTTTTCAACCACCCATTATTCTATTTTCTTTTTCTTTTTACCTTTTCTTCACGTTTTGCGCGCAAAGCGTGCTCCTTCAGTTTAACGTTACCGCCCCGATTCCCTGCACAATCTTCATTTACGTTCTTCTTCTTCTTCGTCTTCCTCTCTCTCTCTGAATCCTAATTCCGAAGCATACATATACTATTTCATATATAACTACAGTGTTAGGTTTTTCGCAATGGATCTCCCTGATTCGCCCCCGTCAAATCCCATGGATTCGCCCGTCTCCGGTGAGTTTATATTGTATTTCATGCAGTCTTATTCGATCGCTTTCTCATTCGTTTGATTTTAATATGCAATCCGATTGTTTATGCTTGTGTTTGAATTTTTGCTGAAACAAGTCATATGAATATTCAATCACTTTTTTATTTCATTTTCATATATGAAACCATGAGGAACTTTCCTCAGTTGAGCTTAATATGAAAAGGAGGAGGAAATAATGTAATCAAAAGGTGTCAAATTCGTTGATTTTTCAAATTTTTTTTTTCCTTTTAAAAAAAAAAGCGATCTTTTATTTATTAGGTTGGATTTGTGTAATTGAAATAGGACTTGCTGGATATGAGGCCTTAAATGCAGCCAAATAATGTTTTATAGTGCATTGGTTTTGATTTCTAATTTTTTGATTGCTCAGGACTGCGTGTGAGGCATCACCGGGAACTTGAAAATTTAACACTTACGACGAGGCCGGTAAAGACGTTAAAGTATTTCACTGTGGCAATTGGTCGGTATTTTAGGCAATTTATGGCAACTGGTGGTTCGTTTGTGCTGTTTATTATGCTAGCGGGAGGTCTAGGAATTGCTACTATGACAATTGGCGGACCACATGAAAAGGTATTAACTCTCAAGCATACATTTCTCTTTTTCAACATTTGCTTTTAGATTGTTAGATAGGTATTTATTACAGATTGCTTATTAGATAAGAATGTTGTTCTATTGGATTGTAGGACTCTCTGTACCATTATTGGATGTGGATGGTCTGTATGCATTTCCGGACTATATGTTAGTCATTTAATAATTCAATCTCTGTGCAGCACATGCAGGAGCTTTTCCGTTATCTGCAATTTGGACTCTGGTGGCTGGCTCTTGGTGTGGCATCATCAATTGGTCTCGGTAAGTATGAGTTATGTTCAACATTACCTGCTTTTGTATTCTATGCCATAAACTTATTATCACATTGAACAAAATTGTATGTGTATAAGTCCATTAGGAATAATTCAGGCACACTAGTTTCTTTCCCCAAATACTTTTTTTTTGTGAAAAATTCGCTTCTGTAACAAACACTGAATCTTTTTCATCATTACTGCTATACAGGATCTGGTTTGCACACATTTGTACTGTATTTGGGCCCTCATATAGCTCTGTTTACCATGAAAGCCGTGCAGTGTGGCAGAGTTGACTTAAAAATTGCCCCATATGATACCGTTCAATTGAAAACGGGTCCTTCATGGATGGATAGAAACTGCTCTGAATATGGTCCCCCACTATTTTCATCCCAGCAAGGTTCAAGGCTCCCACTTAGCAGCATACTGCCTCAGGTTCAGTTAGAGGCTATTCTGTGGGGAATTGGAACTGCACTGGGAGAGCTTCCTCCATTTTTCATATCAAGAGCTGGTAACTACCAAACAAACAAAAAGTTCTTACGGTCACCAAGTATATTGCCATTAAGATATGTATTATTGTAGCAAACAGTTTCTTTCTAGACGGGAACAGCCTGTTGAAAAGCTTCACCCAGTCAATTTTTTCTTTTTCTTTTGAACTCTTATCTTCATCTTTGCATCTCAAGTATATATAGAATTATAAAAAATTGCACTTACGGATGGAGTGATTAATCTTGGTTGAACAAGTAACTAGTTATTACAATTGTTGTACATATATTTTAGCGAGTCTTTTATCATTTTGGCTCTTCAACACCTCAATACATTTCTGCCGATCTGCATTATCCTAACCTATGAAGTTTTCCAGCTCGTATAGCAGGGAGTGAATTGGAAGTAATGAAAGAATTGGATTCTTCTTCAACTGAAGATGGTGGAGTTGTAGCTAATCACGTGAACCGGATCAAACTATGGCTTCTTTCACATTCACAGTATCTGAACTTTTTAACGATATTAGTTCTTGCTTCAGTAAGGTTTCTTCTTGCTCTTATAGGAAAACTTTTATAATATGTGTTATGTCATTTCCCAAAACATGGCTATGGAGATATATTTTATATACTTTTTTTTTTCCCTTGAAAAGCTGGTTTCAAAGTTAGCTTAATCATACTCATGATTTTACAAATTTCTGTTAATATTTGACCTTTCTAACTCCATTTTGCATTGCAGTATATATTTTTATTACTTTTTCTTAAATATTTTCAATCCTCCTAGTTCTTATCAGATATAATTTCAGGTACCCAACCCTCTATTTGACCTTGCTGGTATAATGTGTGGACAATTTGGCATTCCATTTTGGACATTCTTTATCTCAACAATGATTGGAAAGGCATTTATCAAGACTCACATACAGGTATGTTAACTTGTAAGATATTTTCCAAAATTTGAGAACTTATTACTATCTGCTCATTGAATATTCATGGTTGCTTTTATGCACTACAGTTGCTATGTTTAATTATGTGGTGCTAGATATAATGTTTTCATAACATCATGCCAGCAGTGGTACCGTGACTTGTGAGGGATTTTGCGTCATGCATGATGCAGACTCTAGCGCTGCTTCTAAAATGAGCAGTGTGTCACTGATTGGATCCTTGATCCAAACTATTAGATGTTTAAACAATGCTTGCCGTGCAAGTTCTTAAATTACTTCATCTTGGTAGGACATACTTACAGGTTTTCAGTTTACATAGTAAAGATTCCTTGTATTGATGGTTCATGAGTTTACATAACTTAAGGAAGTTATGTTTCCCTGTACTTGCAGACCATTTTCCTCATCTCAGTTTGCAACAATCAACTACTTGACTTGGTAGAAAATAAATTGATTCGGTTGCTCAGCATTTTCCCTGGATTTGGTTTGATTGCGCCCAAACTGATTGCCAAACTACATATTTTGAAAGAGAAGTATATGGATGGCTCTCCTTCAGTTATCTCAAACAGCGAGGTAGTGTTTTTGGTTTGTGCCCTTCCTTGAGTTATACCTCCCAAGTAACCATGCTTGTCCTTATACTCTTCTCCATTTTCTGCTTTCAGGTGAAAAAGTGGAACTTCTCTATTGGTGCAATTTGGAATACTGTTGTGTGGCTCATGCTCATCAACTTTTTCATCAAGATTGTGTCAGCAACTGCACAAACCGTTCTCAAGGAAGAACATGAAAAGGAGTTGACTGCATTGACGAACAATGTAGGGGCATCAGATCTCGGCAAGGTTGTGTCAACAACTGCACAAAACGTTCTCAAGGAAGAGCAGAAAAAGGAGTTGACTGCAAAGCAACTGGCTGACGAACAATGAACAGGCATCAGAACTCGGAAAAGCAACTGATTGAATTATTCTGAAGGTCGTTCAGATCCAATTATCTTTTGTTCCTAATATTCCTAGCTTTGGACTGTAGTGGCAGAAAGTTTTTATCTCTGCTATGATCATATCTACCAAAGCTCAACATCTGCATCTCTGTTTCATTTTGTACATAAAACGCACCTGCAATGAAACAGGAGGTGGTATTGTAGAAGTATCTACATGTCTTTTAGGGGATGCTATCACTTTTAAATTGTATCGATTCTTGGCCTTTGTATCTTACATTTGCCCATCCTGGGATATGCAATGGAATAATATCCATTCTAGACATTCATTTATACAATAGATGCAATCTTACTCGGAAAATGTTGTTACCATCCTGCAATCCCCTTTTGGCATTTCTTGTTTCATTTTTCCTAGTCTTGGAGAACAGCAGACTTGCCAGAAGTGCTTTTGATAAGGAATGAGAAAGCACTTGCTGGATGCACTGTGCTGTTTCTGACAATAAGATTGATGTCGTTTCCACAATTCCATGAATCCAAGCAACAATCAATCAAGTATATCTTTCCGAACACAAATGATATATGTTATCATTAACATTTAACAATGGGGATGGACAATCCCAAGTTACAGCTTAGGTAGAGATTTACACGATTTTATATAACACAGACACTGATTCATTGATATAAAGTAGTAATCTTGAAACATTGACACAAATGGAAAGACTGGCTTGCAATGCTTTAAGCAAAGGCCGAATGAGTCTCCCACCTAAGGTCCTGCGAGAACTGAGACAATGCAGCTCTCGGATCCCCATCAGCAATGGACAAGTAGTACAGAGCAGTGGCATCATCAACCTGCATGCTTCTCCTCAGAGACTCAAGAACCCTCTTCTTGCCTAGCTCAGAATTCAAGCCACTGCTGTCGGCACTCTTCTGCGACAAAGAGCAAGAGCTCATTGATTTCTGGTCAGGACCATCTTCCAAATACAACACCGCAACTTCTCTCTTAGCACAGGGATCCACTTCGACATAGCAGGTAGCTCCCACAAGCATTTCAGGATCGCTTATCGGAATCAACAACCTCTCCCTCGAGTAGATTCCATGCTCGCTCATCATGTTGTTCAAGCGCTTTATGTCCATCACCTGATCAAATACACATCATCAATGACCAAAACATTTCCGAAACAGCTACTGATGTATCGACAAAATTTCAATATCAATGTACATTATACGAAATCTTTGGCTAAACCAACTGCAATTGCAATGTACTGGATTAATCGAAAATTTCGAGGATATAATCGACATTTTAGACCTGCAATTTTTGCATCTTCTGAAAATTTCAGGCAACCAAAACACACCGTGACCGTTACCTGAACGGAATACTTGACGGCGAGGCTCGCGACGCTATCGCCGCGGGCAATTCGGTGCGAGATGGCGAATTTGCCGAGGCTGTTATCTCTCCAGAAGCTTCCGGAGGCGGGTTTTCCGACGACGTCCTTGAGCTTCCACGGCGATTTGAAGGCGTTGGCGACGATCTCTTGATCGGAGGCGACGGAGTTCCAGGCGCGGCAGACGCAGCTGGAGCGAGCGAGGTCGGGGATCGGAAGCTTCTCGAAGATGAGGCGGAGGGTGTCGCGGCAGGCCAGGGCCGAGAAGTGAGAGTTCATCGGGGATATGGAGGTGTGGCCGTCGGAGGAGGAGGACGACGAGTCGTCTCGGGTTTGGGTGGTGGTGGAGGAGGTGGGGCTGAGAGGGTTGAGGATATCGTCGTCGTTTTCTTCGTCGCCGCAGCAACCCATCGTCCTTTAAAAGCCGAGAGCGGATGGTGGAAATGGAAGCCGGTTTCTAAGAGCCATTGGTTTTGTTAGCTTTGAACCTAAGGGACGGTGTCGTTTTGGGGGGTTGACTGTTGGGACGTGGGAGTTGACTAACTTGCGAGGCTATGGTTTTAGAATATTTTTCATTTCGGACCTCGTTTGGTTATGTTATTACAATTTTGACCTGAAAGAAAAAGATTAATGACACATTTACTTGCTGGAATGAGAATGGAAATGAAAAGAATGTCCGTTGTATGAGTTTTCCTACGTTTACTAACTTATGTAGGTATTAGAATGGATGCGTCTCCCGCCTCATTGTCAGAAATCAATTCCTGAACATTCTTAATTGGGAGAATAGTCACTTTGGTCACTCAACTATGACTCATTCGACACTTTGGTCACTCAAGTTTCAAATATATCACTTTGGTCACTCAAGTATTACACTGTCATTCACAAAAGTCACTTTGTTGTGAGAAAAAATGCCCCTTGGGTGACTTTTATGAATGACAGTGTAATACTTGACTGACCAAAGTGATATATTTGAAACTTGAGTGATCAAAGTGTCGAATGAGTCATAGTTGAGTGACCATTTGTGGAATTCTCCCTTCTTAATTTGGTACCCAAGTTAAAAAAATCAAAGCCTTAGGAATGCATTTTCTCTACCCAAAATATCCTTATGTATTTTCAATAACCCCAAATTACTCTTAAATCTTAATCCTAGAAATATATATCTCTCATGAACATTTATTTTTTTAGGAGTTTAACCCGATTCATGAACATTAGTAAACAACATCAATCATAATAAGTTATAGGGGTCCTTGACCAATAGCACCAAAAAAAGCCAAAATTATCCCATTTACCCCAGCAACATATTTTTGTTCTCACTAACCCCATTTAACATAAAAAGACAATTTTACCCTTAGTCAAATTAAATAATTACATACATGCCACTCTCTTCTCTCTCTGTCCAGCACATCGGCGCGCACACTCTCTCTCCCCCCTCCCCCCAAACGTGGCCGGCATCTGCACTCTCTCCGGTCAGAGCTCCCTCGTCACAGCGCCATCTTTCTCTCTCTCCTCCGCTCCGCGTCGATCTGCACTTTCTCTCCTCTCCGTCTCCTCCGCGCCGATCTGCACTCTCTCTCTCTGCTCTCTGTCTCCTCTGCGCTAATCTGCACACTTTCTCCTCGGTCGGAGCAAATTCGACTGGTGCAGGTCAGGAACTGCGCCGGGTCTCCAAGCCATTGAAGCCCGGGTTTCGTTCTGATCTGTAAGTTGCGTCTTTTCTTCTCAAATCCTACTTCGACGTCTCGTTTGCTGAATTGCCCACCAACTGTTCGACGAAATGCCTAGGAAGAACATGGCCGCGTGGAACACAATGCTTTCGGGGTATAAGAGTTTGGGGGATGTACAGAAAGCACGCTCAGTGTTTGATCAAATGAAGCCGCGAGGTGTTAATTCATGGTGTTGCATGATCGATGCGAATGTGAAGAAATGGCGACAATAAGTGTGGCGCAACGCTCTTTCGGAATATGGTGATTGAGGAAGGTATAAAGCCATTTGCGATGCATTTCCGTAGGTTCATTTACGAGTCTTTCTTGTCTGTTTGTTTGTTGTCATCATGGTTGGCGTTGCGCTATGTAGATACACATTGCATTGGATGTGAATGTGGACAGGGCAGAGCATGTGCTTCTATGTGCCCTTTTTTTTTTTTTTTTTTTTAAGTAATGGGACAGAAGGAAAGAAAAAAAAAGTTTTGAATGTCTATTGGGGGGCAATAGACGTCTATTGAAGGGCAATAGACGTTTTTAAATTGATATAATCTCTTCTTTTTTTCTTTAATCAAAGTTTTATTTGTCTAATTTTAGGGATATTAGTTCCAATTCCGGCTACCAAAAGTTCTATTGAGGGGCAATAGGCGTCTATTGGGGGGCAATAGAAGTTTATTGCCCCTCTATTGGGGGGCAGTAGACGTCTATTGGGGGGCAATAGACAATACCCTCTATTGGGGGCCAATAGACGTCTATTGGGGGCAATAGAGATTTTTAGAAAAGTCCGGTGAGCGGCGGCCGGTGACCGGAATCCGGCGAAAGTTGGCCGGAATCCGGCGGCCGGTGACCGGAATCCGGCGAAAGTTGACCGGAATCCGGCGAAAGTTGGCCGGAATCCGGCGGCCGGTGACCGGAATCCGGCGAAAGTTGACCGGAATCCGGCGGCCGGTGACCTGCTCCGGCGATGTCTCATATGGTTTCTCTCTCTTCCATTTTCTCTCTCTCTCTCTAAGTAACAAAGGGGTAAGGGGTAAAATGGTATTAAAAAAAAATAAAAAACAAAAAAAAAATCTTAATTGGGTATTAGGGAAGACTCTCTTAGAGTGTATTGGGTAAGAGGGAATTAAAAAAACTTAATGGGGTTAGTGGGAAAAAAATTCCTAAAAATGGGGTAAATGGACAAAAACCCTAAGTTATATTCATATTCCGATTCCATATAATAAGTAAACATCTTAACGGATATGAAATATTCTCATACTGATTCCTTCATTTCTTCTATTTTAGTCGTCACCGATTCATGATTTTTTTTCATTTCAAATAAGTAAACGTGCTAATGTGCCATACACTCGCAACTTATATGAATCAGCTTCCTTTCTTTACTTATAAAAAAAAATACAACATCTCAAGCTTCAAAGATTCAGCACAACAAACTTGCTGTTCAAGGCATCTTGTACAATAGATACGAATTTCCTAGCATCCATGGCAGTAAAAAAGATTATCCAGTGGCCAAAATCTAATTTCTAGCTCCACTGAAAACTTGGGAAACAAAAAGTTTTAACAACAGTTGTAGACGTTCACCATCCGTGGCCATGACCAAGGCCGTACGGATCAGGATAACCAGCTCCAGCACCATGAACATGTCCATGACTATGCTCTTCATGACCAGCATGACCATGAAGATGCCCATGACCAGTCTGTTCGGCTTCATCAAGCAACGTCTGAATATGCTCAGGGATCCGCTCTTCAGTGACCTTTCTGACAGTAGCAGGTAATGAGGTCACAAAATTAGCAATGTGTCCAGCTACTTCATCAGCTGCATCCTCCTATATCAAACAACAAAGGAAAACAACTTAGCGGACCATCCACAGTAAAAAAAAAAAATAGAGTAGTTTATCAGGGTACTCGTCATGGTGTCTGACTATTAGAAAAACCACTTAAATGTCGCAGAACTAGAACACATTATGGCTAGAATAACACATGAATGTTAAATTGTTAACGAAACACATTATGGATCCAACTCAACCTCACATAAACATTCTTTCACTTCAAAGATCAGTACATATATCAGACAATGTTATAATGCATTCTGTCTCATCTGAACTCTAATAGGAGCCAATTTTGGACAACCTCTGTACATATATTGTGTTGTCACTGCCTGACCACCCTTAGAAGCAGTAATTTTGGACCTCATAATTAATAGCTTATGTTACAGACATAGTCACATTCATGCAAGAAGAGAATATACATTGTAAAGCCAACAAAAAGTACACCATAACCAAAAGCAGGTCTGCTTAGATCAAAATGTATAAAGAACTCAACACACATGCAAAAGCTCCAATCGAAAAGGAAATACATAAAATCAATCCTTTCCAGAAAACGTTTTTAACCCATCAGAATACAAGATCGGCCACAAATTTGCACTTAGTAATTATAACAACCTTTATATACAATCTGTATCTTTTGGACAAAATTTTTGGAACAGTCCCTGTTAATCCATGGAAATTCTCACCACTATGACTCAAGGAAAATGAATTCGGACAAACATAAACAGCAAATGGCACTGCTTGTTAAAATGGTACCTAATTCTCAGCTGAATTGGACCATGCAGACTTCATGACTTTTCAGTTTGTACTTTTTTCCCGAAGGGCTGAGAATTATTTCAAGATACCTCAAGTCTCAATTGGTTGCAGTATACATTAAAACAACACAGAAACTAAGGCACGTCAAACTCTGCCAAGAGCCTTAATGGAAAGCAATATCATAATCTTGTTCTGCAATTGTCTTGGACTCAAAAAAGAAGCTCCACTGTAGCCATGTAGTAGTAAACTTCAGTATCAGATTTCGTTATAGCAGTATTATCCACAAAGACCATAGACCAAGCACCAGATTACTTAGACCACGCAATTGGCAAGTAAATTCTACTACAATCCACTTAGCAACTTCTACATTTTCTAGCAAGGACTATAATATTCTGATTTTAGATCACAACCAGCAATCCAAGAGTTAGCCTCCTATTTCTAACAATTATAGGCTTATAGCTGTACAGGGACACTAATACAAATACTATAGGTTCTACCCTGTGAATATCAATTTTGAAGTAACAAATGTATTTAACATTATCTAGAGTTCATTAGAAACAAGTTTATTTGGTTAGTAAATCTTATACCTTCTAACATTTACTGTTTTGAAACAGTAATTTAAGGAAACTGAAACCCAGCCAAATTCAATCTAAATGGTATTAAAATATAACATACAGGAAAAACAAGCAGTAGTTGGTAAAGGTATTGAATCCTCACCTGAGGCCACCGTCCACCAGAATGGGAGACAAAGTTTGCCTTTGGAAGTGCATTCGCAATTCGGCGCCCCTCTTCACTCCATTCCTTAGACCAACGTTCAGACCAAAGCAATTGCATTGGCACTCCTTTCAGTCCATCCGAACCACCCCATTCTGCAATATCAAAGCTACGATTCAACTTCTTCCCCATTCCAACAATCGCCTTCATCCCATCCCTCCCCTTCAAAAGAACTCTATGCGCATTCAAATCCACACTATCAACCCCGCTCGAGCAACTCATCTTAATCAACAATGCATGAGCATACGAAAACCCCAACACCAACTCCCTAACCAATGGCACTTCCAAAACCCACAAAGGTAAAGCCCCTGCCGATTTAGCCCCAGTATCAATCAATGTCACACTCCTAACAGACTGCACATTCTCCAAAACCCAATTCGAAACCATCCCCAAAGCCGAATCATGCAAAACCAAATGCACAGGAGCCAGCCCCATTGTCTCAATCACTTGCC
Source organism: Rosa rugosa (assembly GCF_958449725.1). Taxonomy (NCBI): domain Eukaryota; kingdom Viridiplantae; phylum Streptophyta; class Magnoliopsida; order Rosales; family Rosaceae; genus Rosa; species Rosa rugosa. The sequence goes on along the minus strand of NC_084826.1, from coordinate 4,502,836 downwards.
CCAACACCTTCCCAACCTCCTCAGGGCCCAACTCAATCGGCTTCACTACTTTTCGCTTCGATGCCCTAGCCTCTATCTCCTCAAAGGGCACCTGCCCAGTTGCCACAATCTCATCAAACGCCCAAAACAAACCCTTTTCTTGAATTTCACTCACAACAAACGAAAACCTCCCAAGAAGCCCACCTGGGTTCTCCCCAATCTCCACCGTCGATTTATCCGAAAACCCATTTCCAGGTAAATCAAACGCCACCACATGAACCCCTCTGGAACCTAGGGCTTCGATTACTTTGCGAAAAGAATACGAACTCAGACCCAACCCATGAACAATTATAACCTTCTCCGATTCTGTAACGCCTTTCTCAGCTGTGAAAACTTCAAAGGCGGATTGGTCCGGGTGGGTCTGGACCTTTATAGTGCGACCCTTGGAGTAGTATTGACGCAGCGATGTGGGTAAGCTTAAAAACCAAGACTTTGGGTCTTGCGGGGAGAGAGAGGAGAAGGAGATGAAGAAGAAGGTTATGATGGAGACTGTGATTGTGAAGTAGAACCAGAAAGCGAACGGGCTTTGAACCTCTTGGGGTGGTTTTGATGGTGGCGGAGTCGGAGACGACGGAGTGGGTTTTGATTGTTTTGAACGGTGGGTTGGTTTGGTGCTTGGTGAGGGTTTGGGGTCTCGTTTTTGGTTGTCTTCTTCCTCTGTGATGATCACCATTGCTGAAAGGTTGGAGCTTTAGGAGGTTTGAATTGGAAGGAAGATCGATCTATACAGAGGAAAAGCCTGAAAAGTGAAAATGAAAAGCGAGTAAAGTGGAAGCGGGGATGTTTAGGAATATTCACTATAACGTCAGGTCGTTAATGGAAGCTAGATTTCAATAATCCACTTTTTTTTTTTTGCATCATTTCTTTTTGTTTCATAAAATTTTACTTCCACTATTTTAATTTAACCATTCTAACCCAAAGGATTTGGTCTAGCGGAAATCTGGCTAGGCCTGCAAGTTGGGCGAACGTGAGCTGAATACTGAAAGAAGTTCAACGTTTGATCATGTGCTTGTGAAAAACACCTTATGGAGAGAGCTTTATTCAAATCAGGTCTCAACTCAGAATGGTACCACTTTGTCACAATTTCTTTAACAAAAAAAATTAACCACTTTAATGTTTTTTTTTTTTTTTACCATCCAAACTTCATTGTTGCTTATTTTACTTGGTACCTACAATTAATGAGGTCCGACTGACAACATATGAAAGGGGAAAACTTGCTTATTATAGTTTTATTTTAATGACATGCTTGGTAATTATATCGATAAATATATTCAAGAAACGTAGACTGGTAACTTTGCTTAACGAAAGAGGATTAATATTACATTTGTAATTCGCTAAGTGTCGAACTTACAAGTTTTGCATTAAATGAAAAACATAAAGATTGTCACCACTTTTAAAGTACCGTATCTTCTTTATTTAATAAGCATTTTCAAACTCACTTCCTTAAATTATATAAATCATATACTACAGTATTGACCCTAAATTTCTCCCCTTAATGTACCTAAGAAGATACATATATATGTGTGTGTATATATATGGTGATTGCATCCATGGGATTAAATTTTCAAATTTGATCTAAAAGCATCTATTTCTTAAAAAAGAAATCTTTTCTTGGAGTGAAAAATAAAAAAAAAGAAAGAAAAAAAGAAATGCTTTTTGGGGAGGAAAGTTAGGAAACGATTGGTCGTTGTCGTCTATTCGGTTCAACGGTATCTCCTTCTTCTTCTTCTTCCCGTGTTTGTGGGATAACTGACAAACTGAAGCTCACATCTCCTTGCTTGGGGTTTTGCTACTCTACGATGCACTCCCTCTCATCCCATGCGACGCGTCCTCTCTCCTCTTCCTTCTCTCACTCCACCTCCTACTTCCGCTTCATCTCCCTCTCCCTCCCATTTCTCCACTCTCCCAAATCCCACCCCAAACTTTTCACTATTTCCCCAAAAGCCCCCACTTTCACGATCCGGAGCATCTCCGCCAAGCCCTCTTCGGAGCTCCGACCCAAGCGCCCCAATTCCGACTCCGACTCAAAGCTCCGAGCTCTCCGCGACCTCTTCTCCAAGCCCGGCGTCGGAATCGACGCTTACATCATTCCCTCTCAGGATGCTCACCAGGTTAAAAACTACGTCGTTTTGATCCTCATTAGGTTTTAGCTCTACAATTTGATTCTGTAGTTTGAGTCTTTGAGGCATTGTTTCGAAAGCTACGAGCTTTGCTTTTACTTTGTGACCAAGATTGTGACTTTGAGCTGTATGCTATGATGTGCTAGTGCGGATAAGTTTTTACGGTTTTGCGCCATTTTTGACTGTGAATTAATAGCTCATTGGACTTTTTCGTTTTCGGTTTCAGAGTGAGTTCATTGCTGAATGTTATATGAGGAGGACCTATATATCGGGTTTCACAGGGAGTGCCGGCACTGCTGTTGTCACTAAGGATAAAGCAGCTCTTTGGACAGATGGCCGCTATTTTCTTCAGGTGTGTAGAGCTAGAAAGTTAGTTTTCACTCTGTTTATCATGATTGGGAGAAAGCGGTTTCTTCTTTTGTATCATTTGGATTGAGGTCTGTTCTTGATAACTTTGTGTTTTGTTGTTAGGCTGAAAAGCAGCTGAGTTCGAGTTGGATTCTCATGCGGGCTGGTAATTTTGGAGTACCTACAACTATTGAATGGCTGAATGATGTTTTGGCACCTGGTGGGAGAGTTGGCATTGACCCTGTGAGCAATACTTATTCTCTTAAAATGGGTGCTTCCGCTTGTCTTTTGTACATGTTTGTATCATTAAGTTGTACTGTTTTTGGCTTCTTCAACCGGTTACTTTTGGATACGGATTTTAACTGCCTCTTCAATTCTAATCAGTTACATGAAGCACAAGGTGACTGATTACTTATGCCTTGTAAATTGAATTGATTCTCTTATTATTTTTTATATTGAAAAGCATCAGTTGCTTTGACTGAACTCATTTTCATATTTTCTTTTTCTTAATCTGTTTGCTCCATTGGGTATTCTAATGATTCATTTTATTAAGCTTGATTCCATTTTATTAAAGTTTGCGTTTCCTAATGTTTTTATGTCATTCCTTAAACGGCTTGTTTGTGATGCCACCTTCTCCTTTGTATTGTGAAGGGATCAGTTTCTGTTTTCTTCCGATGCTGCAGAAGAATTGAAGCAGGGCATCGCTAACAAGAATCATGAGTTGGTTTTTCTGTATGATAAAAATCTTGTGGATGAAATATGGAAAGAATCAAGACCAGAGCCTCCAAAAAAACCAATTAGAGTACACGAACTGAAATACGCTGGTGCAGATGTGGCATCAAAGTTATCATCTTTGAGGTCTGAACTTGTTGCAGCTGGTTCATCTGCGATAGTTATATCTATGCTTGATGAAGTTGCCTGGCTGTTGAATTTGGTAATACTTCTGAACATCACTTTGGAACTGATGCTTTGAAACACACACAAAATTATGACTTCAGAGTTATTTGTAAACGATCCGGCTTCAGAGTTAATGTATTGGTCCAAATTGTGTGTCGTTTGTTTTGCAGAGAGGAAGTGATGTTCCACATTCACCTGTTATGTATGCTTATCTGATTGTGGAGATCGACAAAGCAAAGTTATTTGTAGATACTTCCAAAGTAGGCACTGAGGTGTTGGATCACCTGGAGAATGCGGGTATTGAATTGAGGCCATATGACTCCATTCTTTCTGAAGTAGAAAGGTGAGTTTGAGCTGAACCCTTTTTGCATAGCGAACATTTTTCATAACAGTGGTGATCTTGTACATGTAATCATATGTACAGCTTCAATAGCAGTCACAGCTTAATGCCAGATCATGACTTCTAGGCTGTAATAGTCAGGCAAACTAAGTTGTATTTTCTGTCTTAATTATGCTTCTAGCCTGACCTTCAATTTCTTTTTAGAGAAGGTGAACTTATTGGGTACTTAGTGCATGACTGAAATCTTTTATTTTTTGTCTTTACTTTTTAATATTTTCAGTCTGGCAGCAAAAGGGGCTAAAGTTTGGTTGGATGCATCATCTGTGAATGCAGCTATTGTCCACACCTACAACACTGCTTGTGAGAAATATTATGAGAGCCTTGAAAGTAAAAGAAAAGGTAAGACTAAGGAATATGATGACTCAAATGGTTGGTCTGAAGGACCCACTGGAATGTATAGGGTGTCCCCTGTCTCTTTGGCAAAGGCACTGAAAAATGATGCTGAGTTAGAAGGGATGCGGAGTTGTCATTTAAGGTAATTGGTTCCTCCCTCCAAACTTGACTCTGTTCTGATTTTCATAATTTTATGCTTTGAATATCATTTTTTGGTTCCCTTTGTTTTTAACATTAAAGACTAGCCTCAGCGTCAGATACAATGACAACAGATACCTTATATGATGAAGCTTTAAGTTGGATCATGCATATAAATTTTGAAGCACACTTTATAGCATCAGATAATTGCACACTAGAATGCCTTGAGAGCTTTCATTTTGGTTATGTGGTTTTGACTTTTGTGGAAGAAAATATCTAATTAGGGATAGATAAACATGTATGAATGTATTGTATCAGATATTCTATTTTCTAGTCAGGTATCGATTTTGCCATCTGCTTCTGTGCTTTGGGTGTGGATGGGGGTTAAGCTTGACAGTGTGGAGGTCTTTCCCCGCCCCCGCCCCCGCCCCCTTTTTTTGGGTCAGCAACAGTATTTTTGTTCTTGTGATGAAAAAGGTTTCAAAATGGAAGTGTTAGGCATGACAGTCACCACGGGTATACATGGTTCGTTTCTTTGTGAAGATGACATATTATTGATTCTGTTATAAGGAGAGATCTTTTCTGCATTGTCATTACAAAGACAAATATTGCTTACAAGGATATGTGTCAAGTGATAAGTTCTGTGCAGGGATGCTGCTGCTTTAGCGCAGTTTTGGGTTTGGATCGAAGAGCAAATCAACAAGAATGTGAAACTAACTGAGGTAGAAGCTGCAGAAAAACTACTAGAATTTCGTTCAAGGCAGCCTGGTTTCCTAGACACAAGCTTTGACACCATCAGTGGTACATATCACTTATTTATTTTCAGTGCCTTTTATCCTTGTACTCTCTCATTTCTTGTTTCCTTTCTTTAGGCATGGGGGTGGATAGTCATTATCTCATATTTGTCTTCTTCTTTTTTTTTTGCCAATTTCATTGCTCACAATTCCAATGATATTCCAGGCTCTGGTGCAAATGGTGCTATCATACATTATAAACCAGAACCAGATAGGTGCAGTGTTGTGAATGAAAAGAAACTCTTTCTGTTGGATAGTGGAGCTCAGTATGTGGACGGAACAACTGACATAACAAGGACCGTACATTTTGGTGAACCTTCTCCACGTCAAAAAGATTGCTTCACCCGAGTTTTACAGGTATCAAATAAATTCCTGTGAAACTGTCTTTTTTTTCCCCTTTTTTCTTTTCTTCTTTTGGGGATGGGGGAAGTGCTCTGAGTTTCCTAAACATTGATTTATTTTAGCATCAGAAGATGTGGTTTCTTGGGCTTTTCTAATCAACTGTGCAATTACAGGGTCATATAGCTCTTGATCAGGCCGTATTCCCTGAAAACACACCGGGTTTTGTCTTAGATGCATTCGCTCGTTCTTTTCTTTGGAAGATTGGACTGGATTACCGACATGGTACTTTTCACCAATTTCTGTTGACTTATTATGAACTGTTTCTTCTGCTGAATTATTGTTGTTCTTAGTTATCTTGTCTTTATCTTTCACTGTAATAGGAACTGGACACGGTGTGGGAGCTGCATTAAATGTTCATGAGGGTCCTCAAAGTATTAGCTTTCGATTTGGAAATACAACTTCCTTACAGAGTGGTATGATTGTTAGCAATGAACCTGGCTATTATGAAGACCATGCCTTCGGCATTCGGATTGAGGTACTGCACTTAATTATATGTAGACGTTGATGCTCATTCGTTCTCTTTGTTGCTTCACCATGGTAAGATTCTTATGCTATTTGATCTTGCACTCTTGCTCAGTAAATCACATGTTCATTTTCATACAGAATCTCCTTGTTGTGAAAGAAGTTGACACGCCAAATCGTTTTGGAGGAATTGGATACCTGGGATTTGAAAAACTCACATATGTTCCCATCCAGGTATGCAGAAGCTAATTTGTTAGTTTGAAAACTTTTTGATTTTCCTCAACTAAGCATGGACTTCATGTTGGGATGGCCTTAAATGGCAAAATGATAAATAAAGCTCTGTTGGTCCTACCGGGCTTCATAAATAAACGTTAGTGGTAATTGCTGTACTGCTAATCTCAACCAGAATGGCCCTAATAAGTTAGTCCTGGTGATTTACTCTTAAAAAAAAAGCTAAGATTCTATGAGCTTCTACTCCTAATGGTTTATTTACGCAGGCTAAATTGATAGACTTGTCTTTGCTTTCTGGTGCGGAATTTGATTGGCTTAATGATTATCATTCACAAGTTTGGGACAAGGTTAGTACAAATCGATAAACCACTTTTGCAACATGGAATACGCTTGTTCTTCTTCGTAGATTTATTTCTTTCATATGATGACTGACATTAGGGGTCTTACAGGTCTCACCATTGCTCAATGGTCCTGCACGCCAATGGCTTTGGAACAACACAAGACCACTTGTCAAGCAGTGATTCTTTCTTATCCATTATTCTCCATGTTGTACCCTTTCTTTGTTGTAGCCATGTTGTCCCATTTTGTACCCTTAGCCAATAATTAGACTGTAAGAGTATAGCCTTGTACATACTTTGCTCTGCATATTTGATAATCTTTATGATTATAAGATTGTTCAAAAATATTCAAGGTGAATGAGAAAAGGAAAGTATTTCTCTTTTAATACTGTACCGCACCTTAATGGCTGAAACAAAAAGACCGCTTAACTCAACATGCTGTATCCTTCTGATGGATATATTTTAGTTTGCCTTGTTGCACAACTTTGCATGCGTTATAGTTAATCAATTTTAAAGTATTCATAGCAATTCTCCAGTTATTTGCAGCTAGGTTTGCCCTTTTTCTGTTGGAGAAGAAATGAATCTCTAGCATACTAATCAGTAATCACTCTCTGGAAAATAAATCGTTCACAGTTAATACATAAACAATTTCAGGCTCAGGTTCTTAAATATAAGCAAAGCAGTCATCTTACAATAAGATCTCATTTTAGCATACATCAGAAATATATAGATGCTTCAAAACCCAGCTTCAAATTCTGATCCGCTCCCATTGTTCCTCACAGAGGATAATCAAGATTTTTGGTTTCTCCTGTCTATTCCGGTACGGTCTTGTCCAGATCCTGAGGTTTGCCTCGGTTATCGATCTCCACCTGATGAAGCATCACGTCCCATCTTAAGCAGCTCAACATCAACTCATGATCGGGAGGATCCCAATGATAAGGAACCTCTCTGAGGTCATGCATTGCTCTACAGATGACTCGGTGGCTCCTCATTAGCCTTCATCCTATTCCTAATAGAGTAGGGTTTTTTTTTTGAAAGGTAGAGTACGGTTTATTCAAATCAGTATTTGAGAAACAGATGGATTTGCATCCATTACGTGATTTGTGTTATTTTTCTTCTAGGAATTCTTTATTGTCTTCTTGTCATGCAAGTAGGATTCCCAAGTAGAATTTATGAATTAGATTGTTTTCTTGTTGCACAAGGTATTAAGGGATTCTAGTTAGATTCTATTTAGGTTTGGGTTGCCTATATAAGCATCGTTGAATGAAAAACACAAACCATCCTACAAAATCAGAACACAAGATCAGAAAAGATGAAGCCCGTGTAACCTTATTACCCATAGCTCTCCATGGCTTTCATTACGTTACCTAGAAGATCAAACAAGACCTCGTCACAACACTTGTCAGAACCATTTCGAAGGACAATACTAAACAAGACCTTGTCACAACAATGTCTAAGAACAATAATAAAGGCATCAAGGAAGATCTTGCCACAAGAGTGTCGAAGATGAAGGGTAATTTGATGGCTCAGGATCTGAGCAAACTGGATCTAACTCAGTTAGATCCACTCTCGCCGGAAGTTATATCTCGTCAGGCCACGATCAACATTGGCACAATAGGTCACGTGGCTCATGGTAAGTCAACGGTGGTCAAAGCAATTTCGGGGGTTCAGACAGTTCGTTTCAAACAGGAGCTGGAGCGCAACATAACTATAAAAACAGGATATGCTAATGCCAAAATTTACAAGTGCAGTAGCTGCCCCCGACCCGACTGCTACAAGTCTTATGGCAGTGGAAAGGAAGACAATCCTCTCTGTGAACGGTGTGGGAGTCAGATGAGACTGGAGAGACATGTGTCCTTTGTAGATTGCCCCGGTCACGAAGCACTAATGGCTACTATGCTTAATGGTGTGTCCATTATGGATGGAGCGTTACTTGTTGTAGCTGCTGACGAACAGTTTCCCCAAGAACAAACCAAGGAGCATCTGGAAGCTGTTGAAATCATGTCTCTTAAACACAACATTGTGCTTCAAAACAAAGTTGACCTTGTCCGAGAGAAGGCAATCGAGCAGCAAAAGGAGATGAAGGAGTGGTTTCGTGGCACGGTAGCTGAAGATGCAACAATTGTGCCTATTGTTGCTCAGTTGAAGTATAATATAGATGTAGTGAACGAGTACATTGTCAAGAACATCCCCATTCCGAAAAGGGACTTTGCTTCGCCTCCTTATATGAGGATCATACGTTCGTTTGATGTCAACAAACCCGGGTTTGGGAGTGATGACATAAAAGGTGCTGTGGTTGGTGGAACTCTTCTTAGGGGTGTTTTGAAACTGAACCAATTGGTGGAGGTTCGTCCTGGTCTTGTTGTCAAAGACGAGAGGGGGAAATTCTTGAGGTGCACGCCATTGTATTCTAGAATAGTTTCCTTGTTTGCTGAGGAAAACGAGTTACAGTTTGCTGTGCCAGGAGGTCTGATTGGGGTTGGCACAACCTTGGATCCTGCTTTGGCTCGCGGCGATAAATTGGTGGGTCAAGTAGTTGGTGATGTTGGCTCACTCCCTGATGTGTATGCACAACTTGAGGTGCACTACCACATGACAAAGGGATCAGCTGACAAGAAAGGGCTATCAAAGTTAAGCAAGAATGACATTGTGATGTTAAATATTGGATCCAAGGCTACAGAAGCAAAGGTTGTTGCTGTGAGGGAAAGTATGGTGAAGTTGCGACTAATCACATCTCCAGTTTGCACGAACATAGGTGACAAAGTGGCGATCAGTCAAAGAATCGAGCAGCATAAGCCCCGGTATCTTATCGCTTGGGGCGAGATTACAGCTGGGAGAACACTCGATATCGAACCTTGCCCTACTTTAGTAGCTGACTCCACAAATCAGTAAGACAGAAAGAAGAAAACAAGAAATGGAAAGGTCAAGGCAGAGACTTTTTAGGAACAGTTTTGGTTGATTTTTATATCTATGTTATTTGGTTTTGTTTGGTGATAATTTGTAGGTTGATTATAATTGATGATGAATTTCAAGTTTTTTACTAGTGATATGCTCTTCTGTGTTGATTCTCATCTTTATGTGCAACCTCAGACCATACACCTGAACCGCGCGCATTGTTGGCTTACCGTATTGGTGAAATGCTAGCTGCTAATATATTGACAGATGATACCGAATTCATGAACTCAGTTAATACAGACAATTTCAGGTTCAGGTTCTTAAAGAAAAGCAAAGCTGCAGTCATCTTATAATATACAAGTCTCATTTTAGCATACATAAGAAATACATGATGATTCAAAACCCATCTCCAAATTCTAATCCGCTGCATCCAGCCGCTGCCATAGTGGAATTACAGAGGATGATAATCAAGATTTTCGGTTTCTCGTTTCTGTCCCACTCCCAGTCTTGTCCAGATCCTAAGATCTCCTATTGAAACACAAGAAAGTCGACATCAACTCCTCGTATTGTACGTCATTGCCTCTGTCCCTCACTTATATATCTCCAGCGCGCTGATGAAGCATCATGTCCATCTTAAGCAGCTCAACATCCTCATGTGGCTACAACAGATCCGGAGAATTCCAATGATGAGGAAGCTCTGTGAGGCCATGAAGAATTAGCGCGCAGCTCCTCATTAACCTTTATCTCGCATTTTGTGGAGCCTTAATGGAGCCTATCCTTCCAATTCGTGGAGCAATAATTTCCTAGACCTCTCATTCCAATGTAAGATGACTCCGCAGCGCCGTTGTCATCATCATCGTTTGACTCTGTTGGAAACTCTATTTGGGTAGTGTTGGTGCTCATGGCAGATCGGTGAGGTTCAAGAGACAGACACCGATTTACCACCGGGTAAAGTTGGTGAGTCACAATAATAACAAACACAACAGAGAGGACCAGGAATGGGAATAAGAGAGAAAACACTTGGTATTGTGGAAGTGGAATGGAGAGGAGTGAGGGAAGGAAGGAGGCCCCGATGGTCTTTAATTACCTAGAAGGCTAGAAGCTGGGTGGGTACGTAGTAGTTGGGAGTTGTGGGTGGTTGTGGACTTGTGGTATTCAAAACCCTAAACCTCAGTAATAAATTCAAAAGATCGAAAAGGTTGTACTGCTCTGTATTTTTCTTCTGTCAGAGAACATTCGAGTGTTGTGGTTTGCAAGACTTGAACAGCTCTGTTGTCCTGTCTCTGAGACAAAATTGGTTCTTGTACGTTGACCAGATCATCGATGGCATAATGTGTTTGAAACTATCCTATAATTTTTACTTCAAACTCTCTCACCTAAACTTAATGGAATTTCAGTTGGTCACTTTTTTTTTATCAGATTAGCATTGTTAGATTATGTTCATCACCTCAATTTCCGTATCAGATTGGTTAATTTGGTTAATAAATATTCCTTATCCATTGTATCCTTAATTTGTACACGGTGTAGCAGTTAATCAATTCAAGGTGAATGAGAGAGGAAAAATATTTTTCTTGTAAAACTGCACAGAACGTTTAGACTGCTTTAGAGATCATAGCTAGAATCCTTCAACATATGGATTGCTTCACCTCACCTTGCCAATCAATTGTGGAATTGTGGGTACGTAACCCCTTTCTGGTGTTCTTTAGCCCATGCATTGTACAGAACTTTGAAATCTGTACTATTAAAACTAATTATTAACATGAAGAGGCCTAAAACATGCCTCATTCACCCAAGCCCAAAGAGCAGCCCAAAGAATGTGCTCCTCAAAACCCTAGCAGGTTGGCCCACAACTAGGCCCAGTGCACCAACCCTTACGCCACAGCATACGATTAGTCGCCACGCCATGCCACGGCCTCCACGCATACATTGCTGTCGACCCGTGCCGATTCTAGATGTTGCTGCACCGACCACCATCGCAAGAAAGACGCAGATCAAGATCCGATCCTCCAAGCACCGGAAACTCTAGATCGAACTAGTCCAACCTCTATGCGTCAAGGTCGCACTGAAACCATCGTCGCAACCCATCCTGCCAAGCTTCCAAGAAAGCAACACTCGATGAAAACATGCTCATGAGCCCAAACATCTAAGTGCCCGTCCGACAACAGTCCACATGCATTGGCAAAGCCAGAGGCTTGCCTAGACGCCACGTACGCGCCGCCTGACGAACGTAGTTGCACAAACACGAAGGTTGGCTTTGCGGCTGCGCTCTATGGGAACGTTAGGTTTTGTGTTTATGTTTCTATTTTTGTTATGTGATTAGAATGCATACTTATTTTATTACTTCGATCTAGATTGAAATTTAGGGGATGACATCCTTAGATTTTAGAGGCAAAAACTCCAATTTAATATTCGTGGAAAATACAAGCATGATTCACTACATAATTAGCTTAATCGCGATTATGGTATGCTTGGTTGCCTAATTCCTCTATCTCTAGGCCTCTTGAAGTCTTGATGGAAGTTAGTGACCCTTGAACCGGCAAATGCAACAGCATCACAATCCTTTTTTTTTTTTTTTTCAAACCTCGATGGAACGAGGATTATTTATTGAATGGGAAGAGTACATCAAAACCCATCAAAAAATTGAAGAGACATCCCTCTTCAAGAACAACCAGAAAACTACAAACTAGCGAAATCGAAAACTAGGAAGACCTAAACGATCTCTTATTACAAGCCATCATTTTTTTTTTTTTGGCAAGCCTCAACAAAGTGAGTAATTTATTGAAGATAAGAGAGAAACAAAAGTAACGAGAGAGAGGGGGACATGTAAACCAAACCCTCAAATAATACAAAATCCCAGTCATCTATGTTGGCTTCTTTTGATCGCATGGCTTGATAGCTTTTGGTGGTGTATCTGCAAACTGCCAAAGACAGGAAAGTAAGTAGTCTGGTAGCCTGTACCCTGCCGCTGCATTGATAGGTATTGCCTCAGATATCTCTTGTATATCTTCTTTAGATAGATTCACTCTCACAGAACCAACATTAGCATCAATATTTATAGTCTTGGTTGTGCCTACAAAAACAGGAGAGTTAAGTCTGTTGAGCTTTTAACTGCGAATGAAAAGAAAGTTCTGGTGACAATATTCATCAAGGTACATTTGCCTTAGTCTAGAGGAAATAATGTACCATTACGAAAAGAAGAAGTAAGAAAAAGAAATAGGCACACACCAAATATAGGTACAACACCAGGCACACAGCAGACATCGGGTTGATCAATGAGCCACGCAAGTGCTAGTTGTGCAGGGGTGCATCCATATTTTTCAGCCAAGTTCTGTACTTTACCTTGAAGGATCTTATTTTTCTTGAGGTTGTCTCCTTGACAACGAGGAGTTGAACGCTGATAACAAATATTGGCCACCAAATGAACATAAGCAGCAACACGAGAAAATTAACAAAGTGCAGGCTAAATCAGTCGATATACAAAATCAATAACATAGATTACCAAAAAGCTATCTTCAGGTAGACCATCTACAGCTAAAAATCCACGACCAAGGGGGTGGTATGGCACTATCCCAATTCCAAGTTCCCTACGTTTCAACAAACACAATACATAGAGGCACTTAACTTTAGTGTGTAAGTGTATATATCACAACACATATATGTGTTATGTAAACCTCCACCTCAACCAAGTAAAGGTTATTGTAAGCTCTACTAAGGACTTGAAAAACATTGACAACCAAACCGTGAGTATATGGAATACAAATCAGATTGAACACCAATTAGCAAAATTACCAGCTTAATTATTGAATGGAAGCAAGTCAAGTCCCACATTATAGCACTGTGAGATGAGGTTACCTGCAAAGTGGGACAAATTTTTCCTCAATTTCGCGACTCCAAAGAGACCACTCCATTTGTATAGCCGTAATGGGATGAACTGCATGTGCCCTCCGAATTGTTTCTGGACTAGCTTCAGATAATCCAATATATTTTATCTTCCCCTCTTCCACCAGCTTCTTTAGTTCCCCCATCTAACCTTGCCAAAATACAGGAAGTAGTTTAATTCAAAATCCAAGAATTTGTGACAAATGACAGAATAAACAATGGAACACATTAAGAAAGCAGTTAAAAGAGGGCTTACAGTGTCCTCTATTGGAACTGATGTGTCTACGCGATGCTGATAGTAAAGATCAATATAGTCAACATCAAGGCGCTTTAGGCTAGCCTCACAACAGGAGCGGACATACTCAGGAGTCCCATTAATTATCCTAGTTTCATCAGGCTCAATTCTTACAATACCAAACTTTGTAGCCAACTGAACTTTATCTCTAGGCAATTGCTTCAATGCCTAAAACAATTGTAAATATTAAGTTTTAGACAACACATCAAACATTCTATCTTTTTATGAAATGCATGCATGATATGTAATGACACTACCTTTCCAATCAAAACTTACCTTTCCAACTAAAACTTCATTGGTATGTGGTCCATAGAGATCTGCTGTGTCAAAGAATGTTATTCCTTTATCGAATGCGTGCTTGATGATTGATAATGCAAACTCTTCACTAACTACAGCTTCGTTGTATGTCCCAGTAAGCCGTCTACACCCAAATCCCAACTTGGAAACCTGCATGCAACAAATGAACTTAAATTTGCGAACAATTCATTATGCTAGGCTACATTTATTAGTCACATAATAAACTAATAAGAATGACAATCTAATCAAAGTTTTTATTTTTTGTTGTTGGTAATTACTTGCTATTGACACATAAAAACCAAAAATCAGAAATGAATTTCACCTCAAATCCTTGATTTCCTAGTTGCACTCTCGGAATTCGGACTCCCTCAACCTCAACCATTCTTCTTTTTCTTTCTTTCCTCTCTAAATGGTACTAAGTGGAAATCAGGACTTGGTATTTATATAACAAACTATAGGGATCTAGATAGCTAGTATACAATAAATATGTGAGTGTGGTTGGCCAATGATAAGGGGCATTAATGAGGCCTAAGATTTGTGGCTCAATGAGGCCTAAAATTTGTGCCTCAATCTTTGGTGTCATGTCATGTAAGTAAATATAATTTTTTGTTTTCAATCTCTTCCACATAATATATCTTGCCAAATCATATTCTTGCGATACCAATTTCACCCTTTTATATTTTCATTTAGATCTTAGTTGGTGAATGAATGACATTAATGAATTTAATTAGGTGACGAAAAAATATATTGCATGTTAATGGCAAACATTTATTATATACTAATTTAAGGGATATGTCTACATTCTTTGACCAATATTTTCTTCACTTAATTAAACTCTTTCTTATAAATTTTCTTTCCAAATAACGCTAATACATTGAACTAGCTAGGTTACAGGAAATAAGGTGAATGAATGACATTAATGATATTTAATTAGGTGACAAAAAAAATATTGTGTGTTAATGGCAGACATTAATTATATACTAATTTAAGGGATATGTTTACATTTTTTGACCAATATTTACTTCATTTAATTAAACTCTTTCTTATAAATTTTCTTTCCAAATAGCATTAATACATTGAACTAGGTAACGGCATCAATTTTTTTTTTTCAAACATCAATTAATTTAATTAAAAAAAAGTATTAATAAATTGAATTTGAAAAATACATAATGTCCAAATTAAGATGTAATAAAATATTCTATGTTAGTAGCAGTCATTCATTATCATCTACAATCTACCTTTAAGGAAAAAAAAAACTCAAATCTAGCGTCAATATATATACAATAAAACTTCGATAAATGAATGTTCAATAAATTAATAACCTCGATTAAATAATGAATTTCTCTGATCCTGACTTGGGTCCAGTGCATTTTTGTAATAACATCGCTAAATGCATAAGATAATAATTTCTAAACATTCTTTAGGACCCAGTGAATATATAAAGTAATAATTGATAAAAAAAAAATTTAAAAAAATCACAAAATATATTAATAATTAATTGATGAAATACATAAAAGAGGGGGCGGATCAATAGCCACCTAAATTATAGTTATTTTTTTAGAGAAGGGAGGTCAGAACTTTATTAAACTTTTGGAAATTACATGGAAATAGATTCAACTGCTAAAGCAGCTAACAGGAAAGAAGGAGAAGAAAAATAAAAAAACTCATGCAACTCAGTACAAGCTCTTGCTGCTATAAGGTGTGCAACCTTATTTGCACTTCTGTTAATATGAACCAACTTCAGATTAGATTGACTTTCCAACACCAACCCAAGATCCTCATATAGCCGACCCAAGACAGATGTATTAATTCCATCCATCCTAGACAATTGCCTCTGCATGATTTGACAATCTGTTTCCAAGAAAGCTGGAACAATAGCCACCTAAATTATAGTTATAATAATACTCAAATTCTAGATTATTAGATTAGATAACAACTAACAGTTGAATATCCTATTTGTTTATTTTTAATAAATGCATATTCTAAAATACAAAAATATATGATTATCATTTTTCCTTTTTTCTCAATTCTTCATTGGGGTCTTGACTACATGCCCAAATTTGGCCTAATAGGAACCCACTTACCCCACTAATATATTTGTGTGTCCACTCACCATATTTAAAGAGACAAAGACAATTTTACGCTCAACTCATTTATTAAATTACAATGTGCCACACTCTCTCTCCTACCCTAGCAGCAACTACGCCGACATCTCTCTCTCTCTCTCTCTAGACCGAGATGGCTCAAAGCACCTGAAATTATGGTAGCCGAATCTCTCGCTAGTGGCCAAGTCGAGGATTATCGGAATTGATTTCACATCCTCTTCAATACATTAAGTATGTAACATTAGATCCTGAACCATTCACGTCTAGTAGTATCTAAGGTTAGAGTCGTATGTTAAGTATGTACCAGCAGTCAAAACTACACAAATTTTAGATAGTATGGACAATATATAATGCACATTTAGCCATATCAAGTAGATTAAGCATGTCGAGCAGCGTACTAAAAATTAAGAGCATGGCGGAGAACTCAGGATGGTTAAAAAGAATCACCTTTATGCCTTCAGTGTTGGAGAAGAAAAGATCCCATATTAGAAAAGTAACAATAAAATATAATTTTATAAGTGGATGGATCACATCCAATTGTATCGAGGCATTTTGTAATTAAAACCTAACACCTAACATGTGGTTAAGTTGGGATAGTATTGGTACAATGGTGGACTATAGGCCACGCTTGTCACTGTTTAATATAGTATCAGAGTGGATGCCTCTCCAATTGCGACTCATATCTTCCACTGCTCGGGAAAGATTGTGGTTGTTGAAGAATGGACATGGTATCATAGTGGGTGCCTAACCAATTACGTCTCCTGTCTCCTCTCCAATGGGGATGGTATCAGAATGGACGCATTTGTTGAAGCCAAAAGAGATTGTGGGACGCATTTGTCAAAGACAAAAGAGATTGTGGACACATTTGTCAAAACCAAAAGAGATTGTGGCCGTTGAAGAATGGACACATTTGTCAAAGCTATGCTTGCATTTGTCGAAGCCAAAAAGAGATAGTTGGTTTAATAGATAGTCGTTGAAGAATGAATGCATTTATACATCCCACATGGGAAGAGAGGACCTTGCATATGAGTTTATAAGGGTTTGGGCTACTCCATCCATTGCCAATTAGTTTTGGATATGAACCCCATATTACTTTATCATGGTATCAGAGCGGGTTATCCCACATGTGCATGCCTCACGGTCGCACGGGCTCCACGTCACCCAAAGTTGTCCACGTGTATGGCTTGAAAATTCGTCACACATGTGGGTGCATGTTGAGAATATATACATACCACATGGGAAAAAGGGGACCTTGCATATGTGTTTATAAGTGTTTGGGCTACTCTATCCATTGCTAATTGATTTTGGATGCGAACCCCAGATTACTTTATTATTTGTCGAAGCCAAAAGGGATAGTTGGTTTAAGTGGGAGATTGTGGCCATTGAAGAATGGATGCATTTGTCGAAGCCAAAAAAGCCAACTGGCTTCAGTGAGCTTGAGATTGGGACCGAGGAGGGAGGACTCTGTGCTAGCTATAGAGAGAAGTGAATGGATTTTATTCATTGTATGTACCAAAAGGGATAGTTGGTTTAAGTGGGAGATTGTGGCCATTGAAGAATGGATGCATTTGTCGAAGCCAAAAAAGCCAACTGGCTTCAGTGAGCTTGGGATTGGGACCGAGGAGGGAGGACTCTGTGCTAGCTATAGAGAGAAGTGAATGAATTTTATTCATTGTATGTATGTTGAATAACACATTACTAGATACAAATCAAACTCGATCAACTAAGATTTTTCACGCATAGCTTGCACACTAGGGGCAATCATGGTCCGATTTTTAGAAACTTCTTTTAAGTGAGCACTTAATTTTCAACAACTGAACTGCTATATGGCCAGATACAAAACCTACAAAGGAATTGGTAAAGCAACACTTGCACCATACGATATATGGTTTCTTTACAGAAATTCACAACTTTGAAGAAGCAAAATCACACTCATCTCTAGGGAACATAAGATTGCTTGTACATTGGCATGATTCACAACATACTTGGCTGCATCAGTTCCTGCTCTTAGACCAATAAACTATTAAAGCAGGGTACATATCTACAAACTTGGAGCAACTGATTAGAGAAAACATATACATACCAAAAGTGTCGTATAAAGAAATTGAGATAAACGAATATGCAGAACAAGGATGATCAACAATCAACCACTCTGGTCTGTTTATGAAAAAAAGTCCCACACAAGCTCCCTTTGCAAGACAAAAATACTCTCATCAAGTTTTGCACTGAATAAGTTGTCATTGTTTAACATATAGGAAATTTACAACTTATTACTTAGAATTGGTACAAGTAGAAGCTATATCCCTATGGGGTCAGGATCCTGGGACACAATTTTACACAATTTTTTACACTCTTTCTAAGCCCTTGAGATTAAAAGCATTCAATCGCTCGGATTAATTTTGTAAATGATGTCAACATATTAAAAGATGATTGGACAAATGACGTGGCATCAAATTAATTAAAAAAGAATTAGATTACACTTTTCTTTTTATAAGAAGCCATAAAATGAAAAAAAAAATTGCAATGAGATGATCATAAGTGGTCGTACAGTTTGAACCATATATCTTGAGTCCTTAATTCTTTCTACCAATGCCTTCCACGGTGAAATTTCATGTTCCATTGGAAAATTAACATCCATCATCAACCTAGAGTTGGGTTCAAATCTTTTGGAAGGGAAGATCCCAAACTCATTGAGAAATTAATTACCCAAGAACTATGGAAATGCTCTCCGGTTGATCCTCCTGCTCTGTCATGATCACAATCATGAAATATGAGTGCCAAAATTCCCACCAAACAGAGCACAGATCCTACAATAGAATACCGTAATCTCTTGGGGAATTAAGATGTCTTGATTTCAATACTTGGACCTTGGAGAAGATGATGGAGCTATGCTAGGGTCTTCATAGTTTCTTTACTCTTTTTTTTCTAATCGTGTTCTTCTGTTCATCTAACTGCATTTTTTTTTTCATTTTATGGCTTCTTATAAAAAGAAAAGTTTAATCTAATTATTTTTAATTAATTTGATGTCACGTCATTTGTCCAATCATCTTTTAATATGTTGACATTATTCACAAAATTAATCCGTGCCATTGAATGCTTTTAATCTCAAGGGCTTAGAAAGAGTGTAAAAAATTGTGTAAAATTGTGCGTCCCAGGATCCTGACCCATCACTATGAGTTGGAAAATACTCTCAACACTCTTCTACTCTAGAGTTAAACTTGAGACCTCGTACTTAATCAATTGGCACTAGGTACGGAGCTCATAATTTGGTTTGTTGTTGATTTTTTTTCTTCTTTTCTTTCACATGTTTCTTTAGAATTCGATTGAATTTATATACATTAAAAAAAAAAGTACAATGATTCATTTAGTTTGGTGTTGAGTTTCACTGCGAGGCTATTCGTTGATCTTTTAGTACAAGGAGCATCTGGAAGTGCTATTCTGCAGAATTAGATCACTATCCTTGACATATGCAAGTGGGTGTATTTGCATGGAACAACTGCAGTTGGAAAATAGAAGTTCCTGGGTTGCCAAGTGTTTTTTGAATATCCAAGTTATACAAAAACTTGAGGAAACATTAGTAGAGCATCTTCAGACTCAGCATCTATCGATCGATCCTTGCTCAGGGTAATCTAAATTTCCTGAGGTCTGCCGTCCGCGTCAGTCGTTTTTATTATCTTGATAGAACACAAATACACAGTACTTGTAGTTCTGTAGAAGCCAGGATCTAGCATCCCTTTGATATTCAATTTGTTTTTGGTTTTTGATTGAAGACGATGAAAAAAAGAAACTGTAACGTACAGTTTATTTATTTGTGTCAATAATATTAATATATATTTCTTGTATACATTCCACATATATGATACAGTGAGATAAATTCCACCTGCATAGATGAAAATGGAGGACCATATTTGCAGACATAATGGAAGAGGTGTGGACCAGAACAAATCAGTATATCTGTCACTGAGCATAATAAGCCACAGTGCTCACTTGTTATTGCATTGAAAGAATGAAAGGGGCTGGTTATTTTGCTCCACGCTTCTTCTACAAATTCGGATCATCCAATTTTTTTCGTCACAACATCAGATATGGAAAGCTCAGAATACATGTTTGATATTGCTTTGGCGAAGTGTGCCTTTGCTTGAGGCCTCTTGATCTGAAAAAGTATTTCATCTCAATACACTGATACTAGA
The DNA here is from genome assembly GCF_958449725.1 of Rosa rugosa. Taxonomy (NCBI): domain Eukaryota; kingdom Viridiplantae; phylum Streptophyta; class Magnoliopsida; order Rosales; family Rosaceae; genus Rosa; species Rosa rugosa. Next base: position 4,482,673 of record NC_084826.1, on the reverse strand, counting down.
AGTCTCACAAATTTCAATATCCAAACACAAGATTAAATTCAAGATGACGAAACCAGAAGATAGTTTACCTTGAAGGTTGGAGTGAGAAGGCCATTCTCTAGTGTGAATGGTTCAGGAACTAAAGTCACAGCTTTTGCAAATTCAAAACCTCTCAACTGCAGTTGTAATTGAAGAATCAATAAGCAAAACCTTGCCTTGAACCGGAAGATAGTTATTTCAAGTAGTATATCTTGAGATAAGATAATTTACCTGAGCCTCCTTTCCAATGGCATCCATGTCAGCCAAAACAGCAGACCTTACTCTTGGATTATTGCACAATTGTCTGAGATATTCGTACTGCATCAAATGTAATTAGAGTCATTAAGTATGTACCAACAGTCAACACTACACAAATTTCAGATGGCATGGACAATAATGCACATTTAGCCAGATCAAGTAGATTAAGCATGATGAGCAGCGTACTAAAAATTAAGAGCATGGGGTAGAACCTAGGATGGTTAAAAAGAACTACCTTTATGCCTTCAGATGCAGCCCACTCTTTCAATACATCCGGATCCACTGCAACTATAGCTACTAGACAGGACTTGAAGCTATCACCTAAAAGTAGATGGATAAAATTAGCAAATAGAGCATACCAGAGAAGTATGGAATGCAAAGAAAACTGTAGTCTTCTTACCGTATACAAAACATTGAGCAACAAATTGGCACTTGGCATAGACATTCTCAATCTTCTCTGGTGCTACATACTCACCCTGTGCCAACTTGAAGATGTTCTTTTTCCTGTCAAAAGAGGTTGAAAAAGAAGCTAATATTGGATTTTCTCTAGTCTTCACTGATTGAAGTTCAACTGGAAAATTTATAACATCAGACAGTTCAATTTCAATTATACCTTGTAATTTAAATTAATAAGTATTTGCAAGATCTCACCTATCAATGATCTTAAGCCGGCCTCCAGCTAACCACAAACCAATGTCTCCAGTATGCAGCCAACCATCAACATCAATTACTTCTTTCCTGCCAATCAACTGGGCAGTCAGCCAAGGTAAATTCAACAATACTAGTTCATATGTCTATGATAACAAGAGTAGATGCAAGTTAGGTACGTCTGGTTTTCATCTTTGTAGTAGCCTTGGAAGACAATGGGACCCCGGACACAGATTTCCCCACGAGGATATGGCTGGTCCTCAGAAGTGTAATTCATTTCAGGGACATCGACCAGTTTTACTTCTGAAACAAAGAAATAGGGAAAGCTAGTGAGCTAGCTAGGGTGACATATAGAAGAATCTGGAATAGGACACTTCAAAACCAGAAGTCAATCAACCTCTGTACATATGATTCCAATTGTCGTGGATCGTGATCTATAGAACATTTATTCAACTATTCATGGCATTCCAATGCAATTGCCAACGTCAGCATTTACACACACACAAAAAAAAAGGCTATATTTGTATGGGTTATCAACTCACCACAGGCTGCATTAGGGGAACCAACATGGCCAATTAATGTGTCACCCTCATCGGTCATGCTTATGACACATGAAGTCTCTGTCATACCATATCCTTCAATTACTTCACAACCAAAGCACCTGCATTTTGGTAACAAATGAAATGGAAATGATATTGCCATATTGGTCTTTGTTAACAAAATGGCACCATAATAAGTTGCATCCTACGAGATAGTCAGCTTACACCCTAAGGAAGTCCATGACATCAGGGGACAAGGGTGAAGCACCAGATGACATTAAACGGATTCGTCCTCCAAGCTTTGCCTTGATTTTATTAAATACCAATCTGTCCCACATTGGTGATGATGTTGAACCTGAGTATTTGTATAACATAGAAATTGTATGTTATAAGGTGACACTTAGTATGCATGTCTTGTACACTTCTGTTGTATCTCGAAAGATACAGTGTATGTACACTTTCTTTTTTCTTTTGATTTTGCACACACGAAATCGTACTTAAGATAAAGAGTGTCATGCTAAACAATGAGAAGATCTAGTTATAAGTGTATATACCACTCATCACGGACTGCTTCTTAGAATTGTAGGCGGCTCTGAATAGTCTCTCCTTTAGAATCCCAGATGTTTTAACAGCATTTGTAACTCTATGATGACCAAGTGAATCAGCTATGACAAAGGGATGATGGCATGAACAATAATAAAAATTATCATCAAGCAGCAGTTTTGATTACCCAGCATATATTTGATTGTACAACCGCGGAACACTGGCAAAAATTGTAGGTCTTAATGCAGCCAGGTCATCCATCAGTTTCAGATTGTCCTGTAATTGATGAAAGAGCCATATGTAGTATGCTTTTGTATATGAAATAATTCAAAGATTATCAACTTTCTGACATATCAAAATATATACGTAACAAAACTTGCTCTTGTAAGGTGGATCGACTTTCATAGAGACCTACAGATAGTGTTTAGATTTTCTTTAAGTTCCACTATCCAACAGGCAACAGTATTTTATTTTTGTAGCGAACAAAGATCTTGATCAGTATACATGAAACAAGAAAATAACACGAGTTCATCAGATTCTACATGCAATTACCTACTGCAATACTATAGCTACAATTTCCAGAGCATGATAAGTAAATCAATTTGGTTGAATGTAGTCAGAGAGTTGCATGTGGAGATAACGATTCTTAGAAAAGTTACATACCCCCTGGTAGAAACCACAAGCACCACCGTAGTACAGTAAGACAATTTGATTAGCTCGCTCATAGATGTGTGCTAAAGGAAGATAGGATATGTAACTGTGGACATATAAACAGTATACTTAAACATTACAAGATTCATAAAAATCTGACATATAGTAACTAGTAATTAATATATGGTACTCACATATCAGATGAAATGAATTGCAATGCACGAGTGAATCCAGCACAACTTGAAATTAAGTTTCCATGAGTCAACACAACACCCTTTTGTGGGAGGGGCAGGAAAGAAACAAGTTTAGTACAAGTAACGAGGTACATAATGTACTTCAGCATAGGAATATAGAATGTGCTTCTGCACCAGAAACTGAGCATAATGTCTCACAAGAGTGAGCTCTACCTTTGGTGTTCCAGTTGTACCGCTTGTGTAGCAGATGGTTGCAACATCTTCGGGATTAGGAGGGCAAAGAGGCTGTAGACTACTGCGGCCCTAGAAGAAAACCATTTAAAGGTGAACACATTACACATAATGTGTTTTTTTTTTTAGAGATTAATTTAAGAACAAGAAAACTAAACAAATAGAGAAGGGAATTTGGAACTGAAATTGCATTTCAGATTAATGATTTGGCAGATTAGATAGTCAATGGTGGTGTAAATCATTCGTGTATAAATATTTAGTGGAACGCGAACATTTGCGATATAAAGAAGAGCAAATAGCAGTATCGGGATGTGACAGAAAGAGGGGCAAATAAGATTCATAATATGAAAGTTTAGAGTATATTAAGTGAATGGAGAGCATCAAAATGTATACTAAAAAGAAGGGGTAACAGTATTGGGATGACAGAAGACAGAAGAAATCCAAAAGGCCAGCATCACAGTTTCACCAACATAACCATGTTCAACTTCTCAAAAAATGTCTTAAGATTCTTGAATCCCATCTCAGAAGGTCAAACCAATATCGACACAATGATCAATGTTTTTCTTGTTTAATGATTAATAATCACGAAATTAGATGATCAACTAGACATTGTAGTTTTGTCAAATGGGAACCAAGTGAAGAAAGATATCAGATAAGATGATAAGTTAAGAGACAGAAGAAATCTACCTGACTGAGAAGCTCTAAATATGACATAAGTTTCACTCCAGTTATAGATGGAAGGGAACGCAAGTGTTCATCTACCCCTCCCACAACCTAGATTCATGGAAAAAAGCAAGGTAAAAAAGATCAGAAAACTCATTACATGGATCAGCTGGATCTAAGCTCTAACAAGAATAAATAATAAGGTTTCAGAAGTACGGACCACTATAAGAGCTACAGATGGGATCTCGGAAAGGAAGCTTAACAACTGCAAGTTTTAGGAGAATATTAGATATAGTAAATTTGGAAGAAGTAAACAAGTTTCTTATGACGAGAAGTAGAAACCATATACAAACACAGGTAATCAGCAATCATGGTCCAGTTTCTATCAACTTCTTATAAGTGAGCATTGGTTTTCCAGCTTCCATAGTTTCAACAGCTGAATTGCCATATGGCCAGATATAATACCAACAAGGAATATGCTGGAAGAAGATTTTGAATAATCAAGGAAAAGAAAGAAAGAATGCATCTTTGAAGAATTAATGTGCAAAGGAAATCTATGCAAATTGAGAAACATGTACAAGTTCATTTGACTGGCGAATATAAGGAACTAGAGTTTTAGTGCTCTTCAAGATTGTGACCAATTAAGAAAACATGTTAGAAATGTAGTTTGCAGAAAAACTTGCACCAAGGTAAAGCAACACTTGCACCATATATGGTTTCTTTACAGAGATTCACAGCTTTGAAGAAGCAAAATCAAACTCACTGATTTCAGATTCTCTAGGGAACAAAAGATTGCTTGTACATTGGCATGATTCACAACATACTTGACTGCATCAGGTCCTGCTCTTAGACCAATTAATAAACTGTTAAAGCAGGGTATCTACAAACTTAGAGCAACTGAATTGAGTAACATACATACCAAGAGTATCGTATAAAGGAACTGAGATGAACGAATATGCAGAACAAGCATGATCCACAATCAACCACTCTGGTCTGTTTATGAAAAAAAGTCCCACAGAAGCTCCCTTTCCAAGACAAAGACAACCTCATCAAATTTAGCACTTATATGTAGTCTATTAATATGTACAAAACTTACAACTCAATACATAGAATTTGTTTGAGTAGAAGCTAAGTACCAAAGCAGAGAATTAATATGAGTTTTGCAAAGTTTATGAATGAGTCGCTTAGAAATTAGAATCCAAGTGTCTACTCACTTTTTGTATCCCATTTAACCGTAGGCCGGAACCTAATGCTTCCCGAACTGTTGCTGTTTCTCCGTATGTCATCCATTTGTACCTGCTTGGTTAATGAAGACACCAACTTATATGTAGAACTGTCATGATTTACAATTAATCGATCGGCTCAAAACACAACAAATAACCAACTAACTTACTCTCCAACAGTTCCATCAGGCCGAATTCGTGTACCCAAATACTTGTGATCTATGAAAGTTTCAGCCGAACGTCTGCATCCTCAAAATTAAGTTCCCCACCATCAATATTTTCACTAATAACATGCACAGACTCCAACATTAAAAGAACATAATCCTTACGCAAAGTTGTCGTGCAATGTCCCAATCTCCGGATGCTTAGCAAAACGAGTTACAAGCTCGAAAGGCGATCGTGCAGATCTGCAGCCAAACCCCAGTTACTAGTAACATCAAGTTATTAGTAAACATACAAGGTAGCTTAATTAGCTGTAAGGTCCGAAACTGTTACCTGTACACATTCCATTTTCCTGTTTGTAACTTCTCGGGGAGTACTACACTGTAGCCCTTCCCTGCTCAACACGCAACATACAAACTAAATCCGTCGACTTTCGACACTTTGAGATCGTGTTCAGATTTCAGAACCGTTGTTGGGAAAAATGGAGCACGAAAAGGTAAAGTTGTGATCATACCGTGAGCATAGTCGCCGGCGGTGATGTTGGCCTGAAGGAGGGGTTGAGGATCGTCGGCGGTGGGAGGGAGTAGGTGGGACTGAACGGCGTGGAGGCGACGCTGACATTCCATTATGATCGCGGGGAAAATGGGTGGGAAAGTTGGTTATGACGGTGATTAAAGGAAAAAAGAAAGCACGATTTTCGAGGAGGACAGAAGTAAGTGATTAATTAGGATTAGGTCTGGAATCTTCGGTCTCCAAAAGTCTTTATTTCGTGAAACAAAAGAACATCGTGTTGACTGTTGAATATCTCCGTACCTAGATGCATTGTTGGCATTTAATATTTCATACATTTGAGGATTTGCCTATTAGTAATTGTTTTTTTTTTTTTTTTTGAGGAAGAATTTTCTTGTTTACTTACATCGTCTCTATGTTGAAGGACTACAAATGTCGCTTCGATATTAAGTTCTTGACGGTACGCGGCTTCTACTATCTAGGAAGACGTCGCTATATGATGTTGAATTTCACTTATTTTTTAGTATCTTAGAAAATGTAAATATATATATATTTTTTTTTTTTTGAAATAAAGGGCTGGTGCGGCTGCCCTCAAGCCTTGATTAATGAAACTGTCGAATACAAGGGGGGGGACATTGAGCCTAAACCCCATATTACAATAGGCACCTAGAGAACAACCTGAAATAATATCATGAGTCTCTACAAAACAATTGGCTTTGGGACATTAGCTATCAGTAAATTTACATAATTTAGTAGTAATAACATGAAAGAAGTAACATCATGACGTTGTTTGTCAAAAACCAGACCAATGTTAGAGAAACATTTTACATTTTACATTTCTCTTCCATATATATGGTGGCCTAAATAAATAAATAAGGGAACTGAAAAAAAGAAGAAGAAAAAATTCAACTCAATATAGTAACGCCACAATGATAGTGATCGAAGCGCGGTAAAATCAAAATCTAGTTGTGAAAGCTGTAACAGCAACAACCGCCGTAAAAAACAAACAGACACCTCGCAATGGCAAAGGGCCCATCTTTGTCCCAATATGGCCTCTTCTTCTTCTTCTTGCTTTGTCTCATCGCTGAGCTCTCTCAATTTCCACAAATTTCCGATTCTGAGCGAGCTCAAGTGTCGGTGGCGCCTAGGGTTTCATGGCGGCGGTTGCGGCGATCGGGAAGACGAAGCTGCACTCGGGCTGGCTCGGCACCCGGGACAGGGATGTCACCGTCACCGGCGTCCAGCTCACCACCACTCACCCTCCGTCTCTGGGCCCCAACTCTCCTTGGGTTGAGGCCGTCGTTCCGGGAACGTAATCTCTCTCTCTCTCTCTCTCTCAATTTGATTCGAATTTGGAGTTTCAGTGATTCTGAGTTTGAATTTAGATTTTGAATGTGTTTTCTTTAAATCAAAATTCAGGTTTGGAGTTGAAAGAGTGGATAGAATGTACTTGATATAACTAAATGCAGTGCATTTGGAATAGATCGATCCATGTGCAAAGAGTGTCATTTTCAATCAATTTGTGTTCTTAGACTTCTGATTCAAAGCTGTAAAATGTATGGATTTTGAACCCTTTTTTTTTTTTTTTTTTTTTTTTTTTTGAGGTAGCCGAAAGGAACTGCTTGAAATGATTGAGTTGTGGATTACACATATCGGATGTTTCAGTCATGAAAAGTCTACATTTTGAGTTATAATCAGACTAATAATTATGAGGTTTTCAATGATAGTGTTTTGGCAACCTTGGTGAAGAGCAAAGAATTGCGGGATCCGTTCTACGGCATGGAAAATGAGTCAATCATAGATATTGCTGATTCAGGGAGGCAGTGGTACACATTTTGGTACTCTACAACCTTTCAGTGTAAGCTGGTAAGTGATGCATATAAATGAAAAAAAAAATGCACTTTGAGGTTGTGTTGAGGTTATTTCTCAATAGTTTGAATGATTACTGTCGATGTTAATCTTTACTTTCCTTGGCATTGTGGTTAGGAATAATGTTGTCTATACACTTGGCCCTTTTACAGTCAGGTACTCAGCACCTGGATCTGAATTTCCGTGGAATCAATTACTATGCAGAGGTATATTTGAATGGGCACAAAAAGGACATCCCAAGAGGGATGTTTCAAAGGCATTCTCTAGATGTCACTGATATAGTACGTGACGGTGAAAATTTGCTTGCTGTTGTCGTTTACCCCCCAGATCATCCTGGGAGTATTCCTCCTCAGGGTGGGCAAGGTGGCGATCATGAGGTACATATCTACAATCCAATAAAGCTCATTGATTATATACATTCCACTACATTCTCAGTTACAGTTTTTGCTCACCAATTTCTAGTTTTCAGAACTACCATAAAGTGCTGGATCTCGCATGATGACTTTAAACAAATTAATTTTTTATGCAACGTGCCAATGTGCAAACTAAGGTCATTAATTATTTGAATTTTAATTTCAGATTGGGAAAGATGTGACTACACAATACGTGCAGGGTTGGGATTGGATGTGTCCTATAAGGTGATTATGTTTTACTAGTGAGAATGCACCGTGTTTCGTTTTGTATTTTCTGGTCATGTGGTGCTTTTCATCTTCCTTCAAGTAAGGAATTCCAGAAAACTTGTCGGCGGATTTATTTTTATGTCAGCTAAAATGAGACCAAAGACTATTGATTGATGTCCAGGAGGAACTGCAATGTAATTGAGTTGTGATGCTGATAAGATACATCAATTTCCAGTGTATCTTGTTGTGTAATTGGTCTAGATTTTTCTTCTCTGTGCTTGTTACCAGTGCAAAATCTTCAGAAATTGTTATATTGAGATTAGCAGCACAAAAAAATCTCCATTCTAATTGAATTGTATATCGTTACAGGGATAGAAACACTGGCATATGGGATGAAGTGTCAATTTATGTAACAGGGGTGAGTTTTATTTTAAAATGCTTCACTTACTGTCATTGGGTGACGTTTCTTTGTATATATATCACATTTCTTGTTGTTGTGTAAGATAATAAAATTATCTCATGGGGTTGATAATTTGTTTTGTGTTGAGTTTCATTGAGAAGCTGTGTTGATCTCCTTGTACTAACAAATTACGAGGAGTATCTGAAAGTGCCATTCTGCAGAATCAGCTTACTCTCTCCAAAAGTATATGCATTCATCATGACACATATTGAGATATCTTACAACTTCATGTTAAGCGTCCTAGTTCTATACTTGATCTTGATTTTTTTTTTTCTTTCCCTTTTGTCTCGGATGCTAGTTTCAGTGTCATTATAGAGTTGGTTACAGTAAGTTTGAATTTTGACTAATTACTATTTGCTGCAGCCAGTGAAAATATTAGATCCCCACTTGGTTTCATCATTTTATGACAATTACAAGAGGGTGTATTTGCATGCAACGACTGAGTTGGAAAATAGAAGTACCTTGGTTGCCGAGTGTTCTTTGAATATCCAAGTTACAACAGAACTTGAAGGAAACATTTGTTTAGTCGAGCATCTTCAGACTCAGCATCTGTCAATCCCTGCTGGATCGCGGGTGCAATATACATTTCCTGAGGTGGGTGACAGTTATGTGTTTTTACTATCTTAATAGAACACAGTACTTTATAGAGGCCAGGAGCCTTTCTTTGATATCCCATTTACTTCATTTATTCCTTTTCTATTTCACTACTTGTGTCAGTGCTAAAGAGTATAATTTGGCAGCTCTTCTTCTACAAGCCAAATTTATGGTGGCCAAATGGTATGGGAAAGCAAGCCTTGTACAATGTTGTTATTACTGTTGATGTAAAGGGATATGGAGAGTCTGATTTGTGGAGCCAATTATTTGGATTCCGCAAAATCGAGAGCCACATTGATGATGCCACCGGTGGAAGGTAATGCACTTAGGACTATATATGTGTAGGATATTTATTGTTTTTGTGTGACCTGTACGTTCTACTCTTCAGGTTGTTCAAGGTCAATGGTCAGCCTATTTTCATTCGTGGTGGTAATTGGATATTGTCAGATGGCCTCCTACGGCTTTCAGAAAAGCGTTACAAAACAGACATCAAGTTTCATGCAGATATGAATTTTAACATGATCCGATGTTGGGGTGGTGGACTGGCTGAGAGGCCAGAATTTTATTATTACTGTGATATTTATGGCCTGTTGGTAAGCTATCCTTCTCTCTCCCTCTATCTTTTGCTCTTGCTTTCAGTGCGCATCTCTAGGGAAGGAGGCTAAGAAGACTTGTTACTCTGTTAGGTTTTTGGTTGTCAAAATTAAATGCACAGGTTTAGAGATCTATGGGCCATGGAATTAGTTGGGTGAATCTGATGCATACTGCTTCTGATTTAAATTTTTTAGGTCTGGCAAGAATTTTGGATTACTGGAGATGTAGATGGACGAGGTGTCCCGGTATCAAATCCAAACGGTCCACTGGACCATGATCTTTTCTTGCTATGTGCAAGAGATACTGTCAAGCTTCTAAGGAACCATACAAGTCTTGCTCTTTGGGTGGGAGGAAATGAACAAATCCCACCCGATGACATCAACAAAGCTTTGAAACAGGACCTCAGGCTCCATCCACATTTTGAAAATTCCATAAATGGTAGTGGTGAGTATGTTGAAAATTTGAAGTCAGTGTCAAAGGATCCAAGCCAATATCTGGATGGTACACGCATTTACATACAAGGATCGATGTGGGATGGATTTGCAAATGGAAAGGGGGACTACACTGACGGCCCTTATGAAATCCAAAATCCTGAAGACTTCTTTAAGGATGATTTTTACAAATATGGGTTCAATCCTGAGGTTGGTTCAGTAGGTATGCCCGTTGCAGCTACCATCAGAGCGACAATGCTTCCAGAAGCATGGCAGATCCCTTTGTTCAACAAAGTTTCCGATGATTATGAAGAAGTTCCAAACCCTGTCTGGGAATACCATAAATACATACCTTATTCAAAACCAGGCAAGGTTCATGACCAGATTTTACTCTATGGGTTTCCAAAGGATCTTGATGACTTTTGCTTACAGGTAACAGGTTGTTTATTAATCGGGTGATTTTGGATGATGAACACTATCTCTGATTTGACTATTTGACTTGCTTGAACTCATCTCAGGCTCAGCTTGCTAACTATATTCAGTATAGAGCTCTACTGGAGGGTTGGACTTCCCGCATGTGGAGTAAATACACTGGTGTTTTGATTTGGAAAACACAGAATCCTTGGACAGGTCTTAGAGGTCAATTTTACGATCATCTTCTTGACCAAACAGCAGGTTTCTATGGCTGTCGCTGTGCTGCAGAGCCAATACACGTCCAACTTAACTTGGCTACTTATTCTATAGAGGTAAGCTCTAGAGTCGCAACAAAATCATAACAACACTAATCAGTGCATGCAACTATGCAAGTGTGCTCTGGTTCTTCTCAACATACTGAAAGGCAATCAGTGAAGCAGGAAAAGTTTCATTGTAAAGAAAAAGAAACAAAAAATTGCCCCCAAACATTGATCACCTCTAAGTGGAGCATCTTTTTATCTTAAGCTACTATAAGTCTAGCATAAGAATTTGATGTTATGTTACCTTCCTGGACTTAACAGGTTGTAAATACTACATCAGAGGAATTATCGGACATTGCTATTGAAGCATCAGTGTGGGATCTGGATGGAACATGCCCATACTACAAAGTTCATGAAAATCTGTCAATGCCGCCAAAAAGAACAGTACCGGTTGCTGAGATGAAATATCCAAAATCTAGAAACCCAAAACCTGTGTACTTTCTTCTTCTCAAACTGTATCACAAGTCAAATTTTCGCATTATCTCCAGGAACTTTTACTGGTTGCATCTTTCTGGTGGGGATTACAAGCTGTTAGAACCATACCGAAAGAAAAGAGTTCCACTCAAGATTAAATCCGAGGTCTTCATCAAAGGAACCACCTACGAAATGCACATGAATGTGAAGAACACATCTGCGAAACCACCGCCTAAAACTTTAACCTATCAGAATCATTTCACCCCTAAACTTGGTGATGGTGATTTTGATATCCACTCGGTGGACCCTCAACCTGATGGAGCAGACGAAAAACATGAATTTGGTTTTCTACAGAAGATATACAGGCATTTTGCGAAAGAAACTGATGGTTTGAGGGTTGCTGAAATCAATGGCTCTGATGTTGGTGTTGCTTTCTTCCTTCATTTTTCTGTTCATGGAGTAAAGAAGGACCATAAGGAAGGAGAAGACACAAGAATTCTTCCTGTTCATTACACTGACAACTACTTTTCACTGGTGCCAGGTGAGTCCATGCCCATCAAGATCACTTTTGAGGTCCCTCCTGGTGTGACCCCCCGAGTTACTCTTCAAGGATGGAATTATCATGGTGCCCATAGAGTCCATTGAGGTGTTTAGAAATTGTCATCTCGTCTTTGCTGCTTGTAGTACTTGAACTATACACATAAGTCATCAGTCGTATCTTATTCACTAGTACCGGAAAATGTTACAGACTTACAGCAACCTCTTCTGTCATATGGATGATCGGAATAAAATGCAGATATAAATTGAGAAAATGGCCCATGTGGGCATGTTTATATCTTTTTCATTTTCTATCAATTTAAACTCAACTTTAAAGTAAAAAGGCGTAGCAAGTCATTTCAAACCATATCTCTATTTCTCAATGCATTCTCTTTACATTTAGTCTAGATTCAAACCAACCTCAGTAATATTTTTATTTGCTCTATGATTTGTCATATGATTGTTAGAATGAAATGAATATGTAATTAATTTGAGAAACATTTACCAAGTTTATCGGAAGCTAAAAATCCTAAAATTATTGTCACTCTTTAAATTTACTTTTTTTTTTCTTACTGGGAATTAGTTAAATACAATCGCCTCTAAGACAGTCATGTCCTAGGCGATCAAACAGAATGGCTCTTGATACACTAGGAGGAATCCAAGGATTCCAAACCCTCTCTCTATTACAGTTCAGTCCTAAATGGGCACAGAGGTCGGATGTCTTCTTATGTTCCTGAAAGAGCAGTCATTTCTGGCTTTCCAGATTTTCCAGCAGGTTATGAGAACTCTCATGAAGAGATTCTTATCATAGTTTTTCCTCAGAAACATAGCTTTAAACACATTTATGTAGCCATCACTCCAGTTAAATGGAGCATTCAAGTTGATGAGTCTCCAGACTTCCATTGTAAAGGGGCAATCACCAAAAAGGTGATTTGCAGTTTCATTGTCTGAGTTACAGAGTGAGCAACTATTGTCATGTATGAGATTGAATCTGAATAACCTATCCTTGGTTTTTAATCTTCCTCTAAGCAGAAGCCAGCTAAACATTTTAACCTTGCGGGGTATATTCAGTTTCCACATCTTATTAATAAGAGCTATCTGAGGATGCTTTTCAGTTATTTTGCATTGTAACCAAGTTGCAGTTTTAATTGAAAACTTACCATTTGAGGCTGGTCCCCAAAACAGAGAAGTCCTCTTGGTTGTTGATTGGAATTGGGATGCCTTCAATCTGTTTGACTATCTCCTGATCAAGAAATCTTAACAGACTTGCCTTGTTCCATGCCAGCAATGACCTGTGATAAAATCACTAACAGTGGCATTCAAATTTACTTGTTACCACTACTAAATGCTGTGCTATCATTCATCTTTTGGTTGTGACAGTGCTCTGTGGAGGACTAGTGAAGCTCTTCAAATTAATGGTACCTCGATATCTACAAAAACTGGTAACGTAAGAGCAAAAATATCTGCATTCAAGATTCTTGAAGTCTATCGTTCATCGACTAGTGCTAGACAACCACTGCAGAAACAATAACTTGAGATTTCATGCATACATTAGGATTCCTATCAACTAATAAGAATCAATCACTAACCAAAGAACCTAAATGCAGACAAGAATTTCAACTTTTTGAAGTTCTTTTGTTTAATCCTAAACTTTCTCCTATCTTCTTTACAATTTGAGATGCATAGCTTCAGCTTTCTTCTATATTCTTGTGTTTAATCCTAAGCTTTTCTTGGAATGTTTAGCTTCACCTTTGACATTCATAATAATGGAAGCTTGAACGAGGTCTGAGAAAATTCAAAGAACCTCCTAAAATTTTCCCAGCTACCTCAACTTGATAAACCAAATATTTGGATCCCTTTCAGGTCTAGCTTCTTCTTCTGCATCCACAACCGCTACGGATCAAATAAGGATCTCTAACTAAATCTTTATTAAAAACAACACAATAGAAAACCGGTCTAAATTCAGAAAGAGCAGACTAATTGTGGGCTGCAGGCACTTGACCCAACATAAGGCCTTTCCGGCCCAAATTCTAAACCATTCCAAGTCCTCTGAAGCACTATCATTCCAATGCATCTGAAATTGAGGTGGTGAAAGCTGTGCCATGCCGGGGCGGTGCCGCCAGCGGGCGGTATCTTATGTATCCAGCTGTTTTGGCTGGTTTGGTTGGACTTGGAGGTTTTGAGGTGGCTTATGCAGATGCTGAGGAGGTACATTTTACATTATTTTCGAGGGTGTTTGTGAATTGTGCTGATCCGTGATTGCATTGTGGAACTTATTCTGTTGTTATTTTTGGTGCTCTGCAGGCTGCTCCCAAGCAGAGTTTGCCGGCTGATGCCCCTGTGAATAACGTGGAGGAAATTGCCAAGAAACAAAGACAGGACAGATCGTCGTCCAAGGTAGATCGAGCAAGAAGAGAGAGGGAGATTGATGATGAGAGAAGCGGGCCGAGGCGGAAGAAAAGCGGATCGAGGACCGACTGACCGAGATTTGCCGGAAGCCGGCTGAGGCAGCGATTCTGCAGAGAGAGAGAGAGAGAGAGACGGCAAGAGGGAGATAGAGTGGGATGTAACTTTTAATTTTATGGAGCCCAAAATCGTCATTTAGCTATTAAATGGGGTTAGTGGGAACAAAATTCTTTTGAGTGGGCTACTTTTAAGTTATTTTGGTGCTATGGGTCAAGGACCCTTTATTTTATATCACTGATTTATATGTGGAGATATCCAATATATTAAAATGAGTTCATTTCTTACCTATTTTCTGTCTTGAACTCTTGATTGCTTATGTTTGAGTGTACTCATCTGGGTGCATGAGTGCTTAAGAATACCTAATTACCTATATTGAACTGCTAGTGCTCATTGTGCAGACAGATAGAAGACACGATACTATTGGCTTTGCTTAGTCTTGAAACATATGATGATATTGCCCGTGGAACTCGTTGCAAATTTGAGTCAAATAGACCTCGAGCTGTACTCTTCGAAGGCCCACCAGGTGCACCCAATTAAACTTCGTTGATTCAATATATTCGAGATGATTCCTTTTCTGAACTGAGTTACTGATATAGAGGATTCATGTATTTCTGATTCTTGTTTGTGATTGTGTTAAGAGCATGTGATGATTCATTAGTGTCAAGAAACATGTAGTTGTTTTGGTGCTCTAAATAACTGTACCTGGAGCAGATATTTCCCAGGACTATATTTTGTACTAAGGTGCTAGGGAAAAGCCCCCTTGATTATTTTTCATTATGTATTTATATTAGTAATAGTCCTTTTATTTAAGGTGAACAGATAAAATTTTAATCAAAAGTTGGGTGTGCTGAACAATCTTTATCTATTTTTTTTTTTTTTTTATATGAACGTGTGAGCTTTGTCCCACTTTTGTGCTTGCTTTTGAAACATGTGAGAAATATACAATTGCATTAGTTTTGATATCTGTCAATGTTTGTTAAATTTCAGGTACGTACAGGGAAAACTTCTTCTGCTCGTGTCATTGCTAATCAGGCGGTGAGCTGCTAGGCGCGCATTTCCTTTTTTCGTCTAATACTTTACGTACCTTACATCCATCCTGAGCTCTCCATCTTTTTCTATCAGAGACTTCCCATCTTACTAGTAACTTGTGATCTTATGTTAAAGAAACTTTCTTTGGTCTACTATGCTATCATAACTGACTATATACTATCATAATTGTTCTAGAAACATGTTTTCCCCTTGTATTTTCTAGGCGAGCCTAAATGTTCCAATACTCAACTATGACTATTTACAGCTATGTTCCATGTTATGTATTTTTCTTTTATTGTTGTCCGGATGCTCCATGTTATGACAGAAGCTGTTACAGTGAGGTGCTTCCTTGAGGAATTGTCCTTTTCCATGGTCAAGATATGGTTAACTTGCAATTTACGTTTGTGCATGTGGTATTGCAAAGCAAGCATGGTGCTGCTGCTGCAGCATGGCACAAATAATCCTTTCTCATTCAATGGAGTTTAAAGCATGGTGAAGCAAGTCTAAGCATGGTGTCCTTTCTTATTGACTTTCTTCTAGTCTAAGCATGGTGTCCTCTCTTATTGACTTTCTTCTATTGTAATAAGTTTAGGTAGGATTCAAGTAGGGTGAATCCTCTTAGTCTTCCTTCTTTTTCCTTATTCAATGGAGTACTTTAAAGCATGGTGAAGCAAGTCTAAGCATGGTGTCCTTTCTTATTGACTTTCTTCTATTGTAATCAGTTTAGGTAGGATTCAAGTAGTGTGAATGCTCTTAGTCTTCCTTCTTTTTCCTTTGTAGTGTGAATTCTCTTAGTCTTCTTTCTCTTTTCTTTGTCTATATATTTACTCATGTTGTAAATTATTATGGATATATCATGTAAATTATTGTATATTAGAAGATGCTTTCCTCTTTCCTAGTTTTAGGGGATCCATGTTTTAAGGAGGACTTTAAGGGTCCTTGTTTTATGGAGGATTTTAGGCTATATGTTCCTTGTCTTCCACTACATATGTAGTCCATTTCTCATACATGGAAGAAGATGAAAAACAGAAAATACTACACTTATTATCTGCATCTAAACTCTCTCTCTCTCAAGTTCTTAGAAGCAAAGCTCTCTCAATTTTCTGAAACACTTTCTATGTTCCTTTTACAACACGTTATCAGCACGAATAGCTCTACGATTCGGATTGCAGATTGACAAGAGGAGAGGTGAATAACTTGGGTTGCAGAGAAGAGGCAGTTCATCTTTCAATCATCTTCACTCTACCAGCTCTACAACCAAGTAGGTTTTTTCCAAACAAAAACCGATTTTGCTGTTTCATTTTACCTTCTGTTCTCTGTGTTCCAGTATTTATTTGAAATAGTAAATCAACTCCAAAACTCACCAAATTTTGTATGCTGGAGCCCTTATGTGTTTAGTGAATCTCTGTAAATTTTCGTATTTTTCTGGGTAGTTTTGCTTAATGTTTCAGTTCGTCTTTCGACTGTTATTCAGTAGAAGCTGCAATCATGTTTTTGATTTTTGTTGAAGCATTATGGACTTAATTTTTTGGTTACACTAATTTGAATTATGCCATTATAATTCCTTATGCTAGAAGCATTATGGGCTAAATTATTACGCGATTATTACATAAAGTTATGCGATAAGCATTTACTCAATTTATTACCTATACGAAATGCCAGAAGCATTAATGGGATTTGAACCCATTTCCTTAGGTACATAACCCCTGCATTAATTTGTTTCTGTTATGATGTAATAACATATATTGAATTTGGTTATGTTATAATTGTGAATATTAAATGTGGTTGAGTCAGAAGCTCAAATCAAGCCCAAAGCCACAATAACAAACCCGAGCCAGAAGCTCAGGCCCAAGCTACAAGACCATAACAGAAGCTCGCCATGTGTTGCCATGACAAAGACCAGTTTGAGCCCAGCAGGCCTACTCTCCCTCTGCAGGACCTAGCAGCCCAGCAGGCCTCACACACCATTTAAATTATGCATGAAAGGCCGGGTCATAAGCCCGCAGACTAAGCCCGATAGGCTTCACTATCAAGCCCACTCTTTCTTTGGTCCAGCAGAACCAAATAAAAGAAAAAATGATTTGATTCTACTGAGATTTGAACCCAGACAATGTGCATGTCATTATGGCTATTGTAAATAAATTCACCATATTTCATATGTGTAATTAATTGCCAGAAGCATTTATTCACATAATTGTGTGACAATTAATATGTTATATTACTAGCATGCAATTAATATCTCAATTGATTTGTGATTTCCATTTATTCAATTTGTGAGATATTATTTCAATTTGCTCTATTCAATATTATTGTGTTACTTGTCTAAATTTTCGCACTAGAATATATGTGTAGAAAATGCAGGTACCTAATGAACTAGAAGTTCTAAATGAACCAGTAGTTCATACACATATCGAACTTGTAGTTTCGATAATGTCATTTAAGAAACTTGAAGTTTCCTTCATAAATTCACCACACATGATAAAACCAGTAGATTTTACATGTTTAATCCGATTTTTCATACCATGTTATAGAACCTGAAGTTCCTATTAGTTGCTTATGGACGATACTACCCAAAGCACTAAGATTATTTGTTCCTTTCCTGTAAGAAATGCCAAATCTCAACAAACTTGACTTTGTTGCTTTGGAGGTTTCCAGAAGAAACTATCTAAAGTGGACTCAAGATGTGATAATTCATCTAACTGCAAAGAAGATGAGATCAACAATCAATGCTAACAATGTCGTCATTGAGGTTTTTAATATGAGTGCCATAATTTTCAAAGGAAACATATGGAGAAAACACTCCAAGTTGAGTATCCGATGAAGAGGATACACAGATTCTTTGGGTCGCTCTAGAAGAGCACTTTCACCATCAAATGACCATTTTCTTGCTTGAAGCAAGACATGATTGGCAGAACGAAATTAGCCCATATGACCGTCTGCCACTTGGCCAAAGCCCAAGAGGCCATGTAATCAGGCTCCACGTGGCCAAGGCCCACGTGGTAGGAACCATGATGCCATAACTCAGCAAGCCCGAGTTGAAAGGAACACTGGTCCGGCCCGCTGCCACCAGAATCGATCAGCATGATCTTTGTTATCAATGTGGAGGAATTGACTGCTGGTCCCGCACCTGTTGTGCGATAGCCTAAGCAGTAGATGAGTATTACGCCAGTCGCAGAACTCGAAATACCAACTTTATTAAAGGGTCATTTTCTATCGATTCCACACTAGAGATCATGGATTTTCAGGCAGTTACTGAACATACCGAGGATTAGAACTCGAAGACATGGGTATAATTGGCCCCTTGTGCCATATCTATTTCATCTTAATGAATGAAACATCTTCGGATTTTGGTGATTTATGTTTTCAATTATTTTGGATTATAGAAATGTGGTTATGTTCGAATATATTTAATTCAATAAACTTATTCATACATGTGATCCATTGAATTAAATAAATGAATAGGCATATTCTGTGGGGAAGTTTGTTGTCTGGTTAAAAGTGCTATTACGCACACCATACTCCGAGATCGGAGATATGTTTCAAACTTATTGCCCATGCATACCTCTGTGACAACCATATCAGGCCAATCCAACCTGATAGAGGGCTATGGCAAAGCCCACTTTATGTTGTCCAATGGTACTGAATTTACCATTAATGAGGCCTTATATTCTCCACGTTCCAGAAGAACGTTATTGAGTATTAAGGATATTCGAACCAACATTTATCACGTTGAAACCCCTAAGAAAAATGAGTGTAATATCTTTGCATAACCTCTGAATGTGCGGCCAGAAGCGTATATTGGAGAAATTGAAATTTGTTAGCCAGAAGCTAACCAATTCGAGCAACTACTTGCTATGGCATGACCATTTGGGACACCCAGGTCAAAGTATGATGCACCGTATCCTCAACTTATCACACGGGCATCCCCTTCTGAATAAGGGTCCTGTGTTTAGTAACACATTACGCCAAACTTGCTCGTTAGGAATGTTAAACTCTAGACCATCATGTGCAAAGACTAGTATATACACACACCATTTTTCTGCACAGAATGCAAGGAAAATTTGTGGACCTTTCCAACCACCATGCGGACAATTTAAATATTTCATGGTTGTGGTTGATGTATCGACAAAGTGATCACATGTTACACTATTGTCCACAAGAAAATGCTGCTTTTGCTAAACTCTCGCCCAGATCATGAAATTGTGGCTCACCACTCGGATTATCCCATAAAGTCCATAAGACTTGATAATGCCGGAGAGTTTACAGATTGTCACTTTGATGAGACAATCTTCCCGCCGTTAGGGGGAGATAAGAACGTTACCGTTCCTGATGAACGACGTGAATTGACGTGGAATGTCCCCACTATGTCTCATCTCGATCCCCGAACCGCACAATGCGATAGTGAAGTGCGGAGAATTCTAGATCTACAAAGTATAGCCCAAAATATGCCAGACGCTTTCTCTGATCTAGCTAAAGTGACCAGATCACATATACCTGCTGCAAATATGCCTGTAAGGATAGACGTCCCCGTATGACATGTCATCCCAGATGGACGAGGTACGACCATAGCGGCTAACCAGTCATATGTCCCTGCCCAGAAGTGAGGTAGACCATTAGGTTCGAAAGATTCTTATCCCCAGAAGAGGGTAAACTCGGCACAAATGAATCTTCTTGACATCGCAATCTCAAACTGATTCATCTCACGAGATAAATCCGGATTATGGGTCCGTCCTAGAAGAGACGACGTTGGGGGACGCTCCAACATTTGAACCCACTCCCGAGAATAGAGAAATCTCGGTAAACTTTGTGAGATTTGGAATTGGAATGAGATTATCATCGATGATGTGTTTGTATTTGCGGTGGCCACCGAAACTAAAACAAGAGATGAAATCGAACCTTGCTCCGTTGATGAATGTTAACGAAGAAATGACTGGCCAAAAAGGAAATAAGCAATCTAGGTCAAATTAGATTCCTTGACAAAGAGAAAGGTGTTTTGGACCTGTTGTTCCTACACCTCCCCATGTTAAACCTGTAGAATTTAAATGGATATTTATAAGGAAGCGTAATGAGAAAAATGAGATTGTGATACACAAAGCTCGTCTAGTGGCGCAAGAATTTTCTCAACGCCCTGTGATTGATTACGAGGAGGCGTATTCTCCCGTAATGAACGTCATAACGTTCCACTACCTTATCAATTTGGTAGTTTCCGAAAAACTGAATATGCAGCTTATGAATGTGGTCATAACTTATCTCTAGGGGGATCATAATACAGAGATATACCTGAAAGTTCCTGAAGGACTTAAGGTACCCAATGCAAATAGTTCTAGACCACGGAACGTGTTCTCCATTAGTTTTGAGGTGTTCACTTTATGAATTAAAACAATCTAGACGGAAGTGGTATAACCGTCTAAGTGAATATTTGATCGGGATGGGATATGTGAATAATAAACTACGCCTATGCGTGTTTATTAAGGAAACAAATTCCGGGTTTGCAATTATGGCGGTCTATGTCAAAGACATGAATTTGATTGATATTCCTGAAGAGATCAAGGAAACTGCAAAGCACCTGAAGTCGGAATTTGAGATGAAAGCCCTTGGGAGAACAAATTATTGTCTCGACCTGGAGCCCGAGCAAAGTGCAGATGAAATTTTGGTCCATCAACCAAATTACATCCAGAAGATGTTAATATGCTTTAATCAGGATAAAAGCAAGCACACTCATGGTCGTCCGAAGTCTAGAGAGAACCGTATTGTTCTACTGGTGATAACGAAGAGATATTGGTGCCAGAAGTCCCATATCTAAGTGCAATAGGCGCATTATTGTACTTGGCTCAATGCCCTAGACAGGACATCCCATTCGATGTGAACTTGTTAGCTAGATATAGCTCTGCACCAACACGCCGCCACTGGAATGGTATAAAAGATATTTTTCGTTATCTTAGAGGTACGATTGATATGGGCTTATTTTATCCCTATGCATCAAGAAATGGATCAAACCCCCTTGATCCTCAGAATGATGCTCGCCTTGTTGGATATGCTGATGTAGGCTATCTATCAGACCCACACAAGGCGCGTTCCCAAACTGGTTATGTCTTTACCATTGGGAATACGGCAATTTCTTGGAGGTCTACAAAACAGACCCTTGTTGCTACCTCTTCGAATCATGCTGAGATTCTAGCTCTTCACGAAGCAGTACGTGAATGTATATGGTTGAGAGCCATCACAAAGCATGTTCAAAGCACATGTGGATTGCATTCCACCACTGATGAACCAACCACTATCCATGAGGATAATGCTGCTTGCATCGAGCAAATGAAGACAGGTTTCATCAAAGGAGACAACACAAAACATATTGCACCAAAGTTTTTCTTCAATCAGCAACAACAGGAGCATCAGAAGATTGAGGTCAAGCAGATTCGATCTGAAGACAATCGTGCAGACCTCTTCACTAAGTCACTACCAAAATCTACATTCCAGAAGCATGTACAAGGTATTGGTCTACGTAAATTATCTGAATTACCTAACATGTAATTTTCAGGAGGAGTTGAATCAGGGGGAGTATCCAGAAGCATACCCACTTGACCATCGTGTACTCTTTTGTCCTTCGTCCAGGGTTATTTTGTCCCACTGGGTTTTATTACCTGGCAAGGTTTTAACGAGGCACATTTTTAGTATGGTCGCTCCATCCTGAAGATGTTTTTGATTCAACATATATGCATTTGCTCATCTTTTCCCTTCGACCACGGGTTTTTCCCACTGGGTTTACCGGGCAAGGTTTTGGTGTAGCAACTCTAAATGCATCCCTCTCGTAGACATGCTACTTACTTCTGATGCTGATAAGAAGACTCCACTTATCTCCGAAGCTGTGATATTACTACTTCACACTCATGCGCGTTGTGCTCTTTTTCTCCTTCGACCAAGGTTGTTTTTTCCCACAGGGTTTTTATTACTTGGCAAGGTTTTTGACGAGACAACTTAAAAGCGCACAGCCTAGGCAACACTATTGACATGAAATATCCAAGGGGGAGTGTTGTAAATTATTATGGATATATCATGTAAATTATTGTATATTAGAAGATGCTTTCCTCTTTCCTAGTTTTAGGGGATCCATGTTTTAAGGAGGACTTTAAGGGTCCTTGTTTTATGGAGGATTTTAGGCTATATGTTCCTTGTCTTCCACTACATATGTAGTCCATTTCTCATACATGGAAGAAGATGAAAAACAGAAAATACTACACTTATTATCTGCATCTAAACTCTCTCTCTCTCAAGTTCTTAGAAGCAAAGCTCTCTCAATTTTCTGAAACACTTTCTATGTTCCTTTTACAACAACTCATTCATATAAAGAGAAATTTTTCTATGAAGAACGAAGCCAGAGAAAGAATGGCATACAATCTGAACTATTGTATAACAGAAATGGTACTATGTTTTTTCTTCATTTTTCTTGTTCTGCCATCTAAGTCTGCATTTCCTTGTGAGGATTCCAGTGATTGCAACACTCTGCTCAAATTCAAGGAGGAGCTGACAAGTGATCCCGAAGGTCATCTTCAAACTTGGAACAAAGCCAATCCCTTCTGCAACTGGACTGGAATTACATGCCACCAAAGTCTCCAAAACCGGGTTATAGGCCTTGAACTGATAGATATGGGCTTGCAAGGAAGGATATCACCATTCATATCCAACCTCTCTCTTCTTACCAACCTGTCTTTACAGAGCAATGGGTTCCATGGACAAATTCCATCTTCCTTGGGATTACTTAAAGAGTTGGCATTTCGGAATGTAAGCTCAAACAAGCTTGAAGGTAGCATTCCAGGCTCATTACATGGTTGCCAAAGCTTGAAAGTCATAGACTTGAATGACAACAATCTATCTGGTGTTCTCCCTAAAGAACTCGGCTGGATGAAGAATCTAACATACTTGGCTCTCTCCGTAAACAATCTCAGCGGACTGCTTCCAGCCTCACTTTCAAACTTGACGGAATTGACAAAACTACAACTGGCCGTCAACTATTTTACTGGAAAAATCCCACCAGAGCTTGGAGCATTAAGAAAGCTAGAGATTTTGCATCTCCATACAAACTATCTCGAAGGCTCAATACCTGCAGTAATTGGTAACTGCACTGCTTTACGCGAAATCTCGCTGCTTGAGAATATGTTAAATGGAGAAATCCCTTCAGATATGTTTTCTAAACTCAAGAATATGCAGAAAATGTACATGTCAAACAACAAGCTTTCTGGGAGAATTCCAGTGACCCTCTCCAATCTTTCACAGCTGATACTGTTTGATGTTAGTCTGAATAATTTAGAGGGGGAAGTTCCTGCAGGATTGGGCAAGCTAGAGAACCTTGAGAATTTCTACTTACACACCAACAACTTGGGTGGCGGGTCTGGTAATTCTTCTATCAGTTTCTTGATTGCTCTAACTAACTGTTCATATCTGCAAAAACTACACTTGGGTTCGTGTTTGTTCACTGGAAATCTACCATCTTCAATAGGTGACCTTTCAAAAGACCTCTATTACTTGAATCTTTTTCATAACCACATTACAGGAAGTATACCAGATAGTATCGGAAACTTAAGCGGCCTGGTAACCTTGTACTTGTCATACAACAGTTTGGAAGGAAAAATTCCATCTTCTCTTGGCAAGCTTTCGAATTTGCAGAGGTTATACTTGAGGAACAACAGAATTATTGGGCCAATGCCAAAAGACTTGGGGATGATGCCTAACCTTGGTTTACTAGAACTTGGCAACAATTCGATTGGTGGGCCAATTCCGCCTTCACTTGGTAATCTCTCACAGCTGAGATATCTTTACCTGTCTAGAAATCGCCTATCAGGAAAGTTTCCGATTGAGCTTACTCAATGTTCTCTTATCATGCTGCTTGATCTATCTTTCAACAACTTAAAAGGCTCTGTTCCTGTACAGATTGACCGTTTTTCCAATTTAATTAGCTCTCTCTCTTAATCTTTCGAACAATAACTTCGAAGGACAGTTGCCTGCAAGCATTGGAAAGCTGGTAGATGTACAGGCAATTGACTTGTCTGACAACCAGTTTTCTGGGTCCATACCTACATTGATGGGAAGCTGCATATCTTTGGCGTATCTAAACATGTCCAACAACATATTTGAGGGGACTATTCCAGAGTCGTTGAAGCTGATCACTCAACTTGAAGTTTTGGACTTGTCACTTAATCGATTAAATGGCAGTATTCCAATATGGATTGCTAAAGCACAGATGATCAAGAATCTCAATTTATCTTATAACAGGTTATCAGGAGAAATTCCAGACACTGGGAGGATAAAATCTTTCAATAGAAGCTCATTCTTGGGGAATGTGGGGTTGTGTGGTGGTTCTGCACTACTTGGTCGTCCGCCATGCGTAGTTCAAAAGAGAAAATATACGATAAGAAAATCGATACTTTACTCTTTGGTTGCAGCAGTTGCAGTAGTCTGTGCTCTGGTTGCTGTCTTTGTTTATTGGTTCTTCTTCTTCAGAAAACGGGATTCAAAACCAGAACACCGTGAACACAGAATGCTAAGAGTAATGGGATCACCAAGCCATCATGGAAGTCGAATTTTCACCCAAAGGGAACTTGAAATTGCAACAGGTGAGTTCAATGAGGCTCATCTCCTAGGTAGAGGAACCAGCGGAGCAGTCTATAAAGCAGTAATTGACAATGGGGAAAATATCGTGGCAGTGAAGGTACTGCATGGTGATGGTAATCAGAGTTACAGAAGCTTCAAGAGGGAATGTCAAATCATGTCCGAAATTAAGCACCGGAATCTTGTAAGAATGGTAGGATATACCTGGAACAAACAGTTCAAGGCTCTTATTCTCGAGTATATTGACAATGGTAACTTAGCACAGCATCTTTATCCTGGTGAACTGGAGGAAGGAGCATGTGAATTATCGTTGAGGGATAGAATGTCAATAGCTATAGATGTTGCCAGTGGCTTGGAGTATCTTCAGGAAGGTTGTCCAGTCCAAATTATGCACTGTGATCTAAAACCAGAAAATGTGCTTATTGACAACAATATGGTGGCTCATGTAGCAGATTTCGGGATTGGGAAGCTCAACGCAGCTGAGAAATCCAACGAATCACATGTTAGCACAACACATTTTCTACGTGGATCAATTGGTTACATTCCCCCAGGTATGCATAATCACATCACTAGTTTCACATCTATAAAGCAAACATTGTGGTTAATAGAGTTTACTTGTATTACAGAATATGGACAAGGAATTGAGGTATCAGCAAAAGGAGACATCTATAGCTTCGGTGTCATGGTGCTTGAGATGATAACAAGAAGAAGACCGACAAGCAATATGTTTCCGGATGGGCTTGATCTAAGGAAGTGGGTGGTTTCTTCGTTCCCAGACCATGTTTGGGATGTTGTTGACAGTACATTAAAGGAGATACAAAGCACACATGGCGCTTTGGATGAGCTTGAGAAATGCTGCATTCAAATGCTTGATGTGGGGTTGATGTGCACAGAAGAGAATCCACAAGAAAGACCTGCTATGTCTTTTGTTGTGCAGAAGTTGAAACAGGTTATGAAAAGCTCCAATATCATTTGAGACTTGAAGAGAAGATATAACTTCTACATTCCTAGGCGGATGGAGGGCTAGGCGATGATTTTTCTGCAGAAGACACGGAGTTGTTCTTTGTTTATGGATTCGTTTTAAAAGCAGGCTCAAATTGACTTGTAATAAATTTGGAGTACTTTTTTTTTTGACCGTGTCAAGGGGAACCCAAAGGCTTCCTAGGCCCAAGATAAACCCCTTCGGCGCATGTGAAATGCTCCAACTGTGCATTGCAGCACAGTGCCTGGCCACATTGACAGCTTCGGGGTTCGAATCTAGGTTGGAGAGCAGACCCAACTAGGCAAGAACCACTAGGACACTTGCAGTGGTTTAAATTTGGAGTACTTAGATAGGAGCTTGATTGTTACCCCGCCAATTTTTTGTCTTTTAAGTGTGTAGACTCTAGCTCTTTGGCTAGTTATCTAGTACAATAAATTCTATTTAAAAAAAAAAAAAAAAAAAAAGACCATGTCCAACAATTGAGGGCTAAATTTTAGCCCTTTTAATATTTTATGGGACTGCACTAGCTAGTAATGCCGCAAGCAACCTAGTCCAAAGTCATTAGTTAAACCTTTGGTTAGTTGCTTGTGTGCTAGGGGTGTTTTAGTAATTTATAATTTATGAGTTTATTTTATTTAGCATTTAGTCTCTTCGGACAAATGGATGTGTCCCACTGATTTGGCCATTTAAGCCTATTATGCTCTTTAGGAAGGGATTTCTAGTCGGCATAGTTTGGACTACAGAACTAGTATAGGTAAACACATTTACTTTTGCCTCTCTTGACGTCTTACCAACAATAAAAGAGGAATTATTCAATCATCTATGTCTCATGAGATTGTTTCTTGATCTTTCCTTTTGATTATATCCATTTGTTCATCGTGGTTGCCCAACAGTTATATAATTGTATTCTTGCTTGCCCCTAGCACCATTTTAATATTGTGTGGCTTTCATTGTTCCTTGCAATGTACTCACTTGACTAACTTGCCTACAAGCAAGTGCCGCGCGATCTTCTTTGCGCCAAATTATTATTTTAAAATGGTCCGCTAGGACCATTTTAATATCATGTGGCTTTGATTATCTTACGTTAAAATTTTCAAATTATTATTTTCTCTAATTATCCTAGTTTATATTAATAAGTAGAAAAAAATAAATTGGGTTTAAATTGCTTATTAATATTATCCTAACCAACAGTTAATTATTAAGAGTACAGCCTAGTACCATTTGGTAATCTAGTGGCATAAGTCTCCTTCGTATATGAAAGTTAAAGACTAGTTTGTTTAAGGACAAGGATAGGTAATAGAATAATTGGATGCTTTCATTGATAATATAGTGGCCTATTTATATAGAGGATTACATGTATAATATCTTGGAGTACAAAGAATACCAATCAAATACGGATTAGGAGATCTAGAATATTTTACCCTATTACAACTAGAACAAGTAATCATGTTTGGGCCAGGCACACATAATTCGGGTTTCCTTCAACATAGTTGTTGCAATTCTCAGTTGTT
Source organism: Rosa rugosa (assembly GCF_958449725.1). NCBI lineage: Eukaryota > Viridiplantae > Streptophyta > Magnoliopsida > Rosales > Rosaceae > Rosa > Rosa rugosa. The sequence goes on along the minus strand of NC_084826.1, from coordinate 4,455,189 downwards.
GATACAATAAAAAGATAATAATGTAAGTGTATAATTCTAAATTAATTCTAATTACTTTTTCAGAGCAATCTTTATTGGGTAAATGTCTATTTATCCAAATTTCAGCTACTTTAACTCAATTTACACCATCATCTTATAGGATTACCCACTTACCCAACAAATTACATATTTTTTTCTCTAATACCCAATTGAGTTATTTATTTTGTTATTTATTTATTTTTGGGACAATTTTGCCCTTTTTCCCTTTGCCACATAGTGAGTAAGAGTAGAAGAGAGAAAAGTCAACGGAGACTTCGTTAGACTCCGGTCACCGGACTTTGCTGGAATCCTGCATGAGGTCTCCGAAATCTCACTGGACCTTGCCGGAACCTCGCTGGAGGTTTTATTGGGGGGAGGGCAATAAACTATTTGGGTTTTATTGGGGGTCAATAAAACATTTTATTGGAGAGCAATAAACTATTTCGGTTTTATTGAGGGACAATAAACGTTTTATTTGAGGGCAATAAAAGTTTATTGGGGCAATAAACCCGACCATGAGAAACACCATACTATTAGTGTTACATTTTGTAATGGCGACATAATAGTTAGTAGGAATTGGACAAAAGCCATTTTGTTTGAAAAATATATGAAATTTGGGTTCCTCTCTCCTTTAATTTTGAATTTTAAACTTGGGTTCCTTTCTGTTTTCTACAGCCGTTATTTGCCTTGTTCTCTTTTCGTTCGTCGAGACCCATTCCACAATTTTTTTAGTTTTTTTTTTTTAGAATCACAATGTTTTTATTTGAATACCAATATCAGCTCCCAGAGATAGATTTAGCTTTTTTTTTTTTTTTTTTTACTTAAAGAGGATCAAAGGGTTTCACTCCTGCCCTCATGGTGACTCGAACCCATGACTTCGTACATAGGTAGTGGGTGCTCTAACCACTGAACTAACACCACTTGGTCAGAGATAGATTTAGCTTCGCTTCACCACCACAAGGTAAATTATTTCACTGTAGTTTCGATTCTGTAATCGTTTTTATTAATTCAACAAAAACCTGTAAAGAATTGAATCTCACAAGCATCTTTGATTCTAGATCTACGATTTGATATTGATTTTGCTTAATTCAATTTCAGATGGTTTCTTGGTATTCGCAATGGTGGGTTTCATATGTTTGCAGGCGGTGTTGTTGGTTTATTAGCCGAAAAGCATCCTAAGAATCCATCCTAATCCAGATCGGACCGAATTTGGATCAATTGTTGTCGGAGAGAGAGAAGAATGGCTGGTCAAGAAACTCCTAAACCCTAGCTACTCAACCCTATGGGTCCCATGGAGGACACAAACCCACTTCATAAAGAGCAAGCCATATGGTGCCTCAGCTACCGTCTAATATTCGGAAACTCCGCCCAGTCTGTAGATTTTCTGGATTTTATGCGAAGAACCTGATATTACGCTGTCAAAATTTTCTCTAGATTTTTCCTATCTTCTTCAAGCTTCACTTGCAAATCTATAACTCATAGCACCATGATAGCTATGTTATCATGGTGTTAGAGCTCTGGCTCTTGACTCATGGTTTACTTCTGCAACTGTACGTGTTACGGCTTAACTACTACAATCTCTCAGCAAAACCTCATACTCGGTAAGCTTTGGGATTTATAGTATGCACCAAGGGGCCAAGCTTCCATTCAATATCAATGTCACTAGAAAAAACAAGCCAAGTTCGAATTTTCAATTTATGAAACCGCCGGGTTGTTCCTTAAAATTAAGCTCACAATCATATATTTCATCTTTTTTAAAGCTTTGCTTAAGTTCGAGTGTAATTCAATCTCGAACATGTTCCATAATCAACCCGAAGTTGAGCGCCGAATAAAGTCCTCGAACTTAAATCATTAAGGACATGTTTACTTACTTAAAATGTAAATGAAAATGGAGGGAATGATTACGGTGTAACATATTCATGCGTTTACTAAGACATAAAGGAATCAGAATGATTCTGAGGTAAAAATATTCCTGCATTTACTAACACATAGAGGAATTGAAATAGATGTAGATCTCATCTCTTTGTCAGGAATCGATTCCTGAATACTCAAGAATTTGATTACGAAGAGAGGAGATGAATTTAGGAATTAAAGCCTCTGGAATCAAGACCGATTCCTTTCTTCTCTCATTCCAGTTGTCTTCGATTCATGATTATTTTTCATTCCAAGTAAGTAAACATGTCATAAAACTATTAGATCGACCTTTAATTAAGAGGAGGATTCAGAGCATCGACGTGCATTTGCACCAACATGAATGGATAGCTGGATAACATCAAGTTGACTTTTAAAAAAATATTAACTATAAATATCAACAGTTAAAATCATTTAATAGGTGCTGGATCACTTACACTGTCGATCACTTTAATCACCTTAATATTTGTCTCGGACTTGACTTATTTGTTCGCCTCTATAATATAGCTCATTGGGCCGGTACCACCTATTGGATCGGTCTTCCATCATATTGCGCCGACTACTATAATGTATAGCTAATTGGCCCGAGTTTGAACCCTAATTTTGAAACAGAGCGGGAACGATTAGTCTTGCGAGTCACGTTTCATGGATGAAATCCAAATGGGTCTTTCCCTCCTCCCCCTCTTGGGCTTCTTCTCTATTCTCTCTTCTCAAAACCAGGGTTTACCAAAATCCCATTTCAGAAACCTCGGCATTGGTCCTCAACCATGCCGATGTAAGCCTGCTTCTTTCTTTTTGTGGGAAAAATCGTCACTTTCAATTGGGTTCTTCCCTCCACGCCTCTATCATTAAGAACCCTGAATTTTTCGAACCCGAGATTCGCAATGTCCTTGTAATGTGGAACTCTCTGCTCTCCATGTACTGGAAATGTGGTCAAGAAAGGGATGCAGTTAAGGTGTTCGAGGAAATGCCTGTGAGAGATACGGTTTCGTGGAATACTATGATATCAGGGTTTTTGAGAAATGGGGAGTGTGAGATTGGTTCTGGGTACTTCAAGCGAATGCGGGAGTCGGGTTTTTATCGATTTGATAAAGCTACTTTGACTTGCATTATAGCGGGTTTTGATGGGGTGGAGTGTTGTTACCTGAACAAGATGATGCATGGTTTGGTGGTTTTGAATGGGTTTGAGAGGGAAACTGAAGTGGGGAATGCTTTGATAACATCGTATTGTAAATGTGGGTGTTTTGGCTCAGCAAGACGGGTTTTCGATGAGATGTTTGAGAGGAATGTGATTACATGGACAGCGATGATTTCGGGCCTTGCACAGAATGGTTTCTATGTTGAGAGCTTGAAGGTGTTTGCGGAGATGCGGAGTGGTGTGGTGGAACCGAATGCTATGACGTTTTTGGGCTCACTCATGGCGTGTTCTGGATTGCAGGCGATAAGGGCGGGGCGTCAAATTCATGGACTTGTATGGAAATTGGGAGTTCAATCAGACCTGTGCATTGAGAGTTCATTGATGGACATGTACTCAAAATGTGGTAGTGTGGAAGATGCATGGAGAATTTTTGAGTCCACCGAAGAACTTGATGAGGTTTCCATGACTGTTATCCTTGTGGGATTTGCACAAAATGGGTTTGAGACTGATGCTATCCAGATTTTTGTGAAAATGATGAAGGCAGGGATTGAAATTGACCCAGACATGGTTTCAGCAGTTCTTGGGGTATTTGGTGTTGATACTTCTTTAGGCCTGGGAAAGCAACTCCACTCTTTAATTGTCAAAAAGAATTTTGGTTATAACTCTTTTGTTACAAATGGGCTTATAAATATGTATTCCAAGTGTGGAGAGCTGGAGGATTCGGCTAAAGTGTTCACTCGAATGCCTCAAAGGAACTCGGTTTCATGGAATTCAATGATTGCAGCTTTTGCCCGTCACGGAGATGGCTCCAAAGCATTACAATTGTATGAAAAGATGCAAATGGAAGGCGTACAACCAACAGACATTACATTTCTGTCTCTACTTCATGCTTGTAGCCATGTTGGGTTGATCGAAAGGGGCATGGAGTTTCTGAACTCTATGAAAGAAGAACATGGGATGAGTCCGAGGCCAGAACACTATGCCTGTATTGTTGACATGTTAGGTCGGGCAGGACTTCTAACTGAGGCTAAAAATTTCATTAAAGAACTGCCTGAGAATCCTGGTGTACTTGTTTGGCAAGCATTGCTTGGTGCTTGTAGCATTCATGGTAATTCTGACATCGGTAAATATGCTGCAGATCAGTTGGTTTTGGCAGCACCGCAGAGTCCCGCACCATATGTTTTGCTTGCCAATATATATTCTTCTGAAGGAAGGTGGAAAGACAGAGCAAAGACTATTAAGGGGATGAAGGAGATGGGGGTGGCAAAAGAAACGGGTATTAGTTGGATTGAAATTGAAAAGAAAGTTCAGAGCTTTGTTGTTGGTGATAAAATGCATCCACAAGCAGAGATCATTTATAGGGTTTTGGCAGAATTGCTTAGACTTATGAAAGATGAAGGATATGTACCGGATGAGAGGTTTTTACTTTATTACTTAGATCAAGATGAAAAGAGATGAGAGCAAATCCTTCAAAGCAGACTTTACCAAAATCAAGTACATTGTATTTTTAGAGACAAAAGAAGCAGGATTGAGGTGTGTTTATTCCCACACTCTACAAATTTTCTCTGTTTAATATATATCCTTGTAGGAGTTGAACTGTTAAACTTCTGCATGTGGCCATGTGGGTTTGTGATTTCTTATATCAGGAATATTTTTTTTCTTTTTTTACTCCTAGGACGAATTTACAGAAGCTGGTAGATTTCTAGTTGGGTTTTTCATACAGTTCATCATATCTGGTAGTTAAAACAAAAGCGAAACTGAACAGCATAAGATATATATGGCTTCCATTCTCCCATTTGATATATGTATTTAGCAGATACTATCTTTGCTTTCGAGAATTTATGTACAACTTGATATTTAAGTAGGTCCTTATGAAATATCGGTTCTGATTTATATGTGGTTCTGCTCTCTGAAAGGAGCCTCAGCTATGGCTGCCAGCAAGTTCTCCCTAAATTATTATCCAGGGCCAACCCTAGTTGACCACCAGACCAGGGTTTAATGATGTGGTCCTTTAATACATTGCAAGTTACAAGGACATGTACACCTACTTGCCAGAAATAGTAAATAGCTGACGTATGTATACAAGTGTGCAAGTCCCAAGTCTGCCCTTGCTTCTTTTAATGTCACAGCTTCAGAATTTAGCATCCATGGAGAAACAGTGACACATATCATAATAAATTGTAGCCAGTTCGAATTGTCATACCTGCCAATTTACTCACTGTTCTGGTGGTTCATCTACCATTACAGCAATAATAATAAAAAATTCCTACTTTCTTAGGACCTGTTATATCTGTAAAGAGAAATTGTTCTATGAAGAAAGAATGGCTTACAATCTGAACTATTGTATTACAGAAATGGTACTATGTTTTTTCTTCATTGTTCTTGTTCTGCCATCTAAGTCTGCATTTCTTTGTGAAGATTCCAGTGATTGCAACACTCTGCTCAAATTCAAGGAGGAGCTAACAAGTGATCCCGAAGGTCATCTTCAAACTTGGAACGAAGCCAATCCCTTCTGCAACTGGACTGGAATTACATGCCACCAACGTCTCCAAAACCGGGTTATAGGCCTTGAACTGATAGATATGGGCTTGCAAGGAAGGATATCACCATTCATATCCAACCTCTCTCTTCTTACCAACCTGTCTTTACAAAGCAATAGGTTCCATGGACAAATTCCATCTTCCTTGGGAATACTTAAAGATTTGGCATTTCTGAATTTGAGCTCAAACAAGCTTGAAGGTAGCATTCCAGGTTCATTACATGGTTGCCAAAGCTTGAAAGTCATAGACTTGACTTACAACAATCTATCTGGTGTTCTTCCTAAAGAACTCGGCTGGGTGAAGAATCTAACATACTTGGCTCTCTCCGTAAACAGTCTCAGCGGAGTGCTTCCAGCCTCACTTTTAAACTTGACGGAATTGACACAACTAGAACTGGCTGTCAACTATTTTACTGGAAAGATCCCACCAGAGCTTGGAGCATTAAGAAAGCTAGAGATTCTGTATCTCCATACAAACTACCTCGAAGGCTCAATACCTGCAGTAATTGGTAACTGCACTGCTTTACGCGAAATCACTCTGATTGAGAATATGTTAAATGGAGAAATCCCTTCAGATTTGTTTGCTAAACTCAAGAATATGCAGAAAATGTACATGTCAAGAAACAAGCTTTCTGGGAGTATTCCAGTGACCCTCTCCAATCTTTCACAGCTGATACTGTTTGATGTTAGTTTGAATAATTTAGAGGGGCAAGTTCCTGCAGGATTGGGCAAGCTAGAGAACCTTGAGAATTTCTACTTACATTCCAACAACTTGGGTGGCGGCTCTGGTAATTCTTCTCTCAGTTTCTTAACGGCTCTAACTAACTGTTCATATCTGCAAAAACTACATTTGGGTTCGTGTTTGTTCACTGGAAATCTACCATCTTCAATAGGTGACCTTTCAAAAGACCTCTATTACTTGAATCTTTTTGATAACCACATTACAGGAAGTATACCAGATAGTCTCGGAAACTTAAGCGGCCTGGTAACCTTGTACTTGTCATACAACAGTTTGGAAGGAAAAACTCCATCTTCTCTTGGCAAGCTTTCGAATTTGCAGAGGTTATACTTGGGGAACAACAGAATTATTGGGCCAATGCCAGATGACTTAGGGATGATGTCTAACCTTGGTGTACTAGAATTTGGCAACAATTCGATTGGTGGGCCAATTCCGCCTTCACTTGGTAATCTCTCACAGCTGAGATATCTTTACCTGTCTAGAAATCGCCTATCAGGAAAGTTTCCAATTGAGCTTACTCAATGTTCTCTTATCATGCTGCTTGATCTATCCTTCAACAACTTACAAGGCTCTGTTCCTGTACAGATTGACCGTTTTTCCAATTTAGCTCTCTCTCTTAATCTTTCGAACAATAACTTCGAAGGACAGTTGCCTGCAAGCATTGGAAAGCTGGTATTTGTACAGGCAATTGACTTGTCTGGCAACCAGTTTTCTGGGTCCATACCTACATTGATGGGAAGCTGCATATCTTTGGCGTATCTAAACATGTCCAACAACATATTTGAGGGGACTATTCCAGAGTCGTTGAAGTTGATCACTCAACTTGAAGTTTTGGACTTGTCACTTAATCGATTAAATGGCAGTATTCCAATCTGGATTGCTAAAGCACAGATGATCAAGAATCTCAATTTATCTTATAACAGGTTATCAGGAGAAGTTCCAGACACTGGGAGGATAAAATCTTTCAATAGAAGCTCATTCTTGGGGAATGTGGGGTTGTGTGGTGGTTCTGCACTACTTGGTCGTCCGCCATGCGAAGTTCAAAAGCAAAGATCTAAGATAAAAAAATCGATACTTTACTCTTTGGTTGCAGCAGTTGCATTAGTCTGTGTGCTGGTTGCTGTCTTCGTTTATTGTTTCTTCTTCTTCAGAAAACGGGATTCAAAACCAGAACACCGTGAACACGGAATGCTAAGAGTAATGGGATCCCCAAGCCATCGTGGAAGTCGAACTTTCACCCAAAGGGAACTTGAAATTGCAACAGGTGAGTTCAATGAAGCTCATCTCCTGGGTAGAGGGACCTTCGGAACAGTCTATAAAGCAATTGTTGATGACGGGGATACTATTATGGCAGTGAAGGTTCTACATGGTGACAGTATTCAGAGTTACAAAAGCTTTAAGAGGGAATGCCAAATCATGTCCGAAATTAAGCACCGGAATCTTGTAAGGATGGTAGGATATACCTGGAACACACAGTTCAAGGCTCTTATTCTTGAATATGTAGGAAATGGTAACTTGGCAGAGCATCTCTATCCTGGTGGACTAGAGGAAGGAGCATGTGAATTAACATTGTGGGAAAGATTGTCTATAGCTATAGATGTTGCCAATGGCTTGGAGTATCTTCAAGAAGGTTGTCCAGTCCAAATTCTACATTGTGATTTAAAACCAGAGAACGTGCTTATTGACAATGATATGGTGGCTCACGTGGCAGATTTTGGGATTGGAAAGCTCATATCAGCTGACAAATCCAATGAATTGCATGTTAGCACAACGCATTTTCTACGAGGATCGATTGGTTACATTCCCCCAGGTATACATATCACATGATTCACATCACTAATTTCACATTTATACACCAAAAAAATTAGATGAGTAATTTAACAGACTACTTACATTACAGAATATGGGCAAGGAAATGAGGTATCAACTAAAGGAGATATCTATAGCTTTGGTGTGATGGTGCTCGAGTTGATAACAAGAAAAAGACCAACAAGCAATATGTTTCCAGATGAGGTTGATCTAAGGAACTGGGTACATTCTTCGTACCCAGACCATGTTTTGGATGTCGTTGACAGTGCACTGAAGGAGATAAAAAGTACAGAGGGTGCTTTGCAAGAGCTTGAGAGATGCTGCATTCAAATGCTTGATGTAGGGTTGATGTGCACAGAAGATACTCCGCAAGAAAGACCCTCCATGTCTTTTGTTGTGCAGAAATTGACACAGTGTCTCAAAAGCTCCAAGTTCATGTGAGACCTGGAGAGATGGTGAAACTTCTACATCCACAAATGTAGGAGTAGAGTTTTCCAATTCTGGTTTATTATCGAGTTTGTACTCTAAAGTTATTGTCAGCATTTTTTTTTCTACTATATATGTGGTAAATTGTAACATAAACTATGTAGGGGGAAGAATCACCATTATAAACTATATATGTGCTATACTCTCTTATAGTTAAAGCCAGGTTTGAGAACAATCGCTATCAAAAGCCAAAGAAGCAACCCAAAGCTTCACCACCCCATGTAGATTTTCTTCTTTGTTTTGACCCTGTGATTCTACAACTGAAGGTATGCGTTATTATACGCTTCTGCTCATAGGTTGAATGGTTGACATCAGATTTGATTTTTGTTCATTACCATTTTTCAGGATTTAATATGTCATGAAGTTTGAGATGCTGAATCTGAATCCTCTGCTTTGTCAGTTGGAAGTATAATAGATAACCCATACCACGAATAATTCTGGTGCAACCTATCCACATGAAATATACCCGCATTTCATCCATCCGAAACTGGTTTGATATACAAGCTTTATACTGTAACATCAAGAGGATTCATCATCTTATGAGAATGAATTGCTGTAACTCAAGTCTTGACTAATGAAACTGTGGAATCTACCGGCAAAGAGTGCTCTACTGGCTACTCCATTTATTTTGAAATGGTGGTGACATCGTGAAAAGATAACTCTATTACAATGAAACATAATTACTAAATGCACAGCTTTTCTACTGTGTTGTCGCCCTCTAGCGGATCCAATAACACTTAGCTTCACTCGATATGTCACTAGGCAGCAGAGACCATTTGACAAAACAAGAAACTCGCCGCTTACCTACAACAGATAGGGTACTTTGACTGTGCATGTACAAAGACATTTATCCCGACTTGCCATACACAAAAAATGCAGGCACTAATTGTTTTGAAATTTTATCCTACATTAATTTAGGGACGAGCTGGAGAGCAAACTCAACAAATCCTTCCTACTGCTAGTGAATTAGCATAATTTGGTCTCCTCGAATTTTGTTTCTATTAAGTTGTTTGTTTTCTCTCCTTCTATTTTATTGGTATATGCCTCTGTCTTGTTCTTGAGAACGTCATATTCCTCCTCTTTGGTTGTTACATGTTTCACTGTTTCTCAATAAATTAGGTTGGAGAGAGCTTATGCACTTCCCACTCTCCATTCCAACAAAACCAAAAAAGGTCTTTATAAGCATCCAGTTTTAAAAGAGCTTGAATGAAATTTACTTTCTGATAGAAAGAATTAAAGAACTTTTTTTACCTCATTGTGTCGATTATGATCGCCGACTCGCCGCTACCTTTTGAAAAAAAAACAGCCTTTTCTTCTATATGTAGCATCATCCGGCAAGCTTCATATCGGGTCTATTATATATTGGGGAGCTTTGTGGAATTAAATTAATTAAAATAAATTCTGATTTAATATTTATATCGCAAATGTCACCAATGTTTATTTATCTATAAAAAAATATATAATCAAAAGAAAATACAAAAAGCGAGGAAAAAGGGATGGGTGACATTATTAATCAGCACCACCACCATTGGTTATGCAATTAGTTGGCTTGAAGGAGACCACATTTTTATCTAGGTCAAAACCAATCAAGAAATTTCTCTGAATATTGCCTCCATAAATACCATAGTGGTCACCAGTGAGGTCCTGTGAAGTGGTGTTCGACATTCCAAAGCAGGTTAAGTTTAAATCTTTGTTTGGAAAAAATATTTGTTCCCCCGTGAACTGCAATTTTTGACCACCCTTGAAATTAATAGCCACTTTCGGTTCTTTTGGAATCGTCGTACCCTCGATGCAAAGGTGACTTTCATCATATTTCTCGTCATCTGAAATGAAAGAATCCAATTTCGAATCAAGTGTATCAAATGTCTTCATGAACTGAGTTGCCACCCGGTGAAAAAAATCTTGAGGTATATATGTTTTCGGTGTGCCAGAGTCGATCCTCATTTCAAGCATTGTCGTCCCTGTTGAGTTAAACGGAACAAAATCATTTCCAATAGTAATTCCTTCTACTTCGATCATATAAGCATCCCCGCGTGATTCGAGCAATGGTGTGGACACCACCCCTTCACCCACAACTTCACTCCCTTTTCCGAAATTGATCTTGCTTTCGATATTGGGATCAGCATCCCTAGGCACGAAACAATGAGAGAATTTTTTGCCTCCAGCATAGGGAGCAATTTGAGAAACAAATGACAAGTTCCCTCCTCCAAGCCCAATTATTCCCATTTCATCGTCCGTGTAAGTAGCACCTTTCTGCTCTTGCGCACACCCAATAAGAATATCTTTTAGGGTTACAGCCTTACCTGATGTGGTATTTAAGGTAACTGTTTCTTTAGCCATTACACCTGTAGAGAATGTCGTATCTAAATACTCGAAATAATACCTGCAAGTGTCTTTAGGATCTTTGCAATAGCCATCATCTTGTTCGAACTGGCCGAGAATTTTGCACTCACCAGCAGAACAAGGAACATCCTTATAAGTTGAGGATTTTTTCGGGTCAAACATGCCATGTTTCGTCTCTTTGCAAGTTTGACATGGCTGGCAATGTGTCCATAATAGAGTGCTGCCTGTATCAATTGCTAAATAGATATCGAAGGCCGGGGTTCCTACGGAGAGCTTCATAAGATGTCCATCTTGTTTATCTGGATCAGTTTGTAGTGTAGCTTGTGGCGTGTCTGGACCTATCAAACGTCGACCAGATTTGTGGTGTCTGGGTCTGTGCAATGGTGGATTTTTGAAATTTATTCGAATAAGATGCGCACTGAAGCCACCATAATTATTGTCGATATTGGCTGCTGCTATAACAGGACAATATATAAGATGAAATAAAAGAATAGCAATTACTGCTCTAGTATAATTATTCTTGTGTAAATCGCAAAAGGCAGCCATAAGTGCAATTTGAGGCAAGATCACGATGGATATAATATCACAAATCTCAGAATATCAAAAATTACTCCAGGGTAATGGATGCATGTATGAAACTTACCACCTTCTCTTTAAGTATCATAGATCTTTAAATAAAGGGTGGTGGGTCAGATGTGGAGATATGACCTTAGAATGCGTCTTCTAAAAAAAAATTTGAAGGCAGCTCAGCCATGTTTTCCTGAAATAATTCTGCGCCAATAAGTTGTAACTATAAATAATGAATTTAGATAAATGAAACTCATTTACTATACTTAATCCTTTCATGAAAAAGGAATAGATAGAGGTAGAATTAGTAAAAAGAAAGAAAGAAGAGGAAAAATAAAGGAAGAAACTTAACTCAATTATTGATCGAACCAAGGACCTGGAACAGAAAAAAGAAATGCAATCATTTGGTATATAGGAAATTTATGT